>NC_086446.1:186509625-187125875 GCF_028390025.1 Pseudophryne corroboree | reverse complement strand
AGAACATGGCCCCTGTGACTAAAATGGCCACCATGCTCGCCGGAGCAGCGGGTGTGGCGCCATAAATACGGGAGCCCACAGAGACACCAGACCAGACCACAACAAATGCACCCAGCTGCCCGCCGCCCACCCCGCCAGGGGCACGTCCAGCGGAGCAGCCGCAAAAGCTCCAGCTGGAGCCGCAACTGGCACCTCCCCTGTCATTAATGATTAAAATAATAAAAATAAGATAATTATGACACATATTCTATGTCATAAGTATCTCCCTTGTATTATTTTAATCATTCTTTGTTTGGGAGGCACAGATAGTGGTGCTTCCCATTGTCAATAGGAAAGGGGCCGAAGCAGAGGGTTGGGCCATGGCCCGGGCTGTAAAAGCCCATTAAAAATATTTTGGATAGTGGCACTTCTAGAAGTGCCTCCTTGACACAGGGATGTGCTTTCAACCCATGAAAGCACTCCCTTGTCAGTAAGAAAGATGTGATTGGCCAGCGGATCCGTCAATGGATCCCTTGTCTTCACTGGGTGTGTAGCGGGCGGCAGGTGCTGGCGTTAGTGGCAGGCATGGATCAGAGATCCCTGCCTGCCATTCTGCAGAGTTTGGCAGCAGTACCAATTTAAAAAATGACACCTCGGCGTCATTTTTGAAATTCAGGATGGCCACCGAGAGCCAATCACGGCTCGCCACATCATCGCCCCGCCCCCTCAGCCTGACTATAAGTCAGCGCGAAGGAGTGACTTTCAGTCCGACGGTGGAGGAGGAGCAATGAAGAGCTCCTGAAGAGAGAAGACACCGTGGAAGACCTGGATGGGCGGTGGCCATGCAAAAGAGCTGAAAGGCTGCCACCCACCAGGTGAAGACCCTGTATAATAAAATTTTTATTTTTATTTTTTAAACACGTCTTGCTGGCAGTTGTGGTTTTCCAAGTGCTTGCTGGGACCTTTAGGCTGCCTGTAAAGAACATTATTATATCATGAACCCCGCACCCACCACCACCAGGGATGCGGGGCATTCAGCCCAATGCTGGTTGTTGCTCGGGAGGGAGGACCCCATTTGTATTTTTTGGGGTCCCCACTTTCCGAGGAATTCCAACCATGGGCTGATTGGTTTGGGGGTGTTTAATGTGATGGCAGGGGGACCCAACACTGAGTGTCTCCCCTGCTATGGCATTATACCCCTGGCAAGTTCAGCCTGGTGCTGGTTTTAGTTAAATAAGGAGGACTCTACTCTTTTTTCTTTCTGGTGGTGGGGATAGGGGTGTTATCAGCCAGTGTTTCCCCAGCCACTGACCTCACCGCGCATCACTGCGCTGTGACTGCACAGAACTACAGATGGTGGTCGTATTGGTAAGGGTTTAAAGCCTCCCTTGAGGAAATAATATGGAGTATGCACAGTAGCGCTCTCCAGCTTCAACACTGGAATGGAATATACCAAAATGTCTAGTTAGAAGGATCATAAAGATAAAAATAATATATTTTATGAACTACATAGATATGTTGTAGTCTATATAATTTGGATTAAATACAGATCTAATCAAGGATTTAGAGACTTTACAAGATAATAAAACAGCATAATTATGTTTTTCATACTATCAAACTGGCTAATTAGTACTGCGGCCCACATGTGGATTCCCATGGTGAGTTGGAATCAATTTGTGGCAATGACTTGCTAAAGCAAGAAGTACATGCTCACTAGGACTGTTCATATATAAACCCCTCATGATGCACAAACATTGGAATGAAAGAGGTACTTAGACATCTTTCCCACCATAATGGTTGGCTGTTGTCTATGTTTCACCAGACATAAAATAAAATTAAAATATAAGTCAAAAACAATGTTTAAGATAAAGCATAAGTAAACAACTTTGCTTAATTGCAAAATAACTCTAGTAATCAGATGTAATACTAGATTGGTACAATAAATAATGAGTTACAACATAAAATCAATCTTCCTAACACCTTTCCAGATATAATAAATAAGTGTCATTTAGAATTTCATCCCAGAAATCCATTTACTCAATAATAATTTCTTATCAACAATACATTTACCTCTCATTTTAACTAAAATTATAATCATATAATTACCCCTAAACTTTGTATGTCCTTACCCAAGTGGGCCTACCATTAATTATAGTTTCCCAATTACCCCAGTCACACCCCACTTCTTAACTCACCCTTCCAAATGTAAATAACCAATTTAGACTTAACATTAAATTGTATTTTGGATGCCATGGCATCCTACTTCACGCCGTTGTCCCATGCATTATGCAGGCATTTACATTCTTGCCGATGCAGGGTCCCATCAGGTGTTGGATCAGCTGGGCACACATCGTTATACTGTTTGCCCTGATTTAGAAGTAATTCCTCACTCTAAGCTGTTACAGGTGAGACTTCCCCAGTATATACACCTCTCTCCCTATGCAGCCATCTCACTTCCACTCTATCTCTCTCCCTTACCAGATGTAGGGGAACCAACAGGACTAAGTATCCGGTGAGTTACCTCAGACTGTAACTCTGGTGGCCTCACTGCTATTATATATATATATACATACACACACACACACACACACACACACACACACACACACATACATACACACCTCAGTCTATCCCCTGCCACTCTGGCTCCTGCTTTGTCTATCCCTGCTTCTTCTCTATTCACTGTTCTACCCAACTTTCTGTGTGTTCAGTATGCAATACCAGCGGTCGGGATTCTAGCGGTCACATGACTGACAGCAGCACCCCGACACTGAAGATTCTGACACTGGACAGGGTATTTTTTACCTCCCTGCTCCCTTATCCTAACCCTCGGGGGGCTATGTCTAACCCTTGGGAGGTGTTGACTATGGATAACCATGCCCCCAGTGTCTAACCCTGGCGCCCCCTAGTGCCTCTAATGATCCACACCCTGTCTGAAAGGTTTGGCATTTGCAATAGAATTTCTGGTAGAGCTATGGAACATCATTGTGGTGAAGGCAGTAAACGGTTTTGCCAGCTTTCTTTATGATAGTGGGCATATACTGTAATTAGGAAATAGAAACTAATATAAACAGTTCATATTTAAACTATGGGCTTTACTTTCCGTGATAGGTCCACTGTAAACACTTTGAATTTTGCCCTAGTTCCTAAGATTTGTGCAATCTTCATAAAAGGGACTGGGCCATTGTTATTTTTTCCTTTATAAAATGACAATTAAGTGGTTCAATACAAAGAGGCAATAATTGTTGTTGTCCGTCAACACCACCCTGGATCAGTTTTCCCACACACACCACCCATCCACAGCCGTTTCTAGCCAATGTGTCTCCCAGTGCGAGATTTAAAAATGCACCGCGCACCCCCCCCCCCCCCCATTGACAGAAAAAAAAATGCACCCCCCCCCCTCCCTCCCCCATAGCTATAAAAAGAAAAAGCATGTGCGCGCTCCCGGCAAGGGGGCGTGGCCTCATTAAAATGGGGGTGGTCTCATTAAAGTGGGCGTGGCCTCATCTGATATCATCACGGCCACCACAGGGGGAAAAAAATCTAAAGTCCCCATTTTACACAGTATGGCAGGCAAGAGTCCCCATTTTACACATTACAGCAGGCACGTGTCCCTATTATACACATTACACAGGCAAGAGTCCCCATTTTACACAGTACGGCAGGCAAGAGTCCCCATTTTACACAGTATGGCAGGCAAGTGTCCCCATTTTGCACAGTACGGCAGGCAGGTGTCCCCATTTTACACATTACGGCAGGCAGGTGTCCCCATTTTACACAGTACGGCAGGCAAGAGTCCCCATTTTACACAGTACGCAGGCAAGTGTCCCCATTTTGCACAGTACGGCAGGTAAGAGTCCCCATTTTACACAGTACGGCAGGCAAGTGTCCCCATTTTGCACAGTACGGCAGGCAAGTGTCCCCATTTTGCACAGTACGGCAGGCAGGTGTCCCCATTTTACACATTACGGCAGGCAGGTGTCCCCATTTTACACAGTACGGCAGGCAAGAGTCTCCATTTTGCACAGTACGGCAGGCAAGTGTCCCCATTTTACACAGTACGGCAGGCAGGTGTCCCCATTTTACACAGTACGGCAGGCAAGAGTCCCCATTTTACACAGTACGGCAGGCAAGAGTCCCTATTTTACACAGTACGGCAGGCAAGTGTCCCCATTTTACGCAGTACGGCAGGCAAGTGTCCCCATTTTACACAGTACGGCAGGCAAGAGTCCCCATTTTACACAGTACGGCAGGCAATAATCCCCATTTTACACAGTATGGCAGGCAAGAGTCCCCATTTTACACATTACGGCAGGCAGGTGTCCCCATTTTACATAGTATGGCAGGCAAGTGTCCCCATTTTACACAGTACGGCAGGCAAGTGTCCCCATTTTACACAGTACGGCAGGCAGGTGTCCCCATTTTACACATTACGGCAGGCAAGTGTCCCCATTTTGCATAGTACGGCAGGCAGGTGTCCCCATTTTACACAGTACGGCAGGCAGGTGTCCCCATTTTACACAATACGGCAGGCAAGAGTCCCCATTTTACACAGTACGGCAGGCAAGAGTCCCCATTTTACGCAGTACGGCAGGCAAGTGTTCCCATTTTACACAGTACGGCAGGCAAGAGTCCCCATTTTACACAGTACGGCAGGCAAGAGTCCCCATTTTACACAGTACGGCAGGCAAGAGTCCCCATTTTACACAGTACGGCAGGCAAGAGTCCCCATTTTACACAGTACGGCAGGCAAGAGTCCCCATTTTACACAGTACGACAGGCAAGTGTCCCCATTTTACACAGTACGGCAGGCAAGAGTCCCCATTTTACAAAGTACGGCAGGCAAGTGTCCCCATTTTACACAGTACGGCAGGCAGGTGTCCCCATTTTACACAGTACGGCAGGCAGGTGTCCCCATTTTACACAGTGCGGTAGGCAGGTGTCCCCATTTTACACAGTACGGCAGGCAAGTGTTAAGTGGGGGGGTAAGGAAGGGAAAGGGAGGGGGGGAGAGAGAGACTACTTACATATAGAGGATCTTCCCGTTCTTCGGGTCGTGCCGCCTCACCTCTCTCGCGCCGGCTGCCTCCTCCTTCCAGCTTGTCTGCTCCTCCTCCCTCTTCCCGAGTACTCCTACTCGGGGGTGGGATTTCACGGAATGACGTGTAGGAGTGCTCAGGAAGAGGGAGGAGGGGGAGACAAGGACACGCAAAGTGCCACGCGGGCGCCCAGTGCGGTTGCACGGCTCGCCCGCCGCTAGAAACGGCACTGCACCCACCTTAGGTTTCCCGTTCCCCACTTACCTAATAATTTCACTGGCAACTGTTAATTCTAAAATTATATTCACTACAAAATAAATACACAATAAGTAGCTATTTCACAACATTTCAGTAAATCAATACTTTCATCAGGGTGCATACAAAGAAATATTCAAACATATCTCAATATAAAGACCAGCACCAATGGGTCCCATAGGAGTGGATCACAGCGTGTTGCCAAAATAGGGATATTACTAATCTGGACTAAGAAGAGGTAATACTATCCTCCCTAGAAGATGTCTATGGTTAGTTAAAAGAAACATAAAACAATGGGCACTAACAAAAATCCAGACACTGGATGTCAGGCTACAGGTTGGTCACTGATGCCCACTCACAGTGCCAATCTAACTGCCGATTTGCGTAAGGCCATTCTTTCCTGGAATGTTCTGTTGGTTTTGCAGACATAATATTGGAATGACAAAATACTTCTCCCATTATCTCATCACTACAAGTTGTGCAGTTTAAACAGTGCTTGATTTTGACCTCAATGGGCCCTAGGTGCGATATCGGTTTGGGGCCTCCTTTTTCAAACAATCCATAGCACTATTTTTTCATTACTGATTGCGAGCAGCATCATAAAAGTACCTTGGTGTGTGCGCAGAGCAATCTGGGAGCCTGCGCAGTCTACCAATAATCGCTCGGTTGCATGAACATCGGCATTGTGTACAAATATGAATCAGGCCCTAGGTCTTTTTGAAGTAGACTTGAAACCTGATGGACAGTGCTATAGGAACATGTGGATAGCCATCCTGAATATTCCGGAATGCCCTAAATCCTATGGCAGAAATAATGGAACGTAAAGTCTCCATATGAAACCCGAGGTACCCAAAAGTACTTGTTCAGTGCTTTGAGATTGAGTATGGGCCGGAATGACCCATTTGGCTTCTGGACTAGGTTAAAAACAAACCTTGTCCTTATTGTGCAGGAGGAACTGAATTATCACTCCTGACTGAAGCACCTGAACTGCCTCTTGCAAAGCCCTAATCTTCGTTTCCACTGAAGACGGGCTGGTACAATTTTTGAGAGGGTGTTTCTTGAAAACACCTACAGCACTTGGTATTACCAGGTGGTTTACCAACCAAGTACTAACCAGGACTAACACTCCTTAGCTTCCAAGATTAGATAAGATTGGGCATGTCCAGTGTGGTGTGGCTGTAGATCATACCATGAGATACCGCTTTTTGTACCCAGACATCTGTAGTAGACTGCTGCCAGCTCTGGGCAAACTGAAGAAATCAGCCTCCCACTGTGGGTCACCCCAGGTGGAGGCCATCACCATCAGGCTGATGGCTTATCGTCAGATTTGGGACTGTCTGCCTTTTACCCTTTCCTTTTCCTTGATTTCAGCAAGACTGGAAAGCTGGAAATTAGGCTTGAATCTTTGTGTGAAAAGAACTTCACTTTCTTGGAGTCTGATTCCAAACACTGTTAATTCTTTACCAAAAAGATTAATTCCAGTAACAAAGATAAGACACCAGAACCTTCCTGGATTCTCAGTCAGCTTACCATGTACATAGCCTACCCACTCTGCGAGCTGCTGCTGCAGCTGCTGTCTGAGAGGCAATTGTACCCATATCCATATCCGCTTCCATGGTCCGGCTCCTGCCGCACCAAACGAAAAACTGATTAGCCTGAGCCAGGAGGCAGGGATATATGGACGGGCCCATTGCATGCTGGGAGGCTGAAAAACTTTGACCATTTGGCATAGCCAGATTAAGGGGGGGGGGATGCAGGGCATACTGCATCCTGGTGCCACCCTTTGTCAGGGGCCCCCGGCCAAAGCACACTGACATCACTATCTTTCCCTTTTAATGTGAGAGCCAGAATGCAAGCAGGACAGTATGCAGTGCAGGTAGAGACACAGGAATATCATGTTCATGAGCTACTGATGGAGCATAATGGCCAGAGGAGATAGGAGGGTGGAGAGAGCTGTAAGTGACACAGGGATCCCAGCTTCTCCTCCTCCCTACCTGGGTGTCTGAGTCCTGTGTAAGCTTTTCTGCAACTAAACCATTTGGGTCTAGAGATAGAGACACACACTTAGTCCTCCTGAGTCCTGTCCCAGTTTGTAAGTAGTACAGAGGCTGATGCTATTCTTGCATGTGTCAAGATAAATTATTTTATTTTTCTATGTGTATTTTAAGATTAAATTGTATTTGTTCCATTACAAGAACTAGGTGGAGCTACTGTATAAACAGTACCCAGGCATTATTAAACTATTACTTTAAAAATAATATACACCATTGGTTTAAATTTAATATACACAATCTATACTACCCACCATGACCCATTCCAGGAGGGACAAAATGCTTTCTACCTGGACTTCCTTCTTAATTTATGATTGCAAACACCTGTGTTGAAATACCTTTCTTATCCATTAAATAGTTCAACACAGGTGACATCAATTATATATTAAAAGGAAAGTCCAGGTAGAGAGAATTTTGTCCCTCCAGAAATGGGATATGTTGGGAGGTAATGTATACACAATCTAATATACATCCCCCACCTTACACCGGGGCTTCCCTGTCTTAAGTGTCCCGGGCACCCCTAAGGCTTAATCCGGCCCTGCCGTTTGGTGCAAATCCGCTGTCGCTCCACCATATCCCAATGTATCCTGTGGATATGCTGTGGATCCTGCACAAGAAAAAATTTGTGTGGAATAAAGAAGCCACCTGACAGAAGCATGAGTGAAGAGTCGTTCTTTGTGAAGCAAACCTTTACAAGATATAGAGATATATAACGAGTTTTATGGTAAGAACTTACCTTTGTTAAAACTCTTTCTGCGAGGTACACTGGGCTCCACAAGGAATGGACAATGGGTGTAGAGTAGGATCTTGATCCGAGGCGCCAACAGGCTCAAAGCTTTGACTGTTCCCAGAATGCATAGCGCCGCCTCCTATATCACCCCGCCTCCCTGCACAGGATCTCAGTTTTTAGTCAACCAGTCCAATGCAGTAGCAGGAAAAGATACGACAACGGTTAGTAGCCACAACACCGCATTCTCATGACAGGAGACGTGTCAGCGGTTAATGCCATACCAACCCAAAGAAGCTAAGTGCGTTAGGGTGGGCGCCTTGTGGAGCCCAGTGTACCTCGCAGAAAAAGTTTTAACAAAGGTAAGTTCTTACCATAAAACTTGTTTTCTGCTGCTGGGTACACTGGGCTCCACAAGGAATGGACAATGGGCATGTCCTAAAGCAGTTCCTTATGGGAGGGGACACACTGTAGCGGGCACAAGAACCCGGCGTCCAAAGGATGCATCCTGGGAAGTGGCAGTATCGAAGGCATAGAACCTTATGAATGTGTTCACAGAGGACCACGTAGCCGCCTTGCACAATTGTTCAAGGGTCTCACCACGTTGGGCCGCCCAAGAAGGTCCAACAGACAGAGTAGAATGGGCCTTAATGTGATCAGGAGCAGAGAGACCAGCCTTCACATAAGCATGTGCAATCACCATTCTAATCCATCTGGCCAGAGTTTGCTTGTGAGCAGGCCAGCCCCGTTTGTGAAACCCAAACACATCAAAAAGAGAATCAGATTTCCTAATAGGAGCAGTTCTCTTCACATAGATACGGAGAGCCCGTACCACATCCAAAGACCGCTCTTTGGGAGACAGATCAGGAGAAACAAGTGCCGGAACTACAATCTTCTGATTAAGGTGGAACGAAGAAACCACCTTAGGTAGATAGCCGGGACGAGTCCTAAGAACCGCCCGGTCACGGTGAAATATCAGATATGGGGAACTACAGGACAAGGCACCCAAATCCGACACTCCCCTAGCTGAAGCAATAGCCAGCAGAAACACCACCTTAAGGGAAAGCCACTTAAGGTCAGCTGAACCAAGAGGTTCAAACGGAGACTCTTGTAACGCCTCCAAAACCACGACAAGTCCCAAGGAGCCACAAGCGGGACATAGGGAGGTTGGATACGCAACACGCCCTGAGTAAAGGTATGCACATCAGGTAAGGTCGCAATTTTTCTCTGAAACCACACCGACAAGGCAGATATTTGAACCTTGAGGGAGGCCAGACGCAGGCCTATGTCCAGGCCCTGCTGAAGAAAAGCCAACAACTTGGCTATACTAAACTTGGAAGCGTCATAATCGTTAGATGCGCACCAAACAAAGTAAGAATGCCAGACCCTATAGTAAATCTGAGCCGAAGCCGGTTTCCGGGCCCGCAACATAGTTTGAATGACCGCCTCAGAAAACCCTTTAGCCCTTAAAACGGAAGCTTCAAGAGCCACGCCGTCGAAGACAGCCGGGCTAGGACCTGGTAGACACAGGGGCCCTGAACGAGGAGGTCTGGGCATTGTGGAAGTAGAATTGGACGCTCTGACGATAGGCCTTGCAGGTCTGAGAATCAGTGCCGTCTGGGCCACGCTGGAGCTATGAGAAGCAGAATTCCTTTTTCTTGCTTGAACTTCCGAATTACCCTGGGCAGGAGTGACACCGGAGGGAACACGTACGGCAGCCGAAACCTCCACGGTACCGCCAGCGCATCCACGAATGCTGCTTGAGGATCCCTTGTCCTTGCTCCGAAGACCGGAACCTTGTGATTGTGTCGAGATGCCATCAGATCTACGTCTGGAAGGCCCCACCTTTCCACTAGGAGTTGAAACACTTCTGGATGGAGGTCCCACTCGCCGGCATGCACGTCCTGACGACTGAGAAAGTCCGCTTCCCAATTCAGGACTCCCGGAATTAATATTGCCGTTATGGCCTGTAGATGGCGTTCTGCCCACTGTAGAATTCGTAAGACTTCCTTCATTGCTAGGCGGCTTCGAGTGCCGCCTTGATGATTTATGTAAGCCACTGTGGTGGCGTTGTCTGACTGTACTTGAACAGGACGGTTCTGAATTAAATGCTGGGCTAGGTTCAAGGCATTGAAGACCGCCCGCAACTCCAGAATTTTGATCGAGAGGAGGGACTCCTCCTTGGTCCACCACCCCAGAAGGGAGTGTTGCTCCAGCACCGCGCCCCAACCTCTTAGACTGGCATCTGTCGTCAACAGGACCCAGTCCGATATCCAGAACGGACGGCTCCTGCACAGTTGTTGGTCCCGGAGCCACCAGAACAGCGACAGAAGGACGTCCGGAGTCAATGAGATCATTTGAGACCTGATCCGGTGAGGCAGGCCGTCCCATTTTGCTAGAATCAGCCTCTGGAGAGGGCGAGAGTGAAATTGAGCGTACTCCACCATGTCGAATGCTGACACCATGAGGCCCAGCACCTGCATCGCCAAATGTATCGACACTTGCGGATGAGATAGGAAGCTGCGAATCCTGTCCTGAAGTTTCAGGACTTTCTCCTGAGACAGAACAACCGCTGGTTGTGAGTGTTCAATAGTGCTCCCAGATGCACCATGCTCTGAGCAGGGATCAGGGA
Organism: Pseudophryne corroboree; assembly: GCF_028390025.1. Lineage (NCBI taxonomy): Eukaryota > Metazoa > Chordata > Amphibia > Anura > Myobatrachidae > Pseudophryne > Pseudophryne corroboree. The sequence goes on along the minus strand of NC_086446.1, from coordinate 187,115,192 downwards.
TGACTTCTTCCAGTTGATGAGCCACCCGTGGGCTTGCAGAAACCGGACCGTCACATCTAGATGACGCAGGAGAAGTTCTGGGGAATTTGCCAGGATTAAGAAGTCGTCCAAATACGGCAGTATCCTGACCCCTTGACGGCGGATACCACCGTCATCACCGCCATGACTTCTGTAAAGACTCGCGGAGCCATTGTTAAACCAAAAGGTAACGCCCAAAACTGGTATTGGCAGTTGCCAATCGCAAATCTCAGGTATTGCTGATGAGACACTGCTATAGGAATATGCAGGTAAGCAGCCTGTATATCCAGGGAGACCATGAAGTCCCCAGGTTCCAAGGCCAGAACTATAGAGCGAAGGGTTTCCATCCGGAACCTGGAAACCTTCACAAACCTGTTCAATGCCTTGAGGTTGAGAATGGGCCGGGAGGACCCATTCGGTTTCGGGACTATTACCCCCGGCCCCTCTGCGCAAGAGGCACCTGTACTACGACTCCTGTATACAGGAAGGTCTGTACCACCAAATGTAGAGTGTTTGCCTTTGTCTTGTCCAACGGGACATCTGTCTGGCAAAATCGATGAGGGGGTCGGTTTTTGAAGGCTATGGCGTAACCTCGCGTGACGACTTCCCGTACCCAGGCATCTGAAGTGGTCTTCAACCATTCCTGGGTATACCCTAGAAGCCGGCCCCCCACCCTGGGATCCCCCAGAGGGAGGCCCGCCCCGTCATGCGGCAGGCTTATCTGTCTTGGAAGCTGGCTGACGGGCCGCCCAGGTCTTTTGGGCTTAGGCTTACCAGGTTTGGAAGTGCGTGCCTGCTTGTTGTACGCCTGACCTTTTGCTTTACTTGAAGGACGAAAGGGGCGAAAGGAAGTACCTTTAGCCTTCGACACAGAAGGAGCAGTACTTGGCAGACAGGCAGTTTTGGCAGTAGCCAAGTCAGCCACAATCTTATTTAAATCCTCCCCAAACAGAATATCTACATTAAAAGGGAGTACCTCCAGGGTTTTTCTAGAGTCCAGATCCACAGACCAGGATCTCAGCCACAATATCCGGCAAGCCAGAACTGACGTAGTAGAGGCCTTGGCTGCCAGGATACCGGCATCAGAAGCCGCCTCTTTAATATAACGAGAAGCTGTGACAATATAAGACAAACATTGTCTAGCATGGTCAGAGGAGATTTCAGCATCCAACTCCAAGGCCCATGCTCCAATGGCCTCTGCAGCCCAAGTAGCTGCAATAGCGGGCCTTTGTGCAGCACCCGTGAGGGTCTAAATCGCTTTCAGACAACCCTCCACACGTTTATCCGCAGGCTCTTTTAGAGACGTGATGGTGGTGACCGGTAGAGCTGAGGAAACCACCATCCTAGCCACATGTGAGTCCACTGGAGGAGGCGTTTACCAATTCTTAGACAGCTCTGGCGCGAGGGGATAGCGAGCCAGCATCTTCTTTTGAGGCACAAACTTCGTACCCGGGTTTTTCCAGGGTTCCTGACGTATATCAATTAGGTGGTCAGAGTGAGGTAAAACTTGTTTAATCACCTTCTGACGCTTGAACCTATCTGGTTTCTTAGGAGGAACGGATGGCTCGGGATCATCCGTAATCTGTAAAATTAACTTAATAGCCTCCAAAAGATCAGGAACATCCACATGTGAACCACCCTCCTCATCAGCCGTATCTGAGTCAGAACCTGTGGGGTCAGTGTAAGTGTCGTCTTCATCCGACGAGGTGTCAGTGACAGCAGTGGATTGTGAGGAGACAAGCGCACGCTTAGAGGACCCCTTGGAGGTAGGCGAGCGGCGGTCAGACTTTTTAGTAGTCAGGGACTGGTTCAACTTCTTTATTTGAGCAGATAAATCGTCCGCCCATGGCGGGTTAGCTGCAGGGACCACAAACGGTTGCTTCGGCATTGGGGGTCCCATAGGGGGTGTTAGTTTATGAAGTAGCGTATGCAGAAGCGTGGAAAAAGCTGCCCACGGTGGTTCATTATTTGCCCCCGTTGCCACCGTCCCACTGGGGGGCAAGGAGCCCCCAGAACCAGAGCCCAAAGCTGCTATATACTCCTCATAGGTATCTGCGGCTTCAGCAACACCGGCAGTGTGTTCAGCCCCAGAACCGTTACCCTCAGAAGCAGACATGATATAACTTGGAGTATCAGGTAACACAGTACAATTTGTCAGCAGCACAATACCTCTAGCCCAAATCCCTGCGCAGTGTAGTCAGCACCAGCAGAGATAAAGGAGAGATATGGCGACTAAATCACAGAGAAAAATACGTAATACAGTATATCTTTGTGAAAATCCTATATTAGATAAAACCTGATGCACCAAGCCCCCTCAGGTTATAGAATATAGGGATAGCAGGTTGAGTGAAAGACACGAAATGGACACCACTCAGCTATTAAATGCACACACAAATAGTCACAGTCTGTACAATGCAGAGGTTATTACTAACAATAATACTGCACTGGAATAGCTTACACAGCTATATAACAATAGATATAACAGTACACAGTAAGAACTGGATGTATATCACAGGGTAATTGTACTAGGAAACCCTGACTAAGTGCACTCTTTCTTAACTAACACTGACTAAAAAAGGCAGGTAGAATACTTAAGTGTCTTGTAAAGTCAGCACTGACAACCAGGCGGCTTTACATAGGAGGATTTGCCCAAGCATTCCCAGGAACAGTGAGCTGAGGGATAATGGCGCCGCAGACACTGCCAGGGAGTAAGGGAGAGACAGATATGCAGCTCCAGGGCGGGAACATTTGCAGAAAATGGCGCCCTGGGGCTTGGGGAGGGGCTTCAGGTCCAAGCTCTATCCCCCTGCTGGCAAAACCACCGGGTACTGCGGGCTCTAATAAAACGGTTTATAGAGAAAACCTGACCTGTCTCATGCCCTGGTGATCTAGTGGGATCGCCTGTACTGCCACAGTGTCCACCGCCAGCGCGCGCGGTCCGCCACCCACTGACCGTACCGGATCGCGATAAAGACCGGGTCCCGCAAGCGGGACCAACTTACCACCGAAGCGTAGCCACGCGATCCCGGAGAGCCCCCGTCGTGTGTGCCTGACAAGAAGAAACCCGGAGCCTCCTGCTGTAGTTACCCGGCAACCAGGGCTCGGGAGTGTACAGCGCAGCTGGGGAGAGCCGGAGCTGCAGCCGTGAATGTCCACTGACATGTAACACTGCTGCTGCCCTTGAAGTCTTCACTTTTTTAATCAGAAAAAAAGCTCTTCTTAGGGCTGCCTGGAGCAGCCCTTCTGTTAAGTGCCTGCTACTGCAGCACCAACTACAAAACTGAGATCCTGTGCAGGGAGGCGGGGTGATATAGGAGGCGGCGCTATGCATTCTGGGAACAGTCAAACCTTTGAGCCTGTTGGTGCCTCGGATCAAGATCCTACTCTACACCCATTGTCCATTCCTTGTGGAGCCCAGTGTACCCCGCAGCAGAAATAATATATATATTGAGAAAGATTATCTCCAGCACCCATCAATTTCTCCACCATACCCCCCACCAATCTCAGTGTCTATTCATCTAGAGTCCCCTGTATCCTCCAGCTCCAGCCCACACGTCCTTACCTTATTCTGTGTCTTCCGGCTGCTCCTCTTGGCTCCACAGCTCCTCTCCTCCTCAGAGGTGCAGTATGGTGTGACATAATACACACAGAGCTGGATTAAGGATTTGGGGGGCCCGGGGTACTAAAGACAGGGGGGCCCTAAGGTATAAAATTAAAATCATATACATATACCCTGTATACATATATCAGTGCCGTAACTACACATTTTAGTGCTGTGTGTACGAAACAGCATCGGAGCCCCCCATATACAAAACAGGGCCAGTATGCACCATAAGAGCATGTGCCAAAAATATAAGGGCGTGGCTTAATGGGAAAGGGGCATAGCCACAGAGCTCTCTTTTACCCATTATGGCAGGCAGAGTCCTCTTTTACACAATACGACACGCAGAGCCCCCTTTTACACAGTATGCAGGTAGAGTCCCCCTTTTACACATTAGGCAGGTAGAGCTCCCTTTTACACATTAAGGCAGCAGAGTCCCCCTTTTTACACATTATGGCAGGCAGAGACCCCTTTTTTACATTAGGCCGGCAGTCACCCTTTTTTTTTTACATATTAGGCAGGCAGAGTGCCCCATTTACACATAGCAGCAGCAGAGTCCCCCTTTTTACACATTAACACATTAACATTTACATTTACACATTAAGCAGACAGAGTCTTATTTTTACACATTAGAGCAACAGAGTCCCCCTTTTTTACACATTATGGCAGACAGCCCCCCTTTTACACATTATGGCATGTGGGGGGAAGAGAGAGAGAGACTGACTCACCTGCAACGACCCAGCATGCGTCTCTTCTTCGTGCCCTACACTGCACTCTTCACAGTGAGGGAATTGTGGGCGGGATGGTGGCAGGCTAGGAGAGACTTCACCTCTCCCATCACATGGCAAGGGGGCGGGGAGGAGCTGCAGCATTGCACGGCTACCTAGGTGAGCGGTAGCCGAGCAATGCAGCTGGGCGCAGGGCGGTGACGGCAGGGGGAGGCGGGCCGAACCCTACAGTGTGGTGGTGGCAGCGGTGGTGACGGAGTGGCCAGGCGGGTGTTGCCAGTGATCCTGCGCATCTGCGTTGTGTGCCAGGCACCACTGGCACACAGTTGCAAAAAAACTTTTTGGCAAAAAAAATTTTTAGGAAAATTCGTTGGCGCTCCTATGAAGATCTCTGCTGCCTCCCACTTTCGACCCTGATCTTTCCCCAAAAGATCCAAAGAAAGTACAAAAAAAGTGGTAAAAGTGGTGAAAAGCGGGATGGCGCTGAGAATAAATAAATGGCTAATACTTATCTAGATATCGGGGTATGTTGGCCTTAGAGATTTTCTTCCTTCCCCTTTATTTTCTTAAGAGATATCCTCCCGAGGATTTTTCAGACAATGCATGCGGAAAAAATTGGAATAGTTGTGGGTTATATTTCAATCCCCATTAAGACTGTATTACTCCTATGTGGCTCTGTGTGTTTTTTGTCTTAAAGAATATACCTAGCTTACACGTTAAGTGGTATATCTAAGCCCATAAAGGTTTCTTTTCAAAATAATCAGGAAAAAATGTTTCTCACTGGGACGTATTTCTGAGGTAAATGCGTACCTCAACTTACACAATGAAAAATGATAGCAGACTTATCAAGGTATCTTTTTTTAGAATGAAAGTAATCCAATCATTAAATTATATAAACGATACACAGAAGATGGTTACTACAATGCGTACCTAACTTACACTAGTTAGGTGCAATATCCTCATATAAAGGTTTCTTTTCAAAATTACTTCCAATCAGACATTTTTCTGAGGCAAATGCGTACCTCAACTTACACAGTAACAATTGATGGCAGACGTATCAAGGTATCTTTTTTTTTTTAAGGAAAGACCAGGATTCAACCGTATATCAAATTATATGGATAACACACAAGAAATGTTTTCCACAGTGCGTACCTAACTTACACTAGTTAGGTGCAATATCCTTATATAAAGGTATTTTTAGAGTATAGAAAATCGTACCAGTACTCACAGACGTTCTTATGTATTGCAGTCACATCAAGGTATCTTTGTCTTTCAAAAGGATGAAGACTCATATATAAAATATAACAACATTTTAATAAAAAATCTTATAAAAAGAATTACAAGAAGAAATGAAAAATAAAATATTGGCTGCCGGAGGGCACCGCCCGTGTTCGGGATTGGGAGGACCAATTATTCAGCACATAAGGACCGGTACCTAGAGGGCTAAATAAAATAAAAAATGGTCGTACCTTTCTCCCAAAAACGAGCGGTGTGGTATCCAAGCAGGCAATGGTCCTCAGCAAACGCGTTTCGAGTGTGCTACTCTTTATCAAGGCTGATGGAGGACTGTGCAGGAATCATATTTATAGCAATGATCTAAAATTAGAAGGAAATGACATCACTTTCGGTTCTGGTGATCTCCAGGAAGTGTGCATCTAAAATAGTGGTTCAACTATTCAAAACGTGGGTGATATATAAATAATACAAATGCTGGCTGTGATAACAGTATTCTAATTCTAACAATAAAAGGGTTTTGAAAAGCGGAGTTCTAGAAAACGCCGCACCCGGAAGTGACGCTCCGGGATGTCTGGGAAATGTAGTTCGGGAAACCAGAAGTTCCTTTTCTTTCAATATATCGTTTTTTCCTAATTATTTTTATGTGGCGCTCTATGAATATATAAATGAACACATTAGTGATGCAATAATGTATACAATACAACTTTTAAAAAGAAGCACGATTTTTTTCTAAAGCGCCGCAACCGGAAGTGTTAATCCGGGATGTCTGAGTAATGTAGTTTCGGCGAAACCGGAAGTCCCATCTTTCACACAGCTTCTAAGGCTTATAATTTCTGATATGTACATATAAAATAGTGATGCAATGATATTATCAGATATTAATCATTAAATGCTAAACAGTATTTGAGGATAAAATGTCCTTTAAGACGCCGTGACCGAAAGTGTGGAACCAGGATTTCTGGGAGATGTAGTTTTCATGAGATCTCATCTTTTCCATGGCAGCCTAAAGTGCCAGAACCAGATGGTTTTTGTAGATTGTAGTGGACACTTGTGGATGCCCAAACAGCATTCTGCACCCCAGATAATTTTCCATGAATTCGAACACATTATGGATTTCTAATTGGACGAAAACACCAGTTATAAACATTTTCACTTTGTTAATAAATAAAAAACAATAAACAGGGATTGGTGTAAAGAAAACAAAATCGACGTGATCTTTACTAAAAAAAGATGGAGATGTATGAATGAAAATTGGAAAGAACCAATACCGAGCAACAAAGGAGATTAAATGTGATCACCATGAGTGGTGTACATGCATTTATTAAAAATAGGTGAATGAAAGACAGAAAAAACTATCACCATAGTGGGAATGAGAGAGGTGGTTTTTTAAATTTTTTCTATATTTCATAGGAACCACTTGAGTTCGAAGTCTTGATTGAGTCCTCTTGGATTAAGGGTTTTCAAGTCAAAAATGGTCCGCATCTCGGTTTTTGCTAATCTGCTCTCTACATTTTTGTCCTTCCATGTTGCCTTTATATGTTTCAAACCAACAAATCTTTTTATATGGTTGGTAGAACAATTGTGATCAGTTTTGAAATGGTTTGAGAGGTGATGTGTAGAAAGTCCTTTTTTAATGTTCCTTAGATGTTCAGAGATTCTTATCTTGAATGGTCTAGTGGTTCTCCCTATATATGATAACCCACATGAACATTCAATTAGATAAACAACATTTGGAGTACTGCAGGTGAGGAAATCTGTAATTTTCATGATTTTATTGTTAATTTTGATCTCTGTGTATTTTGAGTTGGAATCTTTGATGTTTCGGCAGCCTATACAGACGCCACACCGATGAAATCCTTTGGTTCTGATTACATTTCTTGATGGTAAGGGGAGGGCGCCTTTCACTAGAATGGCCTTTAGGTTTTTGGATTTCCGGTATATGAAAGATGGCTTATTAGGAATTATTTTATTTAAAACAGGGTCACGTTGCAGGAAATGCCAGTTCTTCTGGAATATTCTCTCCAGTTGTTTGTGTTGTGCATCATATTTGGTGATGAATGCCCATTTTGAATGATCCATATTCTTTTTTCCTTTCTCTTTGTCCTTCGGTTGTAATATATTATCCCTTTCTTTCTTTCTTAACTATTTCTTCTATTGCTTGGTCCAGGACTTTTTCTTTATACAATTTCTCCATGAAATCTTTCTTCATCTCTTGTGTTTGTTCATTACAGATTTCTTTTTTGCTGCAATTACGTTTTACTCGAAGGAATTGGCTCTTAGGTACTCCTTAGAGCCAAATGTTATGGTGTTGGCTATCTGTGGGTATATATGTATTTGCGTCTGTTGGTTTATGAAAGGTTTTTGTTTGTATATTATTGTCCTCCATGTAGATGGTTAGGTCTAGGAAGTTTATCTGGACTTTGCTATGTGATAAAGTGAACCTGATATTAAAATCATTGTTGATTGATTCAAAAAAACTCCAATAATGAGTCTTCATTTCCTTCCTACAATAGCAAAACATCATCTATATACCTTTGCCACTTGATTAGTTGGGTGCCCCAAGCTACGCTACTGTAGATGTTCTTCTCTTCCCAGTAGTTCATGAATAGATTAGCGTAGCTTGGGGCAAATTTCGTTCCCATTGCAGTTCCGGTGCGTTGTATGTAAAAATCCCAGTTGAAAAAGAAAAAATTGTTTTCCAAAATGAATTTTATGGCATCAATGATGAAAGCTTTCTTTTCGCCAGAGTAATGTGATTTATCTAGGGACCATTTGATGGCTTCGATCCCTTTTGTATGTTCGATACAGGTATAAAGTGATGTAACATCAGCGGAGGCAAGGATCCGATCAGTATTCCATTCAAAACTTTTTAATTTGATAAGAGTATCTCCTGTATCTTTGAGATATGATTTACTCTCTATTACCGAGGTTGTAAGAAGGAGTCAATGAGTGATGATAGATTGGATGTCAAACTGTTAGTTCCAGCAATGATCGGCCTCCCTGGTGGATTGGTAAGGCTTTTATGGATCCTAGGTAGTATATATATATACTTGGAGTGTTGGAGTCTTGGATGGCAATATAATAATACTCGTTTTTATTGATCCCTCCTTTGTCCAGATGTTCCTGGATCATTTTTTCACATTTTTCTTTGATTTTATTACTGGGGTCTCCTTTCAATTTGCTGTAAGTTGATGTAGCAGCCAGTTGCCTATATACTTCTTTGGTGTAATCTTCTTTGTCAAGAATAGCAATACCGCCTCCCTTGTCACATGGCTTAATTACTATTGTTTCATCTTTTGCCAAATTTTGGATCATATCTTTCTGCTTTTTGGTTAGAGTTGATTTTATCTTCGGTTTTCTCGTATGTTCAACTTCATCCAATATTATCTTCGTAAAGGTATCTATAAAGTTCCCCTTAATGTATGTGGGATAAAAAGTGGACTTCTTTTTCTTCTTTCTCTGGGGTTCATCTTCTTGATTTAGATCTTCGTTTTTTTGTTGTTGTTTTTCGTTTGCAATGGGGTTGTTTTCTGCTTTATTGGCAAAGAATTTTTTTAAGGTAATTTTTCTTACAAATTTTTGAATGTCGACAAATTTGTCAAATTCTTCCATATTGGATGTGGGTGCGTATTTGAGACCCTTTTTTAATATTTTTTACTCTTCTGTTGTTAAAACCCTGTGGCTTAAATTGTAAATTAGGTTTCTATTTGTTGCAGGATGGATGTCTTTAATTGGATGTTCCTTGGCTTTTTTGGAAATTCTTTTCTTCTTTATTTTCTTTTTCTTTGTTCCAGCACGGCAGCCCCTTTTCTTGGGTTTATCCTTCCATGGGGTTTTTTTTGTATTGCTTAAGGATGAGTTTTTGTTTGTGGACTTCTGTCGGTCCCTGTTTATTGTTTTTTATTTATTAACAAAGTGAAAATGTTTATAACTGGTGTTTTCGTCCAATTAGAAATCCATAATGTGTTCGAATTCATGGAAAATTATCTGGGGTGCAGAACGCTGTTTGGGCATCCACAAGTGTCCTACAATCTACAAAAACCATCTGGTTCTGGCACTTTAGGCTGCCATGGAAAAGATGAGATCTCATGAAAACTACATCTCCCAGAAATCCCAGTTCCACACTCTCAGTCACGGCGTCTTAAAGGACATTTTATCCTCAAATACTGTTTAGCATTTAATGATTAATATCTGATAATATCATTGCATCACTATTTTATATGTACATATCAGAAATGATAAGCCTGAGAAGCTGTGTGAAAGACGGGACTCCCGGTTTCGCCGAAACTACATTACCCAGACATCCCGGATTAACACTTCCGGTTGCGGCGCTTTAGAAAAAATCGTGCTTCTTTTTAAAAGTTGTTTTGTATACATTATTGCATCACTGTGTCCATTTATATATTCATAGAGCGCCACATAAAAATAATTAGGAAAAACGATATATTGAAAAAAAAGGAACTTCTGGTTTCCCGAACTACATTTCCCAGACATCCCGGAGCGTCACTTCAAGGTGCGGCGTTTTCTAGAACTCCGCTTTTCAAAACCCTTTTATTGTTAGAATTAGAATACTGTTATCACAGCCAGCATTTGTATTATTTATATACCACCCACATTTTGAATAGTTGAACCACTATTTTAGATGCACACTTCCTGGAGATCGCCGGAACCGGAAGTGATGTCATTTCCTTCTAATTTTAGATCATTGCTATAAATATGCTTCCTGCACTGTCCTCCATCAGCCTTGATAAAGAGTAGCACACTCGAAACGCGTTGGATGAAGACCATTTCCTGCTTGGATACCACACCGCTCGTTTTTGGGAGAAAGGTACGACCATTTTTTATTTTATTTAGCCCTCTAGGTACCGGTCCTTATGTGCTGAATAATTGGTCCTCCCAATCCCGAACACGGGCGGTGCCCTCCGGCAGCCAATATTTTATTTTTCATTTCTTCTTGTAATTCTTTTTATAAGATTTTTTATTAAAATGTTGTTATGTTTTATATATGAGTCTTCATCCTTTTGAAAGACAAAGATACCTTGATGTGACTGCAATACATAAGAACGTCTGTGAGTACTGGTACGATTTTCTATACTCTAAAGATACCTTTATATGAGGATATTGCACCTAACTAGTGTAAGTTAGGTACGCACTGTGGAAAACATTTCTTGTGTATTATCCATATTATTTGATATACGATTGAATCCTGGTCTTTCCTTAAAAAAAAAGATACCTTGATACGTCTGCCATCAATTGTTACTGTGTAAGTTGAGGTACGCATTTGCCTCAGAAAAATGTCTGATTGGAAGTAATTTTGCAAAGAAACCTTTATATGAGGATATTGCACCTAACTAGTGTAAGTTAGGTACGCATTGTAGTAACCATCTTCTGTGTATTGTTTATATAATTTCATGATTGGATTACTTTCATTCTAAAAAAAGATACCTTGATAAGTCTGCTATCATTTTTCATTGTGTAAGTTGAGGTACGCATTTACCTCAGAAATACGTCCCAGTGAGAAACATTTTTTCCTGATTATTTTGAAAAGAAACCTTTATGGGCTTAGATATACCACTTAATGTGTAAGCTAGGTATATTCTTTAAGACAAAAAACACACAGAGCCACATATGAGTAATACAGTCTTAATGGGGATTGAAATATAACCCACAACAATTTAATTTTTTTCCGCATGTATTATCTGAAAAATCCTCGGGAGGATATCTCTTAAGAAAATAAAGGGGAAGGAAGAAAATCTCTAAGGCCAACATACCCCGATATCTAGATAAGTATTAGCCATTTATTTATTCTCAGCGTAATCCCGCTTTTCACCACTTTTACCACTTTTTTTGTACTTTCTTTGGATCTTTGAGGATAGATCCGGGTCGAAAGTGGGAGACAGCAGAGATCTTCATAGGAGCGCCAACGAATTTTCCTAAAATATTTTTTGCAACTTTGTATACCTATCCCATTTGGAAAATTCAGGCAGCACCATGTTTAAACACATTGAAGACAGAAATAAAAGAACTAAAGAAGTCTTCAAAATTGATTTTCAAGAAGAAAACATAGAAATGACAGATGACAACCTGGAAACTGCGATGCATAGATTAAGTGAATGGTTGCTAAAAGATAACAAACTATGGTGGGAGGTAGCAACCCTGTAAAAATATGCATCTGACCAAGGTATCCCTAAAGGTTTAAAGATCATCAAACCAGCCTCATTTCAAGATGCATCAGATAACTTTTGGTCCGAATGGGATGAAATCCTAGAAACATGCTCCTTTTCCCTTATGAAGCTGATTCTTAAAGAAAGGAAGGAAAAACTCAAAGACATCAACGAAAGAATTGAGATCTTGAGATCACTTATTCAACCTTTTGAAAAAAATCCTCTCTTCGGAACTTTGGAGAAAGAGAAAATCGAAAAAATAAAAAAAAACCCACCGACTTCTTGATTAAAAAGAAACAGGGTAAACTCCAACGAGACTTTGATTATTACAAATTTGGAGTAATCAAGGACAAAAGAAAAGGCAAACGTACTGAAATAAGAAACAGAAGCCCAATAAGTACCCATTATCCAGTACCAAAATTCAATTGCAAAGAAAGACGTTATCATAGAAGAAATGAAGAACAAAGGAGACCCCTAGAAAGGACTGAAAGACCATATGAACATCACAATCATCAAAAAGATAGGAGAAACTACGAGGATAAAGACCAGATCTATAATAGAAATTACCGTCATTATACACTTCAAAGACGTGATTATCCAGAAAGGAGGAAGTTTGGAAGATCCAGGTCACAAGAATCAAGACACCGTGAGAGGATAACAACGAACCGTCAAAACGAAAGAAAAGAACAATATGAAAGATATCAGGAGAATCATAGATCCAGGCATCAACAACGATGCACATCAAGAATAAGAAATTGGTCTAGACAACACACTAGAGAAAGAAAACATTAAGAGACGCGTAGAAGGATGTCATATAGAACTCCGCAAAGGACAGTAAATCATGTTTGTAGGAGAGAACTAGAAAGAAACAGTCGAACACCGAAATCCCCTTTTTTAGAAGAAAGATCCAGGATTTCAGGTGGTCGATTAAACACACACCGGACCGACAGAAGTCCACAAACAAAAACTCATCCTTAAGCAATACAAAAAAAAACCCATGGAAGGATAAACCCAAGAAAAGGGGCTGCCGTGCTGGAACAAAGAAAAAGAAAATAAAGAAGAATTTTTTTTTCCAAAAAGCCAAGGAACATCCAATTAAAGACATCCATCCTGCAACAAATAGAAACCTAATTTACAATTTAAGCCACAGGGTTTTAACAACAGAAGAATAAAAAATATTAAGAAAGGGTCTCAAATACGCACCCACATCCAATATGGAAGAATTTGACAAATTTGTCGACATTCAAAAATTTGTAAGAAAAATTACCTTAAAAAAATTCTTTGCCAATAAAGCAGAAAACAACCCCATTGCAAACGAAGAACAACAACAAGAAAACGAAGATCTAAATCAAGAAGATGAACCCCAGAGAAAGAAGAAAAAGAAGAAGTCCACTTTTTATCCCACATACATTAAGGGGAACTTTATAGATACCTTTACGAAGATAGTATTGGATGAAGTGGAACATATGAGAAAACCGAAGATAAAATCAATTCTAACCAAAAAGCAGAAAGATATGATCCAAAATTTGCCAAAAGATGAAACAATAGTAATTAAGCCATGTGACAAGGGAGGCGGTATTGCCATTCTTGACAAAGAAGATTACACCAAAGAAGTATATAGGCAACTGGCTGATACATCAACTTACAGCAAATTGAAAGGAGACCCCAGTAATAAAATCAAAGAAAAATTTGAAAAAATGATCCAGGAACATCTGGACAAAGGAGGGATCAATAAAAACGAGTATGATTATATTGACATCCAAGACTCCAACACTCCAAGTATATATATATACTACCTAAGATCCATAAAAGCCTTACCAATCCACCAGGGAGGCCGATCATTGCTGGAACTAACAGTTTGACATCCAATCTATCATCACTCATTGACTCCTTACAACCTCTGGTAATAGAGAGTAAATCATATCTCAAAGATACAGGAGATACTCTTATCAAATTAAAAAGTTTTGAATGGAATACTGATCGGATCCTTGCCTCCACTGATGTTACATCACTTTATACCTGTATCAAACATACAAAAGGGATCGAAGCCATCAAATGGTCCCTAGATAAATCAAATTACTCTGGCGAAAAGAAAGCTTTCATCATTGATGCCATAAAATTCATTTTGGAAAAAAAAATGTCTTTTTCAACGGGGATTTTTACATACAACGCACCGGAACTGCAATGGGAACGAAATTTGCCCCAAGCTACGCTAATCTATTCATGAACTACTGGGAAGAGAAGAACATCTACAGTAGCGTAGCTTGGGGCACCCAACTAATCAAGTGGCAAAGGTATATAGATGATGTTTTGCTATTGTGGGAAGGAAATGAAGACTCATTATTGGAGTTTTTTGAATTAATTAACAACAATGATTTTAATATCAGGTTCACTTTATCACATAGCAAAGTCCAGATAAACTTCCTAGACCTAACCATCTACATAGAGGACAATAATATACAAACAAAAACCTTTCATAAACCAACAGATGCAAATACATATATACCCTCAGATAGCCAACACCATAACATTTGGCTCAAAGGAGTACCTAAGAGCCAATTCCTTCGAGTAAAACGCAATTGCAGCAAAAAAGAAATCTGCAATGAACAAACACAAGAGATGAAGAAAGATTTCATGGAGAAATGATATAAAGAAGAAGTCCTGGACCAAGCAATAGAAGAAATAGGTAAGAAAGGGATAATATACTACAACCGAAGGACAAAGAGAAAGGAAAAAAGAATATGGATCATTCAAAATGGGCATTCATCACCAAATATGATGCACAACACAAACAACTGGAGAGAATATTCCAGAAGAACTGGCATCTCCTGCAACGTGACCCTGTTTTAAATAAAATAATTCTTAATAAACCATCTTTCATATACCGGAAATCCAAAAACCTAAAGGCCATTCTAGTGAAAGGCGCCCTCCCCTTACCATCAAGAAATTTAATCAGAACCAAAGGATTTCATCGGTGTGATGTCTGTATAGGCTGCCGAAACATCAAAGATTCCAACTCAAAATACACAGAGATCAAAATTAACAATAAAATCATGAAAATTACAGATTTCCTCACCTGCAGTACTCCAAATGTTGTTTATCTAATTGAATGTTCATGTGGGTTATCATATATAGGGAGAACCACTAGATCATTCAAGATAAGAATCTCTGAACATCTAAGGAACATTAAAAAAGGACTTTCTACACATCACCTCTCAAACCATTTCAAAACTGATCACAATTGTTCTACCAACCATATAAAAAGATTTGTTGGTTTGAAACATGTAAAGGCAACATGGAAGGACAAAAATGTAGAGAGCAGATTAGCAAAAACCGAGATGCGGACCATTTTTGACTTGAAAACCCTTAATCCAAGAGGACTCAATCAAGACTTCGAACTCAAGTGGTTCCTATGAAATATAGAAAAAATTAAAAAAACCACCTCTCTCTCATTCCCACTATGGTGATAGTTTTTTCTGTCTTTCATTCACCTATTTTTAATAAATGCATGTACACCACTCATGGTGATCACATTTAATCTCCTTTGTTGGTATTGGTTCTTTCCAATTTTCATTCATACATCTCCATCTTTTTTTAGTAAAGATCACGTCGATTTTGTTTTCTTTACACCAATCCCTGTTTATTGTTTTTTATTTATTAACCAATTAGAAATCCATAATGTGTTCGAATTCATGGAAAATTATCTGGGGTGCAGAACGCTGTTTGGGCATCCACAAGTGTCCACTACAATCTACAAAAACCATCTGGTTCTGGCACTTTAGGCTGCCATGGAAAAGATGAGATCTCATGAAAACTACATCTCCCAGAAATCCCGGTTCCACACTTCTGGTCACGGCGTCTTAAAGGACATTTTATCCTCAAATACTGTTTAGCATTTAATGATTAATATCTGATAATATCATTGCATCACTATTTTATATGTACATATCAGAAATGATAAGCCTGAGAAGCTGTGTGAAAGACGGGACTTCCGGTTTCGCCAAAACTACATTACCCAGACATCCCGGATTAACACTTCCGGTTGCGGCGCTTTAGAAAAAATCGTGCTTCTTTTTAAAAGTTGTATTGTATACATTATTGCATCACTAATGTGTCCATTTATATATTCATAGAGCGCCACATAAAAATAATTAGGAAAAACTATATATTGAAAGAAAAGGAACTTCTGGTTTCCCGAACTACATTTCCCAGACATCCCGAAGCGTCACTTCCGGGTGCGGCGTTTTCTAGAACTCCGCTTTTCAAAACCCTTTTATTGTTAGAATTAGAATACTGTTATCACAGCCAGCATTTGTATTATTTATATATCACCCACGTTTTAAATAGTTGAACCACTATTTTAGATGCACACTTCCTGGAGATCGCCGGAATCGGAAGTGATGTTATTTCCTTCAATTTTAGATCATTGCTATAAATATGCTTTCTGCACAGTCTTCCATCAGCCTTGATAAAGAGTAGCACACTCGAAACGCGTTTGCTGAGGACCATTGCCTGCTTGGATACCACACCACTCGTTTATGGGAGAAAGGTACGACCATTTTTTATTTTATTTAGCCCTCTAGGTACCGGTCCTTATGTGCTGAATAATTGGTCCTCCCAATCCCGAACACGGGCGTTGCCCTCCGGCAGCCAATATTTTATTTTTCATTTCTTCTTGTAATTCTTTTTATAAGATTTTTTATTAAAATTTTGATATATTTTATATATGAGTCTTCATCCTTTTGAAAGACAAAGATACCTTGATGTGACTGCAATACATAAGAACGTCTGTGAGTACTGGTACGATTTTCTATACTCTAAAGATACCTTTATATGAGGATATTGCACCTAACTAGTTTAAGTTAGGTACGCACTGTGGAAAACATTTCTTGTGTATTATCCATATCATTTGATATACGGTTGAATCCTGGTCTTTCCTTAAAAAAAAAAAGATACTTTGATACGTCTGCCATCAATTGTTACTGTGTAAGTTGAGGTACGCATTTGCCTCAGAAAAATGTCCGATTGGAAGTAATTTTGAAAAGAAACCTTTATATGAGGATATTGTACCTAACTAGTGTAAGTTAGGTACGCATTGTAGTAACCATCTTCTGTGTATCGTTTATATCATTTCATGATTGGATTACTTTCATTCTAAAAAAAGATACCTTGATAAGTCTGCTATCATTTTTCATTGTGTAAGTTGAGGTACGCATTTACCTCAGAAATACGTCCCAGTGAGAAACATTTTTTCCTGATTATTTTGAAAAGAAACCTTTATGGGCTTAGATATACCACTTAATGTGTAAGCTAGGTATATTCTTTAAGACAAAAAACACACAGAGCCACATAGGAGTAATACAGTCTTAATGGGGATTGAAATATAACCCACAACTATTCCAATTTTTTCACATGTATTGTCTGAACAATCCTCGGGAGGATATCTCTTAAGAAAATAAAGGGGATAGGAAGAAAATCTCTAAGGCCAACATACCCCGATATCTAGATAAGTATTAGCCATTTATTTATTCTCAGCGCCATCCCGCTTTTCACCACTTTTACCACTTTTTTTTACCACTGGCACACACCTAGTTACGGCCCTGATTAATAAATATAAATTAATATAGATTATAGATAATATAAAATAAGAATTTACTCACCGGTAATTCTATTTCTCGTAGTCCGTAGTGGATGCTGGGGACTCCGTAAGGACCATGGGGAATAGACAGGCTCCGCAGGAGACTGGGCACACTAAAAGAAAGATTTGGTACTACCTGGTGTGCACTGGCTCCTCCCTCTATGCCCCTCCTCCAGACCTCAGTTAGGATACTGTGCCCGGAAGAGCTGACACAATAAGGAAGGATTTTGAATCCCGGGTAAGACTCATACCAGCCACACCAATCACACCGTATAACTCGTGATATTAAACTCAGTTAACAGTATGAAATACAACTGAGCCTCTCAACAGATGGCTCAACAATAACCCTTTAGTTAGGCAATAACTATATACAAGTATTGCAGACAATCCGCACTTGGGATGGGCGCCCAGCATCCACTACGGACTACGAGAAATAGAATTACCGGTGAGTAAATGCTTATTTTCTCTGACGTCCTAGTGGATGCTGGGGACTCCGTAAGGACCATGGGGATTATACCAAAGCTCCCAAACGGGCGGGAGAGTGCGGATGACTCTGCAGCACCGAATGAGAGAACTCAAGGTCCTCCTCAGCCAGGGTATCAAATTTGTAGAATTTAGCAAACGTGTTTGCCCCTGACCAAGTAGCAGCTCGGCAAAGTTGTAAAGCGGAGACCCCTCGGGCAGCCGCCCAAGATGAGCCCACCTTCCTCGTGGAATGGGCTTTCACTGATTTAGGATGCGGCAATCCAGCCGCAGAATGCGCCAGCTGAATTGTGCTACAAATCCAGCGAGCAATAGTCTGCTTAGAAGCAGGAGCACCTATTTTGTTGGGTGCATACAGGATAAAAAGCGAGTCAGTTTTCCTGACTCCAGCCGTCTTGGAAACATAAATTTTCAAGGCCCTGACTACATCCAGTAACTTGGAATCCTCCAAGTCCCTAGTAGTCGCAGGCACCACGATAGGTTGGTTCAAGTGAAAAGCTGATACCACCTTAGGGAGAAACTGGGGACGAGTCCTCAATTCTGCCCTATCCATATGGAAAATCAGATAAGGGCTTTTACATGACAAAGCCGCCAATTCTGACACACGCCTGGCCGAAGCCAAGGCCAATAACATGACCACTTTCCACGTGAGATATTTGAGATCCACGGTTTTAAGTGGTTCAAACCAATGTGATTTTAGGAAACTCAACACCACATTGAGATCCCAAGGTGCCACAGGAGGCACAAAAGGGGGCTGAATATGAAGCACTCCCTTTACAAAAGTCTGAACTTCAGGCAGTGAAGCCAGTTCTTTCTGGAAGAAAATCGACAGAGCCGAAATCTGGACCTTAATGGAACCCAATTTTAGGCCCATAGTCACTCCTGACTGTAGGAAGTGCAGAAAACGACCCAGCTGAAATTCCTCTGTAGGGGCCTTCCTGGCCTCACACCACGCAACATATTTTCGCCAAATGCGGTGATAATGGTTTGCGGTTACTTCTTTCCTGGCTTTTATCAGCGTAGGAATGACTTCCTCCGGAATTCCCTTTTCCTTTAGGATCCGGAATTCAACCGCCATGCCGTCAAACGCAGCCGCGGTAAGTCTTGGAACAGACAGGGCCCCCTGCTGTAGCAGATCCTGTCTGAGCGGTAGAGGCCATGGGTCCTCTGATAACTTTTCTTGAAGTTCCGGGTACCAAGCTCTTCTTGGCCAATCCGGAACCACGAGTATCGTTCTTACTCCTCGCCTTCTTATTATTCTCAGTACCTTTGGTATGAGGGGCAGAGGAGGGAACACATAGACCGACTGGTACACCCACGGTGTCACTAGAGCGTCCACAGCTATCGCCTGAGGGTCCCTTGACCTGGCGCAATATCTCTTTAGCTTCTTGTTGAGGCGGGACGCCATCATGTCCACCTGTGGCCTTTCCCAGCGGTTTACCAACAGTAGGAAGACTTCTGGATGAAGTCCCCACTCTCCCGGGTGTAGGTCGTGTCTGCTGAGGAAGTCTGCTTCCCAGTTGTCCACTCCCGGAATGAACACTGCTGACAGTGCTAGTACGTGATTTTCCGCCCATCGGAGAATCCTTGTGGCTTCTGCCATGGCCACTCTGCTTCTTGTGCCGCCCTGTCGGTTCACATGGGCGACTGCCGTGATGTTGTCTGATTGGATCAGAACCGGCTGGTTTTGAAGCAGGGGCCTTGCCTGACTTAGGGCATTGTAAATGGCCCTCAGTTCCAGAATGTTTATGTGTAGGGACGACTCCTGACTTGACCAAAGTCCCTGGAAATTTCTTCCCTGTGTGACTGCGCCCCAGCCCCGAAGGCTGGCATCCGTGGTCACCAGGACCCAGTCCTGTATGCCGAATCTGCGGCCCACTAGAAGATGAGCACTCTGCAGCCACCACAGTAGAGACACCCTGGTCCTTGGAGACAGGGTTATCAGTTGATGCATCTGAAGATGCGATCCCGACCACTTGTCCAAGAGGTCCCACTGGAAGGTCCTTGCATGGAACCTGCCGAATGGAATTGCTTCGTACGAAGCCACCATTTTTCCCAGGACTCGTGTGCAGTGATGCACCGATACCCGTTTTGGTTTTAGGAGGTCTCTGACTAGAGATGACAGCTCCTTGGCTTTCTCCTGCGGGAGAAACACTTTTTTCTGTTCTGTGTCCAGAATCATCCCCAGGAACAGTAAGCGTGTGGAAGGAACCAGTTGTGACTTTGGAATGTTTAGAATCCAGCCATGCTGTTGTAGCACTTCCCGAGATAGTGCTACTCCGACCAGTAACTGCTCCCTGGACCTCGCCTTTATTAGGAGATCGTCCAAGTACGGGATAATTAAAACTCCCTTTTTTCGAAGGAGTATCATCATTTCTGCCATTACCTTGGTAAACACCCTCGGTGCCGTGGACAGTCCAAACGGTAGTGTCTGGAATTGGTAATGGCAATCCTGTACCACAAATCTGAGGTACTCCTGGTGAGGAAGGTAAATTGGGACATGCAGGTAAGCATCCTTGATGTCCAGGGATACCATGTAATCCCCCTCGTCCAGGCTTGCAATAACCGCCCTGAGCGATTCCATCTTGAACTTGAATCTTTTTATGTATGTGTTCAAGGATTTCAAATTT
Source organism: Pseudophryne corroboree (assembly GCF_028390025.1). NCBI lineage: Eukaryota > Metazoa > Chordata > Amphibia > Anura > Myobatrachidae > Pseudophryne > Pseudophryne corroboree. The sequence continues at coordinate 187,094,694 of NC_086446.1, read as the reverse complement.
AAAATGGGTCTAACCGAACCGTCTGGTTTCGGTACCACAAACAGTGTGGAATAGTAACCCCGTCCTTGTTGAAGTAGGGGTACTTTGACTATCACCTGCTGGGAATACAGCTTGTGAATTGCCTCTAGTACAGCCTCCCTGCCCGAGGGAGTTGTCGGTAAGGCCGATTTGAGGAAACGGCGGGGGGGAGGCGCCTCAAATTCCAGCTTGTACCCCTGAGATACTACTTGAAGGATCCAGGGATCCACCCGTGAGCGAACCCACTGATCGCTGAAATTTTTGAGGCGGCCCCCCCACCGTACCTGGCTCCGCCTGTGGATCCCCACCGTCATGCAGCGGATTTGGAAGAAGCGGGGGAGGACTTTTGTTCCTGGGAACCTGCTGCGTGGTGCAGCTTTTTTCCCCTTCCTCTGCCTCTAGACAGAAAAGACCCGCCTTTTCCCCGCCTGTTTTTCTGGGGTCGAAAGGACTGTACCTGATAATACGGCGCTTTCTTAGGCTGTGAGGGGACATGGGGTAAAAATGCTGACTTCCCAGCTGTTGCTGTGGAAACAAGGTCTGAGAGACCATCCCCGAATAACTCCTCACCCTTATAAGGCAAAACTTCCATGTGCCTTTTAGAATCTGCATCCCCTGTCCACTGCCGAGTCCGTAAGCCTCTCCTAGCAGAAATGGACAATGCACTTATTCTAGATGCCAGCCGGCAAATCTCCCTCTGTGCATCTCTCATGTACAAGACTGAGTCTTTTATATGCTCTACGGTTAGCAATATAGTGTCCCTGTCAATATTTTCTGACAGGGAATCTGACCAAGCAGCAGCAGCACTGCACATCCACGCTGAAGCAATAGCTGGTCTCAGTATAACACCAGTGTGTGTATATATAGACTTTAGGATAGCCTCCTGCTTTCTATCAGCAGGTTCCTTTAGGGCGGCCATATCCGGAGACGGTAGTGCCACCTTTTTAGACAAACGTGTGAGCGCTTTATCCACCCTAGGGGGAGTTTCCCAACGTGACCTATCCTCTGGCGAGAAGGGGAACGCCATTAGTAATTTTTTTGAAATCACCAATTTCTTATCAGGGAAAGCCCACGCTTCTTCACACACTTCATTTAATTCTTCAGATGGGGGAAAAACTATTGGTAGTTTTTTCTCCCTAAACATAATACCCTTTTTTGAGGTACCTGGGTTTATATCAGAAAGGTGTAAAACCTCTTTCATTGCCTCAATCATGCAACGAATGGCCCTAGTGGACATCAGTATCCGTGTCGACATCTGTGTCTGCCATCTGAGGTAGTGGGCATTTTAGAGCCCCTGATGGCCTTCGAATTGCCTGGGCAGGCACGAGCTGAGAAGCCGGCTGTCCCGCATTTGGCATGTCGTCAAATTTTTTATGTAAGGAGTCGACACTTGCACGTAATTCCTTCCATAAGTCCATCCACTCAGGTGTCTGCCCCGCAGGGGGTGACATCACATTTCTAGGCATCTGCTCCGCCTCCACATAAGTCTCCTCATCAAACATGTCGACACAGCCGTACCGACACACCGCACACACACAGGGAATGCTCTTAAAGGAGACAGGACCCCACAAAAGCCCTTTGGGGAGACAGAGAGAGAGTATGCCAGCACACACCAGAGCGCTATATAATGCAGGGACTAACTGAATTATGTCCCCTATAGCTGCTATAATATTTACTGCGCCTCAAATCTGTGCCCCCCCTCTCTTTTTTACCCTTTTCTGTAGTGTAGACTGCAGGGGAGAGTCAGGGAGCTTCCTTCCAGCGGAACTGTGAGGGAGAAATGGCGCCAGTGTGCTGAGGGAGATGGCTCCGCCCCTTTTTCGGCGGACTTTTCTCTTGCTTTTTTCTGTATTCTGGCAGGGGTAATTACCACATATATAGCCTCTGGGGCTATATATTGTGGTTATTTTGCCAGCCAAGGTGATATTATTGCTGCTCAGGGCGCCCCCCCCCCCCCCAGCGCCCTGCACCCTCAGTGACCGAAGTGTGAAGTGTGTATGAGGAGCAATGGCGCACAGCTGCAGTGCTGTGCGCTACCTTGGTGAAGACTGAAGTCTTCTGCCGCCGATTTTCCGGACCATCTTCTTGCTTCTGGCTCTGTAAGGGGGACGGCGGCGCGGCTCCGGGAACGAACACCAAGGACGGGTCCTGCGGTCGATCCCTCTGGAGCTAATGGTGTCCAGTAGCCTAAGAAGCCCAAGCTAGCTGCAAGCAGGTAGGTTCGCTTCTTCTCCCCTTAGTCCCTCGTTGCAGTGAGCCTGTTGCCAGCAGGTCTCACTGTAAAATAAAAAACCTAATATATACTTTCTTTCTAGGAGCTCAGGAGAGCCCCTAGTGTGCATCCAGCTCGGCCGGGCACAGAAATCTAACTGAGGTCTGGAGGAGGGGCATAGAGGGAGGAGCCAGTGCACACCAGGTAGTACCAAATCTTTCTTTTAGTGTGCCCAGTCTCCTGCGGAGCCCGTCTATTCCCCATGGTCCTTACGGAGTCCCCAGCATCCACTAGGACGTCAGAGAAATATAGATTAATATAAATATATATATATATATATATTTATTAATCAAAATAAAGTAGGATTCCCTAGCATTCGCAAGAGCCCATCCCACCCCCGTTATCACATATAATACTTTACAGCTTTGCTCCACTGGCTGGCATCCTAAGACTGGAAGGAGTGTTTGTGCCTCTTAACGTTCCTCATAAACGGTGGGTACAGGAGGACACAGAGCACGGCGGGTACAGGAGGACAGGGTACAGGAGGTGGTTACAGCAGGAGAGGGTACAGGGCGCGGGTACAGGAGGAGAGGGTACAGGAGGAGGGGGTACAGAATGCGGGTACAGGAGGAGAGGGTACAGGAGGCAGGTACAGGAGGAGAGGGTACAGGAGGTGGTTACAGGAGGAGAGGGTACAGGACGTGGGTACAGGAGGAGAGGGTAAAGGAGGTGGTTACAGGAGGAGAGGGTACAGGACGTGGGTAGAGGAGGCAGTTACAGGAGGAGTGGGTACAGGACGCGGGTACAGGAGGAGAGCGCAGGTACAGGAGAGAGTTTCATTGCACTGCGCAGTAGGAGGAGTGAGTGGGTACCAGGAGAGAACGGCAGCGCACGGCGAGTACAAGAAGAGAGAGCAGCAGCGCACGATGAGGTGCAGGAGGAGAGAGAGCACGGCGTGACGTCTTCATGTCACGTGCGGGCGCCGGGACTAGCCGGGACATGTTCTCATTGGTTGCTAGGCAGGGGTTGGTGCAGAGTATTACCGGTGGCTGAGTGAGTGTGAGTACAATGGCTGAGAGTCAGTGGGCAGCACAGCACCACGCCGCGGATCGGTAATAGAGATCGATCTGTGGCGTGCGGCAGGGGGCCATTTCAGATGGGGGGCCCGGGGTACTTACCCCCAGAGCCCCCCCTTAATCTGACTCTGAATACACAAAAAACCTTTGTTGCAGCAGCAGTAAGGGGAAGACCAACAGAGCTTCCCAGACCCCATACTGACCGTCTCTCTATTGATCGCTGTCATATGCCATACTGCCTACATTTCAGATGGTTTTAATCAGCCACAGAACCTGTGTAATACATGAGCGTCCCAGGTAAAAGGGATAATATGGTCACTCTACCATCTACTACCCCACTTCCAGTACTAAAACTACCATAATATGCTGCATTTTGCAGCTGGAAATAGAGCCATGATGATACAATTTAAAGCGAATCGCAACACAGCCCTGCCCTCTTCACTGCAGCAGTAGATGGGATGCGGGAGGGTTGTCTACTTTACTGGGACCCATACTGCATGCCCAGGATTGGTATCCGGTCTCTAGGTCGACCACACTTACGTCGACAATGTCTAGGTCGACCACTATTGGTCAACAGTAAGTTTACAGATCAACATGGTCTCTTGGTCGACATGACAGAAGGTCAACATGAGTTTTTTTGATCGTTTTCATGCTTTACGCTCCACGTGGACTACAATTGGGAATGGTAACCTGTGCCGAGCGCAGCGGTAGCGGAGCAAGGCACCTGGCCCGATGCGAGGGGACACGGTGTACTAATTGGGGTTCCTGGTCACTCTACGGAGAAAACGACACCAATTTTTTTTTTCCAACTCATCGACCTTTTAGTCATGTTGACCTTGTACATGTCGACCCAGAAACCATGTCGATCTACTTACTGTCGACCTAGACACTGTCGACCCTATGATCCACACACCCCAGGACTATAGGGATGATTCAGCAAGGAGTGAAGTTTGCATTTTCACCTCATACAAAATGAACACAAATGTGCTTTAAAAGAAAATGTATTTATAAAGCATATGTATTTACAAAGCCTACTGCAAATATCACAGATAAAAGCAAATGTATAGACTAATGTATTGTCCTTTGTTATTAAAACTCTATATTATAAAAATTGTGTATTTATGGTTTAAAGCATATCGGTTACATTCTGTGTGACTTCACATTAACAGAACTATTTACTATGCTATGGTGATATAATGAAGATTTTGTATTTATTTTAGATATAAGAGAGTCTTCTTTTGCAGCAATTCTACCAGAAAATGTAGTCAGTCATACTGGCTGATTGCAGTATGATTACTCTTAGCTCTTTGCCAGCTAGTCCTGGAGGACTTTGTGTGTGCATAACTCAGACACCTACTTTCAGTTCCATTTTTAACAAAATGTAATAAAATAATTAATAATAAATAAAGCATTTTTCCTCCACTGATCCTTTTGAATGGTGATAGAGTACAGGGGATTGTGGTGGTTCATGTACCACCATGATCCATCTCAAGTAGGCACCCCTATGCTCTTTGCGTGTTTGCCATGCCTAGGTGAAGAACTTTATTAGGCAGGGAGAAGCCCTGTCTCTGGCAAAAATGGCTTTTGCTGCAAGAGAAATGGACTTTCTCACTTTAAATAAAATGGCTTCTCGCAGTTGTTAGTACTGTATATTTATATTTGCACAAACAATTTTTAAACATCTTTAATCTTTTCAAAATAACTGGTTAACACAAATAGAAGATGGTCACCAAAGAGTACATTGTTTTGAATCTGTTTTAATATTGCATTTAAGTTCTCAGCTGTTACGATACATCTTTAAATCCCAATTTGTATTAACTTCGTTTGTGTCAAAGAAAACCACAGTGCTAGAAGTTCCATTTTTGCAAGTACCCAGAAGAAGAAATATATTAAAAAAAATCAGTGTTCATTTTGTGCAATGACACTTTGTTGAACTATCTCTCAGCTACTATCTGTAGTGCTAGTACTAACCATGACCTTATCTTGACAGTATGTGACAAACATTTTGGACATCTTACCTTAAGGGTTCCCTGCAGGATTTCAAGGACCCAAGTGAACCTTTGATGCTTTCAGTTCTTATTCTGCACTTATAAAAAAATGCAGATGCTGTCCGGAGAGGTAGAAACTGTATCTAATGCTACTTTATTACTAAGAACTTACTATCAGATCCAATATATACAGTGAAGTCTCCACCAAAACTCTCCAGTAATGTTCACTATATGTGTCCTACAGTGACGTGAGGTCAATGTCTGGGGAGACACCCAACAATTTGACCATGCAGTACCCCCTAATCAAGCCTTGAATAGCCCTCAACGGAGCTGTGAGAGAGAAGAACTGGTGTGTGAGGGTTTTGGGCATGCTGCTGAATTGGGGGGGGGGGGGGGGGTTGTAGCTGTGAGAAAAGAGAGAGCAACTTGTTTACGGAAGGGGGGGGGGCGCAAATCAGGGGGGGGGGTTAGTAGGAGCTTTGAGGAGTGAGACCTGTGAAAGAGAGGAACCTGTTTAGAAGTGGGAAAAGTCAGGGGTGCCACGAATTGGGGGAGTTTAGAGCTGTGAGGGAATGAGGGACGGGAGGTGTGTGAGAGAGAAGAACGTGTGTGGAGGGGGGGCAAGTCATAACTGCCTCCTCTGGTACTGTTGTGAATGCAGTCATACTGCCTGAGGTGTGGCCCCGCCCCCAGCTACTAGCATTTTCTGATTGCCAGAAGGAAGCAGTGCTCTGCTGCCTCTCCTCTGTCTCTATGCATTTGCAGCAGAGTGCCGCAACTTCATACTCCAATGCAAATAGCTGCCCATGATCGATCCTTCCCTATCCCCAAGAGGTTTAGGGGGCACTGCGGGTGTTGTCGCATCCACTGATATGCACATGTGCAGTACTGATCCTGGCATGTGCAAATCAGTAACCATCTTTTGTTCCCAAGAACTATTATATCGAAGATATAATGAGTCAGGGACACCTCAACACAGTTTAATAATCATTGTTTATTTACAATATCATTAACGTAAATAAATTATATTTAGCGCGCCATGTTCCAGGAGACCTGCGCATGCGCAGTGGGCTCTGGTTCTACTAGCTGCCAGAGAGGAGGGGGCCTGCGACGGAGGCTGCACGCGGGTGTCATCCTCTCTTAAAACATCCCTGCCTATCGCTGTGTAGGGCCTGGATCTTGGTCAGTCATGGGCACTCTATTTTCAATCTGAAGTCCCAAGTGAGGTTAAAATCATTCTGCTGTGACTCTGTATTTAAACCTAGAATTCTGGATGGTGGCCACTGGAACGTGGGGGTTATTCCAAGTTGTTTGTGTAACCCTGTTGCTATTACTAGCTAGTACTATTAAGGTTACCTATAGTTAAGATTTGTGCCTCCACCCAAGCTGTCAGAGGTTAAGGGGCTTGCTTGGGAAAGCCCAATAACTCAATGTGATTTGAGTTATCCGTTCTACCTTAGATTGTCTCGTGCTTGTCAATAGTTATTCAAGGTACCTTTTCTTCTATTACAGGGTGCAGAGGGAACACTCCACACCAACATCCAACTTACGGTAAGTATAACACATTTAATGAAGACATCAATAATGACACAGTATTAAATTTAAGCAGTCCTAATTAATTCCACCTCACTATTCCCATAACCCGCTATACATTACTATACAGAGTACACTACATGCAATACAAAAAAAATGTATCCTATAGTAGGATGGGGGTGGGGGGGGGGAAATATACTCCCACCTTATTCTCCCAATTCTGAATACCCGGGTATTATAGTACCACTGATATACTGCAGTATATGAACCGTTGGGGCCCTTCCTGGTGTACACCACTAGTCCGCTTGTATCCTAGAGTGGAACCACTGCCAAGTAAGACATATTCTCTAGTATTCTCGGGTGAGATGAAACGCTGTCTTACAATACCCTACAGACTGCGGTATCTGGGGACTCACAAAGAGGTAGAGGATGATGAACTGTAGTTCTGTAGACTTGACTTCTCTCGATGGACTATACAGTCTAAATAGTTTCTGAAAAACCATTACTGGAGTAGGAGGTATCAGTAGCCTACTCCAGCCACTCCTAACAAAACACTGTCATCTGACGTTTAAGGTAGGTCACAGTTCCTCCGCTATGATGCGGTATTGGCACTCCCTGCAGTTCCTCTAATACTGTCTTACCACTTCGACTTTCAGCAAGCTCTTTCTACCAACAGGAGTATAATCAGTTACCATCTCTAAGTGTTCCAGTCAATAAACCTGTATGTACACTGTAGTATAGTAACACGGTATTGTATAGGTGCTTGGAGCTCAGGGCCACACCTGTAATACCTGGCTTTTACCAGACTTCAGCCGAGTTCAGTCTACTATTATCAGGTGACTTTTTTTAGGTGATTGAATGTAGATCTAACAGAATGGATATAGATGTACAATAATGTTCTCATTGCAGCTAGAGACTCTTAGAATATTTTGGACAACTTGGAGCTGCTGTCCGGCTGACCAGTATATTAATCATATCCTATGGATAACGATCTCATTAGAATACCAATGCTCTCCTGCAAGATCTGTGGCAAAGATTGGTTGGGTGATAGGGATATTATAGGATGGGTAAGAAACCCTGCCCGGTACTGCCATTAGCTCCAATCACTCCCCCAGCCCTGTTTTGTACATGAAGGATGGATACCGATTACCTCCCTTCTCTCTCAGGGGTTGGCTGTGGTATCTCTTAGCTGGGCTCCCTACTTCTGGTTCATCACCTTACACTGAAGAAGGGGATACAGATGGGTCTTAGTCACTACTGCGCTGATAGCCTCCTTCCTCTCGCTAACAGCATATCAGTACCCTATCCCAGCACTATCATTAATACTGGGTCCGGTCCACACGTTAGAAACGTTGATACGGCTTCCCGTGATACTAAGGACTGCCTCTCTCTCTCTGGCTATGCTTCCTACCCTGATGTTACTTTCACTGCTTCGGTACTCACAGCCTCCAATTGGGCGGTGCTTTCATCTTGGGGGTCACCTCCTAGGTTCCGCCTCCGTCCACCTTTCCCCAGCAGCGTCGATTCCCTGATGGTGGGGGCCGCCCGATCAATCTCCACCGGAGCGAGTCTCCACCACCTCTCACCTTACTGGCTCGGCCGGGCAGATCAGCATCTATATCTCTCCCGGCCCTCCGTCACTGCCGATCAGCGCTCCAGATGCCCGCCTCTTGTCCCAGCCAGACTCCGCTCTGTTCCTCGGTACTTGCAGGGACTCCTCCACTTCCACACCCCTGCGCCGCTAACACAGCCCATCTCTCTCCACACCCGCAGCCGTCCCCGTTACCTCCAGGTCAGTTCGCACCTCCAGGGGACCGCGCCCGCTGCCTATAGCTCAGCGCGGTGCTCTCGTTTCTGCCTTCCGGATCGCCTCACACTAGCTCACCCGCTGGACGGACCCAGTCAGCGCTGCGGTAGCTCATCACCAGGCTCTCTCCTCCATTAGTGTTGCGGGAGCCCTCTCTCTCTCTCTCTCTTTGCTCGGTACTCCCGACCTCACGCTGCCTCCGCTCCGCTGTACGGGATGATGGTCGGACACTCGGGTATATCAAATCGCGGTCCTTCTTCCTCCTCTCTACTCGTACTCTCCACTGTCTCCAGTCAGTCTCCTCTCTTATTGTTTCTGCGTCAGCCGTCCTTCTCTCCTCACTTAACGGTCAACTCTCCCTTTCTCCAACCGCTCCCCTGTTCAGGACCTCGCTGCTTCCCCTCTGTCTTTTTCCCCGCGGGCATGGCACATGGGTCCCTAGAACCCTCTCCCTGGAGTTGAGGTTTCTCCTTGCCACCTACTCTATGGCATATAAAGCGGGTACATGCTATAACAATAATATATCTAATATATCTGATGTCCTGCAGGCATAGTTACCTATTTCACTAAAGGGGGTTACATTTGCAAACCAAAAAGTTAGCAACTAGGAAAAACCATGTGCACTGCAGGTGGGGCAGATGTAACATGGTCAGAGTGAGTTATATTTGAGTGGGGTGTGTTCAAAGGATGTGGATCATCAAATCGACAGTGTCTAGGTCGATAATGTTTAGGTCGACCACTATAGGTCGACAGTCACTAGGTCGACAGGGTTTGAAGGTCGACTGGGTTTCTAGGTCGACATGTGCTAGGTCGACAGGTCAAAAGGTCGACATGAGTTTTTTTTGTTTTATTTTTGTGTCGTTTACTGCGTACAGTGACCGGGAAGCCGAATTAGTGCTTCGCTTGCCATGCTTCGGGCAAGGTGCTTCGCTCGGCACAGATTACCGTTCCAATCGTAGTCCACGTGGATCGTTAAGTATGAAAAAGTTTTTTTTTTAAATAATTGAATAACACATGTCGACCTTTTGACCTGTCGACCTAGCACATGTCAACCTAGAAACCCTGTCAACCTTCAAACCCTGTCGACCTAGTGACTGTCGACCTATAGTGTTCGACCTAAACATTGTCGACCTAGACAGTGTCGATCGTCAGACTGGTTCCCGTGTTCAAAGTGAAATCTAAATTGCAGTGTAAAAATAAAGCAGCCAGTATTTACCCTGCACAGAAACAATATAACCCACCCAAATCTAACTCTCTCTGCACATGTTACAGCTGCCCCACTTGCAGCGCACATGGTTTTGCCCAATTGCTTACTTTTTTGGTTTGCTAAGAACTCTGACTAACTAACCCCCCATATCCCCAAATAAGGTAATAATCTTACCACTCTTACATTTTAGGCCGTGGTCAGTGATAACGTAATTGTGAAATCTATTGTTACATAGAATTCTATTTCAGGTTATATAGTATTTACTTCTGTGTATTTTGGATTGTAATAAATCCTTGACAAAACCCTTAGCATATTCGGACTTCCACAAAAATGTAGGTTTATTGATCAAAGTAAAGATTGATTGTCTGGCCCCCAATGCAGAACAAAGTGAAACGGATTCTGATTAACATACTATACATTAGTTACTTGCTAGGCTATATAAAAACAACTTGTTCCTCCAAAGATACACAATGGCAATCTTACAACACAGCTAGAGAGCTGTATGCACACATAATTGTGTACATAGAAGACAAATAGTTTCCTTAGGTCGAGAGTCAATACTGTTACACCATCGTTTATGTAAGCAAACCATCGGGTTTGAGTACATCTCCGAATCAGGCCGTAATTGATCCTTGAATTTATTTTAACAGAAAATTTTAAAATTTCCCCTTTTAGGAGAACGAATTGACAGAATAGGAGAGGAGTGGGTTAAACCTCAGCTAGTCTGGGGGCAGGACGGTAAGGCATTATGGGAGTTTTTATTGTTAGCCAATAGGAATGAATGTTGGGGGTAGGTGGAATGGGTTCTTAAGCCTGAGAAAGGGGCTGGGTCAGCCTCTTCTGCTTTTGTAGTGGTAAGGGTGAGTGCTCTTCCCCCCTTTTTTGTCTCTTGCTGTGCTGCTTGTAGTAGTAGTTCTCCATCTATATATTGGAGTGCTGCTGCTGTGACTGTGTGCTGCGTACTGCCCCCTCTGTCCCCATTACCTGGGTTTATATTGTGGCCTGCCATGCCCCGTCCCCGCCGCTCCTCTGCCCCCCCTGCCCCCTACCTTGATTCGGCTCCTGCTCGGGAGCCGGCGTCCGATGCCACGGGCTGGAGCGCTCTGCTCTCGGCCGGGATGGGGCCTGCTGGCGCTGCTGCGGGCGCCCGTTCTCGGGCGCGAGCGGCGGCGCGTTTGTCCGCTCCTTCGAAGACTAGGCCGCGGCCGCCGGGGGATACCTCCGATGCGGCGGTGGCTGGCGAGGGACAGGGCGGAGGCCGGCGGCGGTCTGGAGCGGGCAACCGGCGGGAGGAGCCCGCTGGAGGGCCCGCTTGTGTGGATTCCCCGCCGGCTGCTTGCGTGCGGGGACGCGCGTCCGCGCGTTCCCGGCGCCCTCCACCGCTGAGAGTCACCAGAGGCTCCCCAGAATATGAGGGGATGGCCCCTGTGGATGTGGGGCCCTCGGACGGCGGCTCGTACACGGGCCATCCCGAAGGGCAGGCGCTTCCCTTATCGCGGGCGCCTGTGTGGCTGCTGGACTCCCCAGGCGCTCTCCCCTCTCTGGCGGGGGAGGCTCCCGGGGCCTGTGGTGGTGTCGACACGGGGCCAGAGGAAGGAGGGTGATGTTTGGAGGCGGAGGTCAGCGGGTTCTCCCGGTGGGCGGGGCCGGGGTGGCACTTTGGCTCGCGGTGCACCGCAAGAGGGAACGGGGGTTCTTAGGGCGACTAGTGCCGGTCCCAGGCGAGGCCGGACTGGGCGGCGCGCCGGTGCGGTTGGACCCATCCCTGCTTCGGACACGGGCGGCTGGGGGGACCTCTGGAGCTACGGCTGCGGCTTTGGGTCCCTCTGCCATTTCGACGGCACTGTCGGCCATGACGGTGGCATTCGCGCCGCTTTTGTCGACTTTGTCCCCGGGTGGCGTTTCCTTGGTTCCCGCTTCGGTCGACGCGGCCGTTCTCCCGGGTGTTTCTGACCCCACCATGGCGCAGTTCCTACAGGCGTGTCGCAGTCTGGGCTCCGCCGCTGCGTTGCTGGGTAGCGCTACCCCTTCGCCCGCAGGGGCGTCTGCTTTCATTCCCGCCAGGGGGCTTTGGCTCCAGGGGTGGTTGTCCCTTCTTTTTCAGGTGCGGATCCGGATAGCGTTCAGGACGAGGAGCCGGTCGTAGCCGACGTTTCGCCTTCCAGAAGCGGGCCCGCCGGTGAGTGGGACGCCGATACTGTTGCTATGTCGCTGGGGTCCTCTTCTTCCTCGTGCGGCAGTACGTCGAGTAGATCTTCTTCCTCTTCTTCGTCGTGCCAGTCTGCGGTTAGTAGCACCGCTAAGGCTAGGAAAAGAGCTATCAAGTACGCGGGGCGTGAGGCGCGGCACCGGGATAAGCGGTCTCGGAAGAGTAGTAGCAGTTCTCGCCGGGAAAGGAGGAGGCGTAATTTGCCAGGCGTGGTTCGCTGCGAGTACACGGCAGTCTTGTGGGGATTGCGGGAGAGTTGCAGGAGGAAGATTAGACGGGGGGAATATGTCGACATTTTTACGTTGACAGAGGACACCAAGAGGGAAGGTAAGGAAGCGCTCGCGAAGGGCGGTATTGGGGCGGAGGCCTTCCGCTCGTATGACAACTGGTTGGCGGGTTTCTGTGTCTTCGCGGCGTGCTACTTGGAGGATCGCCCTGATGAACACATGAACGTCATCAGGTATATTCACCTCGTGCATGACATGCAGCGTCAGTCTAAGGACGATTCGTGGCTGCAGTACGACAAGCAGTTCCGTCAGAAGCACGATTGCCTACACGTCATTGACTTCGGATGCAAAGACGTGGAGGTATGGCTTAGGGTCACGCGAGCGCAGGATGTGAAGATGGTGGCTAAGGGGGCGTTGGTGGCGCAGGCCGCAATGGCGAGTCAGTTTCGACCAGCAGTTGAGGGTCCGCCGCGCCGCCCTTGGACCGCGGCCCGTTCTCCGCAGCAGACGCCGGCGAAGGGGAAGTGTTTCGCGTTCAACAATGCCACGTGCCCCCTTGGGCAACGGTGTCGTTTTCGACACCTTTGCTTGCGATGTAACGGATCCCACCCTGCTTCCAATTGCTTCCGCGGGGGGAGACCTGGTGCCAGGGCGGCCGCTGGCCCAACAGGAAAAGCAACGGGTGGGCTTGCCGCTAGTTAGGACGCCGACCTCGGTTCGTTTGGGGGCCATGCTAAAATGGTTAGGATGGTACCCATACACAGACGACGCAAGATTTCTGCGGGAGGGTTTTGCATCGGGTTTTCGTTTGCCTGTGGTGGGGGATGTTTTAGTTCGGGCCGTCAGGAACCTGCAGTCTGCCCGGGATTTCCCTGACGTGCTTCGAGGTAAAGTGGAACAGGAGGTTCGCCTAGGGAGAATGGCGGGCCCCTTTGCGCTGCCGCCTATCGAGGATTTGATTATCTCCCCGGTAGGGGTGGTGCCCAAAAAGGCTCCGGGTAAGTTTCGGCTCATTCAGCATTTGTCTTATCCATTCGGGTCCTCGGTGAATGATGCCATTTCGCCGGAATATTGGCCCTCATTCCGAGTTGATCGGTCGCAAGGCGAATTTAGCAGAGTTACACACGCTAAGCCGCCGCCTACTGGGAGTGTATCTTAGCATCTTAAAATTGCGACCGATGTATTCGCAATATTGCGAGCACAAACTACTTAGCAGTTTTAGAGTAGCTCCAGACTTACTCTGCCTGTGCGATCAGTTCAGTGCTTGTCGTTCCTGGTTTGACGTCACAAACACACCCAGCGTTCGCCCAACCACTCCCCCGTTTCTCCGGCCACTCCTGCGTTTTTTCCGGAAACGGTAGCGTTTTCAGCCACACGCCCATAAAACGCCGTGTTTCCGCCCAGTAACACCCATTTCCTGTCAATCACATTACGTTCGCCGGAGCGATGAGAAAGCCGTGAGTAAAAATACTTTCTTCATAGCAAAGATACTTGGCGCAGTCGCAGTGCAAATATTGCGCATGCGCACTAAGCGGAATTTCACTGCGATGCGATGAAAAATACCGAGCGAACGACTCGGAATGAGGGCCATTGTTCGGTGGTGTATCAGTCCTTTGAGGATGCTCTGGGCTTGGTCCGGGAGTGTGGCCCTGGGGCCCTCATGGCTAAGCTGGATGTTGAATCGGCTTTTCGCTTGCTCCCTTTGCACCCGGAGTCGTTTCGATTCATGGGTTTCCGCATCGGGGGGGAATACTTCATTGACAAGTGTCTGCCGATGGGGTGTTCTGTTTCATGTGCCTTTTTCGAAAAGTTCAGCACCTTTTTGCATTGGTGTGTGGAGTTTTCTTGCGGAGGTAGCGGGATTGCACATTACCTGGATGATTTTTTGTGCATGGGGCCCGCGCATTCTCCTCGCTGTGGTTTCCTGCTGTTCTCGCTGCGTGCATTGCTTAGGCATTTTGGCGTCCCGGTGGCCGAGGATAAGACGGAGGGGCCCCTCTCCTGCTTGTCCTTTTTAGGTATCGAGATCGATACGGTCGCGGGGGCGTGCCGGCTGCCTCAGGATAAGGTCGTGCAGCTACGGGAGTCCATTGCGCAGTGCTCAGAACGAAGTAAGGTTACGTTGCGGGAGGCGCAATCCCTCTTAGGTCGGATGAACTTTGCCTGTCGGGTGATCCCCATGGGCAGGGTTTTTTCCCGGAAGTTGGAACGGTCCACGGCCGGGGTGTCCAGGCCGCACCATTTTGTCCGTTTCTCGGCAGAGATTAGGCGGGACCTTGCTATGTGGGTTTCGTTCCTGGCAGATTTCAATGGTGTGCGCACCTGGATGGCCCCGCTCATTGACAGTTTCGAATTGCAGTTGTTTACAGATGCGGCGGGCTCATCGGGGTTCGGTTGTTATCTTGACGGGGCTTGGTGCGCGGCCTCTTGGCCGGAGTCTTGGTCAAGGGAGGGGCTGACCGGCGACCTGTTGTTGCTGGAGCTCTTTCCCATCATGGTGGCCTTGGAGGTTTGGGGGGAGCGACTGCGCGATCGCAGTATTCTCTTCCGCTGCGATAACTTGGGGGTCGTGCACGCGGTTAACAACCAAAGGGCTAAGGCCCTGCGGGTCCTCCGAGTGTTGTCACGGCTCGTGCTAACCTGTTTGCGCTGCAATATTCTGTTTCGGGCGCAACACGTCCCCGGGGTAGATAATGGGATCGCCGACGCATTGTCCAGGGGGCAGCGGGATAGGTTCCATTTGTTGGCCCCGGAGGCTGATTCGGTAGGTTTGCCTTGCCCTTCTTATGTTTGGCAGGTCATCATGGCGGATTGGAAGGGCTAGCAGAGCTGTCTTTGGCTCCGTCCACTCTCGCTGGATACCGTCGGGCCTGGAAGGAGTGGGAAGACTTTTCCCGTGACCAAGGGCCTAGAGGTAAGAGGGGTCAGAGCTTGTTTCTAAACTTCGTTTGGCAACTCTTCGTAACGGGGAGATCGAGGGCTGTGGTGTCTCGGTACCTTGCCGGGATATCCTTTTATTCTAAATTGAAGGGTATGCCGGATTTTACGAAGGGTTTCCTACTGGCAGGGGCGCTTAGAGGTTGGGCGCGTTCGGCTCCGGTGCCTCCCGATGGCCGACGCCCTATTGATGCGTCCCTGCTTTCCTTCCCTCTTAGGGGCGGTGGCGGGGGTGGCGGACTCCCGTTTTGAAACGCTCCTGTTTCAGCTGGCCTTTTCCATGGCGTTCCATGGTGCATTCAGGGTTTCTGAGCTGGTTGCGGCTTCTAAGAAAACCGAGGCCTTTATGCGGCGCGCGGATGTTATTGTGGGTGGGGGGTCCGTGCTGTGCAGGCTGCGCCGCTCCAAAACTGATCAGATGGGTAGAGGTCATTGGCTCACTTTGACACCATCGGGTGGTGGGGACTGTTGTCCGGTGGCATTGGCTGGTCGGTATGCGGAGGTCAGGCCCTCGTCTGAGGGGTCTTGGCTCCTGCATTACGACGGGTCGCCATTGACGAAGTACCAATTTACATGGATGATGCGGCGCTGCCTGTCCAGTTTGGGCCTCTCACCTAGGGACTTTGGTTCCCATTTCTTTAGAATCGGGGCCGCCACTTCCGCAGCATCTGCAGGGTGCGCTGTGGACGAAATTAAGGCTTTGGGCTGCTGGAAGTCGGCGGCTTAATAGCGTTACATTCGGCCCGTTGTTGCGTAAGCGAGTTTGTTCTACTAACATGTTGTTTGTGTTACTGCGTTGTGTGTTTCAGTTCAGTGTGTTCGTACTGTATTGTTTGTCTCCCCTGTCCTCCCTACTCGGATGGCTAGCTACTCGCCACTGCTGGCAGTGGGGGTCTGGAGTGCTTCGCGATTTTTTGCCTGAACTGACGAACTGATTTGGCTTAATTTATTCTATTCGGCTAATTGGCATCTAATTACAAGTTCCTCAGCAGGTTTTTACATTTCACCTCCAGCCGAGTTATTCTGTGTTCCCCCCAAACCCCCACCCCTCCCAGCTCTAACCTCCCCCCCCCTTTTTGTTATTTTGTTTTTTCCTTTTGTGTCTTTCTGTATGCTTCGATTGGCCTGAAGCTTGTTCAAGAGGAAAGTTATAGTCCTCTATTCAATTTTTTCTTTTTGGCAGATCCTCGTTCTGATAGTTGGTTCCTGTTCTGGGCTGGGTTTGGTTTTATCTCCCATATTCACATTTGTTTATCTGTTTTTTTCCCTTTTAGGTTGGCGGGTGGATGTGTGTGATGTGTGGGTGATTGGCCATTCCTATGTTTATTGGGCAGCCAATTTTTTGGCTACGGAAGGGGCTCCTTGCTTTGTGGGTTCGGATGATGTGCGGTGGATAGGTGTGCGTGGTATGCTTTGGCATGACCTGAAAGCGAAGCTTATGGAGCAGGTTCGGCGGTTTGGCATCCCCAAACTGTTGGTGATTCACTTAGGAGGGAATGACCTAGGTAGGAGGAAGGCAGTGAATCTTCGATTGGCCATTATTCAGGATCTGCAAGTGATTTCGGGCGCTTGGCCAGGCTGTAGGCTTATCTGGTCTTGTATGGTGCCGCGGTTGTGTTGGCGTGGAGTGGTGGATTGTCGGGCGATCGATGTGGCTCGCCAGAAGGTGAATGCCGCGGTGGCTAAGTTTGTGGTGGCCCATGGCGGTGCTGTGGTTTGGCATCAGCGGATCAAGTTTCGGTACTTCTACTTGTTTAGACCGGATGGTGTGCACTTGACAGGACAGGGACTATCTATGTTTTTGGAGGATCTGTTTTCGGTGGTTGGTTCGGTAGGTTAGGGGTATGGTGGCGGTGCGTAGTTTCTGTGGAACAGAACTTCGCTGTTGGCGGGAAAGAACGGCAAGTTAACATTTGTTGTATTAAAGAGTGGATTGGAGGTCGTTTGGTTGTTGATTTTTAGGTGCGCTCTGCTTCGCTGACTGGTTTTACATCTGCTGGACCGCCTTCACGGGTGGCAGCCTCATCACCTTCACGGGTGGGTAGTCAGGATGGAGGTTGAGCGGATACCTGTTTGTTTGTTGGAAGGTTTACGTCAGTTCTTTTTTATAAGATAGTTATCTATGGGATAGGGTTGTTTAGCCGTTCTTTCTGGCCACTATACTTTAGTTTCATTATTCACAGTTAATGGTTCACTTAAATAAATAGCTAACAATTTCTGCCAAATTCAAGTCTCCGTGTCTTTATTTATTATAATTAAGTGTTAAGATGTTATAGTTTATGTTACGGACAATCCTCAGACTATATGAGGTTTAAAAGTGAAGACAAAAGTTGTACTTTATCCTCGCTTCTAGTGCATCGGTTAGATCGCATTCTTAAATGCCCATCGATAGTGTGAGCGCACCAAGAGAACTGTACTACAGTATATGGCAATGAGGGGGTGTAGTATGGCTGACCGGCGGTCTCCTGACCGCCGGTCAGCTTACCGACGCCAGGATCCCGGCAGCATACCAACACCGGGATCCCGGCGGGGAGGGGCGAGTGCAGCAAGCCCCTTGCAGGCTCGCTGCGCTCACCACGCTGCAGGCTCGGTGGCGACCTGCGGTCGCTACGGGTTCTATTCCCACTCTATGGGTGTCGTGGACACCCACGAGTGGAATAAGTCCCTGTTGGTCGGCATGCCGACCATCGGGATACTGAGCTGGCGGGATGGTGGAGGAGGTCATGTGACTGTCGGTCAGCAGACCGCCGGTCACATGAATACCACCTCAATGAGGTATTAACCCACGGAATGCTGTAATGCGGCAAAGCAATCCAATTGCATCATGTCACAAAGTGGTTGTGTACAGATAACTTATTTCACTTTAAGCATTAAAGTGCGTTTAGCAGGCTTAAAATTATGTGCTCAGTGTATGTTTTAAATGCCCTTCCTGTGACCCATTCCCAAAGCACTCAGCCATGCCCTAACAAAGTCCTGCATTTACTGCTATATAAATACAGTTGGGAACACAGTACATCAACAAATAACTAAAGTCAAGGTCACAGGTGGATAGGAGGCTGTTGCCATATTTGTACAGTGAATATTACCATGAATATCTCTTTAACCCATTGTCCACTTTTCCTGTTTATTACAGTAAGCTCCAAATGAAGTATATCTGCTGTAAAAATAATTAAAATAATTATCAAACCTCTGCGAAATATAATTTGGTCAAAGCCATACTAATTCCTGATACATGCTGTTTCGGGATGTAGTTGTGTGACTGGCGGTCAGGAGACCACCGGTCACATTACCGACGCCGGTATCCCGCCCCCTAACAATCCCGATAGTCGGCAAGCCGACTAACAGGGACTATTCCCACTCGTGGGTGTTCACGACACCCATAGAGTGGGAATAGGACCTGTGGCGAGCTGCGTCCGCAAGGGGCTTCGTTGCGCTGGGATCCCGGCGTCGGTATGTTTCCTGATACAGTACAGCAGGCATGTCCAAACTGCGGCCAGCTGTTGAGAAACTACACATCCCAGCATGCCCTGACACAGCTTTAGCATTCTCTGACAGCAAATCTGTGTCAGGGCATGCTGGGATGTGTAGTTTCACAACAGCTGGAGGGCTGCAGTTTGGACATGCCTGCAGTACAGTCAACCACCACACACTTCACTAGGTGAAAAGCATGGGAAATTGTTTGCGTGAAAAGATGAATTAAATTACCAGTTACAGGTGGACAAGCTGGGACATCAGCGATTAAAAGATTATCCTATGATCAAGTGAGAGTAATCTGATGAGCCCCACATTCAGCTCACAAACCTCACGTATAAATAAAGGGACTGAGATTTGAGCACAGCTGTGATTCACTGACATTTCAGTCGCCACAGTTCCAGAGTACAATATTGCTGCTTGCCCAAGATTAATGAATTTTGTGTTTGAAGCAGATGGGACAGATCTGTTTTGCTCTACAATTAGATGGTGAAATACTTTAAATCTTACATGACCAGAGGGCTTGAAACAGCTATACGCTATATTTACCTATCGTGAAACAGTTAAAAGAAGAAACACATCTATGGTTACCAGTGCCTCCTCTTTCTGTTGCGTTACACCATGGATCACACTGAGGCTTCATTAAATCGTGACACTGAAAATGAGTAGTGTGTAATAACCATGTTAGCTGATGAATTTTAATAATAATTTCCTCTACTGCCAAAGAGATAACAATAACCAAAGAGAACAAATAAAAGGAAGATCTTCGCAGTGCAGGGGTCTCAGGTCTTCCGTGCTGCAGACACGCAGCAAAGCAGCTGCTGCCTGGGAAGGAATGGATTCACATCTGAGACCATTAATTACCAGATGTCACCTACTGCTAGAGATGCTTGTAATGGCCACACAAAGCTTGTGAGAGATGAGCATCAAGTGACAACACTGCTCCTGCAGTGACACCTACAGCTTACTCCACAACCTGCATGTTGAAGACCCAAACATATACTGCAAGGAGACTAGACAGGATTAAATGGCAGATTTCAGTTTGTTGAATTTAAATTCCATGTACAGTACTTGTAAAATTAAGGGCCTAATTCAGAGCTGATCGCAGCAGCAAATTTGTTCTCTAATGGGCAAAACCATGTGCACTGCAGGGGAGGGGCGGATATAATGTGCAGTACTAACCCTGCAGTACAAGACAACATATTTTGTTAGCTACCAGGTCCTGACTGGAGACCATTCAATTGTACAATGACTGTAAAGATCTGCCAGCTGAGCGCCCAAAGATGGTTGTGCAGTGACCTCATCAACTCGTTTTCTCGCCTCTTGCTCGGTCATGGCCTCGTTTCACAGGTGCTGACACATAATTCACCACTTCCAAACTTACCTTATGGTGTCTGACAGGCTTTTCAATGCACTTACTGCCTGTTAGACTGCACCAGAAGCTGGGAAAGTGAATGTTGATTAAGATGTGTAGGCAATGCGGGACAGTATTAAGACAGCACAAAATATATTGTCCATTGCAGGAACACTAGCATGTAGATGGCCTGGATACAAAAATTGTCAGGACAATGTCAAGGTAGTGGGTCTCTCTCTGAGCGGAGTGCTAAAGCCAAGAATGCTTTGCTAAACATAGTATAGGCCTATAGTCCACTCTGGCGATTGGGAATACAATGCTGCCCTTATATCATGACAGGAGTAGACTCTTTTAAGCATGGGGCACCCTATTCCACTTCATCTGTTATCTCACAGGATGCTGAATCGGCATTAATGCCTATGCCCTCTATTTAAGAATATTACCTTTGTTGCTGTGGCCTGTTATCTTTTAGTCAGTGACGTGCGGTGGGGTGAGGCAGGTGAGGCAGAGCCTTTCCTAGAATTTTGTCTGAATAAAATATATGAAAAATACTAATAATTTGTTTGAAATATCTTCTTTGCATTATTCTAATAAATTTTATAGCCCAAACTTTGGAGTAAAAAGTCTATGGCAGGTGAGGCAGTGTCTTTTCAGCACATCTCTGATCAAACCTCACCAAATTTCCAGGAGTTTATACTGCTGCACCTGTGTATAATGCCCAGATGTACCCATTCTGGCTCTGGGGTTAGCCAGTGCCTCCTGAGCCATTTAGCTCACCACACGTCCCTGCTTTTAGCGCTTGAGTAACTTGCACATAGCAGTGCTTCCCAGGTCCCTGGTGCTTCCACATAACTGTTTATAGGTCTAGCCCAGTGTTTCACAACCTCTGTCCTCTAGGCACACTAACACACCAGGTTTTAGTGATATCCCTACTTGAGCACAGATGCTTACATCAAAATAACAGGTACTAATCAAGTCACCTGTGCTTAAGTATGACTAACCTTAAAGCCTGGACTGTTAGTGTGCCTTGAGGACTGAGGTTGGGAAACACATTGTTAGGCGCGGCGATTTTTGTCCGCGCTCTGACCGAGCAGCGGTCACGGCCGCCGCGCCTCTCGCTCTGTCTGCTCCCGCACGGCGCCTAGCAACGCCGGGACGCCGTGCGCGCGATAGCCGGCGGGTCCCTGGCAACGCTAGGACGCCATGCGCCCAGGGCCGCCGGGTCCATAGCAACGGGGACGCCACATGCGGACCGCGTTCCCCGTTGCCATGAGAGTACTCACACCTGTTCTCCCCTGGTCGTGCAGCAAGGCAGCTGCACGACAATCATCAATCAGGCTCTGCACTGTCATTGGAGGGTTCCCTGTTATATGCCTCCTCAGTGCCTCACACAAACGCCGGTGATAGCTTCCTGCATGCTGTTCCTGCCTGGTAACGTCTGTTCCTGATTTGGCTGTATCTGGTCGATCCTGCTCCCTGGGCTCCCGAGTCCTGGAGTTCTGAAGCCGGTCCTGGGAATCCTTCCTGTCCAAAACGAACCTGTTGCAGTCATCCGAGGGTTCTCGTTATTTGGGGTTCTCTCCCGGTTTCGTGAGTAGCGGCTTCTGCCGCGAGTTGCGGCCTAGGCCGCTTTTACTTTGTATTTCTTTTGTGTTGGAGGTTTTTGCAGAGGTTTCCGCTTTTCACTGTCCTCCCCGGAACTCGGCGGTGCCGTGTAGGGGAACGGACAGTGGTATCATTTGTTGTCCTTTTTCCTTGGCGGCGTGCCGCACATACCTTTAGTTTTAGGGTAGTTAGTAGCCCCTAGCTTCTGTTTGTTTTAGTTAGAGGTCCTCTTGTTATTACCCTGTCTCGGTTCACGCTTTGTTTCTCTCTAAGACCTGGGGGCATCGGAGTTGGGCAGACCTAATCCGCCCTTCAAACGCGGCTGCCGTGGGCCCAAGAAACCATAGTCGTTCAGGCGTGAGTCGACCATACGGGTAAGACAACGGAGGTAGGGTGCTAGGGGCTATTCCCGTACCTCTCCTTAGTTCAGCATCACGTTCTGGTGCTCTGAACACGCATCACTACATCTCTCCAGTTCTGAGCATCAGGAACGTAACATTATCACCGGCCCTATAAAAAAAAAAAAAGTTAATTTTTTCTTTTGTATTGGTGGGCCTAGAAATTCGGCCTCATGAATCCGGCAGTTTTAGGTCCAAATCCCAGCTAGCTTTTGGCCAACCAGATTCAGGAACTAACTCAGATGGTTCAGGACCTCCCTCTTCGGGTGAGATCGCAGGAAGATCTTTTGCGAGCCTCCCCGAGTATGGTTCCAGAACCAAAAATGCATTTACCTGACCGTTTTTCGGGTAACCGAAAGGATTTTTTTAATTTTAAGGAAGCTTGTAAGCTTTATTTTCGTTTAAGGCCCCGTTCCTCTGGTACTGAGTCTCAACGGGTCTTGGATTGTGATGTCTTTACTCCAAGGTGATCCACAGACCTGGGTTTTTGGGCTAAGAGCGGATGATGTTGCCTTGCTCTCAGTAGATGCCTTTTTTAAGTCCTTAGGCCTTTTGTATGATGACCCTGATAGAGAAGCATCAGCTGAGAGCCACCTGCGTGCACTTAAGCAAGGGAAAAATCCAGCAGAGGCGTATTGTACCGAGTTTCGCCGTTGGTCGAACGACTGTGGCTGGAATGACCCGGCCCTGCGCAGTCAGTTTCGCCTCGGTTTGTCTGAAGTTATTAAAGACATTCTCCTTCAGTACCCCGCTCCTGAGACTCTAGACAAACTCATGGAGCTCGCTATTAAAATTGATCGTCGTCTCCGAGAGCGGAGGGCTGAAAGAGGAGCTACTTTCAGGCCTAGTCCATGTGTATATACTTTCCTGAGGACATCGAGGAGCCCATGCAAATAAGTCTCTCCCGGCTGTCCCCAGAGGAAAGAACCAGAAGGCTAAATTCTGGTCTTTGTTTGTATTGTGGTGGCAAGGGACATATCGCACGTAATTGCCCGAATAAGCAGGGAAACGCTCTGACCAAGTGAGTAGTGAGGGTGTTCACTTGGGTCTGCGGTTAATCTCCTCAAATGATTCCTTATTAGTTCCTGTAAAAATTTCCTTTGGTAGCCTCAGTTCGTTGGTGTCGGCCTTCGTCGACAGTGGAGCTGCGGGAAATTTCATGGATCTTGGTTGGGCTCAGGCTTTAGGCGTTCCACAGATGCCTTTGGATAAACGTATCACCATGCACGGCTTGGATGGTGGTCCGCTTTCTAATGGGGTTATCACTCACCGCACACCTCCAGTACAACTGACAGTGGGGCCCCTACATCCAGAGAAAATCGAATTTTACCTTACCCATTGTCCGGCTGTCCCCGAAGTTTTGGGTCACCCCTGGCTTGCCTTTCATAATCCCACCATAGATTGGCGGTCTGGGGAGATTTCCCAATGGGGTCCCTTTTGTGTTAAGGAGTGTATTTCCCGTCCAGTCTGGGTTGCGGCAGTCACCCCAGAACTTATTACTTTGGAATATCAGGACTTTACCGATGTTTTCTCCAAGGGTAATGCGGATGTACTGCCTCCCCATCGGTCCTATGACTGCGCTATTGATTTAGTTCCCGGTGCCTCTTTACCTAAGGGGAGATTATATGCCCTGTCCGGGCCGGAAACCACGGCAATGAATGATTATATTCAGGAGAGCCTGAAAAAAGGCTTCATTAGGCCCTCGAAATCTCCATTAAGTGCAGGGTTCTTTTTTGTTGAGAAAAAAGATGGGTCGCTCAGACCATGTATTGATTTTCGGGCTCTGAATAAAATTTCTGTTAAAAACACCTACCCCTTGCCATTGATTTCAGTACTGTTTGATCAGCTCCGGTCTGCCGTTATCTTCTCCAAGATCGATCTTAGAGGGGCTTACAATCTCATCCGAATAAAATCTGGGGATGAGTGGAAGACGGCTTTCAGCACACAGTCAGGTCATTATGAATACCTGGTGATGCCGTTTGGGCTGTCAAATGCTCCTGCGGTGTTTCAAGATCTCATTAATGACGTCCTTCGTGACTTTCTAGGAAAGTTCGTAGTAATTTATTTAGATGACATTTTGATTTACTCTGAGTCTGTTGAACAACATATCACCCATGTGCGACTGGTCCTTCAAAAATTACGGGAGAATCATTTATACGCCAAACTGGAGAAATGTAATTTCCACATCACAGAAGTGTCCTTCCTGGGGTATATTATTTCTCCTAAGGGGTTTTTCATGGAACCAAAGAAACTCCAGGCCATCCTAAATTGGGCACAACCCACGAACTTAAAAGCAATTCAGCGCTTTTTAGGGTTTGCAAATTATTATAGGCGTTTTATTCATACCTTCTCTGATTTGGTCGCTCCTATAGTAGCACTGACTAAAAAAGGAGCGGACCCTTCCAATTGGTCGCCTGAAGCAGAGTCTGCCTTTCTGGCCTTGAAGCAGGCCTTTGTCTCAGCTCCTGTTCTCAGGCACCCTAACCCGGAGCTCCCCTTTATTGTCGAGGTAGATGCCTCAGAGGTTGGAGTGGGGGCTATCCTTTCTCAGGAAGACCCGGAGTCTCAGGAATTACACCCTTGTGCCTTCATGTCCAGGAAATTCTCCTCCGCAGAATCCAACTATGATGTTGGTAATCGAGAATTGTTGGCAGTTAAATGGGCTTTCGAGGAGTGGAGGCATTGGCTGGAAGGAGCTAGGCATACCATTACAGTGTTTACTGACCACAAGAACCTGCAGTATATTGAGTCAGCTAAACGGCTTAATGCTCGACAGGCACGTAGGGCGCTGTTTTTTACTCGTTTCAGGTTTATTATCACCTTCAGGCCCGGTTCCAAGAATACGAAAGCTGATGCCTTGTCACGTTGTTTTCTTCCAGTTCACAATAACCATCCGGCAACTACCCCCATAGTTCCATCGTCTGTCATCCGAGCAGGCCTCACACAGGATTTATTTACACAGCTAGTCCAGCTTCAGCAGCAGGCTCCCAAAGTTACTCCTGCGGACCGTCTCTTCGTCCCTGAATTTCTGAGAGGCACTGTTCTAGCTGAGTTTCATGATAACAAAGTTTCCGGTCATCCGGGTGTTACTAAAACCTTGGAATTAATTTCTCGCTCGGTGTGGTGGCCTAATCTTTCCAAGGACGTAAGGGAATTTGTCCTTTCTTGTCAGGTCTGCGCTCAGCACAAGATATCCCGATCGTTGCCAGTCGGGCAACTCATGCCTTTAGCCATCCTTCTTAGGCCATGGTCACACATTTCCATGGATTTTGTGGTGGACCTTCCTCTTTCATCTGGATTCCGGGTCATTTGGGTGGTGGTAGACCGTTTTAGTAAGATGGCCCACTTCATTGCTCTTCCCCGATTACCCTCCGCTCAAGTTTTGGCAGTTTTGTTTCTCCGCCATGTCTTCAGGCTCCATGGTTTACCCATGGATATTGTCTCTGACCGGGGACCACAATTCATTGCCCGTTTCTGGAAATGTTTTTGTACCTCATTAAATATGAAGCTCTCTTTAACATCTGGATACCATCCACAGTCTAACGGACAAACTGAACGTGTTAAGCAGTCATTAAAGCAGTATTTACGGCTGTATTCGGCCAAACTTCAGAATGAGTGGTCTGAATTTCTTCCTTTGGCCGAGTTTGCCTATAATAACTCTTGCCATTCTTCCACCAAGGAGTCTCCTTTCTTTTCGGTCCTGGGCTTTCATCCTAGAGCCAATTCCTTTTATCCTCATTTTCCAGGCTCTTCGTTGACCGTAACTTCCCGCCTCAGAATAATTTGGAAAAAGGTGCACCTTGCCCTGAAGAAGGCTGCCTTCCGAGAGAATTTTTTTTCGGATAGGTTCCGACGCCCGTGCACTCTTAAGGTGAGAGATAAGGTGTGGTTGTCAACCCGTAACATCAAGCTCCGACAACCCTCGGCTAGATTGGGACCCAAATTTATTGGACCATTTCTTATTGTCAAGAAAGTCAATCCAGTGGCTTTTCGGCTGCGGTTGCCTAAATCACTTAAAGTTGGCAACACTTTCCACTGCTCTCTTTTGAAGAAATATATTGTTTCCAGGAGGTTCCCCCGGAAGATTTCCCAGGGTAGACTTCCGGTGGATGTTCAGGGTCAACAAGAGTTCCTGGTGGAGAAGGTTTTAGATTCTAAGCTTTCTCGTGGCCGGCTATATTTTTTCGTCCACTGGAAAGGCTATGGCCTGGAAGAAAGGTCTTGGGTGTTGGATAAGGATTTACATGCTCCTAAACTTAAGAAGATATTCTTTCAGGAGTTTCCTCAGAAACCCGGCTCTAGGGGTTCTTTAACCCCTCCTCAAGGGGGGGGGGTACTGTTAGGCGCGGCGGTTTTTGTCCGCGCTCTGACCGAGCAGCGGTCACGGCCGCCGCGCCTCTCACTCTGTCTGCTCCCGCACGGCGCCTAGCAACGCCGGGACGCCGTGTGCGCGATAGCCGGCGGGTCCCTGGCAACGCTAGGACGCCATGCGCCCAGGGCCGCCGGGTCCATAGCAACGGGGACGCCACATGCGGACCGCGTTCCCCGTTGCCATGAGAGTACTCACACCTGTTCTCCCCTGGTCGTGCAGCAAGGCAGCTGCACGACATTCATCAATCAGGCTCTGCACTGCCATTGGAGGGTTCCCTGTTATATGCCTCCTCAGTGCCTCACACAAACGCCGGTGATAGCTTCCTGCATGCGGTTCCTGCCTGGTAACGTCTGTTCCTGATTTGGCCGTATCTGGTCGATCCTGCTCCCTGGGCTCCCGAGTCCTGGAGTTCTGAAGCCGGTCCTGGGAATCCCTACTGTCCAAAACGAACCTGTTGCAGTCATCCGACGGTTCTCGTTATTTGGGGTTCTCTCCCGGTTTCGTGAGTAGCGGCTTCTGCCGCGAGTTGCGGCCTAGGCCGCTTTTACTTTGTATTTCTTTTGTGTTGGAGGTTTTTGCGGAGGTTTCCGCTTTTCACTGTCCTCCCCGGAACTCGGCGGTGCCGTGTAGGAGAACGGACAGTGGTATCATTTGTTGTCCTTTTTCCTTGGCGGCGTGCCGCACATACCTTTAGTTTTAGGGTAGTTAGTAGCCCCTAGCTTCTGTTTGTTTTAGTTAGAGGTCCCCTTGTTATTACCCTGTCTCGGTTCACGCTTTGTCTCTCTCTAAGACCTGGGGGCATCGGAGTTGGGCAGACCTAATCCGCCCTTCAAACGCGGCTGCCGTGGGCCCAAGAAACCATAGTCGTTCAGGCGTGAGTCGACCACACGGGTAAGACAACGGAGGTAGGGTGCTAGGGGCTATTCCCGTACCTCTCCTTAGTTCAGCGGCACGTTCTGGTGCTCTGAACTCGCATCACTACATCTCTCCAGTTCTGAGCATCAGGAAGGTAACACACATGTCTAGCCAGTATGCCTCCTGAACTACAGCTTATTCTCAAGTTTGTTATATTGAGTCCAATACGCAAAAGTTTACGCAAGTATACCTGGCCAATAAAGCGAATTCTGATTTGGATGCCCACAAACATCACTGGTTCATTTTAGAAATGCCTTTCATTGTTGCTTTAGGTTTAAAGGTCAGCCTGCTCTACATTAGGTCAAACAACCATTATACAATTGTTCCTGTCCGGTAACAAGCCAACTCGGGGTAGATGGAGAGAGTTACTGTGAGTTTTTGCTGTTTTTCTCATAATGGGGGTCATTCCGAGTTGTTCGCTCGTTATTTTTTTTCGCTACGGAGCGATTAGGCGCAAACTGCGCATGCGCAATGTTCGCAGTGTGCCTGCGCCAAGTAAATTAGCACAAAAGTTTGGTATTTTACTCACGGCCTAACGAGGATTTTTCATCGTTCTGGTGATCGGAGTGTGATTGACAGGAAGTGGGTGTTTCTGGGCGGATACTTGCCATTTTATGGGAGTGTGCAGAAAAACGCTGGCGTTTCTGGGAAAAACACGGGAGTGTCTGAAGAAACGGGGGAGTGTCTGGGCGAACGCTGGGTGTGTTTGTGACGTCAAACCAGGAACGAAACTGACTGAACTGATCACAGTGTAGGAGTAAGTCTGGAGCTACTCAGAAACTGCTAAGAAATTTCTATTCGCAATTCTGCTAATCTTTCGTTCGCAATTCTGCTATGCTAAGATACACTCCCAGAGGGCGGCGGCTTAGCGTGTGCAATGCTGCTAAAAGCAGCTAGCGAGCGAACAACTCGGAATGAGGGCCCATATATTTGAGTCTTTTTTTCATGCAGGGTACATTTTATTTTTGTAACTATACTATATCAATGCACTGCATTACACTTATTGGTTATATCAACAGCGGGCAAGTAACATTTTTCTTACATCCCTGACATCTTATGTTTACTAGAAACACATTATGCCGGAGTAAAGCCCTTCTCTGAGTAAATGGTGGGTAAATGCTCATAGCTAGTACACTGTACTAACTACTCCAGTGGCGTCTCAGCCTACAGTATAAATTCACTTTGGTGCCCGGGGCACGGTTGTGTGTATGTTATGTATAATTGATAATATATGTTTTGGATTTGTAGTGGTATGCATACTGCACACCTAATTCTTGGAGAAGGCCCTTGATTTTGCATTAAACTCCTGAAGGCCCACATTGTGTGTTTTGGTAGATTTAAGGTACCATGTACAGAGTTAGATAAAATAGACTTCTGTAGCCAGGGGTGGATCTACTGTGTAACTAATGATGCTTAAGCTTCGGGGGGCCATTTTCACCTTTTGTTTTTATGTACTGTATGGATATAGCTCATCACCAATAACAATACGACAACCAGGCTTCTAGTACAGCATAGCTATTACAGCTTGGATGCTCGTCCCTTAGTACAACAGGAGCTGCTGGGAGTCTAGTTCTGTGATTTGCACCCTGTAAATAGCATGAAACGTGTATCCTCTCAAGCCCCACTTCTTCACCAAACCCAGCCTAATATCATCCTAACCCTCTGTTCCACACTCACTGTCTATCCCATCTGTGTCACCCCTGTCTGTCTGCCCCTCCACTGTAAGCTCTCACGAGCAGGGGCCTCAACCCTCATGTGCTTATCCTTCTCTAACATAAACCATCCTTAACGGCACCTAAATCCGCAGTTTTCTGCCACCCTGATACTTATGTCAGGGTTTAATTACCCAGTACTTGTCTTATATTGGGGGTAATTCCAAGTTGATCGCAGCAGGAAATTTTTTAGCAGTTGGGCAAAACCATGTGCACTGCAGGGGGGGGGCAGATATAATATTTGCAGAGAGAGTTAGATTTGGGTGGTTATTTGTTTCTGTGCAGGGTAAATACTGGCTACTTTATTTTTACACTGCAATTTAGATTGCAGATTGAACTCACCACACCCAAATCTAACTCTCTCTGCAAATGTTGTATCTGCCCCCCTGCAGTGCACATGGTTTTGCCCAACTGCTAAAAAATTTCCTGCTGCGATCAACTTGGAATTACCCCCATTGTCTTCAACTGTAAGTCACTATTGTCCCGTTTTGATTTTTCATTTATGTACTATGTAATAAATAAAGGATAATAATAATATCCGTTCTAAACTACAATTCCCAACAGAAAAGAGGAAATCCACAAGTAAAAGGCGCTCAGTGTTGTCTCACTTATACCAGATTGACAAAATATACTTAGTGTCCAGATAAGGATCAAATCAGTCCCACAGATGAGAAAGTCCTTTTTTTAAATCCTCTGTTTACGCTCCCACCGTGAAGGCCTCTGTTCCCAGTAGTCACTCAAGATGAAAAATAAAAACAATAAAAGATCATAGTGCAGTACGTCTCAAACTTCTTTCACACAAAGGCAGATACAGATGCTAGAGAACCAATGCGTACCCCACTCACAATGTGTAAGGTGTCTATCCTCATATAAAGGTATCTTTAGTTATGGTGCAGATGTGGCAATTCTTGTCAAATTATGCGTACCATACTCACTTCTCCAAAAGCGGTACTCCTCACATCACGGTTTCTTTAGGTATTCCATGCCGGATCCCTCCTCATTCAAAGAAAGGAATGTATACTGATATAAAAGGGTTTTATTAAAAAATATATATAGGCAATGACCATATGTGAAGCCTCAACTGATATAGATGCTGTTAACAGGTATAGCCGTCGTCCGAAAACGGCAAATTCCCTGTCTGGTGTTATGACATCAATTATTGTTCTCAACTTTCTCTATGAACTGCGGAAGAGTGCATTTAGGCATATCCATTTTTGTTTTTCCCCTCTGTAATTGATGACAGAAAATGTATGACCCGCAGCATTTACTTTTGACTACTAGGCCAAGACAACAATGGAAACTGTTACCTCGTTGTCTGTCCCTCTTTACAATACAAAATCCTATCTCTAAACACTTTGGTGCCTTCTGTAATTGTAATTTTCAGACATGTGAGGTAGTGGTGTGGGACACAGATAAGGACTGTTTTTGGGGCTGCATTCGTTTATCAATACCCTATATTAAAAGATTCACAATGGGAAGAGGAAAATTATTTTTTTGGAAGCTGGGAAAAAGTACAAGTCTAATTATATGAAAGACCCATCGATTGATAATAAAAATAATTAGTTGGCGGCCGAGAGACTATATACCCCAATGCTTCATATCAAAGTCAACAGAAATCCTTCTTTATTTAGTAAATATTTTTCTAGCTGGGAAATGTCTCCAGCAAATTGCATGAGGAAAGAGCAGCTGTGCTCTCCGTTAATAATTCCAGGGGTCAGGTTATCTTTAATGTACAAGATAAAGCTGAACATAGCAAAACATTTCAGCCTACCTGTGTAATCTACTGTACATTTCTCCACTATATTTATTCAACATATGGACCTTCTTGACTTTAATATTCACAAATAAATAATAAACTCCATTGATTCCCCCTTCCCTCCCCAGTTTCTTCTTCTTTCCTGGTCTTAATGGCTTCAACGTTAAAGTTTTTAAAGGGTATTAAGATATTCCCCAACAGCTCTAGCAATTTGGGACAGTTGCTGTCCTGAGGCTGAACAGAGGTCCTTCCTGCTGTCTCTGGTGTCTCTGCAATCACATCATCCTC
This sequence comes from Pseudophryne corroboree, assembly GCF_028390025.1. Taxonomy (NCBI): domain Eukaryota; kingdom Metazoa; phylum Chordata; class Amphibia; order Anura; family Myobatrachidae; genus Pseudophryne; species Pseudophryne corroboree. The sequence goes on along the minus strand of NC_086446.1, from coordinate 187,063,609 downwards.
CTGTGCAGCCATGGTGGAGAGTCATGTATGGTAAAGGGGCACTGTGGTACTGTTGGGAAGCATATTAGGGAAAAGCTGATAGTCAGGGCACATATCACATGTGAGGAAAGGTTTGGTAGGCAGGGGTACATGTATGGAAAAGATGGTGGGCAGGGGAACATTGAGGGAAATGTTGGTGGGCTGGGTGGATGTAAGAAAGCTGGTGGGCAGAGAGGTATAATATGAGGGAAAAGTTGGTAGGCAAAGGGGCATGTAAAAAACCACTTGTGGGCACAGGGCATATGAAGGATGAACTGGTGGGGAGAGGAGTATGTGAGTGAAAAGCTAGTAAGCAGGTACTAGGGAAGTATGTAAATACAGTTGTATAGTGGAAAGGGGCTGGTGATTGCCATGGGAAAGGAACTTTGACATCGACGGATTGGAAGAGGAGCCCTAAACCAGTATCACCTAGAGAGCCACATGATCTGAAACCAGCCCTGGGCAGATGTAGATTTAGCCACAATTGCAAGCCATATCACAAGAGCAAATGCTATTAATTGAAAGGGAAAAAACCCACAACTACAACCTTCTAAAATGGTTGTAAACTCATTACATGCATGCGGTTGGTAACATTTGCATAGGCTGCTGGGATATGACATACACACATCACTTACTCTTATAACCCATTTGCGTTTATGTTTTAAATTATTCCATTTCTTTTTCAGACACTTTTGCTATAAGGGTGATTTTAACAATGTTCTAAATCCAGCGATGGATAGGCTGTCTGAGGAATCTTCTAACTCACAAATGGGGCAATCACGGTTTGAGGATACTGCCTCTGAGTTGGGCCTGATTGATCCTTGTAGACTGAAGTACCCCTCTTGGAGACAGTACTTGTGTTTTTCACATTCCCACTCCTCCTCCCAAATAGACATGGCCCTCCTTTCAAAAGAACTAGTGCCCAGAGTTCACGATATTAGATATGAGACGAGAGGCATCTCAGATCATTCTCCTGTATCGCTCCATACTGTAAGGATAATATCTCTGAACCACCTCGATGTGATGACCTCTTAGGTACCCGTGAGAGCAAAACTTAACACCATACAGAAAACACACAGTTGATAGTTAAGAATCACTCTGGTTTATTAGGGGGGCAACAGCTTGTTAAAAAGGACAGGATACATGGGTGTAAGCAGTATGTGTTACATTGTCATTGGCTCGTTAACAGTTACTAGGCAGTTTAGTAAAAGCATACAGGATCTCATATGCAGGAAGGACACATAGCACGAGCCAATCACGAGGGGAATCTCCATATAAGGGCGTCCGTGCATGTGTAGGCTACATGGTGAAACTAGAGCATTAGCAGATACACAGTATCAATGTATAGAAAGCATACAGTGCTTGACCATATTTGGTAATACAAATAAAGCCAGCCTACGTGGCACTTACTTGTATGCTTTACGGATTCCTCATTTAACCCTTCAATCCCCTCTTAGAATCATACATTTAAATGATATGATTCTTCTTACTAAACTCCTTATTCCTGTATTTGGCAAGGTACTGCTTGTAGCCTTCAGGGGAATTTACGTGTGCAGGGGCAATGGATTCATACATAAGGGTATTCTCAATACCTTTGGTAGCAAGCTTTCTGCAACATGGTATGATGCAAAAAACAACAACACAGATAATAGCAAGAATAATCAATATATAGATTCCTAACTGGACAAGGGCCTGCTTCCAATTTTCAAACCATCCAAACCATTTGCTCCATGGGTTATCAATACCTGAATTCCTCTTCAGCTCAATGGATAAATCCTCTAACCTTTTAATAGCTAAGGTGACCTTGCCATTGGGACCTGTGTTATCTGGTATGTAGGTACAACATCCTTCTACCCTTTTTATATACACGCATGTTCCACCCTTTTCTGCTAATATCATATCTAGGGCCATACGGTTTTGGAATGTCATCTGGGTAGTGGATTCCAACTGTTCAGCTACTCCTCCCAAGGCGTCTCTGGTGTCGTTAATGAATCTCTGCTGATTATAATATATATAGTTAATCCAAGCAACATTCTTATTAACAGTTATTATAGGGATTAAAGATTCAAAACCTGCAGCAACTTCATCTCTAGCTTTAAATTCATCAGGAACTCCTCTAGGGATTCCTATAGCATCAATATATACATGGGGGTCAAAGCTACCTTCTGGGCTCTCTCTTTTCCTTCTCTTGGAGGCTACAGTAGGAGAAGGTGGTTGCTCATCTTCTGAGAGAATATGGAGGGGCATGATTACTTTAGCCAATGCACACTCTCCTTTCCATGGGGTGTCTAATTTTGTTCTTAGCCTCATGTCCCCACATATATAATAGATATCTCCTAGGGATTTAGTCTGGTTAACTAGGACAGTAGTCCTTCTCTCTGCACAATATCCTGGGGGGAAAGTTTTCAAATTTCTACCCGAGGTGTCATTGGATACATAACAAGTGTAATTACCAGGGTATATAGTTATGGTGTTACCTGGGTTGGGATTCTTAGACAGTATGGGGTATTCCTTTTTCCACATCTCACATTCACTACTGTTGGTTTCTGTGCCATTGTAAAGGCTGAAGAAACAACCTTCTTGTGATACTGGGATATTTAAAGGCACAGTACCTAAATGGGGTCTAGATTTGCCACAAACATAACAGTTACTTTTATTATGCTTGATAGCATTATATTTCATCCATTCTAACCAGAAGTTGATATCTGAAAAACCTGTTTCTATAGCTAGAGTGTCCTCAAATGAGGGATTATCAATGGCTATTATTTCGTTAAAGGTGGTTATATGGGGTTTGAGGGGCTTCTCCTGTCTGGATGTGGCTGTGGATGTTGCAGAATACTCACTATTATTGTACATATCTTTTAAATGGAACACTTCCCTATCACTATAGTATCCTGTTTCATACCAGAGCCCAAATACATAAGTGCCACTGTCAGTGGGGCTAGGGTTTTCTATGTTTAGTCTGAATTTGTGTGAACCAGTATCCATCTTAAAGACAGACATTCTAGAAATTAGGGATTTATTATTTTTGTCTTTCTTTGCCAGGGCCTCCGTTGGTTTGTAACCCCAGTCAGTCCCAGTATTCCACCCTATCGCTCCCCAATAATCACAGTTGTTTCCCCAGTGTGTACTGGTAACACAAATATAGACGGTTTCAGGGCCTCTTGAGTGTCTAATCTTTTGATCTATGGAACGTCTTGCTTCAGCGAGTTTAGTAAATTTGAAATAGTCTACAATATAAGTGGCGACATGTTTGCTGGAGGAGTTGTACCATAGGGTAATTACTCCATGGGTTTGTGTTATGTCTACTTCAGTCCTGTGCAGGGGTATCTGGTAAGCAAGGGTCAACAGGATGATGTAAATCCACCATTGACCAGAATTCCGAGATCGCTCCATCTGCTGGGGAGTCCTCTGTTCCCTCATGGTGGAGGTCAGGGCTGTCTGCCCCCGTTAGTACCTCTTCTCCTAGTTGGGGGTCAGAGTTGTCTACTCCCGTTAGTACCCCTTCCTGAGTCTCTTCTCTATCAGGGATGGCACTTGGGACTTTCTTCACTCGGGATGCATGTATCCACGTGGGCCCCTCTTCGGTAAGGACAGCCGTCCTGGTCACTGCCACGACTTCCGTCTCTGGACCATAGGTGAAATCTCCTGGGCCTTTATTCCTGGGGAGCACCTTCACAACGACTTTGTCTCCGACCTGGAAAGGATGTGTCGGTTCCTGTGGATTAAAAGGATTTTTACGTACAACATCGTTTTCAATTTCACTCAGTCTGGTCATAAGGGATCTGACATATTCTTCCTTAATCTGTTCTAGGTCCCCTTCCTGTACTACTAGTGGTTTCTTAGCCCAGGGTGTGGGAAAGGGTCTTCCCATAAGTATTTCAAAGGGTGAATAACCCAGAGTCTTTTGGGGGGTCATCCTAATCTCTGCTAGGACAATGGGGAGGACCTGTTTCCATTTATTGAACGTCCCTCCTGTTGCTTTCCTGAGTTTGTCCTTTAAAGTTCTGTTCATTCTCTCCACTATCGCTGAGCTTTGAGGATGATAGGGAATGTGGAATTTCCACTCTATTTGGAGTGCTTTTACTAAGGCTTGTGTGATTTTTGCTGTAAAGGCAGCGCCTTTATCACTATTGATCTGTAACGGGCATCCCCATCTGGGGATAACTTCTTGGGTTAGAATTCTTGCTACAGTTTTGGCATCTTCTGCTTTTGTTGGGAATGCCTCTGGCCATCGTGAGAACATGTCCACTATAACCAAGGCGTATTCCTGTTTTGTTCCTTTGCTAGGTATGTGCGTAAAATCAATTTGCAAGTGTGTAAAAGGCGTGGTGGGGTACTCAAGATGCTGATGTTTTGCTTTCATAGGATTGTTAGGGTTATTGCGTAGACAGGTAATACATCTGCTGACATACTGATCTACCAATGTTTTAACATCTGTGATATAAAAGTCTTTGCTCAAGAGTATAGCTGTGGTGCTTTTGCAATGGTGTCCTACCCCGTGGTAGTGAGCAATGAACAAAGGGGCACTTGATTGTGGTATGCATGGTCTCCCCTCTTTGCAGATCAATCCTGTTTTAGGATTTTTCTGCAATATAGGGAATACCCAGTCATCTAAATCTTTTGGGGATGCTGAGGCCTGTAATTCAGTTATCAGATATTGATCGTCAATCACAGGAGGTGTCATGACGGTCATATGTGACTGGTTAATGGCTTGCAGTGCTGCTTCTTTGTCAGCTTTGTCAGCAAGGGCGTTACCTTTAGATATGTCATCCTTGCCACCCGTGTGAGCTCTGCAATGCAATATTGCAACATCGGAGGGCAGTGTGATGGCATGGAGTAAATCTGTGATGAGTTGTGCGTGGGAAATTCCTTTCCCGTCGGCTCCCACAAACCCTCGGCGGGCCCATATCATACCATGATCATGCACCACGCCATGGGCGTATTTGGAATCTGTGTAAATTGTAACAGGTTTGTCTTGGTACATTTGGCAAGCTCTTGTAAGGGCTATGAGCTCTGCTGCTTGTGCTGACTGGTATGGGATAGGTTTGGCTTCTAGGATGTCATTTGGGGGGCGTACAACAGCGTAGCCCGCCTGGTATGTAGAGTCATTGGGTCTGCTACATGAGCCGTCCACAAAAACATGGTCAGAACCTGGTATTGGTACAGGGGACATATCCAGTCTTGGGGAGGTCTCTGACTCTATTGATGTAGAACAGTCATGGTCGTCAGGTATGTCATCTTGGGGACCCTTTAGTCCTAGAAGTGCATTAAGAATGGGTGCGGGGCCTGAGGATGCGTTTGCATACTTAATGGTGAGTGAGGGGCTTCCTAGTAGCTGGACCTCATATCCACTAAGACGCTGGGCTGACATGTGCTGTGTGTGTAACCCTTTAAGTATGGCCATCACATCATGGGTTGTGTGAAGGACAGTGGGGTGTCCCAGGGTGAGTGTAGTTGCCATCTCAGCCACCATTGCACAGGCCGCCAGTGCCCGAAGACAGGCAGGCATACCTTGGACCGACACAGGCATTACTTTAGAAAAGAATGCCACGGGGCGCAGTTTACCTCCATGTTCTTGGGTTAGTACCCCCGCCATGGTTTTACAGTTGTCCCTTGCATATAAATGAAATGGTTGTACATAGTTTGGGAGGCCCAATGCCGGACTTTTCATCAACATACATTTTAAGCTTTCATATGCATTTAACATTTCTTGTGACCATTGTATCTGTTTAGGTTTGTCATTGAGTGTGGCTTGTCTCAAAATATTATCATAGTAGGAACAGTCAGATATCCACTGTCTGCAATAATTTATCATTCCCAGAAAAGATAGCATTTCTTTCTGAGTGGTTGGGCGGACCAGACCCAATACAGACTGAATGCGCTGTGGACTGACTTTCCTTTCCCCCTTTGTGAGGACAAAACCTAGGTAATCAACATGCTTTTTACACCATTGCATTTTTGTCTTTGACACTTTGTGTCCACATTTACAGAGCCAGTTTAACAGTGATAAACCATCCTCTCGGCATGCCTCCTCTCTTGAACTACAGATAAGCAGATCATCTGCATACTGTAGCAGGACGGAACCATAGGGGGGGTGCCAGGGTGTTAAAGTGGCTTGGAGCACGATGCTGTACACGACAGGGGAATCAATATAACCCTGCGGCAATCGACACCATGTTAGCTGCTGGCCCTCAAAAGAAAATGCAAATAACAGTTGTGTCTGAGGGTCCACTGGTATGCTGAAAAATGCATTTTTCAAGTCAATTACTGAGAAGTAAGCAGCATCTACAGGGATGGCTGAGATGAGTGAGTTCACATCGGGTACAATGGGTGCAATGGGGACAATCAGTTGGTTTATTGCCCTGAGGTCCTGTACAAATCTAACAGTACCATCTGCCTTGGGTACTGGATTAACTGGTGTGCAGTATGGGGACACAACGGGTTTGAGGATGCCTTGTCCTAAAAATCGCTGCACCATAGGTCTAAGACCCTCTATTTTCTCTCTGGACAAAGGGTATTGTTTGTGATAGATTGGCTGTGCATCGGGCTTAAGTGTGGCCTTGTACGGTGTGCAGGATATTAAGCCTGTGTCATAGGGCCCGTCTGACCATATCTGCGGGTCCACAGTGTCTAACTCAGGGTACAGATTAGAGGTTTCCCACATGGGTAAGTGTGGCGATGTGATGTCTATGCCGCTGCTTGATTCAGATGGGCTGATTGTGATTTCTAATGCATTGAGAAGGTCCCTTCCCAATAGGTTGATTGGACAGTCAGGTATTACAGTGAATATGTGTCTCCCCATGTAGTGGCCTTTTGGGGTCTCTATGGGGAGGGCAATCGTGATGTAAGCTCTTGTGGGTATCCCATTGATTCCCATAGAAGGAGCAGTCCTTTCCAGGGGACCATTGTAGAGGTCCCTACACAGAACGCTGGTAGTAGCGCCGCTGTCCACCAGGAACGGGATGGGTCTTCCATCCACAATCAAGGTGACAAGCGGCGGCTGTTTCCAGGGCTCCGTGACCTGGGTAAAGGCTGGGATACCCTCCTCCGGGCCCCGTCAACAGGTTTGTCCCTGCCAGTCAATCTGGAATCGGGAAGCGTCTCTGGGCTGATTGGTCTGCATGGGGGCCGGGGTCTGTCGGGGCTTGCTTGAGGGATATGGACAATCTCTAGCCCAGTGATTATCCCTTCCACAATTATAGCAGCATGTTTGTCTTCTGACTGGGGGTCCCACAGGGGCCCTCTGAGGTAGGCTGTCCCGTGGGGGACGGAAAGGTCGGTTCTGTCTCCTAGGGTGATTCTGAAAATTGTGTGAGGGTGTGGTGGCAGTATTTTTCCTCATTTCAAAACAGCCTGCTGCCTCTTTTTCATATAGATGTTTTTCAAAATCTTTAAGATTATCAGAGGTCCAACTGGAAACACTCTGTTTTACTGTGAGGCCAATTGAGGGCAGCAGATTGTTAACAAATGTAGAAATGAGAAGGTTGTCACTACCTACCAGACTAAGTCCTGCTTCCTCAGACCAGCATTTCTTAAATCTCTTCCAAAATTCTGTCACTCCTTCACTATTTTTCTGCTTACAGGCTACAGCTATGGGGAGAGACGAGCGAGTTTTAAACACCTCCCCCATATGCTCTGTGAGTTCTGTCCACATAGTGTCAATGCCACTCTGGGTATTAAGTGGGTAACCGGTTGCGGTCTGGTTGGCTGCCACAGTACTGATCGAGGGGACTTTTGCCCAGTCCCAACCATTATAGTGATCTATGACACCATCAATAATAAGTCTCATGTCTTCCTGTGTGAAACTACGTCCCTTACAAGCCTTTTTTAAGTATGTGATACATCCTAAGGGGGTGACCATTGGCTTAGGGCAATTTTTAATTATCCTGTCGAGGTCCTCTACTTCTATAGGTTTCTTTAGGAGTTGGTCACCGACCGTCATAAACGGGAGATGATCGATGGATATATCTGGGTTACTAGTGTCTAGTGCTTCCGCAGTGGAACCGGAAAAATGTGCACCGGCCCGTGTGTGGTGTGGACTAGTAACATTGAGGTCTACGATAGTTGAGTCGGGCGACCTTCTGGTGAGAGCGGGTCTAGGTGGTGGGTCATTTACAGGGGGTGGCATTATGGGAACGTTGTCTTGAGGGGGAAGATCGGGGTTGAGAGGTGGCGGTCGATGTAGAGAGACCGCCGCTAGGATCTCCTCATCAGTTAAAGATGGGTAAAGTGGGGTATAAGGAGGTGGGCAGGTGGCCTCTTTTAACTTATTTAATCTTTCCTGTTCTCCTTTGTGTAATTTATTACAGTCTATGGATGTCTTTTGTTTCTTAATGGCGGACCTGTCGCGCCAGTAGGGTGCTATGGTAAGCCATTGTTCCCCTCCCGCCCTCATATATGTCATATTCCACTGGGGGTCGTGATCATACCACGGCCAGGCTGCCTTATCTCCTAAACATAGTCCCTTAACCATATCCATATAGAATGGATAATTTGATCCATTTCGAGGGAAAGGACTGGGACTTTTTACGGCTTCTGTCCAGCCTGCCAAATTATCTACCCAGGGATTGACAAGATAATAGTTTGTGGGAGACACACGGGCAACGTATTCCTTGCATGTCTCCCCTGGTAAGGGCGGGGGATATTCAGTCTCCTTACTCTGGTGCGATCCCATAATATGTCAGTGTTTCAGTTAATACAGTCACAATAATATTTGTCACAAATCAACTTCTAAATGTACTTAAAATCACTGTAAACAACAATGTCCTCTGACACTCAGCGTCCGTGCACTTACCACCCGCTCACTGAGTGTCCTTAATAGAAAAATTACGATATGAGTACTTATAAGACAGACATACAAATATTTAGGTGATCAAATCGAGGAGGCGTTGTTACGTGGACCCCTGGTCCTTCTATGGTATCCCTGATACCTGTTTATGGCGCCTTAAAAAAAAATCCTTTACATAAAACTACGTAACATTAAGTCCCGGACTTAAATATTACCTTGTCACGTGTTCCCGGAACACGGAGTGAGTTCAGATCCAGTAGATGGTCGCAATCCCTTAGCGGACAAGACAGACAACAAAATTCTCTATCTTACCGATCAGGGGACGATCGGCTGGATCCCGGCATCGAGCCCCCAAATTGTAAGGATAATATCTCTGAACCACCTCGATGTGATGACCTCTTAGGTACCCGTGAGAGCAAAACTTAACACCATACAGAAAACACACAGTTGATAGTTAAGAATCACTCTGGTTTATTAGGGGGGCAACAGCTTGTTAAAAAGGACAGGATACATGGGTGTAAGCAGTATGTGTTACATTGTCATTGGCTCGTTAACAGTTACTAGGCCGTTTAGTAAAAGCATACAGGATCTCATATGCAGGAAGGACACATAGCACGAGCCAATCACGAGGGGAATCTCCATATAAGGGCGTCCGTGCATGTGTAGGCTACATGGTGAAACTAGAGCATTAGCAGATACACAGTATCAATGTATAGAAAGCATACAGTGCTTGACCATATTTGGTAATACAAATAAAGCCAGCCTACGTGGCACTTACTTGTATGCTTTACGGATTCCTCATTTAACCCTTCACATACAGTGCCAGATTAAGGTCCACAAGGGCCTTGAGCTGAAATTGTTGAAGGGCCTATTGTGTACCACCACAGGGGTGTGACTAGTGCTGTGGGGCGTCATCCAGGGGTGTAATGTAATTCCAGTGGCAAGTAAGAATTTGGAGCTCATGTGGTCTTTTATATCCGTATGTGCCTACGTCTGTGTGCCTACGTCAGTATGCATATATGTGCTCCTCTATCTTTATGTGCCTAGGTCTGTATGTGCCTATGTCTGTATGTGCTCCTCTGTGTCCATATGTGCCTATGTCTGTATGTACTCCTCTATGTCCATATGTGCCTATGTCTGTATGTGCTCCACTATGCCTGTATGTGCTATGCTGTGTCTGAATGTATGTGCTCAGCTATGTCTATATGGGCTCTGCTATGTCTGTATGTGCTTATGTTTGTATGTGCTCCCCTATGTCTGTATATGCCTGTGTCTCTATGTGCCTATGTCTGTATGTGCCAATGTCTGTATGTGCTCCGCTATGTCTGTATGTGCCTGTGTCTGTATGTGCCCCTCTATGGGTATATGATCCCGACAGTGAGGATGCTGGTGGTCAGAATACTGACCCTTTTGGGAAGTAATGCATCCCTACCCTTTAGCCTCTCTATAACCATCCCCTCATGTTGCCAAACCCTAGCCTTCCCCTCCAACAGCCTAATTCTAACCTCCCTTCTTAACAGTAACCTTCCCTGGAATACTTATATTAGGGAAGAGAGAGAGAAGGGGGAAAACACAGAGACAGAGAGAGAAGGGGGAGACACAGAGAGGGAGAGAGGAAAGAGGAGAGAGAAAGGGGAGGGGTGAAACAGACAAAGAGAAGGGGGAGACAGAGAGAGAGAAAGAGAGAGGGGGAGAAGTGGGAGAGAGAAAGGGGGAGAGAATGGGAAGTGAGAAAGAGGGAGAGAGGGAAGGAGAAAGAAGGGATCAGAGAGAGAGAAGAGGGGGAGACAGAGAGAGAATGGGGAGACAGAGAGAGAGAACGGTGGAAACAGAGAGAGAGAGAACAAAGGAGACAGAGAGAGAGAGAATGGGGGAGAAGCAGAGAGACAGAGAGAACGGGGGAGACACAGAGAGAACGGGGGGGAGACACAGAGAGAACGGGGAGACAGAGAGAACGGGGAGACACAGAGAGAATGGGGGAGACACAGAGAGACAGAGAGAATGTGGGAGACTCAGAGAGAGAGAGTGAATGGGGAGACAGATAAATAACAGGGTAGAGAGAGAGAGAACAGGGGAGACAGAGAGAGAGAGAGAAAGGGGGAGACAGAGAGAGAGCGGGGTGAGAGGGAGAGAGAGAGCGGGGGTGAGAGGGAGAGAGAGGAAAAAGAAAAGGGAAGACAGCAAGAAAGAGAGAGATGGGTAGACAGAGAGAGAAGGGGGAAGATACAGGGGGGGGGGGGAGAAAGGTGAGTGGGGGAGAGAGGAGAGAAAGGGGAGAGGAGGTAGAGATAAAGAAAGAGAAGGTGGAGAATGAGAGAGAGAGAGAGAGAGAGAGAGAGAGAGAAGTGGGGCACAGAAAGAGACAGAGAGAAAGAAGAGGGGAGAGAGAGAAGGAAGGAGACAGAGAGAAAGGGGAGACAGTGAGAGAGAGGGGGAGGGAGAGGAGAGGGGGGGGAGAAGGGGGAGATAAGGAGACAGAGAAGGGTAGGAGTCAGAGAGATAGTGAAAGGGAGAAAGCAAGAAGGAGAGGAGAGAAAGGGGGAGACAGAGAGAGAGGGGGAGAAAGGAAGAGGAGAGAGTTAGAGGAGAGAGAAAGCAGAGAAGAGAGGGAAAGGAGAGAAAGAAAGAAAGAAAGAAAGAAAGAAAGAAAGAAAGAAAGAAAGAAAGAAAGAAAGAAAGAAAGAAAGAAAGAAAGAAAGAAAGAAAGAAAGAAAATAAGAATTTACTTACCGATAATTCTATTTCTCGTAGTCCGTAGTGGATGCTGGGGACTCCGTCAGGACCATGGGGAATAGCGGCTCCGCAGGAGACAGGGCACAAAAATAAAAGCTTTAGGACTAGGTGGTGTGCACTGGCTCCTCCCCCTATGACCCTCCTCCAAGCCTCAGTTAGGATACTGTGCCCGGACGAGCGTACACAATAAGGAAGGATTTTGAATCCCGGGTAAGACTCATACCAGCCACACCAATCACACTGTACAACTTGTGATCTGAACCCAGTTAACAGCATGATAACAGAGGAGCCTCTGAAAAGATGGCTCACAACAATAATAACCCGATTTTTGTAACAATAACTATGTACAAGTATTGCAGACAATCCGCACTTGGGATGGGCGCCCAGCATCCACTACGGACTACGAGAAATAGAATTATCGGTAAGTAAATTCTTATTTTCTCTGACGTCCTAAGTGGATGCTGGGGACTCCGTCAGGACCCTGGGGATTATACCAAAGCTCCCAAACGGGCGGCAGAGTGCGGATGACTCTGCAGCACCGAATGAGAGAACTCCAGGTCCTCCTCAGCCAGGGTATCAAATTTGTAGAATTTTGCAAACGTGTTTGCCCCTGACCAAGTAGCAGCTCGGCAAAGTTGTAAAGCCGAGACCCCTCGGGCAGCCGCCCAAGATGAGCCCACCTTCCTTGTGGAATGGGCATTTACAGATTTTGGCTGTGGCAGGCCTGCCACAGAATGTGCAAGCTGAATTGTACTACAAATCCAACGAGCAATCGTCTGCTTAGAAGCAGGAGCACCCAGCTTGTTGGGTGCATACAGGATAAACAGCGAGCCAGTTTTCCTGACTCCAGCCGACCTGGAAACATATGTTTTCAGGGCCCTGACAACGTCTAGCAACTTGGAGTCCTCCAAGTCCCTAGTAGCCGCAGGCACCACAATAGGTTGGTTCAGGTGAAACACTGACACCACCTTAGGGAGAAACTGGGGACGAGTCCGCAGTTCTGCCCTGTCCGAATGGAAAATCAGATATGGGCTTTTGTGAGACAAAGCCGCCAATTCTGACACTCGCCTGGCCGAGGCCAGGGCCAACAGCATGGTCACTTTCCATGTGAGATATTTCAAATCCACAGATTTGAGCGGTTCAAACCAATGTGATTTTAGGAATCCCAGAACTACGTTGAGATCCCACGGTGCCACTGGAGGCACAAAAGGGGGTTATATATGCAGTACTCCCTTGACGAATGTCTGGACTTCAGGAACTGAAGCCAATTCTTTCTGGAAGAAAATCGACAGGGCCGAAATTTGAACCTTAATGGACCCCAATTTGAGGCCCATAGACACTCCTGTTTGCAGGAAATGCAGGAATCGACCGAGTTGAAATTCCTCCGTGGGGGCCTTCCTGGCCTCACACCACACAACATATTTTCGCCAAATGCGGTGATAATGTTGTGCGGTCACATCCTTCCTGGCTTTGACCAGGGTAGGTGTGACTTCTTCCGGAATGCCTTTTTCCCTTAGAATCCGGCGTTCAACCGCCATGCCGTCAAACGCAGCCGCGGTAAGTCTTGGAACAGACAGGGTCCTTGCTGAAGCAAGTCCCTTCTTAGCGGCAGAGGCCATGGGTCCTCTGTGAGCATCTCTTGAAGTTCCGGGAACCAAGTCCTTCTTGGCCAATCCGGAGCCACAAGTATAGTTCTTACTCCTCTCCGTCTTATAATTCTCAGTACCTTGGGTATGAGAGGCAGAGGAGGGAACACATACACTGACTGGTACACCCACGGTGTTACCAGAGCGTCCACAGCTATTGCCTGAGGGTCCCTTGACCTGGCGCAATACCTGTCCAGTTTTTTTTGTTGAGGCGGGACGCCATCATGTCCACCTTTGGTCTTTCCCAACGGTTCACAATCATGTGGAAGACTTCCGGATGAAGTCCCCACTCTCCCGGGTGGAGATCGTGAACACTGCTGACAGTGCTATCACATGATTTTCCGCCCAGCGGAAAATCCTTGCAGCTTCTGCCATTGCCCTCCTGCTTCTTGTGCCGCCCTGTCTGTTTACGTGGGCGACTGCCGTGATGTTGTCCGACTGGATCAGCACCGGTTGACCTTGAAGCAGAGGTCTTGCTAGGCTTAGAGCATTGTAAATTGCCCTTAACTCCAGTATGTTTATGTGAAGTGAAGTCTCCAGACTTGACCACACTCCCTGGAAATTTTTTCCCTGTGTGACTGCTCCCCAGCCCCTCAGGCTGGCATCCGTGGTCACCAGGACCCAGTCCTGAATGCCGAATCTGCGGCCCTCTAGTAGATGAGCACTCTGCAGCCACCACAGAAGAGACACCCTTGTCCTTGGAGACAGGGTTATCCGCTGATGCATCTGAAGATGCGATCCGGACCATTTGTCCAGCAGATCCCACTGAAAAGTTCTTGCGTGAAATCTGCCGAATGGAATCGCTTCGTAGGAAGCCACCATTTTTCCCAGGACCCTTGTGCAATAATGCACTGACACTTTTCCTGGTTTTAGGAGGTTCCTGACTAGCTCGGATAACTCCCTGGCTTTCTCCTCCGGGAGAAACACCTTTTTCTGGACTGTGTCCAGAATCATCCCTAGGAACAGCAGACGTGTCGTCGGGATCAGCTGCGATTTTGGAATATTTAGAATCCACCCGTGCTGTTGTAGCAGTATCCAAGATAGTGCTACTCCGACCTCCAACTGTTCCCTGGACTTTGCCCTTATCAGGAGATCGTCCAAGTAAGGGATAATTAAGACGCCTTTTCTTTGAAGAAGAATCATCATTTCGGCCATTACCTTGGTAAAGACCCGGGGTGCCGTGGACAATCCAAACGGCAGCGTCTGAAACTGATAGTGACAGTTCTGTACTACGAACCTGAGGTACCCTTGGTGAGAAGGGCAAATTTGGACATGGAGGAAAGCATCCTTGATGTCCAGGGACACCATTTAGTCCCCTTCTTCCAGGTTCGCTATCACTGCTCTGAGTGACTCCATCTTGAATTTGAACCTTTGTATGTAAGTGTTCAAAGATTTCAGATTTAAAATAGGTCTCACCGAGCCGTCTGGCTTCGGTACCACAAATAGTGTGGAATAATACCCCTTTCCCTGTCGTAGGAGGGGTACTCTTATTATCACCTGCTGGGAATACAGCTTGTGAATTGCTTCCAATACTGCCTCCCTGTCGGAGGGAGACGTTGGTAAAGCAGACTTCAGGAACCTGCGAGGGGGAGACGTCTCGAATTCCAATCTGTACCCCTGGGATACTACCTGTAGGATCCAGGGGTCCACTTGCGAGTGAGCCCACTGCACGCTGAAACTCTTGAGACGACCCCCCACCGTACCTGAGTCCGCTTGTAAGGCCCCAGCGTCATGCTGAGGCCTTGGCAGAAGCGGTGCCGCTTGCCCTTATGGGGACGAAAGGACTGAGGCTGAAAAGACGGTGTCTTTTTCTGCTGAGAGGTGACTTGGGATAAAAAAGGTGGATTTTCCAGCTGTTGCCGTGGCCACCAGGTCCGATAGACCGACCCCAAATAACTCCTCCCTTTTATACGGCAATACTTCCATGTGCCGTTTGGAATCCGCATCACCTGACCACTGTCGTGTCCATAAACATCTTCTGGTCACGCATATATAGAAATGCATCCTTTAAATGCTCTATAGTCAATAAAATACTGTCCCTGTCAAGGGTATCAATATTTTCAGTCAGAGATTCCGACCAAACCCCCCCAGCACTGCACATCCATGCTGGGGCGATGCTGGTCGCAGTATAACATCAGTATGTGTGTATATACTTTTTAGAGTATTTTCCAGCCTCCTATCAGCTGGATCTTTGAGGGCGGCCGTATCAGGAGACGGTAACGCCACTTGTTTTGATAAGCGTGTGAGCGCCTTATCTACCCTAGGGGGTGTTTCCCAGCGCGCCCTAACCTCTGGCGGGAAAGGGTATAATGCCAATAACTTCTTTGAAATTAGCACTTCCTATCGGGGGTAACCCACGCTTCATCACACACTTCAATCAATTTATCTGATTCAGGAAAAACTACAGGTAGTTTTTTTCACACCCCACATAATACCCATTTCTCTGACGTCCTAGTGGATGCTGGGACTCCGTAAGGACCATGGGGAATAGCGGCTCCGCAGGAGACAGGGCACAATAATAAAAGCTTAAGGATCAGGTGGTGTGCACTGGCTCCTCCCCCTATGACCCTCCTCCAAGCCTCAGTTAGATTTTTGTGCCCGGCCGAGAAGGGTGCAATCTAGGTGGCTCTCCTGAGCTGCTTAGAATAAAGGTTTAGTTTAGGTTTTTTATTTTCAGTGAGTCCTGCTGGCAACAGGCTCACTGCATCGTGGGACTAAGGGGAGAAGAAGCGAACTCACCTGCGTGCAGAGTGGATTGGGCTTCTTAGGCTACTGGACATTAGCTCCAGAGGGACGATCACAGGTACAGCCTGGATGGGTCACCGGAGCCGCGCCGCCGTCCCCCTTACAGAGCCAGAAAAGACGAAGAGGTCCGGTGAAATCGGCGGCAGAAGACATCCTGTCTTCAGACTAAGGTAGCGCACAGCACCGCAGCTGTGCGCCATTGCTCTCAGCACACTTCACACTCCGGTCACTGAGGGTGCAGGGCGCTGGGGGGGGGAGCGCCCTGAGACGCAATATAACAGAATATACCTTAGGTGGCAAAAAGAATACATCACATATAGCTCCTGGGCTATATGGATGTATTTTAACCCCTGCCATTTTTACACAAAAAAGCGGGAGATAAGGACGTCGTGAAGGGGCGGAGCCTATCTCCTCAGCACACAAGCGCCATTTTCCCTCACAGCTCCGCTGGAAGGACGGCTCCCTGACTCTCCCCTGCAGTCCTGCTTCAGAATCAGGGTAAAAAAGAGAAGGGGGGGCACTTTTGGCAGCAAATAACGATATAAACAGCAGCTATAAGGGAGTAACACTTATATAAGGTTATCCCTGTATATATATATATATATAGCGCTGGGTGTGTGCTGGCAGACTCTCCCTCTGTCTCTCCAAAGGGCTAAGTGGGGTCCTGTCCTCTATCAGAGCATTCCCGGTGTGTGTGCTGTGTGTCGGTACGCGTGTGTCGACATGTATGAGGAGGAAAATGATGTGGAGGCGGAGCAGTTGCCTGTGTTAGTGATGTCACCCCCTAGGGAGTCGACACCTGACTGGATGATTGTATTTAAACAATTAAGTGATAATGTCAGCACTTTGCAAAAAACTGTTGACGACATGAGACAGCCGGCAAATCAATTAGTGCCTGTCCAGGCGTCTCAGACACCGTCAGGGGCCCTAAAACGCCCGTTACCTCAGTGGGTCGACACAGACCCAGACACAGATACTGAGTCTAGTGTCGACGGTGACGAGACAAACGTAATGTCCAGTAGGGCCACACGTTACATGATCACGGCAATGAAGGAGGCATTGAACATTTCTGACACTACAAGTACCACAAAAAAGGGTATTATGTGGGGTGTGAAAAAACTACCAATAGTTTTTCCTGAGTCAGATGAATTAACTGAGGTGTGTGATAAAGCGTGGGTTTCCCCCGATAAAAAACTGCTAATTTCTAATAAATTATTAGCACTATATCCTTTCCTGCCAGAGGTTAGGGCGCGTTGGGAAACACCCCCTAGGGTAGATAAGGCGCTCACACGTTTATCTAAACAAGTAGCGTTACCGTCTCCTGATACGGCCACCCTCAAAGAACCAGCTGATAGAAGGCTGGAAAATATCCTAAAAAGTATATACACACATACTGGTGTTATACTGCGACCAGCAATCGCCTCAGCCTGGATGTGCAGTGCTGGAGTCGCATGGTCGGATTCCCTGACTGAGAATATTGATACCCTGGATAGGGACAATATTTTGTTAACTATAGAACATTTAAAGGATGCATTGCTATATATGCGTGATGCACAGAGGGATATTTGCACCCTGGCATCAAGAGTAAGTGCTATGTCCATCTCTGCCAGAAGAGCATTATGGACGCGACAGTGGTCAGGGGATGCGGATTCCAAACGGCACATGGAAGTATTGCCGTATAAAGGGGAGGAGTTATTTGGGGCTGGTCTATCGGACCTGGTGGCCACGGCAACGGCTGGAAAATCCACCTTTTTACCCCAGGTCACTTCACATCAGCAGAAAAAGACACCGTCTGTTCAAACTCAGTCCTTTCGTTCCCATAAGTACAAGCGAGCAAAAGGCCACTCTTTTCTGCCCCGGGGCAGAGGAAGAGGAAAAAGACTGCACCATGCAGCCGCTTCCCAGGAGCAGAAGCCCTCCCCTGCTTCTGCCAAGTCTTCAGCATGACGCTGGGGCTTTACAAGCAGACTCAGACATGGTGGGGGACCGTCTCAAGAATTTCAACGCGCAGTGGGCTCACTCGCAAGTGGATCCCTGGATTCTACAGGTAGTATCGCAGGGGTACAAACTGGAATTCGAGGCGTTTCCCCCTCGTCGGTTCCTGAAGTCTGCTTTACCAAAGTCTCCCTCCGACAGGGAGGCAGTTTTGGAAGCCATTCACAAGCTGTATTCCCAGCAGGTGATAATCAAGGTACCCCTCCTACAACAGGGAAAGGGGTATTATTCCACGCTGTTTGTGGTACCGAAGCCGGACGGCTCGGTGAGACCAATTTTAAATCTGAAATCCTTGAACACTTACATAAAAAGGTTCAAATTCAAGATGGAGTCACTCAGAGCAGTGATAGCGAACCTGGTAGAAGGGGACTATATGGTGTCTCTGGACATCAAAGATGCTTATCTCCACGTCCCAATATACCCTTCTCACCAAGGGTACCTCAGGTTTGTAGTACAAAACTGTCATTATCAGTTTCAGACGCTGCCGTTTGGATTGTCCACGGCACCTCGGGTCTTTACCAAGGTAATGGCCGAAATGATGATTCTTCTACGAAGAAAAGGCATCTTAATTATCCCTTACTTGGACGATCTCCTGATAAGGGCAAGGTCCAGGGAACAGTTAGAAGTCGGAGTGGCACTATCTCAGGTAGTGTTACGTCAGCACGGGTGGATTCTAAATATTCCAAAATCGCAGCTGATTCCAACGACACGTCTACTGTTCCTAGGAATGATTCTGGACACAGTCCAGAAGAAGGTGTTTCTCCCGGAGGAGAAGGCAGGGAGTTATCCGAGCTAGTCAGGAACCTCCTAAAACCGGGCCAGGTCTCAGTGCATCAGTGCACGAGGGTCCTGGGAAAAATGGTGGCTTCTTACGAAGCGATTCCATTCGGAAGATTCCATGCAAGAACGTTTCAGTGGGATCTACTGGACAAATGGTCCGGATCGCATCTTCAGATGCATCAGCGGATAACCCTGTCGCCAAGGACAAGGGTGTCTCTCCTGTGGTGGCTGCAGAGTGCTCATCTACTAGAGGGCCGCAGATTTGGCATTCAGGATTGGATCCTGGTAACCACGGATGCCAGCCTGAGAGGCTGGGGAGCAGTCACACAGGGAAGGAATTTCCAGGGCTTGTGGTCAAGCATGGAAACATCTCTTCATATAACATTCTGGAACTAAAAACCATTTACAATGCCCTAAGTCAAGCAAAACCTCTGCTTCAGGGTCAGGCGGTGTTGATCCAATCGGACAACATCACGTCAGTCGCCCACGTAAACAGACAGGGCGGCACGAGAAGCAGGAGGGCAATGGCAGAAGCTGCAAGGATTCTTCGCTGGGCGGAAAATCATGTGATAGCACTGTCAGCAGTGTTCATTCCGGGAGTGGACAACTGGGAAGCAGACTTCCTCAGCAGACACGACCTTCACCCGGGAGAGTGGGGACTTCACCCAGAAGTCTTCCACCTGATTGTAAACCGTTGGGAAAAACCAAAGGTGGACATGATGGCGTCACGTCTAAACAAAAAACTGGACAGATATTGCGCCAGGTCAAGGGACCCTCAGGCAATAGCGGTGGACGCTCTGGTAACGCCGTGGGTGTACCAGTCAGTGTATGTGTTCCCTTCTCTGCCTCTCATACCAAAAGTACTGAGAATCATAAGAAGGAGAGGAGTAAGAACTATACTCGTGGTTCCGGATTGGCCAAGAAGGACTTGGTACCCGGAACTTCAAGAGATGCTCACGGACGAACCGTGGCCTCTACCTCTAAGAAAGGACCTGCTACTGCAGGGGCCTTGTCTGTTCCAAGACTTACCGCGGCTGCGTTTGACGGCATGGCGGTTGAACGCCGGATCCTGAAGGAAAAAGGCATTCCAGAAGAAGTCATCCCTACTCTGGTCAAAGCCAGGAAGGACGTAACCGCAAAACATTATCACCGCATTTGGCGTAAATATGTTGCGTGGTGTGAGGCCAAGAAGGCCCCTACAGAGGAATTTCAACTGGGTCGTTTCCTTCATTTCCTGCAAACAGGACTGTCTATGGGCCTAAAATTAGGATCCATTAAGGTTCAAATTTCGGCCCTGTCGATTTTCTTCCAGAAAGAACTGGCTTCAGTACCTGAAGTTCAGACATTTGTAAAAGGGGTGCTGCACATACAGCCTCCTTTTGTGCCTCCAGTGGCACCTTGGGATCTCAATGTTGTGTTGAGTTTTCTAAAGTCACATTGGTTTGAACCACTTTCCACTGTGGACTTAAAATATCTCACATGGAAGGTGTCGATGCTGTTAGCCTTGGCTTCAGCCAGGCGTGTGTCAGAATTGGCGGCTTTATCATATAAAAGCCCTTACTTAATTTTTCATTCTGACAGGGCGGAATTGAGGACTCGTCCTCAATTTCTACCTAAGGTGGTTTCTGCATTTCACATGAACCAACCTATTGTGGTACCTGCGGCTACTAGGGACTTAGAGGACTCTAAGTTGCTTGACGTTGTCAGGGCCTTGAAAATATATGTTTCCAGGACGGCTGGAGTCAGAAAATCTGACTCGCTGTTTATCCTGTATGCACCCAACAAGCTGGGTGCTCCTGCTTCTAAGCAGACTATTGCTTGTTGGATTTGTAGTACAATTCAGCTTGCACATTCTGTGGCAGGATTGCCACAGCCAAAATCAGTAAAAGCCCATTCCACAAGGAAAGTGGGCTCATCTTGGGCGGCTGCCCGAGGGGTCTCGGCTTTACAACTTTGCCGAGCAGCTACTTGGTCAGGGGCAAACACGTTTGCTAAATTCTACAAATTTGATACCCTGGCTGAGGAGGACCTGGAGTTCTCTCATTCGGTGCTGCAGAGTCATCCGCACTCTCCCGCCCGTTTGGGAGCTTTGGTATAATCCCCATGGTCCTTACGGAGTCCCAGCATCCACTAGGACGTCAGAGAAAATAAGATTTTACTTACCGATAAATCTATTTCTCGTAGTCCGTAGTGGATGCTGGGCGCCCATCCCTAGTGCGGATTGTCTGCAATACTTGTATATAGTTATTGTTACAAAAATTCGGGTTATTATTGTTGTGAGCCATCTTTTCAGAGGCTCCTTTGCGTTTATCATACTGTTAACTGGGTTCAGATCACGAGTTGTACGGTGTGATTGGTGTGGCTGGTATGAGTCTTACCCGGGATTCAATATCCTTCCTTATTATGTACGCTCGTCCGGGCACAGTATCCTAACTGAGGCTTGGAGGAGGGTCATAGGGGGAGGAGCCAGTGCACACCACCTGATCCTTAAGCTTTTATTATTGTGCCCTGTCTCCTGCGGAGCCGCTATTCCCCATGGTCCTTACGGAGTCCCAGCATCCACTACAGACTACGAGAAATAGATTTATCGGTAAGTAAAATCTTATTTTTTTTTTGGTACTTGTAGTATCAGAATATGTAACGCCTCCTTCATTGCCGTGATTATGTAACGTGTGGCCCTACTGGAAAATACGTTTGTTTCTTCACCGTCGACACTGGAGTCAGTGTCCGTGTCTGTGTCTATGTCGACCGACTGAGGTAATGGGCGTTTTAAAGCCCCTGACGGTGTTTGAGACGCCTGGACAGGTACTAATTGGTTTGCCGGCCGTCTCATATCGTCAACCGACCTTGTAGCGTGTTGACACTATCACGTAATTCCATAAATAAAGCCATCCATTCCGGTGTCGACTCCCTAGGGGGTGACATCCCATTACAGGCAATTGCTCCGCCTCCACTAACATCGTCCTCATACCTGTCGACACACACGTACCGACACACAGCACACACACAGGGAATGCTCTGATAGAGGACAGGACCCCACTAGCCCTTTGGGGAGACAGAGGGAGAGTTTGCCAGCACACACCAAGGCGCTATAATTATACAGGGACAACCTTATAGTAAGTGTTTTCCCTTATAGCAGCTTAATATATATTTATATCGCCAAAATATGCCCCCCCTCTCTGTTTTAACCCTGTTTCTGTAGTACAGTGCAGGGGAGAGCCTGGGAGCCTTCCCACCAGCGGATCTGTGTGGGAAAAATGGCGCTGTGTGCTGAGGAGATAGGCCCCGCCCCCTTCACGGCGAGCTCTTCTCCCGGTTTTTTCTGTAATCCTGGCAGGGGTTAAATACATCCATATAGCCCAGGGACTATATGTGATGTATTTTTAGCCAGTAAAGGTAATTACATTGCTGCCCAGGGCGCCCCCCCCAGCGCCCTGCACCCTCAGTGACCGCGGTGTGAAGTGTGCTGAGAGCAATGGCGCACAGCTGCAGTGCTGTGCGCTACCTTAAGAAGACTGGGAAGTCTTCAGCCGCCGATTTCTGGACCTCTTCTCTCTTCAGCATCTGTAAGGGGGCCGGCGGCGCGGCTCCGGTGACCCATCCAGGCTGTACCTGTGATCGTCCCTCTGGAGCTAGTGTCCAGTAGCCTAAGAAGCCAATCCATCCTGCACGCAGGTGAGTTCACTTCTTCTCCCCTTAGTCCCTCGATGCAGTGAGCCTGTTGCCAGCAGGTCTCACTGAAAATAAAAAACCTAACAAACTTTTATTCTAAGCAGCTCTTTAGGAGAGCCACCTAGATTGCACCCTTCTCGGCCGGGCACAAAAACCTAACTGAGGCTTGGAGGAGGGTCATAGGGGGAGGAGCCAGTGCACACCACCTAGTCCTAAAGCTTTTATTTTTGTGCCCTGTCTCCTGCGGAGCCGCTATTCCCCATGGTCCTGACGGAGTCCCCAGCATCCACTTAGGACGTCAGAGAAAGAAAAAGAAAGAAAAAGAAAGAAAGAAAGAAAGAAAGAAAGAAAGAAAGAAAGAAAAAGAAAGAAAAAGAAAGAAAGAAAAGGAAAGAAAAAGAAAGAAAGAAAGAAAGAAAAAGAAAGAAAAAGAAAGAAAAAGAAAGAAAGAAAAAGAAAGAAAGAAAAAGAAAAAGAAAAAGAAAGAAAGAAAAAGAAAGAAAGAAAGAAAGAAAGAAAGAAAGAAAGAAAGAAAGAAAGAAAGAAAGAAAGAAAGAAAGGGGAAGAGGTAGAAAGAAGGGTGGGGGACACAAAGGGTGAGAGAGAGGGGGGGGGTAGAGAAAGGGGAAGCAAAGAGAGAGAAAGGGGAGAGAGAGAGAGTCTGACTTCTTCTCGCACCCACGTTGGCTGTCACTGAGCACTGAATTAAATAGCCCCGGGAGCTCATTCCTGGCACTATTCAATCTGCGCAGAATTGAATTGACCTCAGAGAGAGAGAGAGGGATGAAAGAGAGAGGGGGGAGTCAGAGAGAGAAGGTGGGAGACAGAGAGAGAGAAGGGAGAGCAGTGGTGCACAGGGGGGTTTCCAGTTAACCAGAAACACCCCCCCCCCCCTCCCACACACCTTACCCCTCTCACAACCTTGAAATAAACTAAAAAAGCTGAGGGGTGAAAAAACATCCACATTATGGAACACGGAGTGGATGCATAAGCACAGCCGCCCGGTCCCAGTGGTGTATTGAGGGGGGGCAGGGGTCAGCATCCTCACCACTCGCACTACAAATCAGATCAACATCATTGCGCACCACACTTACAGCACAGCTGTAGGCGCCACAGAGCACTGAGCAGTGCCGCTGGAGCCGGACTGCCGAGCAACGGCTCAGCTCTCCAATGGTAAGAGACGCTGTGCAGCCTGCGGCTCAGTGACTGGCTGGCACGCAAGCTGCAGGGATGGAGGAGGTGGGAGGAAGGGAGGTCACAGCTGCAGCAATGGACGGAGGTTGTTCTGAGGAAGAGAGGAATATGCAGGCACTGCTGAGCCAGACAGTGCAGTGCTTGTTCCTGTGTCACAGTCTGTCCAGCAGAGAAAAAGTAAGCGAGACAGGCTATTGAAAAAATGTTTTTTAATTGTCTAATTCTAATTGTATAGTACTTCACACGTGAGAAAATGAAAGAATTACCCAGTACTAAATGTAAACAAACTAAAGTTCCTTTCCAATTTTGGGATCCTATGTGTCAGAGCTCAGATTCCCCCCCACACACATACATTTCAAATCTTCTTGATAGCCAAGTACTTTCGATAAGGCTTGATTAGAAGGGAGCACAACATATATATATATAGATAGATAGATAGATAGATAGATAGATAGATAGATAGATAGATAGAGATAAACATATAAACAGTATATATATATATATATATATATATATATATATATATATACACACATACATACATTGTAGAAGAGCCGCACTCACATGTCGTTAATAATCACAGTTGCTGGGGTGCAAAATCCAGGAACAGGTCCTATCAGAACAAAGTTCCACAATACATGTGCACAAATAAGGATGCACTCACCAGACTTCTCCAGGGTGAAATTGATAGATTTAATCCAGACAGCACATACTCAGAAACAGAAGGTCAACGTTTCGGCTCACAGCAGAGCCTTTGTCAAGACCAGATTACCAGGTTGCCATCTCTATATGTGTGTCTCAATATATATGAAGAACACAGCCACCTGGGCGCAGAGTCATTTATACCAGAGGTCCCTAGTTATATAGAGTTAGAAATCCCCCCTAGGAAATCCTGCATTTGCCCCTGGAGAGACACAGAGAGAGAGGAGAGAGAGAGAGATTGAGAGAGAGAGAGAGAGAGAGAGAGAGAGAGAAGGGGCAGACAGAGTTAGAGAGGGTGGAGAGAGAGAAACAGAGGGAGAGAAGGGGGTAGACAGAGAAAGGATTGAGACAGCCATCCCCTAAATCCCCCTCCCCCCATCTACAGTCGGCATTGTGTGTACCCCCTCTACCCATTAGGACAGGCGGCTCTTTGTAACTTTGACAGCAGTAGGTCACCATACTTAGCTATAGAGGCAGCGGGTCCCAGTCTTCAGCTGCGGAGGCAGCAGGTCCCCGTCTTTACATCCGGCGGTAGCGGGTCCCCGTCTTCTGCTGCAGAGGCAGCGGATCCCCGTCTGTAACAGCGGAGGTAGCGGGTCCCCATCTTTACATCCGGCGGCAGCGGGTCCCCATTATGGAGCAGCGTCCCGAGGGGAGGAGGTCCGTGAAAGGAAGGGGAGGAAATGTGAGTGAAGGGGAGGGTCTGGACTGCCTTGGCCAGCAGCCAGCCCACTGGATCCGCACCTACCACAGCGCTGCATGGGCACTGGGTGGGTTGGAGGGGTGAGGGAGTGAGTGGGCGGGGCCTTGGGCTGCCATTGATGGTGACGGAATTTATTTATTTTTTTATTGTTACCAAAGTCTGCTAGCACTGTCTGGGCCTATTTTAATGGGGGGCCTGGAGCTGCAGCTCCACCCGCCCCATTGTTAATCCGGCCCTGGCTCCATATAGATTTCAATTGTCAACGGGGTAAGGCAGTTTGGAAATTTAATCCCTTTTAGTTGACGCATATGGGGGATGAGTCTGATTTAGAGGCTGCCTGGTTGGAATTTTTTTAACTTAATAAAGAGACGACTGCTATATCTTTGTTATGGGATGTGTTCAAGGCTTTCCTGAGAGGGTCTTTGATTAAAAGGGTAGCTAGTCTGAAATGTTTTAAGAATAATGAAACTAACTTAGAAGCCCGGGTTGTTGCCTCTGAAATGGCCTATTTGAGGGATAGATTAGATGGCTTCAAATTGGATTGGAAAGACTTTTTGATGGAGAAAACTTAGCATAGACTTCTTTTTTCTTCGCATGCCATCTATGCTACAGGGGACAGACTGGGTACCTACTTGACTAATCTTGCATGGGGTGATCGCTCATTTAGTACGGTTGTGGAACTTAAAGGGACAGGTGATACCAGTTTAGATCGGACCCTTCAAATTGTAGCAGAATTTGTAACTTATTACCAGCAGTTGTATAGTTCCAAATTGGATGTATCCCACTAGAATTGACTAATTATATACACAATATACAATTGCCCTGTCTGTCTAATGATGCTCGCGATCTTCTTGAAGCTCCTTTAACATCAGACGAGATTGAAGCTGCGATTAAGGCGTCTCCTGGTTGTAAAGCTTCGAGTCAGGATGGTATTCCGTTGGAACTGTAAAACATCTGGCTTTCTTTGTACCCCAGTTACTTTATTTATTTATTTATTTATTTATTTAGTTAACTTACATTTTTAACAGAATACGCTCCCTCCTTCTATAGCAGAGGCATTAATTATTGTAATCCCTAAACCAGACAAAGACCCTATGTTGAATGATATAGCCCTATCTCTCTTACCTACTGATATCAAAATTTTGGCCAAAATGCTAGTGACTAGACTGAATCAGGTTATAACACAAATCATCCACAAATCATTTTATGCCCGGCAAATCCACTTCCATTAATTTGAGACGTTTATGCACTCACTTGCAGGTTCCCCGTGGGGAGGCGGCTCTTCCACTGTAGTTTCCTTGGATGCTGCAAAGACCTTTGATTCAGTGGAGTGGGCCTTCCTATGGGAAACTATGAGCAGGTTTGGCATAGTTCCGAATTTTATAAATTACGTTAAGTTTTTGTATTCTTTGCCCCTGGCCAGAGTTTTGGTAAATGGCTATGACTGCCAACCCTTTCCGCTATCTAGGGGAACGAGACAGGGATGCCCCTTGTCTCCCACTTTGTTTACTACGGCTATTGAGCCGCTGGCATGCTTGTTACGGGCAAGCCATGATATCTTGGGAATTAAGGTGGGAGCAAGGGAAGATAGAATAGCATTGTATGTAGACAATTTACTATTATTCGTTGACAATTATGACACTTCTATGCCTTGAATCCTGGACAAGATTAATACTTTTAGACGCTACTCTGGGCTTAAAATCAATTGGGACAAGTCCTGCATTACTCCGCTCAAAGGTAAAATTCCGAAGACTTCTTTAATGTCTCTTCCACTCAAGTGGGTGGACTCTTAAGTATTTGGGTATATGGGTGTCAAATGATTCTCATAATTATGCCTCTCTTAATATTACACCGCAGATAGCCTATCTTCGCTGCAAAGTTAAGATCTGGCAGGCAGGGTCAACTTGGTTAAAATGGACTATTAGCCCAAGCTCCTTTATGTTCTCCAGCAATCTCCTGTGTATATCAGTCTGAAAATATTTCAACAAATAGACAGTTTGCCGTCATCCTTGATATGGGCTAACAAAAAAGTGTGTATAAAACTAGACACTTTATCTAGACCCAAATTGTTAGGAGGCTTGGCCCTTCCTCTTTTCAAATTTTATTATTATGCAGCTCAACTAGCACATATCTGGGACTGTGTTAATGATTCCGATACTCTATCTCTGCACTCACAAATTATATTGCAGGAATATCCAGGTGGCACATCCCTTCAATTGCTTCTTCGCGGTAATACCCATATGTCTAAAATCCCTTTAATAAAACAAGCTATTCTTATTTGGAAGCTGGTACACTCTATTTTACAAGGTCAGGGTCTAGACCCGGATACCCCATTAAATAACAAATTTGGCTTTCCAGAATGGTCCTCATTACAAACTAGGGAAATGTGGGGAAGGTGGGATATAACATCTCTGGGGTGGTTATATTTGGTGTTGTATTTAAATCATTCCAACAACTCCTGCAAGACTACTGTATACCCTCCTCCTATTTCTATCGTTATCTGCAACTGAGGCATGCGATTAATGCTCAATTTTCTGAAGCTCCTCTCGTAATTACAGACTCTCCAGTCAAGTCTTTGTTGCAGAACCAAGGGAATAGTCATTTGGTATCTGGTATTTATATGACTATACTCCAAACTCACCATTCCGACCCAATGGCATCTCTTAGTAGTAAATGGGAGTCAGATTTGGGACCACTTACAGACGAGACATGGGAATGTGCCTTAAGCTCTCCTCGTTCCTCTACTACTGCCATCAGATACCAGCAAATTCAATTGTTTATAGTTCACAGAGTATACATGACACCGGTGAGGCTGTTTTGGTGGTACCCATTCAACGAAGTGTCCTAAATGTGGGAATTTAGATGCCAATCTTTGGCACTTAATTTGGGCATGCCCTCTGGTAGCAACATTTTGGAGTGGTGCCATTAATACCCTAGTGATAACTGGTATCCCATCATCTGTTTTTACTCCTGCGGTATGTGTTCTGTCGGCTGTCGAGGAGGAGACTCTGGACGCTCCTAGTAGACGCTATATAATTAATTTATGTGGTTTAGCGAAGGTATGTATTGGCAGACTATGGCTTGCCATTGCAGCCTCTGTACTAGTCTTGGATAACACCAGTTAATGAGATGGTGGCCCATGACAAATTTGTTTACCTAGCCAGGAAGGCGGAAAATAAGTATCATGGTATATGGGGTAAATGGCTTGAGTCGCCTTACTCAACAAGACTTATTTGTGACACCGCGCATCACATGCTAATTTTAGTTGGAACCGTGATGTATGTATTATTTGCAATACTGGAATATGTGATAACCTACTCCTCATTGGCGATTCTCTTATTACCTGGGAGTAGCTAGTATCCCGTGGCCAGCCACTCAATCAATTTCTCGCATATGTTTATTTTGTACCTGTGTATTCGTGATTGCTATACATGTGCACTTTGCCTTTTTGTATGCTTTCATACTTTTTGTCTATCCTATCTTTTATAGTCAGGTTAATGCAATATTGATATGTAATTTGGTACATCATCTTCCCAAGACTAGCTCATTACTTTGATCTTTATTTTTTTGCTTGTTAATCTGAGTCTACGCACATGGGCCCTCATTCCGAGTTGTTCGCTCTTTAGCTGCTTTTAGCAGCATTGCAAACGCTAGGCCGCCGCCCTCTGGGAGTGTATCTTAGCTTAGCAGAATAGCGAACGAAAGGTTAGCAGAATTGCTACTAAATAATTCCTTGCAGTTTCTGAGTAGCTCCAGACCTACTCCTAGATTGCGATCAGCTCTGTCCGTTTAGTTCCTGGTTTGACGTCACAAACACGCCCTGCGTTCGGCCAGCCACTCCCCCGTTTCTCCAGCCACTCCTGCGTTTTTGCCTGAGACGCCTGCGTTTTTTAGCACACTGCCCGAAAACGCTCAGTTACCACCCAGAAACGCCCCTTTCCTGTCAATCACTCACCGATCAGCAGTGCGACTGAAAAGCGCCGCACGAACAGCAGCAAAACTGCTCCATTTTTAGTTAAATAACTAAGCGCATGCGCGCTGTGTACCATGCGCATTTAGCAACAAATCGCAGCATAGCGAAAATCGGCAAAGAGCGAACAACTCGGAATGACGACCAAGCACTGTATTTTTCAGATTATTGTTTAATGGTTGTTTTGTTTTGTCTGTATGTTATCAAATGCATAATTACAAAACTCAATAAAAACTATTGAATTTAAAATAAACTTAGTAGCCACAACTCTGTTTGTCTACACAAAAAAAAAAAAAAATAATACAATCTCAACATATGTCTGGGTGATGAAGAAATCACCAATAAGCAACAACGGAACAAACACAAGTGGTTTGCTATCACATAAACACACAGAAAAAGAGGCCATTTTCTGGGTGCACTAACAACCTTACAATTTTCAAATAAGTAGATAAAACATATCTTTTATTATTTCTTGGTTTTCTCCATGAGAAGCAATGAATGGTCATGAGTTACAGAGATGATAAAAGCAGTGACCTTCCCTGGTGCAGGACGGCAGAGAATAAATAAACAGATCTGTGGCAATGGGGACCTTCCTAGCTTCCAGTGAGAAAAAAACAAAACACTGAGGGGTATATGCAATTGCGGTCGAATTCCCGAGAACCACAAGTACCAGCATGCGGGGGTAAAACGGGCCCGCTGGTACCTGTAGTTCTACTGCAAAAAAAAAACCCCAAATAAAAACAGGATAAGACACCGTGAAAGTATAACTTTATTACATACATGCCGACACACATACTTACCTATGTTGACACGCCGACTCTGGCCACGTCTCCAATGTCGACGTCCGGGGTCGACATTGGATGGGGGGACATCCGCAGCCCTTGGATGGGGGGGGACAACCTCGGGCTTCACCCCTGGCCCTTGGGTGGCTGGGGGGGGGGACCCCTTGATTGAAGAGGTCCCCACTCCTCCAGGGTACCCCGACCAGGGGTGACTAGTTGGGTATTTAATGCCACGGCCGCAGGGAGCGGTATAAAAGTGTCCCCCGGCTGTGGCATTATCTGTCCAGCTAGTGGAGCCCGGTGCTGGTACAAAAAATACGGGGGACCCCTACTCTTTTTGTCCCCCATATTTTTTGCACCAGGACCAGGCGCAGAGCCCGGTGCTGGTTGTTAAAATACGGGGGATCCCCTGTCTTTTTCCCCCCCGTATTTTGGCAACCAGGACCGGCTCAAAGAGCCCGAGGCTGGTTATGCTTAGGAGGGGGGACCCCACGCAATTTTTTTTCGAGTTTTGTTAACATTTTTAAAAATCGAATCAAAATCCGTCAAATCAGCCGTTTTTCGACAGCGGGACTGTCGAATCCGTTTTTTATTGAATATGTCGAATTCCGGCACCCACCTGCCGGAATTCGACGGTCGAATTGTGTCGAATTTAAAAACGGGCGAAAAAGTGCCGCAATTCCCCCGGAATTGCATATACCCCTGAATGTCACCCCTTATCAGTAATCATATCCCAAGATATCCACGGGCTGCCAGGGACCTCAGAATAATCATATCCCAGGGTATCTACGGGCAGACCGGGACCTCAGAATAATCATATCCCAGGGCAGGGGCGGATAGGCCATAGGGTTCATCAGGATGATTCCTGGTAGGCCGACGTGTTTGTGGAGCCTGTTTTGTGTGTTGTCATGTGCCCCACCCCCCGCATGACAGGTAGCCCACCGCCAGGGCCGGTTGTAGACCTTGTGGCGCCCAGGGCGAAAGTTTCCTGTGGCGCCCCCCCCTCCCCGGTAAAATACAGTTGGTGCACGCCCCAAAACAAGGGCGTGGCTTCTTCGTAGGGAAGGGGCGTGGCTTCTTCATAGGGAAGGGGCGTGCCCACAGTTATCACCCTGTAGTTGTGCTCCGCTGTAGCTGTGCCCCCAGCAGCTGTGCCTCTAGTTAATTTCCCCCCAGTAGCTGTTCCCCCTATAGTTGTGCCCCTTGTAGCTGTGCCCCTTATAGTAGTGCCCCCAGTTAATTTGCACCCTGTAGCAGTGCCCCCTGTAGTTGTGTCCCCAGTAGTTGTGCCCCCTGTACTTGTGCCCCCCTATAGATTTGCCCCCAGTAGCTGTGCCCCCCTGTAGATTTGCCCCCAGTAGCTGTGCACCCAGTAGCTGTGCTCCCTGTACTTGTGCCCCCTGTAGATTTTCCCCCAGTAGCTGTGCCCAGTAGTTGTGCCCCCAGTTAATTTGCCCCCAGTAGCTGTTCCCCCTGTAGCAGTGCCCCCAGTAGTTGTGCCCCCCAGTTAATTTGCCCCCAGTAGCTGTTCCCCCTGTAGCAGTGCCCCCAGTTGCTATTCCCCCTGTAGCATTGCCCCAGTATGTGCCCACTGTAGTTGTGCCCCCTGTAGATCTGTCCCCCAGTAGCTGTGCCCCCTGTAGTAGTGCCCCCAGTATGTGCCCCCTGTAGTAGTGCCCCCATTAGTAGCGCCGCTTTGAAACCTTAAAAATAAACAAAAACACAATACTTACCAGCCTCGCTCCTGTTTCCGGACCGCTGCTGCCGCTGCTGTCTCCGGGCGCCAGCTCCTCTCTATGGGAGAGACGTCATGACGTCTCTCCCATAGCAGCGCCGCACTGAGACTAGGGGTCAATTTTGACCTCTAGTGTCTGTTAGCGACGCCGGCTGCAGCGGGCGCACACAGCGCTCGCTGCAGCCGGGGAGCATGGAGGGAGTGATTAGTAGCGGCTCTTGCCATGGTGGCCGCTATCCCGCCGCTAGAAACGGCACTGATCCCGGGGTATCTATGGTCTGCTGGGGACCTCAGAATAATCATATCCCAGGGTATCTATGGTCTGCCGGGGACCTCAGAATGATCATATCCCAGGGTATCTATGGTCTGCCGGGGACCTCAGAATAATCATATCCCAGGAGATCTACAGGCTGCCGGGGACCTCAGAATAATCATATCCCAGGGTATCTATGGTCTGACGAGGACCTCAGAATAATCATATCCCAGGATACCTACAGGCTGCCAGGGACCTCAGAATAATCATATCCCGGGGTATCTATGGTCTGTCGGGGACCTCAGAATAATCATATCACGGGGTATCTATGGTCTGCCGGGGACCTCAGAATAATCATATCCCAGGGTATCTATGGTCTGCTGGGGACCTCAGAATAATCATATCCCAGGATATCTACAGGCTGCCGGGGACCTCAGAATAACCATATCCCAGGATATCTACAGGCTGCCGGGGACCTCAGAATAATCATATCCCAGGATATCTACAGGCTGCCGGGGACCTCAGAATAACCATATTCCCAGGATATTTACAGGCTGCCGGGGACCTCGCAATAATCATATCCCAGGGTATCTACAGGCTGCCGGGGACCTCAGAATAATCATATCACGGGGTATCTATGGTCTGCCGGGGATCTCAGAATAATCATATCCCAGGGTATCTATGGTCCGCCGGGGACCTCAGAATAATAATATCCCAGGATATCTACAGGCTGCCGGGGACCTCAGAATAATCATATCCCGGGGTATCTACAGTCTGCCGGGGACCTCAGAATAATCATATCCCAGGATATCTACAGGCTGCCGGGGACCTCAGAATAATCATATCCCAGGATATCTACAGGCTGCAGGAACCTCGGAATAATCATATCCCAGGATATCTACAGGCTGCCGTTGACCTCAGAATAATCATATTCCAGGATATCTACAGGCTGCCAGGGACCTCAGCATACATGGACGGGTGGTAAAACTTTATAGTTGGGTTAATGATTTTAATACCTACCGGTAAATCCTTTTCTCTTAGTCCGTAGAGGATGCTGGGGATGCTTCAAGAACCATGGGGTATAGACGGGATCCGCAGGAGACATGGGCACTTTAAGACTTTAAAAGGGGTGTGAACTGGCTCCTCCCTCTATTAGAGATGAGCGGGTTCGGTTCCTCGGAATCCGAACCCGCCCGAACTTCAGTTTTTTTTACACGGGGCCGAGCGACTCGGATCTTCCCGCCTTGCTCGGTTAACCCGAGCGCGCCCGAACGTCATCATCCCGCTGTCGGATTCTCGCGAGGCTCGGATTCTATCGCGAGACTCGGATTCTATATAAGGAGCCGCGCGTCGCCGCCATTTTCACACGTGCATTGAGATTGATAGGGAGAGGACGTGGCTGGCGTCCTCTCCGTTTAGAGTGACTAGTACTAGAGAGAGACACAAATTTTGGGGAGCATATAGGAGGAGTACTACTTGCTGCTGATAGTGTGACCAGTGACCAGTGCCACCAGTTTAATTAATCCATTCTCTGCCTGAAAAAAAACGATACACAGTGTGACACAGTCACACATACCATATCTGTGCTCAGCCCAGTGTGCTGCATCATATACTGTATATCATTATCTGACTGTGCTGAGTGCTCACTGCTCACACAGCTTAATTGTGGGGGAGACTGGGGAGCAGTTATAGCAGGAGTACATATTTTAAGTACAGTGCACACTTTTGCTGCCAGAGTGCCACTGCCAGTGTGACTGACCAGTGACCACTGACCACCAGTATTGTGATTGTCTGCTGACCACCAGTATATTGTGATTGTCTGCCTGAAAAAGTTAAACACTCGTCGTGTGGTGTTTTTATAAACGCATTCTGCAGACAGTGTCCAGCAGGTCCGTCATTACATAATATATACCTGTCCGGCTGCAGTACTAGTGTGATATATATATATATTTTAATTTTATCTCATTATCATCCAGTCTATATTAGCAGCAGACACAGTACGGTAGTCCACGGCTGTAGCTACCTCTGTGTCGGCAGTCGCTCGTCCATCCATAATTGTATACCACCTACCCGTGGTTTATTTATTTTTTCTATCTTCTTGATACTAGTAGCTTACTTTAGGAGTCTGCAGTGCTGACAGACAGTGTCCAGCAGGTCCGTCATTACATAATATATACCTGTCCGGCTGCAGTACTAGTGTGATATATATATATATTTTAATTTTATCTCATTATCATCCAGTCTATATTAGCAGCAGACACAGTACGGTAGTCCACGGCTGTAGCTACCTCTGTGTCGGCAGTCGCTCGTCCATCCATAATTGTATACCACCTACCCGTGGTTTATTTTTTTTTCTATCTTCTTGATACTAGTAGCTTACTTTAGGAGTCTGCAGTGCTGAGTCTGACAGACAGTGTCCAGCAGGTCCGTCATTACATAATATATACCTGTCCGGCTGCAGTACTAGTGTGATATATATATATATTTTAATTTTATCTAATTATCATCCAGTCTATATTAGCAGCAGACACAGTACGGTAGTCCACGGCTGTAGCTACCTCTGTGTCGGCAGTCGCTCGTCCATCCATAATTGTATACCACCTACCCGTGGTTTATTTTTTTTTTCTATCTTCTTGATACTAG
Organism: Pseudophryne corroboree; assembly: GCF_028390025.1. NCBI lineage: Eukaryota > Metazoa > Chordata > Amphibia > Anura > Myobatrachidae > Pseudophryne > Pseudophryne corroboree. The sequence goes on along the minus strand of NC_086446.1, from coordinate 187,029,247 downwards.
TAGCTTACTTTAGGAGTCTGCAGTGCTGAGTCTGACAGACAGTGTCCAGCAGGTCCGTCATTACATAATATATACCTGTCCGGCTGCAGTACTAGTGTGATATATATATATATATTTAAATTTTATCTCATTATCATCCAGTCTATATTAGCAGCAGACACAGTACAGTAGTCCACGGCTGTAGCTACCTCTGTGTCGGCAGTCGCTCGTCCATCCATAATTGTATACCACCTACCCGTGGTTTATTTTATTTTTCTATCTTCTTGATACTAGTAGCTTACTTTAGGAGTCTGCAGTGCTGACAGACAGTGTCCAGCAGGTCCGTCATTACATAATATATACCTGTCCGGCTGCAGTACTAGTGTGATATATATATATATTTTAATTTTATCTCATTATCATCCAGTCTATATTAGCAGCAGACACAGTACGGTAGTCCACGGCTGTAGCTACCTCTGTGTCGGCAGTCGCTCGTCCATCCATAATTGTATACCACCTACCCGTGGCTTATTTATTTTTTCTATCTTCTTGATACTAGTAGCTTACTTTAGGAGTCTGCAGTGCTGAGTCTGACAGACAGTGTCCAGCAGGTCCGTCATTACATAATATATACCTGTCCGGCTGCAGTACTAGTGTGATATATATATATATTTAAATTTTATCTCATTATCATCCAGTCTATATTAGCAGCAGACACAGTACGGTAGTCCACGGCTGTAGCTACCTCTGTGTCGGCAGTCGCTCGTCCATCCATAATTGTATACCACCTACCCGTGGTTTATTTTTTTTTCTATCTTCTTGATACTAGTAGCTTACTTTAGGAGTCTGCAGTGCTGAGTCTGACAGACAGTGTCCAGCAGGTCCGTCATTACATAATATATACCTGTCCGGCTGCAGTACTAGTGTGATATATATATATATTTTAATTTTATCTAATTATCATCCAGTCTATATTAGCAGCAGACACAGTACGGTAGTCCACGGCTGTAGCTACCTCTGTGTCGGCAGTCGCTCGTCCATCCATAATTGTATACCACCTACCCGTGGTTTATTTTTTTTTTCTATCTTCTTGATACTAGTAGCTTACTTTAGGAGTCTGCAGTGCTGAGTCTGACAGACAGTGTCCAGCAGGTCCGTCATTACATAATATATACCTGTCCGGCTGCAGTACTAGTGTGATATATATATATATTTAAATTTTATCTCATTATCATCCAGTCTATATTAGCAGCAGACACAGTACGGTAGTCCACGGCTGTAGCTACCTCTGTGTCGGCAGTCGCTCGTCCATCCATAATTGTATACCACCTACCCGTGGTTTATTTTATTTTTCTATCTTCTTGATACTAGTAGCTTACTTTAGGAGTCTGCAGTGCTGACAGACAGTGTCCAGCAGGTCCGTCATTACATAATATATACCTGTCCGGCTGCAGTACTAGTGTGATATATATATATATTTTAATTTTATCTCATTATCATCCAGTCTATATTAGCAGCAGACACAGTACGGTAGTCCACGGCTGTAGCTACCTCTGTGTCGGCAGTCGCTCGTCCATCCATAATTGTATACCACCTACCCGTGGCTTATTTATTTTTTCTATCTTCTTGATACTAGTAGTTTACTTTAGGAGTCTGCAGTGCTGAGTCTGACAGACAGTGTCCAGCAGGTCCGTCATTACATAATATATACCTGTCCGGCTGCAGTACTAGTGTGATATATATATATATTTAAATTTTATCTCATTATCATCCAGTCTATATTAGCAGCAGACACAGTACGGTAGTCCACGGCTGTAGCTACCTCTGTGTCGGCAGTCGCTCGTCCATCCATAATTGTATACCACCTAACCGTGGTTTTTTTCTATCTTCTTGATACTAGTAGCTTACTTTAGGAGTCTGCAGTGCTGACAGACAGTGTCCAGCAGGTCCGTCATTACATAATATATACCTGTCCGGCTGCAGTACAAGTGTGATATATATATATATTTTAATTTTATCTCATTATCATCCAGTCTATATTAGCAGCAGACACAGTACGGTAGTCCACGGCTGTAGCTACCTCTGTGTCGGCAGTCGCTCGTCCATCCATAATTGTATACCACCTACCCGTGGTTTATTTTTTTTTTCTATCTTCTTGATACTAGTAGCTTACTTTAGGAGTCTGCAGTGCTGACAGACAGTGTCCAGCAGGTCCGTCATTACATAATATATACCTGTCCGGCTGCAGTACTAGTGTGATATATATATATATATTTTAATTTTATCTCATTATCATCCAGTCTATATTAGCAGCAGACACAGTACGGTAGTCCACGGCTGTAGCTACCTCTGTGTCGGCAGTCGCTCGTCCATCCATAAGTATACTAGTATCCATCCATCTCCATTGTTTACCTGAGGTGCCTTTTAGTTGTGCCTATTAAAATATGGAGAACAAAAATGTTGAGGTTCCAAAATTAGGGAAAGATCAAGATCGACTTCCACCTCGTGCTGAAGCTGCTGCCACTAGTCATGGCCGAGACGATGAAATGCCAGCAACGTCGTCTGCCAAGGCCGATGCCCAATGTCATAGTACAGAGCATGTAAAATCCAAAACACCAAATATCAGTAATAAAAGGACTCAAAAATCTAAAATAAAATTGTCGGAGGAGAAGCGTAAACTTGCCAATATGCCATTTACCACACGGAGTGGCAAGGAACGGCTGAGGCCCTGGCCTATGTTCATGGCTAGTGGTTCAGCTTCACATGAGGATGGAAGCACTCAGCCTCTCGCTAGAAAAATGAAAAGACTCAAGCTGGCAAAAGCACCGCAAAGAACTGTGCGTTCTTCGAAATCCCAAATCCACAAGGAGAGTCCAATTGTGTCGGTTGCGATGCCTGACCTTCCCAACACTGGACGTGAAGAGCATGCGCCTTCCACCATTTGCACGCCCCCTGCAAGTGCTGGAAGGAGCACCCGCAGTCCAGTTCCTGATAGTCAGATTGAAGATGTCAGTGTTGAAGTACACAGGATGAGGAGGATATGGGTGTTGCTGGCGCTGGGGAGGAAATTGACAAGGAGGATTCTGATGGTGAGGTGGTTTGTTTAAGTCAGGCACCCGGGGAGACACCTGTTGTCCGTGGGAGGAATATGGCCGTTGACATGCCTGGTGAAAATACCAAAAAAATCAGCTCTTCGGTGTGGAAGTATTTCAACAGAAATGCGGACAACATTTGTCAAGCCGTGTGTTGCCTTTGTCAAGCTGTAATAAGTAGGGGTAAGGACGTTAACCACCTCGGAACATCCTCCCTTATACGTCACCTGCAGCGCATTCATAATAAGTCAGTGACAAGTTCAAAAACTTTGGGCGACAGCGGAAGCAGTCCACTGACCAGTAAATCCCTTCCTCTTGTAACCAAGCTCACGCAAACCACCCCACCAACTCCCTCAGTGTCAATTTCCTCCTTCCCCAGGAATGCCAATAGTCCTGCAGGCCATGTCACTGGCAATTATGACGAGTCCTCTCCTGCCTGGGATTCCTCCGATGCATCCTTGCGTGTAACGCCTACTGCTGCTGGCGCTGCTGTTGTTGCTGCTGGGAGTCGATGGTCATCCCAGAGGGGAAGTCGTAAGCCCACTTTTACTACTTCCACCAAGCAATTGACTGTCCAACAGTCCTTTGCGAGGAAGATGAAATATCACAGCAGTCATCCTGTTGCAAAGCGGATAACTGAGGCCTTGACAACTATGTTGGTGTTAGACGTGCGTCCGGTATCCGCCGTTAGTTCACAGGGAACTAGACAATTTCTTGAGGTAGTGTGCCCCCGTTACCAAATACCATCTAGGTTCCACTTCTCTAGGCAGGCGATACCGAGAATGTACACGGACGTCAGAAAAAGACTCACCAGTGTCCTAAAAAATGCAGCTGTACCCAATGTCCACTTAACCACGGACATGTGGACAAGTGGAGCAGGGCAGGGTCAGGACTATATGACTGTGACAGCCCACTGGGTAGATGTATGGACTCCCGCCGCAAGAACAGCAGCGGCGGCACCAGTAGCAGCATCTCGCAAACGCCAACTCTTTCCTAGGCAGGCTACGCTTTGTATCACCGGTTTCCAGAATACGCACACAGCTGAAAACCTCTTACGGCAACTGAGGAAGATCATCGCGGAATGGCTTACCCCAATTGGACTCTCCTGTGGAGTTGTGGCATCGGACAACGCCAGCAATATTGTGTGTGCATTAAATATGGGCAAATTCCAGCACGTCCCATGTTTTGCACATACCTTGAATTTGGTGGTGCAGAATTTTTTAAAAAACGACAGGGGCGTGCAAGAGATGCTGTCGGTGGCCAGAAGAATTGCGGGACACTTTCGGCGTACAGGCACCACGTACAGAAGACTGGAGCACCACCAAAAACGCCTGAACCTGCCCTGCCATCATCTGAAGCAAGAAGTGGTAACGAGGTGGAATTCAACCCTATATATGCTTCAGAGGTTGGAGGAGCAGCAAAAGGCCATTCAAGCCTATACAATTGAGCACGATATAGGAGGTGGAATGTACCTGTCTCAAGCGCAGTGGAGAATGATTTCAACGTTGTGCAAGGTTCTGCAACCTTTTGAACTTGCCACACGTGAAGTCAGTTCAGACACTGCCAGCCTGAGTCAGGTCATTCCCCTCATCAGGCTTTTGCAGAAGAAGCTGGAGGCATTGAAGGAGGAGCTAAAAGGGAGCGATTCCGCTAGGCATGTGGGACTTGTGGATGGAGCCCTTAATTCGCTTAACAAGGATTCACGGGTGGTCAATCTGTTGAAATCAGAGCACTACATTTTGGCCACCGTGCTCGATCCTAGATTTAAAACCTACCTTGGATCTCTCTTTCCGGCAGACACAAGTCTGCTGGGGTTCAAAGAACTGCTGGTGAGAAAATTGTCAAGTTAAGCGGAACGCGACCTGTCAACATCTCCTCCTTCACATTCTCCCGCAACTGGGGGTGCGAGGAAAAGGCTCAGAATTCCGAGCCCACCCGCTGGCGGTGATGCAGGGCAGTCTGGAGCGACTGCTGATGCTGACATCTGGTCCGGACTGAAGGACCTGACAACGATTACGGACATATCGTCTACTGTCACTGCATATGATTCTCTCCCCATTGAAAGAATGGTGGAGGATTATATGAGTGACCGCATCCAAGTAGGCACGTCAGACAGTCCGTACTTATACTGGCAGGAAAAAGAGGCAATTTGGAGGCCCTTGCACAAACTGGCTTTATTCTACCTAAGTTGCCCTCCCACAAGTGTGTACTCCGAAAGAGTGTTTAGTGCCGCCGCTCACCTTGTCAGCAATCGGCGTACGAGGTTACTTCCAGAAAATGTGGAGAAGATGATGTTGATTAAAATGAATTATAATCAATTCCTCCGTGGAGACATTGACCAGCAGCAATTGCCTCCACAAAGTACACAGGGAGCTGAGATGGTGGATTCCAGTGGGGACGAATTGATAATCTGTGAGGAGCGGGATGTACACGGTGATATATCGGAGGATGATGATGAGGTGGACATCTTGCCTCTGTAGAGCCAGTTTGTGCAAGGAGAGATTAATTGCTTCTTTTTCGGTGGGGGTCCAAACCAACCCGTCATTTCAGTCACAGTCGTGTGGCAGACCCTGTCACTGAAATGATGGGTTGGTTAAAGTGTGCATGTCCTGTTTATACAACATAAGGGTGAGTGGGAGGGCCCAAGGACAATTCCATCTTGCACCTCTTTTTTCTTTCATTTTTCTTTGCGTCATGTGCTGTTTGGGGAGTGTTTTTTGGAAGGGCCATCCTGCGTGACACTGCAGTGCCACTCCTAGATGGGCCCGGTGTATGTGTCGGCCACTAGGGTCGCTTAGCTTACTCACACAGCTACCTCATTGCGCCTCTTTTTTTCTTCTTTGCGTCATGTGCTGTTTGGGGAGTGTTTTTTGGAAGGGCCATCCTGCGTGACACTGCAGTGCCACTCCTAGATGGGCCAGGTGTTTGTGTCGGCCACTAGGGTCGCTTAGCTTACTCACACAGCTACCTCATTGCGCCTCTTTTTTTCTTCTTTGCGTCATGTGCTGTTTGGGGAGTGTTTTTTGGAAGGGCCATCCTGCGTGACACTGCAGTGCCACTCCTAGATGGGCCAGGTGTTTGTGTCGGCCACTAGGGTCGCTTAGCTTAGTCATCCAGCGACCTCGGTGCAAATTTTAGGACTAAAAATAATATTGTGAGGTGTGAGGTGTTCAGAATAGACTGAAAATTAGTGGAAATTATGGTTATTGAGGTTAATAATACTTTGGGATCAAAATGACCCCCAAATTCTATGATTTAAGCTGTTTTTTAAGGTTTTTTGAAAAAAACACCCGAATCCAAAACACACCCGAATCCGACAAAAAAAATTCGGTGAGGTTTTGCCAAAACGCGGTCGAACCCAAAACACGGCCTCGGAACCGAACCCAAAACCAAAACCCGAAAAATTTCAAGTGCACATCTCTACCCTCTATGCCCCTCCTCCAGACTCCAGTTATAGGAACTGTGCCCAGGGAGATGGACATTTTGAGGAAAAGGATTTATGTAATTTCTTTAAAACTAAGGTGAGATACATACCAGCTCACACCTCAAACATGCCGTACAACATGGCATTCAACAACAACGCATGCAACGGCATGACCAACATCAGCCACAGACTGACTGAACATTAACTCAACATGAGAGTAACCATAACCAAACTGCAGATACAGCCCGCACTGGGACGGGCGCCCAGCATCCTCTACGGACTAAGAGAAAAGGATTTACCGGTAGGTATTAAAATCCTACTTTCTCATACATCCTAGAGGATGCTGGGGATGCTTCAAGAACCATGGGGTTTATACCAAAGCTCTAGAACGGGCGGGAGAGTGCGGATGACTCTGCAGCACCGATTGACCAAACAAGAGGTCCTCCTCAGCCAGGGTATCAAACTTGTAAAACTTCGCAAAGGTGTTTGAACCCGACCAAGTAGCAGCTCGGCAAAGCTGTAATGCCGAGACCCCTCAGGCAGCCGCCCAGGATGAGCCCACCTTTCTGGTAGAATGGGCTTTCACCGATTTCGGTAACGGCAATCCTGCCGTAGAATGAGCCTGCTGAATTGTTTTACAGATCCAGTGCACAATAGTCTGCTTAGAAGCTGGAGCCCCAATCTTGTTGGGAGCCCACAGGACAAACAGAGCCTCTGTTTTCCTAATCTGCGCCGTTCTGGCGACATAGATTTTCAAAGCTCTGACCACATCGAGAGACCTCGATTCCGCCAAGGCGTCAGTAGCCACTGGCACCACAATAGGCTGGTTTACGTAAAATGATGAAACCACTTTTGGCAGAAATTGCTGACGAGTTCTCAACTCCGCTCTATCAGCATGGACGATTAAATAGGGGCTTTTGTGAGACAAAGCCGCCAACTCAGATACCCGCCTTGCAGATGCCAAGGCCAACAACATGACCACTTTCCAAGTAAGGAATTTTAACTCAACCTTACGTAAAGGTTCAAACCAATGAGATTGCAGGAACTGCAATACCACATTAAGATCCCACGGTGCCAAAGGAGGCACAAATGGAGGTTGGATGTGCAGCAAGCCTTTCACGAAGGTCTGAACTTCTGGAAGGGAGGCCAATTCTTTCTGAAAGAAGATTGATAAGGCCGAAATTTGTACTTTAATAGAGCCTAACTTTAGGCCCGCATCCACACCTGCTTGCAAAAAATGGAGCAAACGCCCCAGCTGAAATTCTTCCGTAGGAGCCTTCTTGGATTCACACCAAGACACAAATTTCCTCCAAATACGGTGGTAATGCTTTGCCGTTACTTCTTTCCTAGCCTGAAGAAGTGTGGGAATGACTTCACTGTGAATACCCTTTCGGGCTAGGATTTGGCGTTCAACCGCCATGCTGTCAAACGCAGCCGCGGTAAGTCTTGATATACGCACGGTCCTTGTTGTAACAGGTCCTCCCGTAGAGGAAGAGGCCAGGGATCTTCTATGAGCAACTCCTGAAGATCTGGATACCAGGCTCTCTTTGGCCAGTCTGGAACAATGAGTATCGCCTGAACCCTTGTTCTTCTTATAATCTTTATCACCTTTGGAATGAGTGGAAGTGGAGGGAACACATAGACTGACGGAAACACCCACGGTGTCACTAGGGCGTCCACCGCTATTGCCTGAGGGTCCCTTGACCTGGAACAATATCTCTGAAGTTTCTTGTTGAGGCGGGACGCCATCATGTCTATTTGAGGAATTCCCCAACGACTTGTCACTTCTGCAAAGACCTCTTGATGAAGACCCCACTCTCCTGGATGGAGATTGTGTCTGCTGAGGAAGTCTGCTTTCCAGTTGTCCACTCCTGGAATGAAGACTGCTGACAGAGTGCTTGCATGTCTCTCCGCCCAGCGAAGAACTCTCGTGGCCTCGGCCATCGCCGCTCTGCTCCTTGTTCCGCCCTGGCGGTTTATGTACGCCACTGCTGTTATGTTGTCTGACTGGATCAAGACGGGCAGACCGCAAAGAAGATGTTCCGCTTGCAGAATGCCTTTGTAAATGGCCCTTAATTCCAGAATGTTTATGTGCAGACAAGCTTCCTGGCTTTACCATTTTCCCGAAAAATTTCTCCCCTGTGTGACTGCTCTACAGCCTCGGAGACTTGCATCTGTGGTCACCAGGATCCAATCCTGAATCCCGAACCTGCGTCCCTCCAGAAAGTGAGAACTGTGCAGCCACCACAGGAGGAAGATCCTGGTCCTGGAAGATAGGATTATTTTCCGGTACATGTCCAGGTGAGACTCGGACCACTTGCCCAACAGGTCCCACTGAAACACCCAGGCATGGAACCTGCCATACTGAATGGCCTCGTAGGCCGCCACCATCTTCCCCAGCAACCGAGTGCATTGAAGAATCGACACTCTGCCGGTTTTAGAATCTGTTTTAACATGTTCTGTATTTCCAGAGCCTTTTGCACTGGGAGAAAAACTCTCTGTAATTCTGTATCCAGAATCATACCCAGGAACGGCAGCCGTGTCGTCGGAACCAACTGTGACTTTGGCAAGTTTAGGAGCCAACCATGTTGTTGCAGAATCGTCAGTGAGAGTGCAACGTTTTTCAGCAATTGCTCCTTGGATCTCGCCTTTATGAGGAGATCGTCCAAGTACGGGATAATTGTGACACCCTGCTTGCGCAGGAGCACCATCATTTTTGCCATTACCTTGGTGAAAATTCTCGGGGCCGTGGAAAGCCCAAACGGCAAAGTCTGAAATTGGTAATGACAATCCTGTATCGCAAATCTCAGGTACGCCTGATGAGGAGGATATATGGGAACATGCAGGTATGCATCCTTTATGTCCAGCGATACCATAAAATCCCCCCCTTCCAGGCTGGCGATGACCGCTCTGAGCGATTCCATCTTGAACTTGAACCGTTTTAAGTAAAGGTTCAGGATTTTAAATTCAAAATGGGTCTGACCGAACCGTCCAGTCTCGGGACCACAAACAGGGTTGAGTAGTACCCCTTCCCTCTCTGAAGCAGGGGAACCTCGGCCACCACTTGTTGAAGACACAATTTTTGAATCGCATGTAACACTATCTCCCTTTCCAGGGGAGAAGTTGGTAGCGCCGATTTGAAAAACCGGCGAGGAGGTACCTCTCCAAATTCCAGCTTGTATCCCTGGGAAACAATTTCCATTGCCCAGGGATCCACCTGTGATTGAACCCAGATGTGGCTGAAAAGTCGAAGACGTGCCCCCACTGGAGCGGACTCCCTCAGGGGAGCCCCAGCGTCATGCGGTGGATTTTGCAGAGGCCGGGGAGGACTTCTGTTCCTGGGAACTAGCTGTGTTGTGCAGCTTTTTCCCTCTGTCCTTACCCCTGGCAAGAAAGGACGATCCACGTACTCTTTTGCTTTTATTTGAACGAAAGGACTGCATTTGATAATGAGGCGCTTTCTTAGATTGTGAGGGAATATAAGGCAAAAAATTCGATTTACCTTCCGTAGCTGTGGAGACGAGGTCCGAGAGGCCTTCTCCAAACAATTCCTCACCCTTGTTCGGCATTCAGGATTGGATCCAGGTGACCACGGACGCGAGCCTCCGAGGTTGGGGAGCAGTCACACAGGGAAGAAATTTTCAAGGCCTTTGGTCAAGTCAAGAGACTTGTCTTCACATTAACATCCTGGAACTAAGGGCCATATACAACGCCCTACGTCAAGCGGAGACCTTACTTCGCGACCGACCAGTGCTGATTCAGTCGGCATCACCCGTCCACTGTCGGGTCCATAAGACTCGCTTAGCAGAAATGGACATAGCGTTTATTCTGGAACCCAGTAAACTAATGTCTCTTTGAGCATCCCTCATATATATGACAGCATCTTTTATATGCCCTAGGGTCATTAAAATGGTATCCTTATCAAGGATAATGGTGGCGACATACGAAGCCATTCCCTTCGGCAGGTTCCATGCAAGGACTTTCCAATGGGACCTATTGGACAAATGGTCCGGGTCACATCTGCACATGCATCAGCGGATCACCCTGTCCCCCAGGGCCAGGGTATCTCTCCTGTGGTGGCTGCAGAGTGCTCACCTTCTAGAGGCCCGCAGGTTCGGCATTCAGGATTGGATCCTGGTGACCACGGACGCGAGCCTCCGAGGTTGGGGAGCAGTCACATAGGGAAGAAATTTTCAAGGCCTTTGGTCAAGTCAAGAGACTTGTCTTCACATTAACATCCTGGAACTAAGGGCCATATACAATGCCCTACGTCAAGCGGAGACCTTACTTCGCGACCGACCAGTGCTGATTCGGCATTCAGGATTGGATCCTGGTGACCACGGACGCGAGCCTCCGAGGTTGGGGAGCAGTCACACAGGGAAGAAATTTTCAAGGCCTTTGGTCAAGTCAAGAGACTTGTCTTCACATTAACATCCTGGAACTAAGGGCCATATACAACGCCCTACGTCAAGCGGAGACCTTACTTCGCGACCGACCAGTGCTGATTCAGTCGGCATCACCCGTCCACTGTCGGGTCCATAAGACTCGCTTAGCAGAAATGGACATAGCGTTTATTCTGGAACCCAGTAAATTAATATCTCTTTGAGCATCCCTCATATATAAGACAGCATCTTTTATATGCCCTAGGGTCATTAAAATGGTACCCTTATCAAGGATAATGGTGGCGACATACGAAGCCATTCCCTTCGGCAGGTTCCATGCAAGGACTTTCCAATGGGACCTATTGGACAAATGGTCCCGGTCACATCTGCACATGCATCAGCGGATCACCCTGTCCCCCAGGGCCAGGGTATCTCTCCTGTGGTGGCTGCAGAGTGCTCACCTTCTAGAGGCCCGCAGGTTCGGCATTCAGGATTGGATCCTGGTGACCACGGACGCGAGCCTCCGAGGTTGGGGAGCAGTCACACAGGGAAGAAATTTTCAAGGCCTTTGGTCAAGTCAAGAGACGTGTCTTCACATTAGCATCCTGGATCTAAGGGCCATATACAACGCCCTACGTCAAGCGGAGACCTTACTTCGCGACCGACCAGTGCCGATTCGGCATTCAGGATTGGATCCTGGTGACCACGGACGCGAGCCTCCGAGGTTGGGGAGCAGTCACACAGGGAAGAAATTCTCAAGGCCTTTGGTCAAGTCAAGAGACTTGTCTTCACATTAACATCCTGGAACTAAGGGCCATATACAACGCCCTACGTCAAGCGGAGACCTTACTTCGCGACCGACCAGTGCCGATTCAGTTGGCATCACCCGTCCACTGTCGGGTCCATAAGACTCGCCTAGCAGAAATGGACATAGCGTTTATTCTGGAACCCAGTAAACTAATGTCTCTTTGAGCATCCCTCATATATAAGACAGCATCTTTTATATGCCCTAGGGTCATTAAAATGGTATCCTTATCAAGGGTCTCAATATCCGCTGATAAAGAATCTGTCCATGCTGCTACAGCACTACAAACCCAGGCCAACGCAATTGCCGTTCTGAGTAACGTACCAGAATGTGTGTAAATGGACTTCAAGGTAACCTCCTGCTTGCGGTCAGCAGGATCCTTGAGGGTAGCCGTATCTTGGGATGGGAGCGCTATCTTTTTTGATAAGCGTGTCAAAGCTTTGTCTACCCTAGGGGAGGATTCCCACCGTATTCTGTCCTGTGACGGGAAAGGATACGCTGTTAGAATCCTTTTGGGAATCTGCAGTTTTTTGTCTGGAGTTTCCCACGCTTTTTCGCATAACTCGTTCAGCTCATGTGAGGATGGAAAGGTGACCTCAGGCTTCTTTCCTTTATACATGTGTACCCTCGTGTCAGGGACAGGGGGTTCCTCTGTGATATGCAAAACATCTTTAATTGTGATAATCATATATCGAATACATTTAGCCAACCTTGGCTGCAATTTTGCATCATCGTAGTCGACACTGGAGTCTGAATCCGTGTCGGTATCTGTGTCAACTATTTGGGATAGTGGGCGCTTCTGAGACCCCGAAGGTCCCGGCGACATTGGGACAGACATGGGTTGACTCCCTGACTGTACCCTAGCTTCAGCTTTGTCTAATCTTTTGTGCAATAAATTAACATTAGCACTTAAAACATTCCACATATCCATCCAGTCAGGTGTCGGCGCTGCCGACGGAGATCTAATATTCATACACTCCCCCTCCTCCTTAGGTGAGCCTTCAACCTCAGACATGTCGACACACGCGTACCGACACACCACACACACACAGGGAAGCTCTTTTCTGAAGACAGATTCCCCACCAGGCCCTTTGGAGAGACAGAGAGAGAGTATGCCAGCACACACCCCAGCGCTATATGACCCAGGAAAAAACACAGAATGTTCACCCAGTAGCGCTTTTGTAGCATGTATATGCGCCAATTATGTGCCCCCCCTTTACTTTCCCCTGCTTGTCACACAGTGAAAGAGTTTTAGAGTCTGGGGAGCTTCCTCTCAGCGGTGCTGTGGAGAAAAAATGGCGCCCCTCGGCGGTGGGCTTCTGTCCCGCTCAAATTTCCTAATAACATGGCGGGGGCTCTTTTTATACATGTACAGTGCCCAGCTGTACATGTATATATGTGTATTTGCCACAGGAGGTGTTTATTGCTGCCCAGGGCGCCCCCCATGCGCCCTGCACCCTTACAGTGACCGAAGTGTGTGAGGTGAATGGGAGCAATGGCACACAGCTTCACTGCTGTGCGTTACCTCTATGAAGATCAAGGTGTCTTCTGCCGCCTCTGAAGTCTTTTCCTCACATACTCACCCGGCTTCTCTCTTCCGGCTCTGCGAGGAGGACTGCGGCGCGGCTCTGGAACAGACGGCGAGGGTGAGACCTGCGTACCGATCCCTCTGGAGCTAATGGTGTCCAGTAGCCTAAGAAACAGAGCCGTGAAACTCAGAGAAGTGGGTCTGTTTCTCTCTCCTCAGTCCCTCGATGCAGGTAGCCTGTTGCCAGCAGGCTCCCTAAAAATTAAAAAACCTAACTAAAATACTTTCTTTTACAGGAAACTCAGGAGAGCTCCCTGAAAGCACCCAGTCTCCACTGGGCACATTATCAAACTGAGGTCTGGAGGAGGGGCATGGAGGGAGGAGCCAGTGCACACCCAGATCCAAAGTCTTTCTTAAAGTGCCCATGTCTCCTGCGGAGCCCGTCTATCCCCATGGTCCTTACGGAGTCCCAGCATCCTCTAGGATGTTAGAGAAATGATGACTTACCCGCAGTAGCCGTAGATACCAGGTCAGTGAGGCCGTCACCAAACAAGACACTACCGTTAAACGGTAGAGACTCCATAGTCTACTTAGAGTCCGCATCAGCATTCCATTGATGAATCCACAATGCCCTCCTAGCCGAGACTGCCATGGCATTGGCCCTTGATCCCAAAATGCCAATATCTCTTGCAGCTTCTTTTGAATATGCTGCAGCGTCCCTGATATGACCCAGAGTCAAAAGCACACTATCCCTGTCCAGGGTATCTATCGCAGATGACAAGTTATCTGCCCACTTTTCAATAGCGCTACTCACCCATGCCGAAGCAACGGCAGGCCTGAGTAGCGAACCAGAAGTGACATAAATGGATTTTAGTGTATGTTCCAGCTTTCGATCCGCAGGATCCTTTAGGGCTGCCATGTCAGGAGACGGAAGCGTTACCTTTTTGGACAGACGCGATAGAGCTTTGTCCACCGTGGGGGTTGACTCCCACTTTTCCCTGTCCCCAGAGGGGAACGGATATGCCACTGGGATTCTTTTGGGAACCTGTTCCTTCTTGACAGGCTTTTCCCAAGCCTTTTCAAAAAGAGCGTTCAGTTCATGAGAGGGAGGAAACGTCACCTCAGGTTTCTTTCCTTTAAACATACAGACCCTTGTATCAGGAACAGCAGGGTCCTCCGTGATATGCAATACATCTTTTATCTCCACAATCATGTACTGAATGCTCTTGGCCAGTTTAGGATTTAATCAGGCATCACTATAGTCGACACTGGAATCGGAGTCCGTGTCGGTATCTGTATCTGCTATCTGGGTAAATGCACGTTTCTGTGACCCCAAAGGGGTGTGAGTTTGCGACAATGCATTCTCCATGGAATTCCTCCATGTCTGGTTCTTAGACTCAGATTTATCTAATCTCTTAGTCAACCGAGCCACATTTGCATTCAAAACAGTCAACATATTTACCCAATCAGCCGTCGGCGGTGCCGACACGGTCACTCCCACAGCCTTTTCTGTCCCCACTCCAGCCTCCTCCTGGGAAGAGCACTCAGCCTCAGACATGTCGACACACGTGTACCGACACCCACAACCACACTGGGGCTATAGGGGACAGACCCACAGCAAAGCCTGTTAGAGAAATACAGAGGGAGTTCTGCCAGCTCACAACCCAGCGCCTATCCCGGTTCTGCAGCGAGTAATATACTGCCCAGACCTGTTAGCACTTTTCAATTCAATAAAATAGCACCAAATCTCTTGTTCCCCCCCGTTTTGCACCCTGTTACTTGTACAGTAGTGTGTGAGGCCAGGCTTAGCGTCTCTGCAGCTGTGAAGAGAAAATGGCGCTGGTTAGAGTTGTGAGGGCTAAGCCACGCCCCCTTAATGGCGCGATTCAGTCCCGCTTATTTCTACATATTTATACTGGCGGGGGTCTGCATTTAGTGCCCAGGCACTGTATACACTTGTGCCAGTCGCTATTTGAGGTTTTATGCTGCCCAGGTTTTATCCCCCCCCGCGCCCTGCACCCTGCAGTGCCGTTTTGTATGTGGGAGCATGGCGCGCAGCACGGCCGCTGTGCGGTACCTCAAAAGCCGTCTTCTGCCGTCACTGAAGTCTTCTGATCTTCTTCTACTCACCCGGCTTCTGACTTCTGGCTCTGCAAGGGGGTTGACGGCGCAGCTCCGGGAACGAGCATCTAGGCATACCTAGCGATCAGACCCTCTGGAGCTAATGGTGTCCAGTAGCCTAAGAAGCAGAGCCTTGAAACTCACAGAAGTAGGTCTGCTTCTCTCCACTCAGTCCCACGATGCAGGGAGCCTGTTGCCAGCAGGTCTCCCTGAAAATAATAAACCTAACAAAAAGTATTTTTCTGAGAAACTCTGGAGAGCTCCTCAGTGTGCATCCAGTCTCACTGGGCACAGAATCTAACTGGAGTTTGGAGGAGGGTCATAGAGGGAGGAGCCAGTTCACACCCCTTTTAAAATCTTAAAGTGCCCATGTCTCCTGCAGATCCCGTCTATACCCCATGGTTCTTGAAGCATCCCCAGCATCCTCTAGGACGTATGAGAAAATAAGAATTTACTTACCGATAATTCTATTTCTCGTAGTCCGTAGTGGATGCTGGGAACTCCGTAAGGACCATGGGGAATAGCGGCTCCGCAGGAGACTGGGCACAAAAAGTAAAAGCTTTAGACTAGCTGGTGTGCACTGGCTCCTCCCCCTATGACCCTCCTCCAAGCCTCAGTTAGGATACTATGCCCGGACGAGCGTACATAATAAGGAAGGATCTTGAATCCCGGGTAAGACTCATACCAGCCACACCAATCACACCGTACAACTCGTGATCTGAACCCAGTTAACAGTATGATAACCGTAGGAGCCTCTGAAAAGATGGCTTCCAACAATAAACAACCCGATTTGTTTGTAACAATAACTATATACAAGTATTGCAGACAATCCGCACTTGGGATGGGCGCCCAGCATCCACTACGGACTACGAGAAATAGAATTATCGGTAAGTAAATTCTTATTTTCTCTGACGTCCTAGTGGATGCTGGGACTCCGTAAGGACCATGGGGATTATACCAAAGCTCCCAAACGGGCGGGAGAGTGCGGATGACTCTGCAGCACCGAATGAGAGAACTCCAGGTCCTCCTCAGCCAGGGTATCAAATTTGTAGAATTTAGCAAACGTGTTTGCCCCTGACCAAGTAGCTGCTCGGCAAAGTTGTAAAGCCGAGACCCCTCGGGCAGCCGCCCAAGATGAGCCCACCTTCCTTGTGGAATGGGCTTTAACAGATTTTGGCTGTGGCAGGCCTGCCACAGAATGTGCAAGTTGAATTGTACTACAAATCCAACGAGCAATCGTCTGCTTAGAAGCAGGAGCACCCAGCTTGTTGGGTGCATACAGTATAAACAGCGAGTCAGATTTTCTGACTCCAGCCGTCCTGGAAACATATATTTTCAGGGCCCTGACTACGTCCAGCAACTTGGAGTCCTCCAAGTCCCTAGTAGCCACAGGTACCACAATAGGTTGATTCATGTGAAACGCTGAAACCACCTTAGGGAGAAATTGAGGACGAGTCCTCAATTCCGCCCTATCCGAATGAAATATCAGGTAAGGGCTTTTATAGGATAAAGCCGCCAATTCTGATACGCGCCTGGCTGAAGCCAGGGCCAACAGCATTACCACTTTCCATGTGAGATATTTCAAATCCACTGTGGCAAGTGGTTCAAACCAATGTGATTTTAGGAACCCTAAAACTACATTGAGATCCCAAGGTGCCACTGGAGGCACAAAAGGAGGCTGTATATGCAGTACCCCTTTGACAAACGTCTGAACTTCAGGCACTGAAGCCAGTTCTTTTTGGAAGAAGATCGACAGGGCCGAAATTTGAACCTTAATGGATCCTAATTTTAGGCCCATAGACAATCCTGCTTGCAGGAAATGTAGGAAACGACCCAGTTGAAATTCCTCCGTAGGGGCCTTCTTGGCCTCACACCACGCAACATATTTTCGCCAAATGCGATGATAATGTTTTGCAGTTACATCCTTCCTGGCCTTGATCAGGGTAGAGATGACTTCATCTGGAATGCCTTTTTCCTTCAGGATCCGGCGTTCAACCGCCATGCCGTCAAACGCAGCCGCGGTAAGTCTTGGAACAGAGCAGGTCCTTCCTTAGAGGTAGAGGCCACGGGTCCTCCGTGAGCATCTCTTGCAGCTCCGGGTACCAAGTTCTTCTTGGCCAATCCGGAGCCACGAGTATCGTTCTTACTCCTCTCCTTCTTATGATTCTCAGTACTTTTGGTATGAGAGGAAGAGGAGGGAACACATATACCGACTGGAAAACCCACGGAGTTACCAGAGCGTCCACCGCTATTGCCTGAGGGTCCCTTGACCTGGCGCAATATCTGTCCAGTTTCTTGTTGAGACGGGACGCCATCATGTCCACCTTTGGTTTTTCCCAACGGTTTACAATCACTTGGAAGACTTCTGTATGAAGTCCCCACTCCCCCGGGTGGAGGTCGTGTCTGCTGAGGAAGTCTGCTTCCCAGTTGTCCACTCCCGGAATGAACACTGCTGACAGTGCGATCACATGATTTTCCGCCCAGCGGAGAATCCTTGCAGCTTCTGCCATTGCCCTCCTGCTTCTTGTGCCGCCCTGTCTGTTTACGTGGGCGACAGCCGTGATGTTGTCCGACTGGATCAATACCGGTTGACCCTGAAGCAGAGGCCTTGCTTGACTTAGGGCATTGTAAATGGCCCTTAGCTCTAGGATATTTATGTGAAGAGACGTTTCCATGCTTGACCACAAGCCCTGGAAATTTCTTCCCT
The DNA here is from genome assembly GCF_028390025.1 of Pseudophryne corroboree. NCBI lineage: Eukaryota > Metazoa > Chordata > Amphibia > Anura > Myobatrachidae > Pseudophryne > Pseudophryne corroboree. Next base: position 187,011,209 of record NC_086446.1, on the reverse strand, counting down.
GTGTGACTGCTCCCCAGCCTCTCAGGCTGGCATCCGTGGTTACCAGCATCCAATCCTGAATGCCGAATCTGCGGCCCTCTAGAAGATGAGCCTTCTGTAACCACCACAGGAGAGATACCCTTGTCCTTGGAGATAGGGTTATCCGCTGATGCATCTGCAGATGCGATCCGGACCATTTGTCCAGCAGATCCCACTGAAAAGTTCTTGCATGGAATCTTCCGAATGGAATCGCTTCGTAAGAAGCCACCATTTTTCCCAGGACTCTCGTGCACTGATGCACTGACACTTGTCCTGGTTTTAGGAGGTTCCTGACTAGCTCGGATAACTCCCTGGCCTTCTCCTCCGGGAGAAACACCTTTTTCTGGACTGTGTCCATAATCATCCCTAGGAACAGTAGACGTGTTGTTGGAATCAGCTGTGATTTTGGGATATTTAGAATCCACGCGTGCTGACGTAGCACTACCTGAGATAGTGCTACTCCGACCTCTAACTGTCCCCTGGACCTTGCCCTTATCAGGAGATCGTCCAAGTAAGGGATAATTAATACGCCTTTTCTTCGAAGAAGAATCATCATTTCGGCCATTACCTTGGTAAAGACCCGTGGTGCCGTGGACAATCCAAACGGCAGCGTCTGAAACTGATAATGACAGTTTTGTATCACAAACCTGAGGTACCCTTGGTGAGAAGGGTAGATTGGGACATGGAGATAAGCATCCTTGATGTCTAGAGATACCATATAGTCCCCTTCTTCCAGGTTCGCTATCACTGCTCTGAGTGACTCCATCTTGAATTTGAACCTTTTTATGTAAGTGTTCAAAGATTTTAGATTTAAAATTGGTCTCACCGAGCCGTCCGGCTTCGGTACCACAAACAGCGTGGAATAATACCCCTTTCCCTGTTGTAGGAGGGGTACCTTGATTATCACCTGCTGGGAATACAGCTTGTGAATAGCTTCCAATACTGCCTCCCTGTCGGAGGGAGACGTTGGTAGAGCAGACTTCAGGAACCGGCGAGGGGGAGACGTCTCGAATTCCAATTTGTACCCCTGTGATACTACCTGCAGGATCCAGGGGTCCACTTGCGAGTGAGCCCACTGCGCGCTGAAATTCTTGAGACGGCCCCCCACCGTGCCCGAGTCTGCTTGCAGAGCCCCAGCGTCATGCTGAGGACTTGGCAGAAGCGGGGGAGGGCTTCTGCTCTTGGGAAGAGGCTGCATGGTGCAGTCTTTTTCCCCTTCCTCTGCCCCGGGGCAGGAATGAGCGGCCTTTTTCCCTCTTGCCCTTATAGGGACGAAAGGACTGGGTTTGAAAAGACGGTGTCTTTTTCTGCTGAGAGGTGACCTGGGGTAAAAAGGTGGATTTTCCAGCCGTTGCCGTGGCCACCAGGTCCGATAGACCGACCCCAAATAACTCCTCCCCTTTATACGGCAATACTTCCATATGTCGTTTGGAATCCGCATCACCTGACCACTGTCGCGTCCATAACGTTCTTCTGGCAGAAATGGACATCGCACTTACTCTAGATGCCAGGGTGCAAATATCCCTCTGTGCATCTCGCATATATAGTAATGCATCCTTTAAATGCTCTATAGTTAATAATATACTGTCCCTATCCAGGGTATCAATATTTTCAGTCAGGGAATCCGACCAAGCCACTCCAGCGCTGCACATCCAGGCTGAGGCGATCGCTGGTCGCAGTATAACACCGGTATGTGTGTATATACCTTTTAAGATATTTTCCAGCCTTCTATCAGCTGGTTCCTTGAGAGCGGCCGTATCAGGAGACGGTAACGCCACTTGTTTTGATAAGCGTGTGAGCGCCTTATCTACCCTAGGGGGTGTTTCCCAACGTGCCCTAACCTCTGGCGGGAAAGGGTGTAGTGCCAATAATTTATTAGAAATCAGCAGTTTTTTATCGGGGGAAACCCATGCTTTATCACACACCTCATTTAATTCATCTGACTCAGGAAAAACTACTAGTAGTTTTTTCACACCCCACATAATACCCTTTTTTGTGGTACTTGTAGTGTCAGAAATGTTCAATGCCTCCTTCATTGCCGTGATCATGTAACGTGTGGCCCTACTGGACATTACGTTTGTCTCGTCACCGTCGACACTGGATTCAGTATCCGTGTCAGGGTCTGTGTCGACCATCTGAGGTAACGGGCGTTTTAGCGCCCCTGACGGTGTCTGAGACGCCTGAACAGGCACTAATTGATTTGTCGGCTGTCTCATGTCGTCAACAGTTTTTTGCAAAGTGCTGACATTGTCACGTAATTCTTTAATTACTACCATCCAGTCAGGTGTCGACTCCCTAGGGGGTGACATCACTAACACAGGCAATTGCTCTGCTTCCACATCATTTTCCTCCTCATACATGTCGACACAATCGTACCGACACCTAGCACACACACAGGGAATGCTCTGACAGAGGACAGGACCCCACTAGCCCTTTGGGGAGACAGAGGGAGAGTTTGCCAGCACACACCAGAGCGCTATATATATACAGGGATAACCTTATATAAGTGTTACTCCCTTTATAGCTGCTGTATTATATATTAGCTGCCAATAGTGCCCCCCCTCTCTTGTTTTACCCTGTTTCTGTAGTGTAGTCTGCAGGGGAGAGTCAGGGAGCCGTCCTTCCAGCGGAGCTGTGAAAGAAAATGGCGCTTGTGTGCTGAGGAGAAAGGCTCCGCCCCCTTCACGGCGGCCTTTTCTCCCGCTTTTTTCAGGAAACTGGCAGGGGATAAATGCATCCATATAGCCCAGGAGCTATATGTGATGCATTTTTTTTAGCCATATAAGGTTTTTATATCGTTTTTATTGCGTCTCAGGGCGCTCCCCCCCAGCGCCCTGCACCCTCAGTGACCGGAGTGTGAAGTGTGCTGAGAGCAATGGCGCACAGCTGCAGTGCTGTGCGCTACCTTATTTGAAGACAGGAACGTCTTCTGCCGCCGCTTTCTCCGGACCTCTTCGCTCTTCTGGCTCTGTAAGGGGGCCGGCGGCGCGGCTCCGGGACCCATCCAGGCTGAACCTGTGATCGTCCCTCTGGAGCTAATGTCCAGTAGCCAAGAAGCCCAATCCACTCTGCAGTCAGGTGAGTTCGCTTCTTCTCCCCTTAGTCCCACGATGCAGTGAGCCTGTTGCCAGCAGGACTCACTGAAAATAAAAAACCTATTTAAACTTTTACTTCTAAGCAGCTCAGGAGAGCCACCTAGCTTGCACCCTTCTCGTTCGGGCACAAAAATCTAACTGGGGCTTGAAGGAGGGTCATAGGGGGAGGAGCCAGTGCACACCAGCTAGTCTAAAGCTTTTACTTTTTGTGCCCAGTCTCCTGCGGAGCCGCTATTCCCCATGGTCCTTACGGAGTTCCCAGCATCCACTAGGACGTCAGAGAAATAAGAAATATACAAAGAAGAATAAGTCCTTAGAAGAGGTAGATTTGCACACAACTTGGCCACAAATGCACTAATGGAAATAAATGCGGATATTCATCTGACTGTCAAGTTGCACACATCAGTGTGATCGAATTGCATCTATCTATCTATATATATATATATATATATATATATATAGCTCTGACTAGCTCGCAATTCCTATTACACACCCTCAAAAGACTTAGTTATTTGGCGAATACCCTGATAAGTCTCTGTTACATCCCATTCAGGTGCAAGTGATTGCATAGATCCGTACGCTTGACTATGTAGCATGTGCAGTGCTAAAAATCACAAGACCCACCAGCCCATAGACTTGCTTTCCATTCTGCATCAGCCCCAATTAAGCATTAATAGCATGGAAGAGGACAATAATGCAATTCTAGTGCAAATAGATCAGCTGAACATAAAAATAATGATACAACATGCAATAATGATAATTTGTAGTAATACTCAATGGAAGAACCTGCATGAAAATTGGGGACATCAGAGGAATCGGCTGTTGCAGAAATAACCAGTTAGAGCACTTCCCCATGTGGCTGATAGCAGTGCTATGCTGAATATCTCTCCCCTTGCACATAACTAATCACACTTGGCAACTAGACTTAATCCCCGCAGGCATGGGCGTATCTATAACTGGTGCAGGGTGTGCAGTGGACACTCTGCACTAGAGATGAGCGCCGGAAATTTTTCGGGTTTTGTGTTTTGGTTTTGGGTTCGGTTCCGCGGCCGTGTTTTGGGTTCGCCCGCGTTTTGGCAAAACCTCACCGAATTTTTTTTGTCGGATTCGGGTGTGTTTTGGATTCGGGTGTTTTTTTCAAAAAAACCTAAAAAACAGCTTAAATCATAGAATTTGGGGGTCATTTTGATCCCAAAGTATTATTAACCTCAAAAACCATAATTTCCACTCATTTTCAGTCTATTCTGAATACCTCACACCTCACAATATTATTTTTAGTCCTAAAATTTGCACCGAGGTCGCTGGATGACTAAGCTAAGCGACCCTAGTGGCCGACACAAACACCTGGCCCATCTAGGAGTGGCACTGCAGTGTCACGCAGGATGGCCCTTCCAAAAAACCCTCCCCAAACAGCACATGACGCAAAGAAAAAAAGAGGCGCAATGAGGTAGCTGTGTGAGTAAGATAAGCGACCCTAGTGGCCGACACAAACACCGGGCCCATCTAGGAGTGGCACTGCAGTGTCACGCAGGATGGCCCTTCCAAAAAACACTCCCCAAACAGCACATGACGCAAAGAAAAAAAGAGGCGCAATGAGGTAGCTGTGTGAGTAAGATAAGCGACCCTAGTGGCCGACACAAACACCGGGCCCATCTAGGAGTGGCACTGCAGTGTCACGCAGGATGGCCCTTCCAAAAAACACTCCCCAAACAGCACATGACGCAAAGAAAAAAAGAGGCGCAATGAGGTAGCTGTGTGAGTAAGATAAGCGACCCTAGTGGCCGACACAAACACCGGGCCCATCTAGGAGTGGCACTGCAGTGTCACGCAGGATGGCCCTTCCAAAAAACACTCCCCAAACAGCACATGACGCAAAGAAAAAAAGAGGCGCAATGAGGTAGCTGTGTGAGTAAGATAAGCGACCCTAGTGGCCGACACAAACACCGGGCCCATCTAGGAGTGGCACTGCAGTGTCACGCAGGATGGCCCTTCCAAAAAACACTCCCCAAACAGCACATGACGCAAAGAAAAAAAGAGGCGCAATGAGGTAGCTGTGTGAGTAAGATAAGCGACCCTAGTGGCCGACAGAAACACCGGGCCCATCTAGGAGTGGCACTGCAGTGTCACGCAGGATGGCCCTTCCAAAAAACACTCCCCAAACAGCACATGACGCAAAGAAAAAAAGAGGCGCAATGAGGTAGCTGTGTGAGTAAGATAAGCGACCCTAGTGGCCGACACAAACACCGGGCCCATCTAGGAGTGGCACTGCAGTGTCACGCAGGATGGCCCTTCCAAAAAACACTCCACAAACAGCACATGACGCAAAGAAAAATTAAAGAAAAAAGAGGTGCAAGATGGAATTGTCCTTGGGCCCTCCCACCCACCCTTATGTTGTATAAACAGGACATGCACACTTTAACCAACCCATCATTTCAGTGACAGGGTCTGCCACACGACTGTGACTGAAATGACGGGATGGTTTGGACCCCCACCAAAAAAGAAGCAATTAATCTCTCCTTGCACAAACTGGCTCTACAGAGGCAAGATGTCCACCTCATCATCATCCTCCGATATATCACCGTGTACATCCCCCTCCTCACAGATTATCAATTCGTCCCCACTGGAATCCACCATCTCAGCTCCCTGTGTACTTTGTGGAGGCAATTGCTGCTGGTCAATGTCTCCACGGAGGAATTGATTATAATTCATTTTAATGAACATCATCTTCTCCACATTTTCTGGATGTAACCTCGTACGCCGATTGCTGACAAGGTGAGCGGCGGCACTAAACACTCTTTCGGAGTACACACTTGTGGGAGGGCAACTTAGGTAGAATAAAGCCAGTTTGTGCAAGGGCCTCCAAATTGCCTCTTTTTCCTGCCAGTATAAGTACGGACTGTGTGACGTGCCTACTTGGATGCGGTCACTCATATAATCCTCCACCATTCTTTCAATGGGGAGAGAATCATATGCAGTGACAGTAGACGACATGTCCGTAATCGTTGTCAGGTCCTTCAGTCCGGACCAGATGTCAGCATCAGCAGTCGCTCCAGACTGCCCTGCATCACCGCCAGCGGGTGGGCTCGGAATTCTGAGCCTTTTCCTCGCACCCCCAGTTGCGGGAGAATGTGAAGGAGGAGATGTTGACAGGTCGCGTTCCGCTTGACTTGACAATTTTCTCACCAGCAGGTCTTTCAACCCCAGCAGACTTGTGTCTGCCGGAAAGAGAGATCCAAGGTAGGCTTTAAATCTAGGATCGAGCACGGTGGCCAAAATGTAGTGCTCTGATTTCAACAGATTGACCACCCGTGAATCCTTGTTAAGCGAATTAAGGGCTCCATCCACAAGTCCCACATGCCTAGCGGAATCGCTCCGTGTTAGCTCCTCTTTCAATGTCTCCAGCTTCTTCTGCAAAAGCCTGATGAGGGGAATGACCTGACTCAGGCTGGCAGTGTCTGAACTGACTTCACGTGTGGCAAGTTCAAAGGGCAGCAGAACCTTGCACAACGTTGAAATCATTCTCCACTGCGCTTGAGACAGGTGCATTCCACCTCCTATATCGTGCTCAATTGTATAGGCTTGAATGGCCTTTTGCTGCTCCTCCAACCTCTGAAGCATATAGAGGGTTGAATTCCACCTCGTTACCACTTCTTGCTTCAGATGATGGCAGGGCAGGTTCAGTTGTTTTTGGTGGTGCTCCAGTCTTCTGTACGTGGTGCCTGTACGCCGAAAGTGTCCCGCAATTCTTCTGGCCACCGACAGCATCTCTTGCACGCCCCTGTCGTTTTTTAAAAATTCTGCACCACCAAATTCAAGGTATGTGCAAAACATGGGACGTGCTGGAATTTGCCCATATTTAATGCACACACAATATTGCTGGCGTTGTCCGATGCCACAAATCCACAGGAGAGTCCAATTGGGGTAAGCCATTCCGCGATGATCTTCCTCAGTTGCCGTAAGAGGTTTTCAGCTGTGTGCGTATTCTGGAAACCGGTGATACAAAGCGTAGCCTGCCTAGGAAAGAGTTGGCGTTTGCGAGATGCTGCTACTGGTGCCGCCGCTGCTGTTCTTGCGGCGGGAGTCCATACATCTACCCAGTGGGCTGTCACAGTCATATAGTCCTGACCCTGCCCTGCTCCACTTGTCCACATGTCCGTGGTTAAGTGGACATTGGGTACAGCTGCATTTTTTAGGACACTGGTGACTCTTTTTCTGAGGTCTGTGTACATTTTCGGTATCGCCTGCCTAGAGAAATGGAACCTAGATGGTATTTGGTACCGGGGACACAGTACCTCCAACAAGTCTCTAGTTGGCTCTGCAGTAATGATGGATACCGGAACCACGTTTCTCACCACCCAGGATGCCAAGGCCTCAGTTATCCGCTTTGCAGTAGGATGACTGCTGTGATATTTCATCTTCCTCGCAAAGGACTGTTGGACAGTCAATTGCTTGGTGGAAGTAGTAAAAGTGGTCTTACGACTTCCCCTCTGGGATGACCATCGACTCCCAGCAGCAACAACAGCAGCGCCAGCAGCAGTAGGCGTTACACGCAAGGATGCATCGGAGGAATCCCAGGCAGGAGAGGAATCGTCAGAATTGCCAGTGACATGGCCTGCAGGACTATTGGCATTCCTGGGGAAGGAGGAAATTGACACTGAGGGAGTTGGTGGGGTGGTTTGCGTGAGCTTGGTTACAAGAGGAAGGTATTTACTGGTCAGTGGACTGCTTCCGCTGTCACCCAAAGTTTTTGAACTTGTCACTGACTTATTATGAATGCGCTGCAGGTGACGTATAAGGGAGGATGTTCCGAGGTGGTTAACGTCCTTACCCCTACTTATTACAGCTTGACAAAGGCAACACACGGCTTGACACCTGTTGTCCGCATTTCTGGTGAAATACTTCCACACCGAAGAGCTGATTTTTTTGGTATTTTCACCAGGCATGTCAGTGGCCATATTCCTCCCACGGACAACAGGTGTCTCCCCGGGTGCCTGACTTAAACAAACCACCTCACCATCAGAATCCTCCTTGTCAATTTTCTCCCCAGCAACACCCATATCCTCCTCATCCTGGTGTACTTCAACACTGACATCTTCAATCTGACTATCAGGAACTGGACTGCGGGTGCTCCTTCCAGCACTTGCAGGGGGCGTGCAAATGGTAGAAGGCGCATGCTCTTCACGTCCAGTGTTGGGAAGGTCAGGCATCGCAACCGACACAATTGGAGTTGGACTCTCCTTGTGGATTTGGGATTTCGAAGAACGCACAGTTCTTTGCGGTGCTACTGCTTTTGCCAGCTTGAGTCTTTTCATTTTTCTAGCGAGAGGCTGAGTGCTTCCATCCTCATGTGAAGCTGAACCACTAGCCATGAACATAGGCCAGGGCCTCAGCCGTTCCTTGCCACTCCGTGTGGTAAATGGCATATTGGCAAGTTTACGCTTCTCCTCCGACAATTTTATTTTAGGTTTTGGAGTCCTTTTTTTACTGATATTTGGTGTTTTGGATTTCACATGCTCTGTACTATGACATTGGGCATCGGCCTTGGCAGACGACGTTGCTGGCATTTCATCGTCTCGGCCATGACTAGTGGCAGCAGCTTCAGCACGAGGTGGAAGTGGATCTTGATCTTTCCCTAATTTTGGAACCTCAACATTTTTGTTCTCCATATTTTAATAGGCACAACTAAAAGGCACCTCAGGTAAACAATGGAGATGGATGGATACTAGTATACTTATGGATGGACTGCCGAGTGCCGACACAGAGGTAGCTACAGCCGTGGACTAACATACTGTGTCTGCTGCTAATATAGACTGGATGATAATGATATGAAATCAATATATATATGTATATATAATATCACTAGTACTGCAGCCGGACAGGTAGATATATATTTATTAGGTAATGATGACTGATGACGGACCTGCTGGACACTGTCAGCTCAGCAGCACCGCAGACTGCTACAGTAAGCTACTATAGTAGTATGTATCAAGAAGAAAGAAAAAAAAAAACACGGGTAGGTGGTATACAATTATGGATGGACTGCCGAGTGCCGACACAGAGGTAGCTACAGCCGTGGACTAACGTACTGTGTCTGCTGCTAATATAGACTGGATGATAATGATATGAAATCAATATATATATGTATAAATAATATCACTAGTACTGCAGCCGGACAGGTAGATATATATTTATTAGGTAATGATGACTGATGACGGACCTGCTGGACACTGTCAGCTCAGCAGCACCGCAGACTGCTACAGTAAGCTACTATAGTAGTATGTATCAAGAAGAAAGAAAAAAAAAACACGGGTAGGTGGTATACAATTATGGATGGACTGCCGAGTGCCGACACAGAGGTAGCTACAGCCGTGGACTAACGTACTGTGTCTGCTGCTAATATAGACTGGATGATAATGATATGAAATCAATATATATATGTATATATAATATCACTAGTACTGCAGCCGGACAGGTAGATATATATTTATTAGGTAATGATGACTGATGACGGACCTGCTGGACACTGTCAGCTCAGCAGCACCGCAGACTGCTACAGTAAGCTACTATAGTAGTATGTATCAAGAAGAAAGAAAAGAAAAAAAACACGGGTAGGTGGTATACAATTATGGATGGACTGCCGAGTGCCGACACAGAGGTAGCTACAGCCGTGGACTAACGTACTGTGTCTGCTGCTAATATAGACTGGATGATAATGATATGAAATCAATATATATATGTATATATAATATCACTAGTACTGCAGCCGGACAGGTAGATATATATTTATTAGGTAATGATGACTGATGACGGACCTGCTGGACACTGTCAGCTCAGCAGCACCGCAGACTGCTACAGTAAGCTACTATAGTAGTATGTATCAAGAAGAAAGAAAAAAAAAAACACGGGTAGGTGGTATACAATAATGGATGGACTGCCGAGTGCCGACACAGAGGTAGCTACAGCCGTGGACTAACGTACTGTGTCTGCTGCTAATATAGACTGGATGATAATGATATGAAATCAATATATATATGTATATATAATATCACTAGTACTGCAGCCGGACAGGTAGATATATTTATTATGTAATGACTGATGACGGACCTGCTGGACACTGTCAGCTCAGCAGCACCGCAGACTGCTACAGTAAGCTACTATAGTAGTATGTATAAAGAAGAAAGAAAAAAAAAAAAAACACGGGTAGGTGGTATACAATTATATATGTTAATTATATACAATTATAGATATATATATATTAATTAAACTGGTGGTGATTATTAAACTGGTGGTCAGGTCACTGGTCACACTATCAGCAACTTGCAAGTAGTACTCCTAAGCATACAATCACAATATATATTATACTGGTGTGGCACTCTGGCAGCAAAAGTGTGCACTGTACGTTATATGTACTATGTACTCCTGAGTCCTGAGTCCTGCTCTCAGACTCTAACTGCTCCCCACTGTCAGTGTCTCCCCCACAAGTCAGATAATACAATACAGTCACACTATCTATCACTTCACTTCAGCAAGTACTAGTAGTAGTAGTAGTACTCCTCCTAATGCTCCCCAAAATTACTACTGTGTCTCTCTCTAGTGAGACTGTCTCACTCTCTTCTCGAATCTCTATAAACGGAGAGGACGCCAGCCACGTCCTCTCCCTATGAATCTCAATGCACGTGTGAAAAATGGCGGCGACGCGCGGCTCCTTATATAGAATCCGAGCCTCGCGAGAATCCGACAGCGTGATGATGACGTTCGGGCGCGCTCGGGTTAACCGAGCAAGGCGGGAGGATCCGAGCCTGCTCGGCCCCGTGTAAAAAACCCTGAAGTTCGGGCGGGTTCGGATTCCGAGGAACCGAACCCGCTCATCTCTACCCTGCACCCATCTCAAATACTTAGCTCTCTGTCAGCACCGCAGGTATCACCAGAGATCTGCGCCACAGATAAAACCGGAAACATGACACAATGCCATGCACACTACAGAAACCACTGCTCACACCATTTTCTCTGATAACAGCACACAGCGCATGCGCAGTAGACTTCTGGTGGGGTGGGGAAGGGTGGGCCGGGGCGGACCAGAGACTTGTTAAAACCTCTTTAGATTAGAATCAAATGAATTAAACTCCGGGCATCAAACGGTTATCGAAGTTACAAAACACTATACTGTCAGCATGTAGTGTTCACATTCACTACAACTACAACTATAATATTTAGGCAATGATCAATGAAATGAAGATATGGGACACTCTCTCTTGAAGATGATGATGGATATTTGTAGTCCCAGCAATATTACTGACTGTTAATAAACAGAAAATTATGAGAACATTATTAATAATTATAAGAAGAGAATAATGGTGGTACCCACAGCAAGAATAAACACAGATGAATGGAAGATTAGTTCTAGAAGTGTTAGGCAGTTCAAGGTCAGACTGACAGATAATGATCAGCCTCATGTACGGTGCATTTTACTGTACAGCAGTTTACTCAGACTTGCAATGGACACTAACCAGTTCTGAAAACCTGGTTGGCTCAAATATGGGGGCCGGTGGTCAATAGGGCATATGGTAGAAGCAAAATCAGGTACCTTGAACAAATCTGGATTCTGCAGACAGGAACAATTCCAGACTCCTCCTAGACTGGACTACTCTTGCTATTTGGGAAAAGGAAAAACAAAAGTTTGAAACTATGCATTTGAGATCTATCAGTTCACATCCAAAAATTGCTCCATCATTCCAGATGTTTTTAATATTTATAGATGGTATTCCCCAGAATTTGCATTTGTTTGTTAAAATTATACTTAAGCAGTTTCAGTACCCAGAAAAACTGTTTAATATTTAAAATAAGCGATTATACTAAGCCTTGGAGAGTGATACATTACCAGCCAATTAGCTCCTTACTGCAATGTTACAGGCTGTGTTTGAAAAATGACAGGAGCGGATTGGTTGGTAGTTTATCGCTCTCCACTTTATCACTCTCCAAGGCTATATCATATTTTAAAATTGATTAACTGAAAATAAACTAAACACATAAAAACAAAGTTAGTCAAACATAGATTATTTGATTACAGATCATCAAATACTTAACAGTAAATTGTAGCTAATTGATACACACTGCATACATATATAACTATAAGTACACATCCCATTGATAGCAACTGAAGCTTGTTCCTTTATTTAGAAACGCTTTGGGGGAAATTCAATTTATCGTGAAAAAAACACAGGCTTTTTCGCGATTTTTTGCCTGATGCCTTTTTGGGGGGCATTTCAATTAAAGTATGTTTGGGTTTTTTGCGCCCAAATTTATCTGTTATAGTGTAAAAACACACAGGATAAATTCCCACATCCATGTGTTTTGCAGCCGTGAAACACGGCACTTATTGGGGATTGTCATTCTCCTTCATCAGGGCAGGTGAAACGAAATGCCCAAAAGTGCTGGCCATCAGGGATAATTGAAAACCGCCCTCACTTTCCCCGGGGATCAATTAGCAGAAGTAATTTACTGTGGCTAATTGAATTCCCCCTTTGTATTAACTTGAATATTTTTCATTAATACTACTACTGTTCAATACTATAGTATATATTTGTTAAATTAAACGGTTTCAGCAGACAATATTTGATTCGATTTTACATTTATTAGCAATGTACGTATATGGGGGGAAAAAAATCATGTTTTAGAACTACGTTCATGCCTTTTTAGTAGAGATGAGCGCCGGAAATTTTTCGGGTTTTGTGTTTTGGTTTTGGGTTCGGTTCCGCGGCCGTGTTTTGGGTTCGACCGCGTTTTGGCAAAACCTCACCGAATTTTTTTTGTCGGATTCGGGTGTGTTTTGGATTCGGGTGTTTTTTTCAAAAAACACTAAAAAACAGCTTAAATCATAGAATTTGGGGGTCATTTTGATCCCAAAGTATTATTAACCTCAAAAACCATAATTTACACTCATTTTCAGTCTATTCTGAATACCTCACACCTCACAATATTATTTTTAGTCCTAAAATTTGCACCTAGGTCGCTGGATGACTAAGCTAAGCGACCCTAGTGGCCGACACAAACACCGGGCCCATCTAGGAGTGGCACTGCAGTGTCACGCAGGATGTCCCTTCCAAAAAACCCTCCCCAAACAGCACATGACGCAAAGAAAAAAAAGAGACACAATGAGGTAGCTGTGTGAGTAAGATAAGCGACCCTAGTGGCCGACACAAACACCGGGCCCATCTAGGAGTGGCACTGCAGTGTCACGCAGGATGTCCCTTCCAAAAAACCCTCCCCAAACAGCACATGACGCAAGAAAAAAAGAGGCGCAATGAGGTAGCTGTGTGAGTAAGATAAGCGACCCTAGTGGCCGACACAAACACCGGGCCCATCTAGGAGTGGCACTGCAGTGTCACGCAGGATGGCCCTTCCAAAAAACACTCCCCAAACAGCACATGACGCAAAGAAAAAAAGAGGCGCAATGAGGTAGCTGTGTGAGTAAGATAAGCGACCCTAGTGGCCGACACAAACACCGGGCCCATCTAGGAGTGGCACTGCAGTGTCACGCAGGATGTCCCTTCCAAAAAATCCTCCCCAAACAGCACATGACGCAAAGAAAAAAAGAGGCGCAATGAGGTAGCTGTGTGAGTAAGATAAGCGACCCTAGTGGCCGACACAAACACCGGGCCCATCTAGGAGTGGCACTGCAGTGTCACGCAGGATGGCCCTTCCAAAAAACATTCCACAAACAGCACATGACGCAAAGAAAAATTAAAGAAAAAAGAGGTGCAAGATGGAATTGTCCTTGGGCCCTCCCACCCACCCTTATGTTGTATAAACAGGACATGCACACTTTAACCAACCCATCATTTCAGTGACAGGGTCTGCCACACGACTGACTGAAATGACGGGTTGGTTTGGACCCCCACCAAAAAAGAAGCAATTAATCTCTCCTTGCACAAACTGGCTCTACAGAGGCAAGATGTCCACCTCATCATCATCCTCCGATATATCACCGTGTACATCCCCCTCCTCACAGATTATCAATTCGTCCCCACTGGAATCCACCATCTCAGCTCCCTGTGTACTTTGTGGAGGCAATTGCTGCTGGTCAATGTCTCCACGGAGGAATTCATTATAATTCATTTTAATGAACATCATCTTCTCCACATTTTCTGGATGTAACCTCGTACGCCGATTGCTGACAAGGTGAGCGGCGGCACTAAACACTCTTTTGGAGTACACACTTGTGGGAGGACAACTTAGGTAGAATAAAGCCAGTTTGTGCAAGGGCCTCCAAATTGCCTCTTTTTCCTGCCAGTATAAGTACGGACTGTGTGACGTGCCTACTTGGATGCGGTCACTCATATAATCCTCCACCATTCTTTCAATGTTGAGAGAATCATTTGCAGTGACAGTAGACGACATGTCTGTAATCGTTGTCAGGTCCTTCAGTCCGGACCAGATGTCAGCATCAGCAGTCGCTCCAGACTGCCCTGCATCACCGCCAGCGGGTGGGCTCGGAATTCTGAGCCTTTTCCTCGCACCCCCAGTTGCGGGAGAATGTGAAGGAGGAGATGTTGACAGGTCGCGTTCCGCTTGACTTGACAATTTTCTCACCAGCAGGTCTTTCAACCCCAGCAGACTTGTGTCTGCCGGAAAGAGAGATCCAAGGTAGGCTTTAAATCTAGGATCGAGCACGGTGGCCAAAATGTAGTGCTCTGATTTCAACAGATTGACCACCCGTGAATCCTTGATAAGCGAATTAAGGGCTCCATCCACAAGTCCCACATGCCTAGCGGAATCGCTCCGTGTTAGCTCCTCCTTCAATGTCTCCAGCTTCTTCTGCAAAAGCCTGATGAGGGGAATGACCTGACTCAGGCTGGCAGTGTCTGAACTGACTTCACGTGTGGCAAGTTCAAAGGGCAGCAGAACCTTGCACAACGTTGAAATCATTCTCCACTGCGCTTGAGACAGGTGCATTCCACCTCCTATATCGTGCTCAATTGTATAGGCTTGAATGGCCTTTTGCTGCTCCTCCAACCTCTGAAGCATATAGAGGGTTGAATTCCACCTCGTTACCACTTCTTGCTTCAGATGATGGCAGGGCAGGTTCAGTAGTTTTTGGTGGTGCTCCAGTCTTCTGTACGTGGTGCCTGTACGCCGAAAGTGTCCCGCAATTCTTCTGGCCACCGACAGCATCTCTTGCACGCCCCTGTCGTTTTTTAAATAATTCTGCACCACCAAATTCAAGGTATGTGCAAAACATGGGACGTGCTGGAATTTGCCCATATTTAATGCACACACAATATTGCTGGCATTGTCCGATGCCACAAATCCACAGGAGAGTCCAATTGGGGTAAGCCATTCCGCGATGATCTTCCTCAGTTGCCGTAAGAGGTTTTCAGCTGTGTGCGTATTCTGGAAAGCGGTGATACAAAGCGTAGCCTGCCTAGGAAAGAGTTGGCGTTTGCGAGATGCTGCTACTGGTGCCGCCGCTGCTGTTCTTGCGGCGGGAGTCCATACATCTACCCAGTGGGCTGTCACAGTCATATAGTCCTGACCCTGCCCTGCTCCACTTGTCCACATGCCCGTGGTTAAGTGGACATTGGGTACAGCTGCATTTTTTAGGACACTGGTGACTCTTTTTCTGAGGTCTGTGTACATTTTCGGTATCGCCTGCCTAGAGAAATGGAACCTAGATGGTATTTGGTACCGGGGACACAGTACCTCCAACAAGTCTCTAGTTGGCTCTGCAGTAATGATGGATACCGGAACCACGTTTCTCACCACCCAGGATGCCAAGGCCTCAGTTATCCGCTTTGCAGTAGGATGACTGCTGTGATATTTCATCTTCCTCGCAAAGGACTGTTGGACAGTCAATTGCTTGGTGGAAGTAGTAAAAGTGGTCTTACGACTTCCCCTCTGGGATGACCATCGACTCCCAGCAGCAACAACAGCAGCGCCAGCAGCAGTAGGCGTTACACGCAAGGATGCATCGGAGGAATCCCAGGCAGGAGAGGAATCGTCAGAATTGCCAGTGACATGGCCTGCAGGACTATTGGCATTCCTGGGGAAGGAGGAAATTGACACTGAGGGAGTTGGTGGGGTGGTTTGCGTGAGCTTGGTTACAAGAGGAAGGGATTTACTGGTCAGTGGACTGCTTCCGCTGTCACCCAAAGTTTTTGAACTTGTCACTGACTTATTATGAATGCGCTGCAGGTGACGTATAAGGGAGGATGTTCCGAGGTGGTTAACGTCCTTACCCCTACTTATTACAGCTTGACAAAGGCAACACACGGCTTGACACCTGTTGTCCGCATTTCTGGTGAAATACTTCCACACCGAAGAGCTGATTTTTTTGGTATTTTCACCAGGCATGTCAGTGGCCATATTCCTCCCACGGACAACAGGTGTCTCCCCGGGTGCCTGACTTAAACAAACCACCTCACCATCAGAATCCTCCTGGTCAATTTCCTCCCCAGCGCCAGCAACACCCATATCCTCCTCATCCTGGTGTACTTCAACACTGACATCTTCAATCTGACTATCAGGAACTGGACTGCGGGTGCTCCTTCCAGCACTTGCAGGGGGCGTGCAAATGGTGGAAGGCGCATGCTCTTCACGTCCAGTGTTGGGAAGGTCAGGCATCGCAACCGACACAATTGGAGTCGGACTCTCCTTGTGGATTTGGGATTTCGAAGAACGCACAGTTCTTTGCGGTGCTACTGCTTTTGCCAGCTTGAGTCTTTTCATTTTTCTAGCGAGAGGCTGCGTGCTTCCATCCTCATGTGAAGCTGAACCACTAGCCATGAACATAGGCCAGGGCCTCAGCCGTTCCTTGCCACTCCGTGTGGTAAATGGCATATTGGCAAGTTTACGCTTCTCCTCCGACAATTTTATTTTAGGTTTTGGAGTCCTTTTTTTACTGATATTTGGTGTTTTGGATTTGACATGCTCTGTACTATGACATTGGGCATCGGCCTTGGCAGACGACGTTGCTGGCATTTCATCGTCTCGGCCATGACTAGTGGCAGCAGCTTCAGCACGAGGTGGAAGTGGATCTTGATCTTTCCCTAATTTTGGAACCTCAACATTTTTGTTCTCCATATTTTAATAGGCACAACTAAAAGGCACCTCAGGTAAACAATGGAGATGGATGGATACTAGTATACTTATGGATGGACTGCCGAGTGCCGACACAGAGGTAGCTACAGCCGTGGACTAACGTACTGTGTCTGCTGCTAATATAGACTGGATGATAATGATATGAAATCAATATATATATGTATGTATATATAATATCACTAGTACTGCAGCCGGACAGGTAGATAATATATTTATTAGGTAATGATGACTGATGACGGACCTGCTGGACACTGTCAGCTCAGCAGCACCGCAGACTGCTACAGTAAGCTACTATAGTAGTATGTATAAAGAAGAAAGAAAAAAAAAAACCACGGGTAGGTGGTATACAATTATGGATGGACTGCCGAGTGCCGACACAGAGGTAGCTACAGCCGTGGACTAACGTACTGTGTCTGCTGCTAATATAGACTGGATGATAATGAGATGAAATCAATATATATATAATATCACTAGTACTGCAGCCGGACAGGTATATAATATATATTTATTATGTAATGACTGATGACGGACCTGCTGGACACTGTCAGGTCAGCAGCACCGCAGACTGCTACAGTAAGCTACTATAGTAGTATGTATAAAGAAGAATGAAAAAAAAAAACCACGGGTAGGTGGTATACAATATTATATATATATATATATATATATATATATATATATTATATACAATTTTATATATATATATATATATATATATATATATATATATATATTAAACTGGTGGTGATTGATTATTAAACTGGTGGTCAGGTCACTCACGTTGCAACTTGCAACTAGTACTCCGAGTCCTAAGCAGACAATCACAAAATATATTATTATACTGGTGGTCAGTGTGGTCACAACAATGGCAGTGTGGCACTGACTCTGGCAGCAAAAGTGTGCACTGTACGTTATATGTACTCCTGAGTCCTGCTCTCAGACTCTAACTGCTCCCCACTGTCAGTGTCTCCCCCACAAGTCAGATAATACAATACACTTACAGTCACACTATCTAATCTATATCACTTCAGCAAGTAGTATAGTAGTATAGTAGTACTCCTCCTAATAATGCTCCCCAAAATTACTACTACTGTGTCTCTCTCGTCTCTACTGTGTCTCTCTCTTCTCTAAACGGAGAGGACGCCAGCCACGTCCTCTCCCTATGACTCTCAATGCACGTGTGAAAATGGCGGCGACGCGCGGCTCCTTATATAGAATCCGAGTCTCGCGATAGAATCCGAGCCTCGCGAGAATCCGACAGCGGGATGATGACGTTCGGGCACGCTCGGGTTAACCGAGCAAGGCGGGAAGATCAGAGTCGCTCGGACCCGTGAAAAAAAACATGAAGTTCGGGCGGGTTCGGATTCAGAGGAACCGAACCCGCTCATCTCTACTTTTTAGTATGTTGGCATCCCATGCAATTATTTGAAACTCTACTACAGGGGTGGGGAACCTCCGGCCCGCGGGCCGTATAAGGCCCGCAAAGCCGTTTGGTCCGGGCCACCCGCTCCTCTCAGTGAGACACGCCGCCGCACAGTCCGGCGGCAGCGTGTCTCAGCTGTCTGGACAGGGACTCAGGAGGAGAGCGCGGCTATTGTCGGGCGGCGGCGGCGGCGTGTAGGACTTGAAACCAGCCGCCGGTTCGTGAGCCAATCAGAGCTCGCGGACCGGCAGCCAATCAGGAGCCGCGGCTGCCGGTCCGCGAGCTCTGATTGGCTCTCGAACCGGCGGCTGGTTTCAAGTCTTACACGCCGCCACCCAACATAGCCGCGCTCTCCTCCGTGTACCCGCCGAAAGGAGCGGTAAGCGGGACGAGGGGGGGGGGGGGCATCTGTATACCTGGCACTGTGGGGGCATCAGTATACCTGGCACTGTGGGGGCATCTGTATACCTGGCACTGTCGGGACATCTGTATGCACTGTGAGGGGCATTTGTATACCTGGCACTGTGGGGGCATCTGTATACCTGGCACTGTGAGGGGCATTTGTATACCTGGCACAGTGAGGGGCATTTGTATACCTGGCACTGTGGGGACATCTGTATACCTGGCACAGTGGGGGCATCTGTATACCTGGCACTGTGGGGGCATCTGTATACCTGGCACTGTGGGGACATCTGTATACCTGGCACTGTGGGGACATCTGTATACCTGGCACTGTGGGGGCATCTGTATACCTGGCACTGTGGGGACATCTGTATACCTGGCACTGTGGGGACATCTGTATACCTGGCACTGTGGGGACATCTGTATACCTGGCACTGTGGGGACATCTGTATACCTGGCACTGTGGGGGCATCCGTATACCTGGCACTGTGAGGGGCATCTGTATACCTGGCACTGTGGGGACATCTGTATACCTGGCACTGTGGGGACATCTGTATACGTGGCACTGTGAGGGGCATTTGTATACCTGGCACTGTGGGGGCATCTGTATACCTGGCACTGTGGGGACATCTGTATACCTGGCACTGTGAGGGGCATTTGTATACCTGGCACTGTGGGGGCATCTGTATACCTGGCACTGTGAGGGGCATTTGTATACCTGGCACTGTGGGGGCATCTGTATACCTGGCACTGTGAGGGGCATTTGTATACCTGGCACTGTGGGGGCAATTGTGGATCTGGCACTGCACTATTGGGGGCATATGTGTATCACGTCCCATTTTAACTGGCCACACCCATTTTTTTGGCACGCGCGGGGGCAGACTTGTATGGCCCCCGAAGGATTTTATAAATATCCAAAATGGCCCTCGGTAGAAAAAAGGTTCCTCACCCCTGCTCTACTACATACAAGCTACATTATAACAAGAGTACTGGCTCTAGCCCAGAGGTGGCCAAAAGGTAGATCGCGATCTACCGGTAGTATTGCGACAGACTTAACAGAAAATAAGTGTAAGGAGCCTGTCGCTGCTGCTTCTCTTCACAATTCCTAGGGATGCAGTGTGCGGGTGACGTAATGACGTCACCCACGATGTGAGGAGCGTGAGTGCTAGTTGTATCCAGCCAGCGGTGGCGACAACAGGAGAAGCATCCAGCGGGAGGTCATGCAGTGTGAAAGCAGTAGCGTGACTGCGGGGAGAGAGTGGACTGAAGCTAGGCAGCATGACAACATGTCAGGTAAGTTATGCAAAGGGGGGTTTCTTCACAAGGGGGGGGGGGGGGACACAAATCTGCAAAGGCGGATCTGCACAGAGTGTGGTATCTTCACAAAGGCTTTTTTTTGTTTTTGTTTTTTACACATGGGGATCTGCAACGGGTGGAGGATTTGCACAGAGGGTATTATTGTACAGGGGGCTATTATGCAGGGGACTGGAATAGGGGTGTATGCAAAGTGGGGGATTTGCAAGGAGGAGGGTATTGTACAGGGGGCTATTATGCAGGGGGTATCTGCACAAGGGTGGGGATCTGCAAAGGGGGTGGGTATTTGCACAGTGGGGGGTTATTTGATGTTGTCATTCTCAATGCTATTTTTAAATGTGCGCATTATTATTGATGCTGCTATTTGATGGCATCATTATTAACACTATTCTTAAATGTGAGCGTTATTATTGGTGTTATTTGATGCCGGTAGATCACCAGTAATTAAGTGGACAAAAAGTAGATCCCAGGTCCCAAAAGTCCGGCCACCCCTGCTCTAGCCTATTCACAAATGCTTCTCGTATTTTATTCTCATCTGCAATTAAACTAAGGGGGGTATCCAAGGAATACATATATATTCCCGACAGCGGCATCCTGCAAACCAGAATGCTGGCGGCGGGGTGATCGCTACGAGTCCCTTTGCGGGCTCGCTGCGCTCACCCCAGGATCTATTCCCACTCTATGCTTGTCGTGGACACTCATGAGTGGGAATAGCACATGTGAGCCAGTATTCTGGCATTTGGCATTGTCGGCTGTCAGGATTTCGGCGTTGGTATCTTGACCGCTGGGATCCTGATAGTGTAGGAGCTTCCGCAGTATAGCAAATATATATTGATTCACGCTTTTTCGCATTTATTAAGATATTTACTGTATGCACAAAATGGGTTCATGTGTCCTTAAGAAAAATATTGCAGAGTTGGTAATATCTTGTCCTAAAGCATGACTTGTACAAAGACAAAAGCAACATTAAATGTATCCAAGGCGGACAAAGCAACACCAGATATATCCAAGGCTAATTGAGAAGAATGCTGAAAGAAATCTTCTGAGTTTATGTCCGAAAGACTGATAAACGAAACAATAACCATTTTCAAGGCTGTTCTAGTTGCCACTTGGAACATTGTATGACAATCGATGTATTTCAAGACATACATGGTGTATTCTGATTGGCTAAATGTATTGGCAAACATGAATCCTTTGTGTTTAAGCTATAAATAATAAAGCTATGACGGCCCCTAGCAGGTCATTTATGATTTGCATAGGTTACACATGAACTTGTGTCATCTTATCATTCATTGACCTCCAACCGGTTGCTAAAGGAACAGAATTCTGACTGATGACTGCAGAGAGTTTATAGACCAGACCTAAATAGGTTAACATACCCTAACATTTGGGGGCATCGTCCGGGATATTCCAGCATCTCCTCCACTGGCAACAAATCCTCTGATCTTTCCGGAACCGCTGATGACAAAAACCGGTAAGTGAGATTCAATGTGTAGATTTCTACCTGCTCATTTGAATCAGCGTTTCTTGAATGCATCTGAGAAAGTCCAGTCGAGAAGATCAGAGAATATCTTAAAGAGCCCAGTATCAGTCAGAAGAAGAAATTTTTTTTAAGGTAAAATATATATTGTATGTTATATTGTTGAATTGTGGGTAAATATCTTCAGCTAATTTGTCACAAGTGTACAGGGGAAATTAATGAAATATTCAGAAAAATTGTACATTTTTAAAAGGTGGCGTATGGCCAAGGTGTATTCTAATGCTGATAAACAGTTTGAATTGAGAAATAACCAAAGAGGTGTATGCAAATCTTGTACCTGTGTTGTTGTGTTAAGAAAATACAAAGGGTCTGTAGCACCGAGATTGGTGGCAATTACAAGCACTGAAGTCTCATTTGGTTATGTGGAAAATGATGATGAATTTTATTGTACAATAGGTTGTCATTTTAAAAAGAGAATTGTTGGAACATTACATTGAGAATGATTGGTCTAACATCATAACCTATTGGCCTAGGAACCACATAATCCCAGGTCTAAGACCCATTTGCCCGTGCAGCCTCAAACAGCTGCCGTGCACATAGATAACAGATATAGCATTTACTGTCATCCTTGTTTTTGGATCCTTGCACTGTTGTATGTACTCTGCCAATATGCTTTTGAAAAGGTGGGGGGGAGTCGGGTTGTCTGCTGAATAATGAAACCAGTGTCAGTAACTAGATTCTCCTGCACACATTGTACTGTATATATTGTATGTCCCTATGCAAGACAGTTAAGGGGTAGGATTGGGTCAGTAATAAAGAACAGCTACTGTCTGAAAGAAAACAAGGGATAAACTTACATGGTAACCCCAATAGAAAGGAGTCTCAGGTATGATTGCCTGCGGTGCACAGGACACATAATTTTCCAGACACAAGGTGAACGAATTCCAAGAATAGTGGGGAGTTTACCAAGAACACAAGGAACAACAGGGGTACTGGTACAAGCAGGAGTCTATATATGCAGAGGGATAGACCCTTGGAGTAACTTAACAATAATATTAGGGACGCATCTCAGTGATCCAGAAGAAATAATCTATTATGCAGGTCTCACTTGGGGAGCAGTACTAACAGATTTTCCACCAATACAGGGAGGAAGGGGCAACACTACAACCCCAGTCATTTGTCCACAGACGGATTTAAGGAGCTTTTTAGGTACAAGGATAGAAGAGATTCTTCAGAGTCAGCGTCTCACAAGGAGATTTTAAGTCCCTCATAAGGAGTTACTAAAATACCACATCAGGAGGGGTTCCGCGCACGTTCACCCAGGCATGGGAGCGCGGTCTGTAAAGATGTCAGGGCCCGACAAACCCGTGGATATTGTTAGTAACAGGGAGGGGAGAAAAGCTATGAAAGGAATAAGTTAAGTCCCTCATAAGGGGTTACTAAAATACCACATCAGGATGGGTTCAAACCCGTGGATATTGTTAGTAACAGGGAGGGGAAGAAAGCTATGAAAGGAATAAGAAAAATTTACAAAACAGCAGGTTTTCCGTCAGAAGGGACACTAGACCTAGAGAAATGGAAAAAAAAAAAAAAAAAACATTTGCCTCCTGTAACAAGAGTTGGATAATTAAGCATAATAGTAGAGATCAAGCATCCATCTGGATCACTGTAGCACAAGAATTGCAGAAAATACAAGGAATGGTGTGAAAACCAGCAAGAAAAACCTAAAGCATGAAGAAGAGGCTTCCCGAGGTACCTCCCTGCCAAAACACAATCTGAACAAGAAAATGATCAAGTGACCCTTGTACTGCCAACAGGTCACCAATATCAATGCATTATAGACTCGGGAGCAAGCCGAACAATTTTAAAGCAGCAAGAGGTACCAAGTGAATTAATGACCACTGAGACCTAGTCCAGCAACAGCACCTCCACACTATACCTCACCCCTATACCCAGACATGCATGCACACCCAGGTACCCCTAGTATGAACAGAATTGAATCATCTGCAAGCTCACTAACAGTGAAATTGAAAAGAGATGAAACAGGAAAATAGAACAACGTTTGAAAGTGGAAAGATGTACATGACAAGACTTAAGAGATGGTGTCATGCACAGACACTCAGGGCACCAGCAGCCCCAGACTTGAAACAGGAGAAGACTGAGTCCATCAGAACTTACTATGATAAAGTCACTATACGACACACAAGATGATAGAATATGAGGGTGTGCAACTCCCGTGTCGCCAACAGTGTACTCAGTCACCACTGGCAGTTCGATAAAAGTGACTTTACCCACAGGAGACACAAGGGTTTCAAGAGCTGTTTTTATGCACAACCAGATTCCTCTACATTTACTTACAGATCAGGCCATTGCAACGACTGGATTGGGAGGTTAAGCCCTACCCCTGCAAGAAAGCAAAGATGTAACCTGAAATACAAGCTTGCTATACAAGTCTATCTCTCACAGGAAAAGTAAGACAAAGAGGAACAACAACTCCCAGCATGAACATCATATGTTGAACACCAGCCTGGGTGGACTTGGACTAAGAAGATGACATGCCAGCAGCAGTGAGAAAGAATATGCAAGTGAAGAAAGGACAAAGTATGAAGAATAATGAATGAATCATAAAGAGAGGTGATTGAAAAAAGAAAAGTTGAGAAACAATATGAAGGTCGCATGAAAGTTTGGAGACTAAAGGAAGTCTGCTTTAAAAAGGACAAAGAAAGACATCTGACAAGTGGTCAGTACTACATGGCAAGATTACAGAGATAATGCCATGATTTAAAGCAACAGAAGCTCCGGGGTTTAAAGCAAATAATAAGGAACAAGACAGAAAAAGTTCCAAAAGACAAATAAATGATGCTTCTTCTGCCAATATGAAGTACAAGCTTCTTCAGGTACTCCCCAGTGAACATAATGTCTCCAGAGGAAACAGCAGAAGGTATAATTACAGTCACCTTGCCCACTGGAGAAATACGTTTGTGCCTAATGAATACTGGATCCAGCACACGCAGAAGACAGCGGAGGGAGATACCACAAGAACTGATGAATTCAGAAATTCTTAAAAGGACAGGAGATGCAAGAACTACAGTCACCAATACCAGCCCAGTTCTTGACCTCGGAGTACATGTCCAGTGACTTTGCTGAAGCACAATGTACTAAAGCTTATCCAAGGAGAATACAGTACACACCAGTAGAAGTTTAACTTTCCAGCAACTTATCAAAGGAAAGAACAAAAAGCCATTTAGCAGCAAGTTAGAACAGAAGTTCAGTATTAGCTCATTCCCGCAGTACCAGTTGTAGAAGAAAGTAAGCAATACTACTGGACCAGGATAGCCCTGTGGAGGGGCTATATCACCAAGTGATTTATCCACAAAACACACAGCTAAATACAGGATGTGAATGAACTGTTGATTGCCACCACTACTAAAAGAAGCACCAAGAAGGGGCAGTGTCCTTAGTGAAGTTTCTGGAAGAACAAGACTGCAGAGCCTCAGAAGGAGAAATTGCAGCTAGTCAAGCAAGAGTTAATCTTCCTAGGACACTCAAGGTACCCGACATCTAACAAAAGTGAGAAGGAAAAGATTTATACTGCAAACTAAGATACCAACTAGTGTCAAGCAAGTCAGATGATCATTCCTGGGCCTAGTAGGACACTACAGAACATGGATACCTCTAGCACCAGTCTACATGCAAACATTGTATGTGTAACCCTACCCTCAATACCTTGAACGAGAGCTGTCTATGTATTCTATTAAGGGATGGTTACCTAATAGCTGTGCCTCCACTCAAGCTATGTGTAGTATTTAACTACCGTTAAGGCTTGCTTGAGTAAGCCTGATCTCTATCCTTAGGGGAGGATTCCCTTATATCATAGATATATTATCTAATATACCTGTCTCTTTCTTCCAGGATCTTCAGATCAACTTCCAGACGGACCACACACACATGGAAAGTATAACACTTTAATGACCAGTACCAAATGGATTAAGTATACCTTAACATTTCATCAATTACACATTCCCCTTTAAGTCATTAATCCATGCTAACTCCCTGTCAATTAGGCCTATACACAGTACCTGCATGCAATACAACAAATCCTTTTTCTTTTCAAGACACCCGTAGGCGTTAGAGTGACCCGGGTACTCTTAATATGATAGTGCACTATAAGGGCCCATAAACTTCCTAAAAATAACAGCAGTTAATACAGAATGTCTGACACTATGTTTTAGTATCAACTATCAGTTCTCCCTTCAGTTAAAGAGAAAGATGTTTGGCTCAGTCTACTTATGGTAGCGATTACTTTCTCCTATAAGGTTACTTATAGTTCCTCCTTGGCAGATAACAGAAAGTATCTATTTAGCTCATAGATAGTAACATCAACAGTTGATTACCAAGGAATCTGTATCCTTTCCTCAGTAAAAATGTTACCGTAGTTGTCCAGTATTAAACTAAACTCCTAAGAAGCTGGTATGATAAACCTTTGTTATGCTGCGTCCTTGTGTCCATTTGAAGTAGCTGATGCTTTCTATATTTCAGAGCATATATAGCTTTTCGATTCCTGTATGCCTCAAATTATTGTTGTCTCTTAGGATGAGTCTATATTAAATATATCTGCAAGAGATGGTTTCTCTTATCATAGTCACAGCGAGCTCAAATCCTTTAACTTTAAAACTAATAGTCTCTTACGTGTCAGTCCTTATTACGGGTTCACGAATATACATATAACACAGTTGTATTAAAGTGCCACAAGCTAGTCCTTGAATCGGGATGATATTCTAATCCTTTGTGGCTAAGAGGCTTTAACATCCATCCAATGTCACTGTAGTATGGCTACCTTTAATGTCCTTGACTCTAATTCTGCTAATTCAGGGGCATAAATACACACATTAGGTGGCAGCTTTAGGGTGTTACTTTCTATTTAGCGCTGCGGAACAATGTCTCTGGCTCTCCTTTGACTGATGTGATGCTGATATATGGGGGAGCTTTAAAACTATTTATGAAGCGTTAAACAGTTCAAGTTTCACTCCACTCCTCCTGTTACATATATATACCCAGTGCTTTCTACCTTCTCCTTAGCACTATGATTAAGCCATACATGGAACTGTCATTATAGGTCACTCTGACTACTGTGACCCATTGCTATCCTCCTGCTTAGTAGCCATTATTGCGGCCTAGTCCTGGAGTACTTAGTCCCAATATGAAATTGACTATGTACCATAGTCACCTATGGCTTGCTGTGCTTAGTGTAGGGGTAATATAAATGGCTGGATTATGCACTCACACTTCTACCATCTAGTGATGCTGCTGCAGGATGCTCCCCCGACTCCTCCCTTACACTTACAGACACACAGAATGGAGCCTCTGCTGCTGGTCCTGGCTTCTTTGTTGTGGCTGTCAGAGTCTGTGCCGGTAATAGGTAGGAAGGAACCCTCTCTGTCTCCCTGTCATAGGTGCACCCTTCCAATACTGCTGGGTGAGTTGACTAGCCCTGATGCCGGGTTCTATGAACAGTGCTGAGTCTCAATGCTGCTGTCACCACCTTTACAGTAAGGAAGCCCTGTTCTGGCTACACACACTAAGCCCCCTCCGGCCGCCGCAATGTATACCGCTCAGCTCTAATGCGAGCAACGGCCGGAGCAGCAAAAAACTATGTCCTCTCACCAAGGGATATGCAGTCTCTTCCTCAGCTATACTCACAGCACCTCCCCACCCCTCTCTAGTAGTCACATGACCCACTCTGAGGTGATGCTCCGCCCACTGGCAATCACCCCACTAGGTGATTGACAGTTAGGAGCACAAGGACATTAACCCTTTAGATACACTGTGAAACCATAAAATAAGCCTTAATTGTATTCACCACTACATTTACATCAATGTACATACAATTACATATCTGTGAACTGTATTATTTACCTCACAACATGCATACAGTATTACAACATCCATTAACTTTTATATATGAATAATATATATGCTTATACTCCATATTAGTCACCATATTATAACTACCTCAGTATAAGTGTTGTTTAAACCCTAAATCAGGGTTACATATGACAACACTGAAAGGGAGGAGGGTCCGCATCCTACATACAGCAACAGATGAATTAAGCTATTGAACAATTGGAAACAGCAGTTGCCTCATCTCAAGCCCTAGAACTACCTGACTATTAAAGAAGGAGGCCATACATAGAAGTCCTTACGCAAAATCATGGACTGAGGTGAAGACCAGTGGCCTACAACTCAAGCAAGCTTGACAGCAGTAATCAAAGAGCACCTACCGGCATCAAAGCAGTGATAGCAGCAACAGTCCTAGCAGAGTACAAGAGCACAAACACAGTGCTGAATCAGTAGTCCTAGAAGAGGACAAGAGCACAGGCATAGTGCTGAATCATGAACTTATCATCCAGGCTCCACATGCAGGTACAGAGAAGCTTCAACAAGCAAGAACCAGACACCTGTCAGTGGCAAGGTTGACCATGTATGAAGTAGCACTGCCAAAGTGCGACAAGTAACCATCAGAAGATGTATTACCCTCAACTCAGCAACCCTTTTCCAACATTAATCAATAAAGGTGTTGAATCTCAAGATTCAAAAGGAGGGAAAAACAGATTATCTACTGATGAATGGGAAAGCCAGAAGTTTCTAACATTCACTCATGAAGGTAAACAATATTGTTGGACACGATTACCCCAAGGGGGAGCAACCAGTCCATCAGATTTCTCAGAGGCAAAGGCAATGGCATTAATCCTGCAGAAATGGAGACCGCACTTTACAGACTCCCAGTTAGTTCAACATGTCGATGATCTGCTTATTGCTGCACAGACAGAAGAGAAGTGCAAAAAAGGAAACAGCATTACTACTCATCTTTTTGGCAGAAGAAGATTGCAGAGTGTCAAAAGCCAAACTACAGCTAGTACAGAAAAGAGTTATCTTTTTAGGACACTGCATATCCCAAGGAACAAGGCATCTTACTGATGAAAGAACAAAAGCAATAACTCAAGCAAAAACCCCAAGAACATTAAAAGAAATTAGAGCTTTCCTGGGCCTTATTGGTTATTGCAGAGAATGGATACCCTCAGCCTCATTACTAATGCATCCCCTATATGAATTAACAAAAAAGGAGGCGTCAGCAGAAAACAGGGACACCATTGAAGAAGCAGTAAGAAAACTAAAGCAAGTCATAATAACAGCCCCAGCATTAGGATTGCCTGATTACAAAGAGCCTTTTAACCTATTCTGCCATGAAAACAGAGGGCATTCTTTAGGGGTGCTCACCCAGAAATACGGACCAAAACAAAGACCAGTGGCATACTGTTCAGCCCAGCTGGATCTGATTATCAGAGGAGCACCATCCTGTGTCCGAGCAGTGGCAGCAGCAGCAATACTGAGGGAAAAGGTGACAGACCTTGTGCTTGATCATCCACTGTGTATACAAGTACCGCACGCTGTAACAGAAATACTAAGTCAAGAAAAAAAGCAAGCATCTTTCTGCAGCCAGACTTACCAAATATGAAGTAGCACTATTTAAGCGCCTCCCATGTCACCATCACAAGATGCACTGTACTAAACCCAGCTACACTCCTTCCAATCAACGATTCAAAAGAGGGGAGGAGAGGGGGAAATGGTAATTATGGTAAATCGTTAGATGAGGAGGAAAATGCTGCTACAGACGCAGAAAATACAACACAAACATTTCCACATGATTGCCTAGCCCTCATGGAATTAGAGAATTTACTTCTTCCTAATGTCCAAGATACACCACTGGACAATCCAGACATGAACCTGTTCGTCGATGGATCAAGATATTATAATAATGGATCCCCAAGGACAGGATATGCATTAACAACTGAAACTGAAGTCATAGATTCTGGACCAAGAATGTCAGCACAAGAAGCAGAACTCATAGCAATGACCAAGGCCTGCATACATGCTGAAAACATGACAGCTAACATCTACACGGATTCACGCTTTGCTTGGGGGGTGTCCCAGGATTACGCTGTTATTTGGAAAAGTAGGGACTTCAAAGGTGCAAATGGAAAACCCATCAAACATGCCAGTTTGATTATGGAACTACCTAAAAGAATTGGCATAATCAAGGTACAAGCACATACTAAGAGCCAAACCATGGAAGCTAAAGGAAATGCATTTGCAGATGCAGACGCCAAGAGAATTGCCTTACAATCAAAAGAACCTGAGCAAGTTTTAGTAGTTTAAGATGTGACACAAATGCCCAGTGAAGAGGAGTTGATCAAAATTCAACAACAAGCATCACAAGGAGAAAAGGAGAAATGGAGCAGGCAGTAAGGTTACTAACATGGGTACTAAAAGGGATTTTACCAAAGCACTAACCAATGACGATTACAGGTCATCCTTGCCACATAAGGTGAAAGATGTCCCTAATGCAAGGGAAAATACTTATCTTAGTTGTATGTATGTAAACGCCAGAAGCATTACTGGTAAAAAGGGTGAACTAGAAATACTTGCAGCAAGCAAACAGTATGATATTATAGGCATTACTGAAACTTGGTGGGATGAATCTCATGATTGGACAGTCAATCTAGAGGGCTATACACTGTTTAGGAGAGACAGACTAAATAAAAAGGGTGGAGGGGTGTGTCTGTACGTAAAGCCGTTTGTAAAACCTAATATATGGGAAGATTCTCAGGAGGGTACTGTAGACACTGTTGAGACACTATGGGTAGAAATTGCATGCGGGGAAAAAGGAACAAAAAAGTTAGTATTGGGTGTATGCTATAGGCCGCCTGGTATCAACGCATCTGATGATGAATTGTTACTAAAGCAAATTGAAAAAGCAGCAGGAGTAGGAGACATAGTAGTGATGGGAGATTTTAACTATCCAGAGATAAACTGGAAAAACGATTCATGTGATACTGCTAGGGGCAGTATGTTTTTAAACACACTAAATGATAACTACCTAGTCCAACTAATTGAGGAACCAACTAGGTACAATGCAATCTTAGACCTGGTATTAACAAACAATCAGGATTTGGTATCGGGTATTATAGTAGGGGAACCCATAGGAAACAGCGACCATAATATGGTCACATTCAATATCAGTTTCTACAAACAGCCCTATACGGGCTCAACTAGGACTTTAAATTTTAGCAAAGCAAATTTTGAAATGATGAAAGTATTTTTCAGGGATATTGAATGGGAAGGTTTGTTTTTAGGAAAAAATACTACGGAGAAATGGGAGGTACTAAAATTCCTGCTAGCTAAAAATACACTCAAATATATTCCTATGAGTAGCAAAAAAGGGAATAAAAATCATAAACCGATGTGGCTTAACAAAAAGATTAAGGAACTTATGGGCAAGAAAAGGCGAGCATTTAAAAAATACAAATCTGACGGGGAAGCAGAGTCATTTCAGCACTATAAGGAATGTAACAAAAATTGCAAAAAGGAAATAAGAGCGGCTAAAGTAGAAACTGAAAAACTAGTAGCAAAGGAAAGCAAAGCAAATCCCAAAAAAATCTTTAAATACATCAATAGCAAGAGATTAAAAAAGGAGAGTATAGGCCCTTTGAAGGACACGTTGGGAGTCTTAAGCAAAAATGATAATGACATAGCGGACACACTAAATGAGTTTTTTTCAACAGTATTCACTAGAGAGGACCCAATTCAGGGACTGACACACAATCTCAATAAGGACAATATCACACTGATAGGTACTTATTTAAGCGAGGAAGTAGTCTGTCACCGATTAAAACATTTAAAGATTAATAAATCACCAGGGCCCGATGGTATTCATCCAAGGGTTCTAATGGAGCTTCACTCTGAACTGGCAAAACCGCTATCTCTGATCTTTGAGGATTCAGTTATATCAGGTATGGTTCCCAAAGACTGGCGTATAGCGGAAGTAGTGCCTATATTCAAAAAGAGAAGTAAAGCTGAACCAGGTAATTATAGACCAGTTAGTCTTACATCTATAGTGGGGAAAGTATTGGAAGGTATTCTAAGAGATAGTATTCAGAAGTTCCTTGAAACCAATAAGGTCATTAAAAGGAATCAACATGGGTTTATGAAGGACAGATCCTGTCAAACCAACTTACTTGGCTTTTATGAAACAGTAAGCGCAAACCTAGATCAGGGTAAAGACGTGGATGTAATCTTTTTAGACTTTGCCAAAGCGTTTGATACTGTACCACACATGAGACTTATATACAAGCTACAAGAATCAGGGCTAGGAAGCACAATATGCACTTGGGTCAAAAACTGGTTAGATAATAGGAAGCAGCGCGTTGTGGTTAATGGATATTTTTCAACTTGGACTGAAGTGCTAAGTGGTGTGCCGCAAGGCTCAGTATTAGGACCGCTATTGTTCAATATTTTCATTAACGACCTAACAGAAGGTCTAGAGAGCATGGTGTCAATTTTTGCAGATGATACCAAATTGTGTAAGGCTATAAATACAGAGGAGGATGCCGAGTCTCTTCAGAACGACTTAGTTAAATTAGAAGCATGGGCAGCCAAATGGAGAATGCGCTTCAACACAGACAAGTGTAAGGTAATGCACTGTGGTAACAAGAACAAAAATTACACCTACCTACTAAATGGGGTAAAACTAGGGGATTCTGTACTGGAAAAGGACTTAGGTGTCCTCATAGATAGCAAGCTAAGCAGTAGTACCCAAAGTAGGACTGCAGCAAAGAAGGCTAATAAGATATTAGCATGCATAAAACGGGGTATTGATGCTAGGAACGAGAGTATTATACTCCCATTATATAAATCACTAGTGAGGCCACACCTTGAATACTGTGTACAGTTCTGGGCACCATACTACAAAAAGGATATACTGGAGCTTGAAAAGGTACAAAGGAGGGCGACCAAACTAATTAAGGGCATGGAGACGATGGAATACAAGGAAAGGCTTGAAAGACTAGGCATGTTTACATTGGAAAAGCGGAGACTAAGAGGGGATATGATCAACATCTACAAATATATAAGGGGACAATACACAGAGCTTGCGCGGGACCTGTTTTTGGTTAGATCAACACAGAGGACTCGTGGACACTCGCTCAGGTTAGAGGAGAGGAGATTCTGCACAATACGGCGTAAAGGCTTTTTCACGGTAAGGACAATACGTGTTTGGAATTCCCTGCCCGAGGGAGTTGTAATGGCGGAATCTGTCAACACCTTTAAGAATGGGTTAGATAAATTCCTATTGGATAAGGATATCCAGGGGTATGGTGCATAGTCATGCATTATAGTTACTATTTAGTCAAATCATCATGCAGAGGACACCACAAATAGGTTGAACTCGATGGACAATTGTCTTTTTTCAACCTCAGATACTATGTTACTATGTTACTATGACACGATTGGGGGCAGAAGAAGATGAACATGGACTTTGGAAGTCAAGAGAATTAAAGTACTGTCTACCAGCAGCTCTATTTCCACCTATGTTACAAGTAGCTCATGGACAAGTACATCATTCAAAGGAAGCCATGGTGAATAGAGTACAAGAGCATTGGATAGCTCCAGGCTTCAATAAAGCTGCAACAAACTTTGTAGCAGGATGCTGGATCTGTGGAATCAGCAATCCAGGACAAAGAACCAAGACACCTCTAGGAACTATACCCAAAGCCTCTTACCCATTTCAAAGACTACAAATCAACTATATACAGTTGCCACAAAGCAGTCCATATGAATATGTACTAGTAGCAACGGACATGTTTAGTCACTGGGCCGAAGCCTGGCCAGTAGGCAAAGCCACAGAAAAAACCACTGCAAAGAAACTGATAGCAGAAGTAGTATGTAGATTTGGGATACCTGAGGTTATAGAATCAGATAGAGGTACACATTTCACAGGAGAAGTCATGCAGCATATAATGAAAGATTTGGGGGTACAGCAGGCCTTCCACGTGCCTTACCGTCCCCAGGCGAGTGGGGAGGGGGAACATCTGAACTTTGACCTTAAGCTAAAACTACAGAAAATGATGACAGAAACCAAAAGAACTTGGCCAGAATGCCTACCTATAGTCTTGTTCAATATTAGGACCACACCCATGAGACCTAGTAAAACTGACTCCATATGAAATATTGTTTGGGTCAGCTCCAAGAACAGGTTGTTATTATCCACAACAATTACAACATAATCATGGTGATTTAACAGGTTATGTACAGGAGGTCTGTAAAACATTGACTAACCTCCATTGCCGAGTGTTTTCTTCCATTCCAGACCCAGAAGGATCAGCTACGCATAAGCTAAATCCAGGAGATTGGGTCTATTTAAAGAGACATGTGAGAAAGACCTTTGAACCAAGATATGATGGTCCATATCAAGTGCTGCTAACCACGACAGTGACTCTCCAGCCAGAAGAATGAAGTTGCTTATCCTTTGGTTGTTGTTAAGGGTAATCCCCAAGGTTTGGACTATAAGTCCAGGCAACTGGTTTCCTGAAAGGGAATAGTTCAGGCCTAGTGTAGGTAGAATAGGGAGAAAAAGTGGAATCAAAAAGAGGGGAAATGATAGTGTAGGAGCTTCCGCAGTATAGCAAATATATATTGATTCACGCTTTTTCGCATTTATTAAGATATTTACTGTATGCACAAAATGGGTTCATGTGTCCTTAAGAAAAATATTGCAGAGTTGGTAATATCTTGTCCTAAAGCATGACTTGTACAAAGACAAAAGCAACATTAAATGTATCCAAGGCGGACAAAGCAACACCAGATATATCCAAGGCTAATTGAGAAGAATGCTGAAAGAAATCTTCTGAGTTTATGTCCGAAAGACTGATAAACGAAACAATAACCATTTTCAAGGCTGTTCTAGTTGCCACTTGGAACATTGTATGACAATCGATGTATTTCAAGACATACATGGTGTATTCTGATTGGCTAAATGTATTGGCAAACATGAATCCTTTGTGTTTAAGCTATAAATAATAAAGCTATGACGGCCCCTAGCAGGTCATTTATGATTTGCATAGGTTACACATGAACTTGTGTCATCTTATCATTCATTGACCTCCAACCGGTTGCTAAAGGAACAGAATTCTGACTGATGACTGCAGAGAGTTTATAGACCAGACCTGAATAGGTTAACATACCCTAACAGATCCCGACAGGCGGCAAATTGATTACCTCCCGTATCCAATAAGCGGCGGTAACTTACTGCTAATTGGTTCGCCGGGGTTATCTAATTAGCCCCGATATGGCTTGCTCCTCCCCCTGATGCCAGAACTTATTGGGTTAATGCTTTGCATAATCCGTAATAAGTGCCCCCCCCCCAAACCAGAGATAAGTGCAACGAAAATACATAGGTCCATGGCTTTTCGCTGGGCCTATGTATTTTTGCGGGGGGAAAAAGTGGTGTTTTCGTGGGACCTAATTGGATAGAGGGATTTAAAAAATCAAAAAACACAAATTTTTTGCTCCCGTGGAAATATCGTGGGTAATTGGATACCCCCTAAATGTGCTACTGTACTTCTGTTTGCAAACATTTCCTATATTCTCCAGTGTGTAAATCTTATCAGAGTATCTAGCTATATAGTAGGGGTGTGGTATGCAAGGTTGATAGTGTCTAGGTCGACCACTATTGGTCAACAGGAAGTAGGTCGACATGGTTTCTAGGTCGACATGTACATGAGTTTTTTCACTTTTTTTGGTGTTGTTTTCTTTGTACAGTGACCGGGAACCCCCTATTAGTGCACCGTGTCCCCTCGCAGCTTTGGGCAAGGTGCCTCACTCTGCTACTGCTGCGCTTGGCACATGTTACCATTCCCAATTGTAGTCCACGTGGATCGTAAAGTATGAAAAAGTAATAAAAAAAAGTGAAAAACTCATGTCGACCTTTTGTCATGTCGACCTAGAACATGTTGACCTAGAGTCCCTGTCAACCTAGAAACCATGTAGACTTACTAACTGTCGACCTATAGTGGTCAACCTAGAGACTGGATACCATATAATTAGCTTACTTGCCGGGGTTTATATTTTGCTTCTTAAATACTTTACTTAAAAGATGGATAACATACAGTGGCCTATTTTTAGATTAGATAAACTGATGAACGCAATCATTAAAAAAAAAAAAAAAATTGTTCAAGGACATGGGGGGCCATTCTGACCCGTTCGCTCGCTGCGTTTTCACACAGCAGAGCGAACGGGTCCCTGCTGCGCATGTGCCGGTGCCTTTTTGTGCCTGCGCATGCGGGACGGCCGACGGCCGTAGCAGAACAGCGATCGCCTCTGCCTGATTGACAGGAAGAGGCGATCGATGGGCGGGAGGGGGGAAATGGCGGCGTTTGGTCGCCGTTTCGTAGGCGCAGTCCAGCCAACACAGGCGTGGCTGGACCAAACGGGGGGCGGGCCGCAGCGGCTGCGTGACGTCATACACAGCCGCTGCGGGCCAGGGAGCGATGAGTAGCTCTCGACCAGCTCGCTAAAGCTGCGCTGGCCAGGAGCTACTCCTGAAGTGCAAAGGCATCGCCACTGTGCGATGTCTTTGCACTTCTGCGAGGGGGGCTGGACTGACATGCGGGGCGGACTAGCCCCGTGCTGGGCATCCCCCCGCATGTCAGGAAAGTTGATCGTAGCTGTACAAAATTTTGCACAGCTACGATCAACTCGAAATGACCCCCATGGGGCCTAATTTAGAGTTGATTGCAGCAGCAAATTTGTTAGCAACTGGGCAAAACCATGGGGGTAATTCCAAGTTGATCACAGCAGGAAATTTTTTAGCAGTTGGGCAAAACCATGTTCTCTGCAGGGGGGGCAGATATAACATTTGCAGAGAGAGTTAGATTTGGGTGGGTTATTTTGTTTCTGTGCAGGGTAAATACTGCCTGCTTTATTTTTACACTGCAATTTAGATTGCAGATTGAACTCACCACACCCAAATCTATCTCTCTCTGCACATGTTATATCTGCCTCCCCTGCAGTGCACATGGTTTTGCCCAACTGCTAACAAAGTTCCTGCTGCGATCAACTCAGAATTACCCCCCATGTGCACTGTAGGTGTGGCAGATATAACATGTGCAGAGAGAGTTAGATTTGGGTGGGGTGTGTTCAAACTGAAATCTAAATTGCAGTGTAAAAATAAAGCAGCCAAAGTTTACCCTGCACAGAAACAAAATAACCCACCCAAATCTAACTCTCTCTGTACATGTTATTTCTGCCCACCCTGCAGTCCACATGGGGGGTAATTTCAAGTTGATCGCAGCAGGAAATTTTTTAGCAGTTGGGCAAAACCATGGGGGGTATTTTTCTTCGCATCGCAGCGATCTTCCGCTAAATGCGC
The DNA here is from genome assembly GCF_028390025.1 of Pseudophryne corroboree. Lineage (NCBI taxonomy): Eukaryota > Metazoa > Chordata > Amphibia > Anura > Myobatrachidae > Pseudophryne > Pseudophryne corroboree. The sequence goes on along the minus strand of NC_086446.1, from coordinate 186,974,118 downwards.
ATGCGCAATGTTCGCACTGCGACTGCGCCAAGTAAATTTGCTATGTAGTTAGGTATTTTACTCACGGCATTACGAGGTTTTTTCTTCGTTCTGGTGATCGTAGTGTGATTGACAGGAAGTGGGTGTTTCTGGGCGAAAACTGGCCGTTTTATGGGAGTGTGTGAAAAAACGCTACCGTTTCTGGGAAAAATCGCGGGAGTGGCTGGAGAAACGGAGGAGTGTCTGGGCGAACGCTGGGTGTGTTTGTGACGTCAAACCAGGAACGACAAGCACTGAACTGATCGCAGATGCCGAGTAAGTTTGAAGCTACTCAGAAACTGCTAAGAAGTGTCTATTCGCAATTTTGCTAATCTTTCGTTCGCAATTTTGATAAGCTAAGATTCACTCCCAGTAGGCGGCGGCTTAGCGTGTGCAAAGCTGCTAAAAGCAGCTTGCGAGCGAACAACTCGGAATGACCACCCATGTGCACTGCAGGGGAGGCAGATATAACATGTGCAGAAAGAATTAGATTTGGGTCGGTTATTTTATTTCTGTGCAGGGTAAAAATACTGGGTGCTTTATTTTTACACTGCAAATTAGATTGCAGATTGAACACACCACACCCAAATCTAACTCTCTCTGCACATGTTATATCTGCCTCCCCTGCAGTGCACATGGGTGGTCATTCCGAGTTGATCGATAGTTATTTTTTTTCTCGCAACGGAGCGATTAGTCGCTAATGCGCATGCGCAATGTCCGCAGTGCGACTGCGCCAAGTAAATTTGCTATGCAGTTAGGTATTTTACTCACGGCATTACGAGGTTTTTTCTTCGTTCTGGTGATCGTAATGTGATTGACAAGAAGTGGGTGTTTCTGGGCGGAAACTGGCCGTTTTATGGGAGTGTGTGAAGAAACGCTACCGTTTCTGGGAAAAACGCGGGAGTGGCTGGAGAAACGGAGGAGTGTCTGGGCGAACGCTGGGTGTGTTTGTGACGTCAAACCAGGAACGACAAGCACTGAACTGATCGCACTGGAAGAGTAAGTCTCGAGCTACTCAGAAACTGCACAGAGAAGTCTTTTCGCAATATTTGCGAATCTTTCGTTCGCAATTTTGATAAGCTAAGATTCACTCCCAGTAGGCGGCGGCTTAGCGTGTGCAAAGCTGCTAAAAGCAGCTTGCGAGCGAACAACTCGGAATGAGGGCCATGGTTTTGCCCAATTGCTAACAGAATTCCTGCTGCGATCAACTTGGAATTACCTCCATGGTTTTGCCCAACTGCTAAAAAATTTGCTGCTGCGATCAACTCTGAATTAGGCCCAAGGTCCTTTAGGGATGCAGTTAAAATACTGGCTGTTGGGATCTCGGCATTCAGGAGACCGATGCCGGAATCCCGACATCCAGTGAAATACCGACGCCCGGAATCCCGACCTCTACAGGTTATTCCCACTCGGTTGGTGGGTCCACGCCACCAACTGAGTATGAATATAGGGCCTAATTAAGACCTAATTCAGATCGTAGATGAGCTAAATTTAGTATATCTACGATCAGTCACATAGACATGCGGGGGGACACCCAGCACAGAGCTAGTCCGCCCTGCATGTCAGGCCCGACTCCCCCCGCACAAGTACAAAAGCATCGCACAGCGGCGATGCTTTTGTACTTGAAGAGTAGCTGCGCACTGGCAGGGAGCTACTCGTTGCTGTGAGGGTTGCAGCAGCTGCGTGTGATGTCACGCAGCCGCCGCCCGCCCCCCGCATGGTCCGGACACGCCTGCGTTGCCCGGACCGCGCCCCTAAAACGGTGGCCAAACGCCGCCGGCCCACCCCCTCCCGCACAGCGAGCGCCTCGGCCTGTCAATCAGACAGAGGCGATCACAGGGCTGAGATGCGATCGCAGGGCTGAGACGGCCGTCGGCTGTCTGGCATGCGCCGGTGCACTGTGGCGCCGGTGCATGTGTAGTTCAGACCTGATTGGCTGCTGTGCGAAAACGCACAGCACCAATCAGGTCTGAATTAGGCCCATAGCCCGGGCCCGAAACGTGGCAAGCGCAGCGAGCCTGCGAGGGTACTCTCTGCCAGGATTCCAGAAGACAGGATGCCGGTTTTGGTATATTGACAGGCAGTATCCTGTCTGCTGGAAAAAAATATTCCGGACCCATCCTTTAGATGTACACAAAAACAGATGAAGGTGACAATAAGAAAAAAAATCTAGATTTTCTTCTTCTATACTTTCTGAAATGGATTGTTGAGTTTTAAATTCTGAACAAATATGGAAGCAGGACTCTTTGTACTGACATGTCTCAGGATAAAGGGTGCACATCAAGTGTCTACAAATATATTTTTAGTAACACCATGAATAACTCTAGAAATTGGAAGAAGCTTTTATGATGAATATTATTTTCTTCCTGCAATTCCAAAAAAGTGGCGAAGGCGAGTCTACATGTGATTGTGACAGGACGGACCCGTACGAAAGACCTCACTGCTTTCGCGTCCCGTCCCCTGTGCACAGAATGGAAGGTCAGGTCACACGGGACCTGGCCACATAGGGGATTCCCGCTTACCGTCAGTAACCGCCTGTTACTGACTCCGCCCACTGCGCTGTGGGCGGGTTTATGCTGCCACCACCAAACTCCTAACCTGCCGTGGCGTTTGGAACCACGGTTCTGCTCTGTATGTGCCGACGCACTGCCTTACCACACCTGTGTGGTGTTGACAAATCCCCACTAGCCACTTGCTAGGCCTCTACCGGTAGCTGGCGGAAGGCGGAACTTGGAGACGTTAGGTGCTTCCCTGGACAGCCGGAGGACGGGGCTATGTTTGGCATAACCCTGTAGGTCACAAGATGAAGCAATCTTCTTGAGGCAGATGTTTATTTGCTCAATAATAGCCTTAAAAAAGACTCATCCCTATTGCTAGGGGCAACAGCATACAGCAAGATGTTCCAGCAGAATGAAGATGGTACAATACAATCTGGAGGCACGCAGGCCTCCTTTTTATGTCAATTTTCCACACAGTACCACAGGGGGGTAAGCCCTCCCTGTCTTCTCCAACCAATCAGGTTATCGCACAAAATATAAATAAATTACATTTTACAAGGATGTCAGTAAGTGCAAAAAAACAATATCCTCCTTCCTGTCACCCAGACAACGTTTGGTATCAGATTAACATTCACTATTGATAAATTTATCACATAGCTTCAAAATACAAATGTTTCTGGTCATTCACATCTTCAGGCAAACCCAGTGTTTGGGGTTACAACAGGAAAGGCTATACAACACATCAAACAGTCTTCCTTCCTGCATCTGCCATTCAGGGTTCATATATCAATTAAATCATTACATGAAACAGGTTCCAAGCCCAGAACTACTTTACATATGGGATAAGGAGATTCCCCGTCAGTAACATCCCTCTCTAAGGAACTTACACATCAAAAGGTTTTGTCATTCACACCTCTCTGCTAGGACAGGGCCATTAGCATGCCACTTCCTACTGACAGGAGATGATTATTCAGACATCTATAGTAAGTGCATTTTTCCTTTAAAATACAGGTGACCACATCTTAAATATAAATACATTTAAACATGCATTCCTGCAATTGTGCACAGAGCACTACATATGACATGTTAAGACACATCATTAAACATATTTTTAAACAGTCTGCGCCCAGCGCCGTAAGTACATTTAACAGTGACGCCAAGCGCCTATTGTCCGCAACATGGCGCCGGCCACTAGGGGTTAACCCCTTCAGTGCTGCAGCGCCCATTGTCCACGTGGGCTGGGGGTCTCTCCGGCCACACTCCTCCCCCCCATTCAAGCGGGAAACCAGCGAGTCATGTCCCAACGATATGGCTCCTGGTCCTGCAGTCCCTTGTGTTGAAGGGGACGCTACCTAGGGGGTGTAGGCTCCGGCCTAGACAGTTCCTCCATAGTGTAGTGGGCCTCTCTTCGTGGGTGCACAATGTTCAAATAGTCCACCTGAAGTCCAAATTCAAGGCTCCACCACAAAAGTCTGTCCAATTTCCCCAAGGTAGGTTGCAGCCACCTAACAGGTGGGTGGTAGGTCACCACTGTGGGGTGCCAGTTACACACCAGTGCCACCAAAGGTGTCACAATTGTGGCATACCCCACCTCCCACAATAGCTGTATACTGCTCAAACAGGCCACAGGGTGCTCCTGCCCATATGGCTCTATCTGGCTCGGTACTGCTCCCAGTCCGTGCAGTGGCGCAGTAGTTCGTAACACACAGTCCTGGTCAAGAATGTGCACCATCAGCACTGGAGCGGGTACCAGAGCCTCCTTCAATGACTGGAATGCCAACTCGCAAGCAGGTGCAAAGTCCACTGACTTGGGAATGCCCTTCCTAGCCATCTCTGTCAAGGGGTTCACTACAGGACTAAAGTCAATGACAACGTGTCCGTAGGGCCTTACAGGTTCTAAGGTCAGTACCGGTCTGGGTGATGTGGGTCGGGGACAGCCTCTGGTGGCCTCCACCCCCTCTGGTTTGGGCCTACCCCTGTCTCCTCCCACATAGTGCCCCAGGCACTGCACCTCCGTCATACCTATCTGGCAACTGTCTGCCCTAACTGTCAGACCTGCCCTCCAATCCTCCTCCGTCGACCTATGACTCGGGAAACCTACCCTGTCACCTAGGCCTACTCCTTCCTCCTCGTCCGCTACCTGTGGCACAGTGATGGCGACTAGACCACCAGCCTCTGGATCCTGTGTGGCATCCACTACAGGGAGGCTGCATGTCTTCCCCGATCTACTGCGCACAGGCAGGGGACCTGCTATGGCCACAGCAACTTGCTGCAAGGGTTCCCCTATGGGCAGAGGCCCAGAGACAACACAACCGCTGGAGTGCCCCAGCTGCCAACGCATGGCACCAGCCTTACAGTTGGTCTGGGCGTCATCCGACATTCCAGACCAGGGTAAGCACTGTGTCAGGCACTTCAGGGTACGGTCTATCTCAGGGTTACTGTCCAAAGGGGTTTCGCTGGCAACCGACACCGGTTGCGCAGGAAAGTTCCCTGGGGGGACCAGTTGGACACATTCCCTATCTGGTCTATCCCCTCCCACTTTCCTGTCTACCCTGTACCTTAACCCTTCCCGCCAGGTCAAACTTCCTGCCCCAACCCTGTCAAGGCTGCTGCCAGAGTGGCGCCTCATGCCTTTCGGGGATGGGTCAGAGAGTTGAGCCTCCCTAAACTCCTGCCTGTGGCCCTCAATCTCTCCTAAATTGGGACACTCTACAGGGGGATCTAGGTGGGGACTACTAGGGTCCGTCTGGTAGGGGTCAGTCATGGAAAAGTCAGTGTGGTTTCTCATACTCACCGCCGGAGTTGGCAAACCACTTGGGTCAGGAGAATCATTGGGCACCCCCACAGGATCAAACAAGCTGGAACCAACATCCTCTGCGTTGCTAGGGGACGTAGGCATACCAGAGGCAAAAGGCATGCGGGGTCGATGTGCCGATCTAGCCACTGTAATCTCTTCCTCTGGGCTGGTTGATGCTGTGGTTGGCTGTGCTGGCAGTTGTCTAGCAGCTGTAGTCTTTTCCTCTGGGCTGGGCTGTGCTGGAGTAGCTGATGTCAACGGTGGTTGTGGAACTTGACTCCGGGGAATGGCGCCAGCAAACGTGGTGACGATCCCACCACCCAGGTCATTTCCTAGGACCACATCAGTTGGGAGACCATCCATGACGGCAACTTCTCGCAACTCTGGTCCAGCTCCCCAGTCCAGGTAGACTCTTGCCATGGGAACCTCTTTCTCTGTTCTATCTGCCAGGGTGACCTTGGCAGTGCGACCCTGCAATACTGCAGCAGGATCTGTAAGGTGGGGGCTCACCACAGTGATTGAGGCCCCAGAGTCTCTTAGGCCTTCCCCCTGCAGGGGTCCCACGTGGAACGGCTGCAGGTGCCTCCGCATGTTGTGTAGGGGCTGTTTGGCCATGCAGATGACTCTCTCCGCAGAGTGCACCTGTCTCTCGCCACACTCCATCGGACTGACTGGAGGGGAAACAGTCTCGGTAGGCTCATCTCCTCTCGTCAAACAAGTGAGCCGGGCTCCAGCACTCAGATTTGGGGCACGAGTCTGGGGTGCTTGGGATGCAGGACAGTTCATCCTCAGATGTCCGATTTTCCCACAGCCGTAGCACTTCTTCTCCAGTCGTGGCACCGATGATCTCTGATCAGTTGCAGGGACGCTGCGGTGCGGTTGCTGGCCAAGAGCACCCGGGTTGGAGGACGCTTGTCTTTGGGGGTGATGAGCTGAAGAGGGGTGTCCCCCTGGTGGTACAGTCTTTTGTAGCTGGCTGCTGGCTGGGCGCTTCTGCCCCCGTGGCCGAATTGCCACATATTTGTCGGCTAATTGGGCAGCCATTTTTAAGCTGGGTGGCTCCCGATCTAGCACCCACTCCTTCACTTCTGGGGCGCACCTGCGGTAGAACTGCTCCCTGCAGATCAGGTCGATCAGTGCATCCCATGTAGTGGCTTCAGAATCCTTCACCCACTTCACCACGTACTGCCGCAGCTGGTTGGCGAACTGCTCATGGGTGCTGCTAGGATTCTTGGGCAAGTCTCTGAACTTCTTCCTGTAAGACTCTGGAGTGATGAAGAATCGCTGGAGGAGGGCCTTCGCAACTTCGTCGTAGTTCCCACAGTCCTCCGTGGCCACTCCTCGATAGGCCTCCAAGGCCTCTCCATGCAGAGTGGGCACAAGGTGTCTCACCAACTCCGATTTGGATAAATCGTGTAGTTTACAAGTCCTTTCAAAAACTTGTAAATGTCCATCAATGTCCCCATCACTGTCTGCAAACTTGGCAAACTGAATGCGTCCTGATCTGTGTACAACAGCTGACAACGGCTCCCGGGGTACCACGGCTTGTGATGCCCACTCCGCATGCCACATCCGAATGACAAGCATGCGTTCTTGCTCCGTTGCCCTTTCCCCCAATTCCGCTAGCCGATCTGCTAGGGTATCCGGGCCGCCCCTCCTGGGACGTTGGGATCCTGGCCCTGCTAGGGATTGCTGGTAAACATTGCTGCTGTGAGAGAGGGCGGGGCTTGTGGGTCTCACCGGTTCCTTACGAAGGTCCACTGTTGGGCCGTCCTCTGCGATGCTGACGCCGTCAGTGCTTTCCACCTCCGCCCGATGTGACCCCTCCACGCTCATGAGCGCCGCCTTCATGACGCTTCTGGACGCGTTGAAAGGGATATCCACACCCTTCTCCTGGCACACGATCTCCAGATCATCCTTGGACATTCCGCTGAATTCCGCCATCTTGTGCATTCTCCTGCGCTGCAGTTACTCCTCTCCTGAGTAACTCGGCTTCTCCAATCGGGTGATGAAAAGCCGCCTGGGATTATCCCACCGCTGGCACCAATTTCTGTGACAGGACGGACCCGTACGAAAGACCTCACTGCTTTCGCGTCCCGTCCCCTGTGCACAGAATGGAAGGTCAGGTCACACGGGACCTGGCCACATAGGGGATTCCCGCTTACCATCAGTAACCGCCTGTTACTGACTCCACCCACTGCGCTGTGGGCGGGTTTATGCTGCCACCACCAAACTCCTAATCTGCCGTGGCATTTGGAACCACGGTTCTGCTCTGTATGTGCCGACGCACTGCCTTACCACACCTGTGTGGTGTTGACGAAACCCCACTAGCCACTTGCTAGGCCTCTACCGGTAGCTGGCGGAAGGCAGAACTTGGAGACGTTAGGTGCTTCCCTGGACAGCCGGAGGACGGGGCTATGTTTGGCATAACCCTGTAGGTCACAAGATGAAGCAATCTTCTTGAGGCAGATGTTTATTTGCTCAATAATAGCCTTAAAAAGACTCATCCCTATTGCTAGGGGCAACAGCATACAGCAAGATGTTCCAGCAGAATGAAGATGGTACAATACAATCTGGAGGCACGCAGGCCTCCTTTTTATGTCAATTTTCCACACAGTACCACAGGGGGGTAAGCCCTCCCTGTCTTCTCCAACCAATCAGGTTATCGCACAAAATATAAATAAATTACATTTTACAAGGATGTCAGTAAGTGCAAAAAACAATATCCTCCTTCCTGTCACCCAGACAACGTTTGGTATCAGATTAACATTCACTATTGATAAATTTATCACATAGCTTCAAAATACAAATGTTTCTGGTCATTCACATCTTCAGGCAAACCCAGTGTTTGGGGTTACAACAGGAAAGGCTATACAACACATCAAACAGTCTTCCTTCCTGCATCTACCATTCAGGGTTCGTATATCAATTAAATCATTACATGAAACAGGTTCCAAGCCCAGAACTACTTTACATATGGAATAAGGAGATTCCCCGTCAGTAACATCCCTCTCTAAGGAACTTACACATCGAAAGGTTTTGTCATTCACACCTCTCTACTAGGACAGGGCCATTAGCATGCCACTTCCTACTGACAGGAGATGATTATTCAGACATCTATAGTAAGTGCATTTTTCCTTTAAAATACAGGTGACCACATCTTAAATATAAATACATTTAAACATGCATTCCTGCAATTGTGCACAGAGTACTACATATGACATGTTAAGACACATCATTAAACATATTTTTAAACAGTCTGCGCCCAGCGCCGTAAGTACATTTAACAGTGACGCCAAGCGCCTATTGTCCGCAACATGGCGCGGGGCACTAGGGGTTAACCCCTTCAGTGCTGCAGCGCCCATTGTCCACGTGGGCTGGGGGTCTCTCTGGCCACAGTGATATTCAACAATTATACACTACCTGCCAGTCACCACCCAAAGGTAAAGGAGTGGCATCCTGAGGTTAAGTATGAGTTGTGGAAGAGCGGGATAATTGGTCCTGGTAAAGGGGTTGAGCTAAGGCCTTGAATGGTGGTGTCCCACACTGGAAAAGAGTTGGATAACACTGGATAGGCTAAAACTGCTTTTCGAGCTGTAAATCGTGCCAATGGGCCTCTATACTGTACCTGTAATCCTGCTGGGAGGCAGAACCATTTCAGTGAGATTTAGTACTTCTACTCACACCACAGATACCTGATTTTAATCAGCAGCCTTTTAAGAAGCGAGGATAAAAAAATGACTGGCTATACACCTCACCAGTGTCGGACTGGGGCATGAAGGGCCTACCGGGGGAATGCAGTGGTAGGGGCCCATGAATAGGGGTGTGGAGAGCCACCATATTGGTTTACATAACCATTAGAGACTGCATGGGCTTGGACCCTTGATATATATACTGCACAGTTAATATTGCTAGTGCATGCATGATAATGTACCAGATTAATAACAGCAATGCATGATAGAAAATACACCAGTCCTGTGCAGTATAATGGAACATATGCATAATGCATACCCTCCAACTGTACCTTTTTGGCAGGTACAATACCTTTTTTTTATGGTCTGTACCGATTTTTGGCTCTCCAAACGTCCATTGAAAGTATAGGTAAAGGGGCATGGCCACACACCCTTTACCCGTGGCCACACCCCCTTTCCTAATTTGTACCGATTTTTATGTTTAAAATGTTGGAGGGTAAGCATAATGTATAATTCAAGTGCACAGTCTGGAACCTCTTACCTAGAGGAGGGGGTGGGGGGCCCAGGCAGTAGGACCCACTGGGGGTTTCCTCTGTGCCCCTGTGGGCCAGTCCGACCCTGCACCTCACATGTGGACACTACACTCCTGTTCCATAATAAACTGCTACAGATTCTGCCTTTTCATTAACATTGAAGGGATGTTCTGTCCTACAATAGTGTGTTACAGCTGTTTTCAGCTTTTTACAGTATACCAGAAGAAAATGTTTGTTCTGTTATTAGAGGTGTCATTTCTTGGTGTTACTAACACTGTGAGAGTAATAATATTTATGAACCGTTACTGACTCTGGTTTAGGAAGTTTTACATTCCTTTAACCTGTGGAAAACATGCATGCTTTTAAAGTGAGACAATTTGTGGTTCCATGTTTATTCAACTCCTGGGAGTATCTATTGTGAATATATTTGTTTTATTTCAAGTCATTTTTATGATTGATATTTATTTTTATTTGGTATCTTGAGAGCATAATACATTTTTAGATGTGATGTTTGCACTGGTTTTCAATTGAAGAAGTTACTGTTATAACTAGTGATGAGCGGGTTCGGATCCTCGGAATCCGACCCGCCCGAACTTCACCTTTTTTTTACACGGGTCCGAGCGACTCGTATCCTCCCGCCTTGCTCGGTTAACCCGAGCGCGCTGTCAAAGTCAGAAAAATATCACGCTACACACTGCCATATTTGCACCTCATGCGTGTCCCCGCTGCGCGTGCATGAGCTCTCCCGTGCGTGCGCATACTCGCTGTTGCGTGCACCCGCGGGCGCACGGTATGCGCATTTACGGTAGAGTTTGTATACGTCTAGCGTGCGACTCAATCGTAACATATTTTAACCATATAAGGTATTTTGTAGATTATGGTCCCTTTGATAGAATCTGAAAGTTTAGTTAATGTAGCATGTTCATAGACAAAGAGATCCCTCTTTGTTTGATACGAAGGGTCAGACAGGGGTTATACAGTGGTGTTTAGTATCCATCGGAAGAGTATTTAATTAGCAATATTCCGGTGTTGGTTTGAAGCAGATTAATCGCTCGTGCGAATAGTTATGGACATAAGAAGTTTATGGACATTTACTATTATTTGCACTTTATTATCCATGCGGCGGGAAACCTAGTTTCCCACCCACCTGAGCAGTTAGGAATAGTCTCAGCCCACCTGTATGAATCAACCTATGACCTTTTGTTATAATGCGAAGACGAATTCCTGTGTCCAATAAACAATAAGAATGTAGGGGCCATTGTACTGTATTGTGTGTAGTGTATAAAAGGACAAGCCGATCTGGGCCAGCTCTCTATTCTCTTCAACGGTTCTCATCACTGATAATCGGGAGCTGGACATCCAGAAGGCGCATGCGATTGTTTCCCTTTATGCGTAAGTTTCTCTGCAATCATATTGTCTCTTATTTAATGTTATAAGCCATTCTCTCTCTCCTTCCCCCTTTAAATGTAATTGTATCTTTATTGTATTTTATGTGTAGTGATTTGGTTAGGTATTTTATGTTATCTTGGTAGTGTATAACTTGTATTGTATTATTCTTTTGCAATTGAACGTTCATTCATTTCCTTAAAAGGCGTTAGACCCTTAGACCGGTATTGTGTGTTCATTATATTGCAGAGGGTAATAGGAGCGTCTCTATCGCTCAAACAGCTTTAGTGTAAACAAGGTTAAGCAGCGTTATATCGCTACAGTGTTTCAGTACAAGGTCTACAGTATAAGAATATCCTTTCTGTGTGTTACATTCAAGGTCTACTGATTGTTATCTCGTGAGCGTCTGCGCCGCTCGCGATCTCCTCGTGGTCTCGAGCGTCCGCTACGCTGATAGCGTAGCATTACGGTAGTCGCTCACCTATAGTGTTCCCGATACCAACAGCGTATTCTCGCGAGCGTTTGTGTCGCTCGAGCGGCTCGCTCCCGATACAGCGTCCGCTACGCTAAGGGGGTACCCTTACGGTACAAGTGCGCCAATTGCGTACTGTGTCTCTTAACCTCTTTACAGTGTGTTATATAGGATAAAATATTAGGCTTTATCAGCGCCCGAACGTCATCATCCCGCTGTCGGATTCTCGCGAGACTCGGATTCTATATAAGGAGCCGCGCGTCGCCGCCATTTTCACACGTGCATTGAGATTGATAGGGAGAGGACGTGGCTGGCGTCCTCTCCGTTATAGTAGAACACAGAGTGACTTAGTTAGTTATAATTGTGGGGAGGATTGGGGACGGGGAGCAGCTGTTAGGGAGTACAGTGCAGGGTTTTGATTATACCACCAGTGAGTTTAATCCTTTGTTTCTCTGCCTGAAAAAAACGCTCCGACCACCATATCTGTGCTCACTCAGTGTGCTGCACTGCTGCATGATATATCTGTGCTGAGTGCACTGCTCTGCTCACACTGCCTAATTGTGGGGACTGGGGAGCAGTTATAGCAGGAGTACAGTGCACAGTTTTGCTGACAGTGACCACCAGTCCAGTATACGTTTGTCTGCCTGAAAAACACTCCTGTGTTTTTTTTTTCTTCATACTAGTTTAGCAGTCTGCTGACAGTGTCCACCAGGTCCGTTATACAGTATATTATATATATAAGCAGCAGTACGGTAGGCCACGGCTGTACCTACATCTGTGTCGTCAGTGCACTCGTCGTCCATAAGTAATATAATACTATACTATCCATCCATCTACATTGTATACCTGTGGTGTTTTTTTTTTCTTCATACTAGTTTAGCAGTCTGCTGACAGTGTCCACCAGGTCCGTTATACAGTATATTATATATATAAGCAGCAGTACGGTAGGCCACGGCTGTACCTACCTCTGTGTCGTCAGTGCACTCGTCGTCCATAAGTAATATAATACTATACTATCCATCCATCTACATTGTATACCTGTGTTGTTTTTTTCTTCATACTAGTTTAACAGTCTGCTGACAGTGTCCACCAGGTCCGTTATACAGTATATTATATATATAAGCAGCAGTACGGTAGGCCACGGCTGTACCTACCTCTGTGTCGTCACTCGTCGTCCATAAATAATATAATACTATACTATCCATCCATCTACATTGTATACCTGTGTTGTTGTTTTTTTCTTCATACTAGTTTAGCAGTCTGCTGACAGTGTCCACCAGGTCCGTTATACAGTATATTATATATATAAGCAGCAGTACGGTAGGCCACGGCTGTACCTACCTCTGTGTCGTCAGTGCACTCGTCGTCCATAAGTAATATAATACTATACTATCCATCCATCTACATTGTATACCTGTGTTGTTGTTTTTTTCTTCATACTAGTTTAGCAGTCTGCTGACAGTGTCCACCAGGTCCGTTATACAGTATATTATATATATAAGCAGCAGTACGGTAGGCCACGGCTGTACCTACCTCTGTGTCGTCACTCGTCGTCCATAAATAATATAATACTATACTATCCATCCATCTACATTGTATACCTGTGTTGTTGTTTTTTTCTTCATACTAGTTTAGCAGTCTGCTGACAGTGTCCACCAGGTCCGTTATACAGTATATTATATATATAAGCAGCAGTACGGTAGGCCACGGCTGTACCTACCTCTGTGTCGTCAGTGCACTCGTCGTCCATAAGTAATATAATACTATACTATCCATCCATCTACATTGTATACCTGTGTTGTTGTTTTTTTCTTCATACTAGTTTAGCAGTCTGCTGACAGTGTCCACCAGGTCCGTTATACAGTATATTATATATATAAGCAGCAGTACGGTAGGCCACGGCTGTACCTACCTGTGTCGTCACTCGTCGTCCATAAGTAATATAATACTATACTATCCACCCATCTACATTGTATACCTGTGGTGGCTTTTAGTTGTGCGCAAAATATGGAGAACAAAAATGTGGAGGTTAAAAAAATAGGGAAAGATCAAGATCCACTTCCACCTCGTGCTGAAGCTGCTGCCACTAGTCATGGCCGAGACGATGAAATGCCATCAACGTCGTCTGCCAAGGCCGATGCCCAATGTCATAGTACAGAGCATGTAAAATCCAAAACACAAAAGATCAGTAAAAAAAATGACCCAAAAATCAAAATTAAAAGCGTCTGAGGAGAAGCGTAAACTTGCCAATATGCCATTTACGACACGGAGTGGCAAGGAATGGCTGAGGCCCTGGCCTATGTTCGTGGCTAGTGGTTCAGCTTCACATGAGGATGGAAGCACTCATCCTCTCGCTAGAAAAAAAGAAAAGACTTGCGGCAAAAGCACAGCAAAGAACTGTGCGTTCTTCGAAATCACAAATCCCAAAGGAGAGTCCAATTGTATCGGTTGCGATGCCTGACCTTCCCAACACTGGACGGGAAGAGCTTGCGCCTTTTTCTTTGCGTCATGTGCTGTTTGGGGAGTATTTTTTGGAAGGGCCATCCTGCGTGAGATGGGCCAGGTGTTTGTGCCGGCCACTAGGGTCGCTTAGCTTACTCACACAGCTACCTCATTGCGCCTCTTTTTTTCTTTGCGTCATGTGCTGTTTGGGGAGTATTTTTTGGAAGGGCCATCCTGCCTGACACTGCAGTGCCACTCCTAGATGGGCCAGGTGTTTGTGTCGGCCACTAGGGTCGCTTAGCTTACTCACACAGCTACCTCATTGCGCCTCTTTTTTTCTTTGCGTCATGTGCTGTTTGGGGAGTATTTTTTGGAAGGGCCATCCTGCCTGACACTGCAGTGCCACTCCTAGATGGGCCAGGTGTTTGTGTCGGCCACTTGTGTCGCTTAGCTTAGCCATCCAGCGACCTCGGTGCAAATTTTAGGACTAAAAATAATATTGTGAGGTGTGAGGTGTTCAGAATAGACTGGAAATGAGTGTAAATTATGGTTATTGAGGTTAATAATACTATGGGATCAAAATGACCCCCAAATTCAATGATTTAAGCTGTTTTTTAGGGTTTTTTGAAAAAAAGACCCGAATCCAAAACACACCCGAATCAGACAAAAAAAATTCGGTGAGGTTTTGCCAAAACGCGTTCGAACCCAAAACACGGCCGCGGAACCGAACCCAAAACCAAAACCCGAAAAATTTCCGATGCACATCACTAGTTATAACCCGTACATTCTACATATCCTCTAGCTGTGCCATTTTTTTCTTTATTGGGAGATAGTATCAATATCCAGGGCCGGGTTAAGCCTTGGGGGGGCCTTGGGCACTTAAGACAGGGGGTTCTGGTGGAGGGGGAGGGTGTATATTAGATTGTGCATATCTCTCAACATGACCCATTCTGGGAGGGACAAAATGCTCTTTACCTGGTCTTCCCTTTTAATATATGATTGGCATCACGTGTGGTGAACTATTACATTGATTAAAAAAAAGTATTTCAACAAAAATGATTACAATCATAATTAAGAAGAAAATCCAGGTACATCTGTAGAGAGTATTTTGTCCCTCCTGGAATGGGAGGTATGGATTGTGAATATTAAATATAAACTATTAGATTTAAACTAATAGTTTAATAAGACCTGGGTACTGTTTATATCTCCACCTAGTAGAGATACACATTTTTTTATGTTTTCCTGTTGTGGAACAAAGACAACTTAAACAACCTTGGAAAGCTTGTTAAACTCTCCTGTTATTGCTTTCCTACGGGACTCTTCTATTAGACTAGTTCCCTGTGTCCCCAATCCCTTTCCTGGACTTTATGTGTGTATACATACCTAATCATCCTGTACCGCGGGATCTTGCGTGCCTGGCTGCCTGTACTCACACTTAAAACCCGCAGCGGATCTAAAAGCTTTACCTGTGGCTGCCTGCATCCTTTTTCCCCTGCCACAGCTCTGCATGAGGTGCTTGCTGGTAGTGCCATGACTGGGTGCTGCCTTCTTCCCCCCTGATGGAGTATCCCGGACCCTAAGAGATCTACCAACGGTCGACTTACCGGGGATCCCACTGGTGACCTCTGCTGCCTGGAGGCACTCTTTGAACCCACCTGGGATCGCTAGCTGCTTGGGGGATCACTTGGATCTGCCTGGGCAGTGTGTCCCGCTTCCTCCCTGCATAACTCCGGCTGCAACTTAACGAGGACCATCTCTACGGCTTGTCTCTGCCCGGTATTCCCTTTCTCCTGCTGGAGCTATTTCCGTGCTGCCAGCACATGAAGTACCTGCCTGGTGCGCCTTTCTGTGGCTGCTGGTCCTGTGCCTTTTGCTGGTATTATCTGTTGGCTCTGCACTCTGGTAACTGGCAGCGCTACCTACCTCTGTCACCACCCTCGGAACGTTTTATCCCCAGGTGTCATCTCATGGATCCAGGTTGGTGCATATTGGTGTCTGATTGTCCTGCTCTCGTCCTGGCTGGTCTGGTGTGCACCCTCTTACTTTGGACCTGGTCTGGGACCCTTCTAATTGGACTCTATGGGGTATATGCAATTCCGGGCGAATTGCGGCACTTTTTCGCCCGTTTTTAAATTCGACACAATTCGACCGTCGAATTCCGGCAGGTGGGTGCCGGAATTCGACATATTCAATAAAAAACGAATTCGACAGTCCCGCTGTCGAAAAACGGCCGATTTGACGGATTTTGATTAGATTTCTAAAAATGTTTAAAAAAACGGTAAAAAACCCGAAAAAAAATTGCATGGGGTCCCCCCTCCTAAGCATAACCAGCCTCGGGCTCTTTGAGCCGGTCCTGGTTGCCAAAATACGGGGAAAAAAATGACAGGGGATCCCCCGTATTTTAACAGCCAGCACCGGGCTCTGCGCCTGGTCCTGGTGCAAAAAATACGGGGGACAAAAAGAGTAGGGGTCCCCCATATTTTTTGTACCAGCACCGGGCTCCACTAGCTGGACAGATAATGCCACAGCCGGGGGACACTTTTATACCGCTCCCTGCGGCTGTGGCAATAAATACCCAACTAGTCACCCCTGGCCGTTGTACCCTGGAGAAGTGGGGACCCCTTCAATCAAGGGGTCCCCCCACAGCCACCCAAGGGCCAGGGGTGAAGCCCGAGGCTGTCCCCTCCATCCAAGGGCTGCAGATGGGGGGCTGATAGCCTTGTGTAAAAATAAAAAAATATTGTTTTTTGCAGAACTACAAGTCCCAGCAAGCCTCCACCGCAAGCTGGTACTTGGAGAACCACAAGTACCAGCATGCGGGGGAAACGGGCCCACTGGTACCTGTAGTTCTTCTGCAAAAAAAATACCCAAATAAAAACAGGACACGCACACCGTGAAAATACAACTTTATTTCACACATGCCGACACATACATACTTACCTATGTTGACACGCCGACTCTGGCCACGTCTCCAATGTTGTCGAATCCGGGGTACCTGAAAATAAAATTATACTCACCTGATCCAGTGTCCGGTTCTTTTATTGTAATCCACGTACTTGGCAAAACAAAAAACGCATTTACCCGAACCAGACGGACTGAAAGGGGTCCCATGTTTACACATGGGACCCCTTTCCCCGAATGCAGAGACACCCCGTGACTCCTGTCACAGAAGGTCCCTTCAGCCAATCAGGAAGCGACACGTCGTGGCACTCTCCTGATTGGCTGTATGCGCGTCGGAGCTGTCAGACGCGCATCGCACAGCCCCCTCCATTATCTTCAATGGTGGGAACTTTGCGGTCAGGTCACCCGCGGTCAGCCACCGCGGGTAACCCCACCGCTGACCGCAAAGTTCCCACCATTGAAACTAATGGAGGGAGCTGTGCGATGCGCTGTCTGCCAGCTCAGACGCGCAAAGCCAATCAGGAGAGTGCCACGAAGTGGCGCTTCCTGATTGGCTGAAGGGACCTTCTGTGACAGGAGTCACGGGGGGGTCTCTGCATTCGGGGAAAGGGGTCCCATGTGTAAACATGGGACCCCTTTCAGTCCGTCTGGTTCGGGTAAATGCGTTTTTTTGTTTTGCCAAGTACGTGGATTACAATAAAAGAACCGGACACTGGATCAGGTGAGTATAATTTTATTTTCAGGTACCCCGGACGTCGACATTGGAGACGTGGCCAGAGTCGGCATGTCGACATAGGTAAGTATGTGTGTCGGCATGTATGTAATAAAGTTATACTTTCACGGTGTCTGTGTCCTGTTTTTATTTGGGTATTTTTTTGCAGTAGAACTACAGGTACCAGCGGGCCCGTTCCCCCCCCCCGCATGCTGGTACTTGTGGTTCTCCAAGTACCGGCTTGCGGGGGAGGCTTGCTGGGACTTGTAGTTCTTCTGCAAAAAACAATATTCTTACATTTTCAACAAGGCTATCAGCCCCCCATCCGCAGCCCATGGATGGGGGGGGGACAGCTTCGGGCTTCACCCCGGGCCCTTGGGTGGCTGTGGGGGGGGCCCTTGATTGAAGGGGTCCCCACTCCTCCAGGGTACCCCGGCCAGGGGTGACTAGTTGGGTATTTAATGCCACGGCTGCAGGGAGCGGTATAAAAGTGTTCCCCGGCTGTGGCATTATCTGTCCAGCTAGTGGAGCCCGGTGCTGGTACAAAAAATACGGGGGACCCCTACTCTTTTTGTCCCCCGTATTTTTTGCACCAGGACCAGGCGCAGAGCCCAGTGCTGGTTGTTAAAATACGGGGGATTCCCTGTCATTTTTTTCCCCGTATTTTGGCAACCAGGACCGGCTCAAAGAGCCAGAGGCTGGTTATGCTTAGGAGGGGGGACCCCACGCATTTTTTTTTTCAGATTTTTACCCCATTCCATTAAAATATATATATATTTTTAAAAATATATAAATAATACTTGTGCCTCCTAAATAGACAAACCAAGTACCTAATCCCTTCTAATATAAATAGATATGCTATTACCAATAAAAAAAAACACATAAAAAAACATGTTTTTAAAATTTTTCATTAGATTCCGCCAGCAAAGTGTGGCGGATTGAAAATGACGAATTTACTGTCTAAAAGCACTGTTGTCGAATTTACAATCTTCAATTGAATATACTTTTTGTCGAAATGCCGCATTTGTACCATTGCAGAAATGTCGAATTTGACAAATGTCGAATTTCAAAAAGTCGAATTTGGAATGGCCGTTTTTTTGACGAAAAGTACTGAATTGCATTGTCGATTTATTTATTTTTGGCGAAAATGTCCAGTTTTTCGACATTTTCGGGAATTCGACCGCAATTGCATATACCCCTATAACTCTGGAAAGTGAACTTGGTCCCGCTGGGTGTTCCTGCTGAGGGACACGTCTGGATTTATTTAACTTTCAATCCGCTCTTCATCCTCTGGGACTACTTGGCTGGCTGAGTAGTGCTCCTTTTGTTTTATATTGATTCATACCATATTTTGCCTTTTTTCTTCCCCTTTCTTTTCTCCCCTGGGATTCTTTCTTTCTCCTCCTACTCTTTCACTAGCTGCAGCTACTTTCTTACATCCCCATTCTTTCTCAGTTCCCCAGTGCTAATTTTCTGTTGTTCTTTACTATTGTCTCTCTCTCTTTTTTAGTGTAGCACAGAGGTTCCCAAACTGTGTGCCGTGGCTCCCTGGGGTGCCTCGGGACACTTGCAGGGGTGCCTTGGATTGGTGGTCCAGGACCAATTCAAATTATTTATGGTCAATATAATAGGCAAAACTAGTGCTAGTAGCTGTCAGTCATAAAATATGGGGACAAACAGAAGCAAATCTTGTCCCTCACCACACAATTGAGCCTAAGGATGACATATAAATACAATCTACTTAATTTAATATTTCTTTCTAAATTTCTCAATAAGAAATTTTTGGCCTAGGGGTGCCGTGAAAAAAATTCAGATACTCTAGGGCGCAGTGATTCAAAAAAGTTTGGAAACCACTGGTGTAGCATCAACTGTCCAGCATCCCATTTGAGGCAACTTAATATTGTGGGGGTTTTTTTGTTGTTATTTTATCAAACATGTTCCCTTCTTGTGGGGATTGTTGGGGGCTCACAGCTCTCTAGGTTTCTTGATTTACTGAGCTATTTTATAGTCTGACTCCAGTGAATAACTTGCAAATTTTGGTGTTATTATATATCTGGGAAAATGTCTACATGTGGGATTCCTCATTTGGAGACGTGTGCTCCAACACCGTCTCTCCATTCTGTCTCATCAGGGGTGAGAGTCATATCTCTATTGTATGACACAAACGCTCTCGCTGCTCAGCTGGTGGCAGAATTGTTAAATATCTTGATACCCTACATTGAAAACAAATTTCCCTGTATGATGTCTCTCTTTGACCGCAACCTGGCCCATTTTGATGACCAATCTCCTTGTTTGCATACTTCAATACAGTCACAAATGGACTCTGAGATTGGTGGTCCATCTACAAATAGCCTCAAAATTGAGTTCACTGCTTCTATGTCCACATATATGTCTGAGGCTGAAGCCCCTATTTCTGTCCCGACAACTTATTGCTGTACTAAGTTTGTCAGTTTTGCTTCAATCCCTGATTCTCATCCTTCTGAAAAACAGGATTTGCAAATTGAATTGGGCACATCATTATCATCCATTGCCCATTTTTCACTCCACAGGAAGGTACTAGGTAGAAACATGCCCCGTTTCATTGACCCGCACATGTTTCTTTCCCCCTCACCCACTGAGTTGATGTATTGGCATGTCAGAAAAGAAAGACCAATCCTTACAACGTATACATTAGGTCTCTTTGGTGGCCTCCTTGGTTTCATTACATAAGTGGTGACCTTTCGCCTAATTCTCGGATTTTGGTGCCTAGCTACAATAGACCTTTTCCATGATTAACAAATTTTCTGTATTATCGCATTTGCCCTTATCTTTACAGTCAAAATACATATGTGTCACTGACCTAGGTTGGGGGTGTTGTGAACTCGGGGGTTCTCCCGATGGTAGGGGAGAGGAACCACAGTTGGGTCGGAACAGGGATGGCTTAATATAGGTCTTCCTCATACAGGACTCTGACAGTAAAGCTTGGTGAAAATATTAAAGAACTTTATTGCAGGAAGAGAGCAACACAATGTCACATGGCAGAGAAGGAACGTATGGGGAAATGTCCAGGCCTATAGGAGAACTTGTAAGCAATGCTAAGGATTCCAGGAAAAGAAGTACTTGTGAGTGTTGGTACAAGATAATAATGACTGAAGAACTTGTAAGTGATGTTTTTAAAGATAATGGTGATTTGACGAACTGGTGAACGGTGGTTAAAGACTGATGATTTGAAACACTTGTGAGCGGTGGTTAAAGACACTGATGATTTGTAGAACTTGAGAACGGTGGTTACAGACACTGATGATTTGTAGAGCTTGTGAACGGTGGTTAAAGACACTGATGATTTGTAGAACTTGAGAACGGTGGTTACAGACACTGATGATTTGTAGAGCTTGTGAACGGTGGTTAAAGACACTGATGATTTGTAGAACTTGAGAGCGGTGGTTAAAGACACTGGCACCTTGCAAAACTTGGGAGCGGTGGTTCAAGACACTGATGATTTGTATGACTTGAGACCGGTGATTAAAGACACTGTTGATTTGTAGAACTTGAGAGCGGTGATTAGCCCGCAGCACACGCTGACTCCAAGAAGCACTGGTGACTGGATTGCAGAGAAACACACCAGCCGCAGTATACGCTGAACTGTGCAGCAACTGGCACCTGGAAGTGCCGGAGACACTGGGGTATGACTGCAGAGAGATACGTCGGGAACAAGAGCACTGGCATCCACGTCAGGGGAAAAGACGATACTCAGGCGCCGAGGCTCTGCCCGGCGTCTGACTTTGAATCTCGCGCCTCCGCTGGATTGGCGGAACAGTCTGATGACGTCACCTGCTCCCTGCCCACGTGATGCCGGGTGTCATGGCGGTGCCCCTGCCCGGGGGAACCGCCGGGAGCCGCGCCAGCCAGACGCCGGAGCCCGTGGACCACCGAAGGCGGAGGCCACTACACAGACCAGCAGGCACGCAGGGGTAAGCGCGGTGAACGCCGCCTATGGCGTGTGACAGTACCCCCTCCTCCAGGAGTGGCCCCCGGACACTTTCCAGGCTTTGTTGGATGTCTGGAATGGAAAATCTGCACCAGTCGGGGAGCCATAACTTCAGTAGCCTTGACCCAGCTCCTCTCCTCGGGGCCAAAACCTTTCTACTCCACTAAATACTGTAGATTCTTGTGAAGATAACGAGAGTCAAGAATAGCTTTGATTTCAATGTCCGTTCCAGCTTCAGACTCTGCAGAGGTTGGCCTCGGGGACTTTAAATGGAACCGGTTTAAAATAAGGGGGCGAAGGAGAGAAACATGAAAGGAGTTTGGTATCCGGAGGTGGGAAGGCAATCCAATTTGCAGACAACCGGATTCAGGACTTGTAACACGGGGTAAGGACCAATAAACTTTGGGGCGAACTTCATAGTGGGCACCCTTAACCGGAGGTTGCGGGTGGAGAGCCATACCCTGTCACCAACCTTGTATTGAGGAGCTGCTCGTCGCTTCCTATCCGCAAAGAACTTATAGCGGCCGGAGACTCTCTTGAGATTAGCATGAACTCGACTCCAAATTTGACTGAAGTGCCGAAGAGTAGAGGCTGCAGCAGGAACATCCTCCGGAGGACAAATGGGTAATTCAGGAACTTGAGGATGGAACCCATAATTAATGAAAAATGGGGACTCACCAGTCGAAGAGTGGTACAGATGATTCTGGGTAAACTCGGCCCACGGCAACAGTTCCACCCAATCATCTTGCAAGGGAGAGAGATAAACACGGAGAAAAGTCTCTAAATCTTGATTGACGTGTTCAGTTTGCCCGTTGGTCTGTGGATGGTAAGCGGATGAAAACTTGAGTTTTATCTGTAAGGCCGTACAGAGAGCTCTCCAGAATCTTGCAGTGAATTGTACCCCCCGGTCAGAGACGATTTCCTGAGGTAAACCGTGCAGGCGGAAATGTTCTCGGATAAATAACAAAGCCAACTTGGGCGCTGATGGTAACCCGGTCAAAGGTACAAAATGTGCCATCTTAGAGAAATGGTCGATAATTACCCAGACAGTATTGCGACCCTTGGGGAGGGGCAATTCAGTGACAAAGTCCATAGAGATATGGGTCCAAGGCCTCTGAGGAATGGACAGTGGATACAACAACCCCGCAGGAGGCAAACGAGGAATTTTGTGCTGAACACACTGAGGACATGAGTTGACATAATCTTGAATATCCTTCTTCATAGTGTCCCACCAGTAAGACCTTCGTAGAAACTCCCACATCTTTTGAACTCCAGGATGACCGGAAAACTTGGAAATATGAGCCCACTGCAACAACCTTGGTCGAAATTTAGCTGGCACAGACATTCTCCCAGGAGGAGGACCCAGAGCGGTGGGAGCCGCCGACATAGAAACTGGACTGAGATCAAAGCCTTCTCAACGGAATTCTCCTCATCCGAAGCTGTTAAGGAACCGGATAAAGCATCAGCCTTGGTGTTAAAAGTCCCAGCCCGGTACTTAATGACAAATGAAAACCGAGTAAAGAAGAGCGCCCATCTAGCTTGACGCGGATTCAAGCACTGGGCCGTCTTGAGGTACAGCAAATTCTTATGATCAGTGAAAATTGTAATTAGGTGTTCAGCACCTTCCAAAAGATATCTCCATTCCTCCAAGGCAGATTTTATTGCCAAAAGTTCTTTGTCTCCAATGGTGTAATTCTGTTCCGCAGGAGAGAATTTGCGAGAATGGAAACCACATGGATGTAACTTCCCATCTGGAGCGTACTGCGAAAGCACGGCACCTATGCCTACCGTGGAAGCATCAACCTCCAAAAAGAATGGTTTTGAAAAATCTGTTTGCTGAAGTACTGGAGCGGACATAAAGGCTGCCTTTAACTGAGCGAACGCTGCTATAGCTTCGGAGGACCCATGACTTGGGTCAGAACCCTTCTTGGTTAGGGCAGTAATAGGTGCCACGATGGTAGAGAATCCCTTTATGAATTTCCGGTAGTAATTTGCAAAGCCCAGAAATCGTTGTACCGCTTTCAAAGAAAGAGGCTGAGTCCAGTCCCGGGTGGCAGCGAGTTTCTCTGGATCCATACGAAGCTCTGTGCCCGAAATGATGTAACCAAGAAATGGAATAGAAGAAACCTCAAAGGTACATTTGGAAATCTTGCCATAAAGATGATTCTCTCGTAATCGAAGAAGTACCTCTTTGACCTATATTCTGTGCTCTGTGAGATTTTTAGAAAATATCAGAATGTCATCCAAATATACCACGACACTTAGGTATAGCATATCCCGAAAGACTTCGTTAATGAATCCCTGGAAAACGGCAGGAGCGTTGCTGAGGCCAAACGGCATTACCAGGTACTCGTAATGCCCATCCCTGGTATTGAAGGCCGTCTTCCATTCGTCTCCCTGTCGGATACGTATCAAATTATAAGCTCCCCTTAAATCAAGTTTGGTGAAAACTCGGCTTCCGCGAACTCTATCAAAGAGCTCCGTAATGAGCGGCAAAGGATACTTATTCTTAATGGTGACATCATTTAGACCACGATAGTCAATACATGGTCTTAGCCCTCCGTCCTTCTTCTTCACAAAAAAGAAACCCGCCCCCGCCGGGGAGGTAGAGGGGCGGATGAATCCTTTCTGCAGATTAGACTTGATATAGTCCGACATAGCTTGGGTCTCGGGTAATGATAAGGGATAAGTGCGACCCCGAGGTGGCATTTTCCCCGGAATGAGCTCAATGGGACAGTCCCAGGGTCTATGCGGTGGTTAACAGATCGGCCACTTGCTCCAAGAAAACGTCAGAAAATTCCCGATAGGCCTCCGGAATGAGCCCTTCATCTGACTTGGAAGATACACGGAGCGGATAGACAGGGGTGAGACAATTTGAATGACAAAAAGGACTCCAAGATGTTATTTGTGTCGAACTCCAGTCGACGTGAGGGTTGTGAAGTTTAAGCAAAGGAAGGCCAAGAACCAGATCGTGGGCATCTCCCGAATCACTAGGAACTCCAGATGTTCTTGATGCAGAGCTCCCACTTGTAGTTTGATTGGTACTGTACAACTTGAAATCAGACCGTTAGAAATTTGGGTACCATTGATAGCAGTCAACGTAATAGGTCGTTCGACCGACCGTAGCTGAAAACCCAGACTCTGAGCACAGGAAAGGGAAATAAAATTTCCTGCAGCCCCTGAGTCCAGCAGAGCCTTAACGGGTTTGGCTATTGACTCGGAGAACAGAGACACGGAGAGTAAACAGTCCACTGACGGAGAAGGTTTAGAAGAAACCCCTAGCTCGACTCCTCCGGAACAAGCTAGGACTGCCCGTTTCCCGGATGAGACTTGCAAAACTTGAGAAAATGATCCGCGGCTCCACAGTAGAGTCAGAATCTACCCTCACGACGACGCTGACGTTCTTCTGGGGACAGCCGAGATCGATTAATCTGCATGGGTTCATCAGGACTTGGAATAACAGTTTGCTTAGACGGAAAAGATCGGACCCTTGATCGATCTGACCGACTACGTTCGCCACCTCGTTCCTGCATGCGAAGATCCACCTTTACACAGAGCGAGATCAACTGTTCTAAAGAATACGGCAAATCTCTAGTGACCATTTGTACTTTAGACGATCGGAGAGCCCGTTCCAAAAGGCAGCCCGAAGGGCATCATTATTCCAACGCAGTTCTGAGGCTATGGTCTGAAAATTAATCACATACTGTCCCACTGAACGAGAGCCTTGTCGGACACGAAGCAAGTCTGCAGAGGCAGCGGTCGTCCTGCCTGGCTCATCAAAGATCCTCCGGAATGACGCAATGAAATTGGTGTAACTAGAAACCAATGGATCAGATCGCTCCCATAACAGAGACACCCAATCCAACGCTGAACCCTCGAGCAAAGAAATAATGTATGCCACCTTGGACCGATCAGTAGGGAAGTTATGTGAAAGAAGTTCAAAGTGTACCTCGCACTGATTGAGAAAACCATGGCAATTCTTAGGATTCCCATTATAGCGAGAAGGAGTAGGGAGCTGAAGGCGTGACCTGGTTCCAGAGGAGGATGGAACATTACTAGAAACAACCACTGGAGCAGGTACTGGAGCTGGGGCCGGTACTAATGAAGACAGAGAAGTCTGAATTTGATCCAGCCGGCCAGACAATTCCTGGAGATAATGCATCACCTGGCCCTGTGCTGCTTCCTGACTTTGTACTCGAGAAATCAAGTCCTGGATGGTACTTGCCTCTGGGCTCCGATCCCCCGGGTCCATGAGTCCTGAGTATACTGTCACTGACCTAGGTTGGGGGTGTTGTGAACTCGGGGGTTCTCCCGATGGTAGGGGAGAGGAACCACAGTTGGGTCGGAACAGGGATGGCTTAATATAGGTCTTCCTCATACAGGACTCTGACAGTAAAGCTTGGTGAAAATATTAAAGAACTTTATTGCAGGAAGAGAGCAACACAATGTCACATGGCAGAGAAGGAACGTATGGGGAAATGTCCAGGCCTATAGGAGAACTTGTAAGCAATGCTAAGGATTCCAGGAAAAGAAGTACTTGTGAGTGTTGGTACAAGATAATAATGACTGAAGAACTTGTAAGTGATGTTTTTAAAGATAATGGTGATTTGACGAACTGGTGAACGGTGGTTAAAGACTCTGATGATTTGAAACACTTGTGAGCGGTGGTTAAAGACACTGATGATTTGTAGAACTTGAGAACGGTGGTTACAGACACTGATGATTTGTAGAGCTTGTGAACGGTGGTTAAAGACACTGATGATTTGCATGACTTGAGAGCGGTGATTAAAGACACTGATGATTTGTAGAACTTGAGAGCGGTGGTTAAAGACACTGGCAACTTGCAAAACTTGGGAGCGGTGGTTCAAGACACTGATGATTTGTATGACTTGAGAGCGGTGATTAAAGACACTTGATTTGTAGAACTTGAGAGCGGTGATTAAAGACACTGATGATTTGTAGAACTTGAGAGCGGTGATTAGCCCGCAGCACACGCTGACTCCAAGAAGCACTGGTGACTGGATTGCAGAGAAACACACCAGCCGCAGTATACGCTGAACTGTGCAGCAACTGGCACCTGGAAGTGCCGGAGACACTGGGGTATGACTGCAGAGAGATACGTCGGGAACAAGAGCACTGGCATCCATGTCAGGGGAAAAGACGATACTCAGGCGCCGAGGCTCTGCCCGGCATCTGACTTTGAATCTCGCGCCTCCGCTGGATTGGCGGAACAGTCTGATGACGTCACCTGCTCCCTGCCCACGGGATGCCGGGTGTCATGGCAGCGCCCCTGCCCCGGGGAACCGCCGGGAGCCGCGCCAGCCAGACGCCAGAGCCCGTGGACCACCGAAGGCGGAGGCCGCAACACAGACCAGCAGGCACGCAGGGGTAAGCGCAGTGAACTCCGCCTATGGCGTGTGACAATATGTATTTTTTTTTTTTGTGGTACCAGTTAGTCCCACATTCTTGAGAGCTAATACAATTCACCTGGGCTGGTTTAGTGTCCTTCCCCCTCCCCCCCACGCACACACACTCGCACACACACACATCCACACTTACACCTTTTTCCCCTATTTTCTAATTTCATGTTTTTAGTTGTTTTTTTTCAACCTGTGCTGACTAGCCAGTTTGACTCGCCTATTTTATACAATCTCACAAATATACTGTATTTTCGTAATGGTGTTCCTAGCACAGTATGCATTGACATTTAATATTATTAGACCGATCAGGTCAACCTAATGTGTGCATCACTATATTGCTCTGACATTGCAATCCTTTTGCCATAAAATGCAATTATGTAACCTGGTTCGGTTGCCTATTTAACACATCTTAAATTTACATCTACTTTAAACCACCGGACGCACTCTGTGTCTTTCCGTTATTTGGTGCATTGTAACGGAATATAGCTTACATGTAAGGGTCTGGTGGGCTCTTTTAAAGCTCCGCCGCCTTTGCTCCATGGTTCTTGTATGCAGCCATACTAACCCCCTTCCTGTTTAATTGATAGGCGTTAGCAATTGGCTGGCTATATTTAACACAAAGTTTAGGGTAATTTCCCTTT
Source organism: Pseudophryne corroboree (assembly GCF_028390025.1). NCBI lineage: Eukaryota > Metazoa > Chordata > Amphibia > Anura > Myobatrachidae > Pseudophryne > Pseudophryne corroboree. The sequence goes on along the minus strand of NC_086446.1, from coordinate 186,946,639 downwards.
TTGTTTTTCAGGGAAGTCTGCTTCCCAGTTTGTTTGGTTTAGAAAATGTAGAAATAGCAGTGGTGAAGCTGAGCATCAGGCGAAGTTATTTTAATGGGGATCTGGTATATTTTTTATGTTGATTTTGTTTTTCGTTGTTCTGCTTTTTCTTACCATCCTTCTGATAAGCTTGTAACAACATTGTCTCTGGGATTAATGTACCTATATCACTATGTTACAAGAGTTGTACAATGTACCTATTGTATCTAATATCTGTAAGTGATGCTTGTGCTACAATAAAAATAGTTTTAAAAAAACAAAAAAAAACAAGGACATGCACTTGCTAATGGTTAGCCAAGCCTCTAAGCATCGGCCCCTAACACTGCGTTCCACCAGTGGGCCATTTATGCCCCAGTCCAACACTGGATATCCTGGTGGTTGAAATCCCAATGGTCCGAACGCTGAAAGCGGAATCCCAATGGATCCCAGTGAGCATTTTAACCCTAACCCATACCTCCTGCAGCCTACTCCTTAAAAGCTGCAGCCTAACCCTAATCCTCCCTCTAGTACGCTCTGGAGCAGGTTTTCATCCAGGAGGTCTCTGTACATTTCTGCATTCAGCTTTCCCTCCATCCTGACTAGTCTCCCAGTTCCTGCCACAGAAAAACATCCCCACATCATGACGCTGTCACCACCATGATTTACTGTAGGGATGGTATTGGCCTGGTGATGAGCGGTGCCTAGTTTCCTCCAAACATGACACCTGGCATGAGTATCGTCGCTGCTGGCGTCACCTTCCAGGCTCCAGGTGATTCTCCTCAGACGCTTCTTGCTACCAGTGTGAACCTTGCATTGTGTCAGTACAAATCCAGTACGGAAAACAGTACCAGTTCCTGTACTAGACTGGTTCATTGTGTCAGTACCAATCCAGTCCAGTACACAGTACCAGTATCTGTTCCAGCCTGGTTCATTGTGTCAGTACCAATACTGCCTGGACCTACGTACCAGTACTAACCCGGATCCCATACTGCAAGCCCGGTGTTATCCGGCACCAGTCTGGATCCTGTTACTGTTCCAAGTCATATCAGGTATCAGCCCGGATTCCTGTTGCGAACCAGTTATATCCGTTATCAGCCCGTATTCCTGTTGAAAACCAGTTATATCCGCTACCAGTCCGGATCCCCATTGCTAATCCAGTTATATTCAGTAAAATCCCGGACTCCTGTTGTGAACCAGTTATATCCGATACCAGCCCGGATTCCTGTGGTGAACCAGTTATATCTGGTATCAGCCCGGACCTCTGTTGCGATACAGTTATATCCGATATCAGCCTGGACCTCTGTTGCGAGACAGTTATATCCGGTATCAGCCCGGACCTCTGTTGCGAGGCAGTTATATCCGGTATCAGTCCGGAACAGTGTTGCGAATCAGTATATCCGTTACTAGCTCGGATCCCAGAGGCGAGACAATATCCAGTCCGACATTATCTGTCATCCCTCCGCCTGCGCCTCTCAAGTGAATACAGAGAAGTTGCATGCAAAGATCTTACATCCAACCCTCTCTGTTCCAGTACAGCCCCAGTTCCATTTCCCGACCATCGGAAGCTCCTCCGAGTACCCAAACTACAAGTTCCGTGACACTCTCCAGAGATATTCAATCGGATTCAAGTCTGGGCTCTGGCTGGGCCACTCAAGGACACTCACGGAGTTGTCCTGAAGCCATTCCTTTGATATCTTGTGTTCTTAGGGCCATTGTCTTGCTTAAAGATGAACCGTCGCCGCAGTCTGAGGTCAAGAGCACTCTGGAGCAAGTTTTCATCCAGGATGGTTCTGTACATTGCTGCATTCATACTTTTCTGACTGCACATGAACACGGGTTCTGCGCGCTCATGTTCCAATAACCAGTGTTCATAGCTGGTGGTCTGAAAGGGAGATTTATTGTGTTGTCTACCTCACCTACACTTACTGACCCAGTGGCCAGCAAAGTGGTGGATTAGGCCTCCTACGGTTCCCTGGCTGCAACTTCTTAATCATTCCCATTGCCTCTCTTTATTTGAAGCCCTTGCCATCAACCAAAAGTATTGTGACAAGTGCTTATTGAACGCTTTGGCAGGCAATAAATGAATGTTCCCATGGAATGCCACTGTATTTTCACAATACACATAAAATGATGCCGAACACAGTAGTAAATTCACTGATGCAGCCTAGAGAGTGGGTGCAAAAAATAAAGGGGGGGGGGGGACAGTTCTATTTTCATTATTGTTCGGGATACTCACATCAAGGTACATTAACGTCTTCTGATCTGTATTCAAGCCCAGAAAATGAATGCCTGTATTGTGTGTTGTATTTACTACACTTTCATACGGAGCTTGCAGTTTTCAGTACTCTGGAACAAAGAATATTAATATATAAAACGTTTTCTTTATGTAAATGACATAAGCTAATGTCCCTGATATTACAGGGGAAAAAGTAATTGCCCATATGAATTTCATTGCTGTACCAAGGTCAGGATATGTGTAAAATTGCTTTAAGATGACTGTTACAATGATGTGTGCTGTGTAGCAAAATAAAACACTACATGCATTTTGTCTAATGACTGTAAAAATGATGAGCAAAGGATTGTCATGGCAACCTAAATATGGCCACTGGAACCTATATAGTTTAGGCACCATCCCCCCTCATTAAATTCTCTCCCACAGTGTCCAAGAGCAGATATCCGATTATTCACTTAATAACTGCTAGCTTTCTCTTTCCTTCTGTAACACAGGTATAAACTACAGTGCACCTACACTATATTTTCCATTGAACAGGGCTCACTTATACTTAGGCATCGATCTTTCTTAATAAATCAAACATGCAGTATGCTGGAAATCAAGGAGCATGGCTGGCTATCCAGACTATGGATAGACACTGTTTAGATAGTCAATAGGTCAATACCGTATGGTCGACAGGCATTAGGTCAACAGGGACAAAAAGGTCAACAAGGTCAAAAGGTCATCAGGTAAAAGGTTCACAGGTCAAAAGGTTTCAAAGGGTCGACAAGATAATAGTTAATACAACATGGTTGATAAAAGTTGTTTTTTTTGGGGGGGAGGGTTCACATCTATTTCAACTTTTGCGTGGTTAACCATCCACATGGACTACAACTGGGAATAGTAGCCTTGCCCAAAGCGTGGTGACCAACGTGAGCCCGTGAGGGTCCACACACTACCACTAATTGGGGTCACAGGTAATGAAACATACAAAATAACACAAAAAAACTTGTGTTGACCTTTTTTGTGTCGACCCTTTCCATGTCGACCTTTTGACTCTGTCAAAACTGTAGATCTGTAGATTTACTATACCACACCCACATGGCAGAACCTAAACTGATTTTGGGCTGAACCTCCCCCATATAGACAGCTACATAAATCACCTGTATCAATTTATATGTTTTGTAATCTAAGTTTACCAGTTTCTTTATCTCTATTCAGCTGACGCGTTTTTATTTACAACCATATGTGTTAATCTATAAATTCATGTAGGCTACACCCAAACAAATACACTTGTGCTCAGTGCCAGACCTCTTTCCAAATGAGACATAAATAGACACAGAGCACACATTAGTCTATAGAGATATTTTGCTGATTGATGTATTGTAGGCCCCAAGGGCTCTATCGATGTCACCTTGTCTTTTACTGTCACAGTGATACACAGGTCTCAAAGAAGATAATTGGAAAAAGGAGAGATCGATAAGCACTGGTTAAAAGAATAAAACACAGAAGGAGGAAAATGTATAGAAAAGGGCGTTAGGCAGGAGCCCAGAGGCAGTGTGAGACATAATAGCAGGATAAATCCATGCCACAGAAAGACAACAAACAGCATGCCAGGACATGTATAATCATTTACTTTGTCTCTCATTTCACAATGTGCAGGAATGTATGCCGCATGGTACAGTAAGTAACGTTTTATGTAAAGGATTTTTTCCTGGATAAAAAATTGTGTGTTTCAACAATTAGAAATATTTGGAAAATGACCACTTACGTAATTATGAAATTATGTTTATATTCCGTAAGATGTTTATTTCTTTGGATGTTTTGTAACCATTATATCTCTGTACATCGAAGCCATAAGTCAATATTTTCTGCAGTTTTTAACTATGGTTTAAAGTCGCCATGGAAGTGCAGTTACAGTGCATCCGGAAAGTATTCACAATGTTTCACTTTTTCCACATTTTGTTATGTTACAGCCTTATTCCAAAATGGAATAAATAAATTTTTCCCCTCAAAATTCTACACACAATACCCCATAATGACAATATGAAAAAAGTGTTTGAGATTTTTGCAAATTTATTAAAGATAAAAAAACTAAGAAATCACATGTACATAAGTATTCGCAGCCTTTGCCATGAAGCTCAAAAGCTTAATTGGAGTCCACCTGTGGTAAATTCAGTTGATCGGACATGATTTGGAAAGGCACACACCTGTCTATATAAAGGTCCCAAACTTAACAGTGCATGTCTGAGCACAAACCAAGCATGAAGTTAAAGGAAATGTCTGTAGACCTCCGAGACAGGATTGTCTCGAGGCACAAATCTGGAGAAGGGTACAGAAAAATCTCTGCTGTTTTGAAGGTCCCAATGACCACAGTGGCATCCATCATCCGTAAATGGAAGAAGTTCGGAACCACAAGGACTTTTCCTAGAGCTGGCCGGTCATCTAAACTGAGCGATCGGGGGAGAAGGGCCCTAGTCAGGGAGGTGACCCGATGGTCACTCTGTCAGAGCTACAGTATTCCTTTGTGGAGAGAGGAAAACCTTTCACAAGGACAACCATCTCTGAAGCAATACACCAATCAGGCCTATATGGTAGAGTGGCCAGACGGAAACCACGCCTTAGTAAAATGCACATGGCAGCCCGCCTGGAGTTTGCCAAATTGCACCTGAAGGACTCTCAGACCATGGGAAACAAAATTCTCTGGTCTGATGAGACAAAGATTGAACTCTTTGGCATGAATGCCAGGCATCATGTTTGGAGGAAACCATGCCCCGCTCATCACCAGGCCAATACCATCCCTACAGTGAAGCAGGGTGGTGGCAGCATCATGCTGTAGGGATGTTTTTCAGTGGAAGGACCTTCCAGACTAGTCAGGACAGAGGAAAAGATGGACGCATCAATGTACAGACCCATCCTGGATGAAAACCTGCTCCAGAGCGCTCTTGACCTCAGACTGGGGTGACGATTCATCTTTAAGCAAGAAATGACCCCAAGAACACAAGATATCAAAGGAGTGGCTTCAGGACAACTCTGTGAATGTCCTTGAGTGGCCCAGCCAGAGCCCAGACTTGAATCCGATTGAACATCTCTGGAGAGATCTGAAACTGTCTGTGCACCAACGCTTTCCATCCAACCTGATGGAGCTTGAGAGGTACTGCAAATAGGAATGGACGAAACTGCCCAAAGATAGGTGTGCCAAGCCTGTGGCATCATATTCAAAAAGACTTGAGGCTGTAATTGCTGCAAAAGATGCATCAACAAAGTATTGAGCAAAGGCTGTGAATACTTATGTACATGTGATTTATTAGTTTTTTATTTTTAATAAATTTGCAAAAAATCTCAAAAAAAACAACTTTTTTCCCATTGTCATTAAGGGGTATTGTGTGTAGAATTTTGAGGGGAAAAATGAATTTATTCCAGCTTGGAATAAGGCTGTAACATAACAAAATGTGGAAAAAGTGAAGCACTGTGAATACTTTCCGGATGCACTGTGTGTAGAAATAGCCAGCAGGGGGAGCTCTACAATCACATGATAAAACAGTATTTTAGAGACTATGGGGCGATTCAGAGATGGATGCCGTTTATATCATTGCTGCACCTTTAGACGCAGCAGCAATGCAAAAATATGCTAATGCTGCAGGAGGCATCTAAAGGCAACAGACGCTTCTGCCAGCAATGCAGATCTGAGTGCTGCATGCAAAGACGCAGAATCTGATCCACTGCAACCATTGGTCGTGATGGAAGCAGTCATCGGCCATCTGAGTAAGCCAAGCTTACTCTGTATGACCACAGGTACTCTCATGAAAAGGGTGGAGCTTGGGACTAGCAGTGGATACCAGCGGGAAACACCCAAATTGCCGTGACCCAGAGTGTGACAGGAAGTCTGTGCAGTAACTCGTCCAGTGAGAACATCCTACGGTCCGCCTGCAGGTGGTACCAGATCAAAGGATCAAGTTTGACAATAAGGAGCTCTTCCGGAAACAGCCACGAGTGTGAGGAGAGAGCCAGGAGGACCAGCCCTGGCCCTGAGTGTGAGGTGGAAGGATGGCAGCGGCACAGGGATCATAGCAATTAGAGAGAGAAGGGTCTCAGTAGAGGGTGAGACCACAGGTTGAGATGGGGGGGGGAGTTATTAGAATTGTGAGGGAGGTGTTCATCGACATGGTGATGGAAAAAGGGGTCTGTATGTACTGGAGAGAGTGAGTGACGGGGGTGGTGTGCGTACTGGGAAGAGTGATATAGGCTGTGGGTACTGGGGAGAGTAAATGATGGGAAGGAGTATATACTTGGGTGAGTGATGGGGGGTGCATACTGGGCACAGTGACTGATAAGGTAGGGAGTGTGCTGGGGAGAGTGAATGATGGAAGGAGGGGCACCGCATGATGGGAAGACTTTTAGAAATAGCAACAGGGACTATGTTTTGGGGAGAGTACTGAAGAAAGTGAGCAAAGTGTGTGTGGGGTGGGTCTGTATATTGGAGTGAGCACGAGGATGAGGCTTTGTAGTGGAAGATTGAGCAAAGATCATGGGGCTGGCTATGCATTGGGGAAAGTGAGTCCAGGGGGCCCTGTCTATTTTGTCAGTCCCGAGCCCCACAATTTCTGATGGTAGCCATGACTGTGGAGGATGAGTTGAACTCATCCTGAGCATATACGTTCTGTAGCAAGGTGCTGAATAAAAAAAGTTCACCTTTTTTCTAGAGATGAGCGGGTTCGGTTCCCTGAAAACCGAACCCTACCGGACTTCACTACCTGAGCCCCGATCTGAGTCCGGCTCGGGTTTTCCTGCCTGACTCGGAAATCAGAACGAGGCAAAACGTCATCATCCCGTTGTTGGATTCTCACGGGTTTTGGATTCCATATAAGGAGCTGCACGTTGCCGCCATTTTCACTCCAGCATTGGAGAGTGTAGCGAGAGGACGTGTCTCCGTCCTCAGTGTCTGTGCCAGTGTCTGTGTGGGAGGGAATGTGGGGTGGCGATTCCAGTGCTGTCTTGTGCTGCTCAGTCCAGTGTAGTGTCTTATGCTGCATCAGTCCAGTGCAGTGGTGCTGTGTTGTCCTGCATCAGTACAGTGGTAGTGTCTTGTGCTGCATCAGTCCAGTCACAGTGGTTGTGGCCTCTGCTTCCATATGTCCAGTGCTGCTGTATAAGTCCAGTCCAGTGGTGCTGTGTTGTGCTGCATCAGTCCAGTGGTGGTGTCTTGTGCTGCATCAGTCCAGTCACAGTGGTGGTGTCCTCTGCTGCCATATGTCCAGTGCTGCTGTTTAAGTCCAGTCCATTGCAGTGGTGCTGTGTTGTACTGCATCAGTCCAGTGGTACTGCCGTATATGTCTAGTGATACTGCCGCATAAATCCAGTGATACTGCCGTATATGTCCAGCAGTACTGCCGTATAAATCCAGAGATACTGCCATATATGTCCAGTGGTAGTGGCGTATAAATCCAGTCCAGTAATACTGCCGTATAAGTCCAGTCCAGTGGTGCTGCCATTTAAGTTCAGTGGTGCTGTCCTGTGCTGTATATTATTTACTCCAAATAAAGAGGTTATTAATATTCAATCCAAATAATTTTTACAGGGTTTTCCCTGTGTGGTATAGAGGTATGCTCTCCTGTGCTGCATTTTGTTATATAACTCCCAAAAAATAATGGTGAACAAAAGTTTGGAGGATAAAATAGGGAAAGATGAAGAACCACTTCCTCCTGCTGCTGCTGCTGCTGCTGCTGCTGCTGGGAGTCGACCGTCATCCCAGAGGGGGAGTCGAAAGACCACTTGTACTCCTTCCAGTAAGCAATTGACTGTCCAACAGTCCTTTGCGAGGAAGATGAAATATGACAGCAGTCACCCTATTGCAAAGCATATTCCTGAGGCCATAACAACTAAGCTGGTGTTAGACGTGCGTCCGGTATCCGCCATTCGTGCAGTGGAACTGCAGTGCCACTCCTAGATGGGCCAGGTGTTTGTGCCACACACTTGTGTCGCTTAGCTTAGTCATACAGCTACCTCATTGCGCCTCTTTTACTTCTTTGCATGATGTGCTGTTTGGGGACTAGTTTTTTTTTAAGTGCCATCCTGTCTGCAACTGAAGTGCCACTCATAGATGGGCCAGGTGTTTGTGCCGCACACTTGTTAAGTACTTTGTGCATGGACCAGACCCGTACTGTACGTGCGGACTTAAGGCGGCATCAGACGGTCAGTGACTGACAGTCTGATGCCATTTGGGGACAGCAACGGCCTCCATTTCTCCAAACAGGGGCGTGTCTCCGGGGAGAGAATAGGCCAGGATCTCTGTCAGAGGATGGATATTTCCTGGCTTCCTGGTAGATATTGTAGCGGCATGGCCGATGGTCCAAGTAAGATCCAATACTGCATCCTTGGACACAGTTCGGACCAGTAATGCAGCAAGAGGCATGATGCCTACAGCTGCATTACCATATTAGTGCTATCGCTGTTGCTTTTATGTAAGCAGCAGCAATAGCTACTCTGTCCACATCTGAATGAGGGCCCCCAGTCTTAAGTGCCCCGGGGGCCCCCAAAGCCTTAATCCAGCTCTGCCAGAGAGGTGAGTATATGAATGGGTACAGGGTTTGCTTCTGCACCCATTCTAGAAATGCCACTAAATTGTAGCATGTGTCTGTTGTACATTCAGCTATGCTCATCTTGATCTTACAAAACGCAGTGGTTATTCTCTGCACATTCGCCACAAATAGTATGCCTGCGGCTGTGCGCAGGTATGTGCATACGCACCCAATTCCAGAGGAATGCATGGTGCATACGCATGCTGCGACTAGTCACCGCAGGATGCGGGTAATTGGTACCTCATGCGTATGCATCACAGCAAGCGATTATTTGCAAGATGGGGAGTGTCACATCTGTAACTTGAGCTTGCATGCCCCTGGACCAGGTACATATGGCTTGCATACTTGTCAACTTTGTAATCTTCCTCTGCTGAACAATTCCGGGAGGGAACATGCCGCTGATCACTGAGGGGGCGTCGCTGGGTGCTTCTCATTAGGACTTGCCCCCTAACAACATAATGCTGCAAACTGCAGGTCTGTCAAACTGGGGCCAGGGCCAAGATAATGCGATGTTCTGAGAATCATGTATCGTGTCCCCTATTTCTCCCACTTCAGTAGGGAGTCTGCTGGACTTCCTAAATAAATGTGGATGTTCCAGAAGAGTAGAATAGTGCAGCTGAAAATTATGAGGAAAAAATTAGCTAATTGTTCAACTAGTAAGCACAGCACTAATGAACAAATGATACAGTAACTCTTTCTGTTTTAAGGCTTAGGACTAGATATGAATTCCGAATATTCTTCAATTTCAAGGAAAGAATTTTCATTTCTCCAGAAAGACACTTTAGGACAAGCATCAATGGATCATGCGCATCTGGGTTGTGATCTTGTGATACACAGGGCCTGGGAAGATGGCCGTGATGATGAAGAAGAGTAGGATGACTCGGGCTGCAATCATATTTGGTACCACTAGGACGATTGTCTCCAAAAACTGTGTGGCAGGACAAGAAAATGAGTTTAATGACCAAGATTAGAAACATCACTGGATTAAAGATTAGAGAGCAGTCTGAACACAGCACACTGAGCACACCAACTGGTTACACCAATAAAAGCCAAGAATCTCTTTGAAAAGAAAAGCATAAATCTGACGTCACTATGAATGCAGCATAGCATACGTGTCGTGGCTCCCGGCACCCCTGTCCATCACTTACCTCCCTGCTGCTGCGCGGATCTCCGCTGTCTTCCGCCAGCTTCCAGTCCCATTAACTACTCCAGTGTTTCTGGTACCAGTCCAGTTAACAAGATTCCACAGTTTCCAGTCTGATTAATCACTCCAGCATCTCCGGTTCCAGTCCAGGCTCCAGCTTTACTGTTTCTCAGCCTAAACTGCAGAGTTACTGGTCCCAGCCTGGCTACAGAGCTACACATTACTGGCCCCAACCCAGTTCCAGTGTTACTTATTACCGGTTCCAGAGTTACAAACGACCGGTCCAAGTCCAGTTCCAGAGGTACATAATAGCAGTCCCAGCCACAATTAAAAAAATTTATGTCCATCTGCATACATCACTTGTGATGATTTATTAATATTGTATTTTAATATTTTTCATCTATCAACTTCTAGCAGCTGTATTTGGAGCATCCCCATTATTTTTATTGGTAGCAAAACAGGCTTCAGTTACTCATAAAACAAGTGTCCGCAAAAACTGTACCATATGCAGAGCAGAGAAGTGGACACCTCCAGATCAGAAGCACATGTGCCTCATTTGCAACAAGTTATCACCTTTAGTGTGTTTGTGGCGGTGCCGTGTAGTGCCTGCTGCCGTGCAGGTGTAGACTCACTACTTACCACCCTCGCACCTACGCACCCTCTCACCTTCAGGTCGTGGAAACTCTGACAGACCTGGAACTCCAAATGGATCCGGACACGACGACCTAGGGGGAAGGAGATGGTTGAGTGCCGTTCCTCTTAACTGCAGACCGAAACGCCCTCCGGAACCCAAAGGAAATAGAGCTTTCGGGCTAGGTGAAGGTCATCCTTGGCACTCGACCTCAGAGCCCAAATTTCGCCTATCGGTACTCTCGCATCAGGTGTGCAAGGTCCACCATTCGCCCTGAAGGAAGGGAGACAGATAGGACAAACACACACACAAAAAGGGACACACGGACAAAGATGTTTCTCACCATCACAAATTTTGCACGCTGAACTCCTCCTTCCTCACTTACAGGTCCCTGTAAGGAGATAAGAACCACACATCTTCCTTCCTGTTCTCGACATCTTCTGGCCTCTGGAGCTCTTCCAGCGGTGTCTTCTTTCTTCTCCTTGCGCCGCCCGTCTCTTCTCTGTTCTCCCCCGTGGGGCCAGGTACAGCACGGCGAGTTCTGATTGGTTCCCCGTGGCCACATCCCATTGGCCGCCACTCTGTGAGCCGTAATTGGCTCACGGAGGGCGGCATTTCTGATAGGCCGAATCGGCACCAAATTTAAAACGCCGCTGCCGCGGCGCTGTCCATCATCGCTCCATGGTCCCGGCACCAGACGCCCGCCGCCGCTGCTCTGATGTGCCCTGTGACACAGTTAGTTTAACATCTATAGTGGGGTAAATATTGGAAGGAATTCTAAGGGACGTCATACAGGAGTATCTGTAGCTTATTTAGTGCTTCTACTTCCCTGTAATGCGGCGCGTTGGGACATCAGCGCTAACAATAGTGACTGGCTGGCAGAACTGACTGACTCGCTGAATCAATGTAAAAAGTAAGAGTGCTGTGCAGTGTCAGTGACACTGCACACCCACTGCACTGCACAGCACTGTCACCTTTTACATTGATTCAGCATACAGACATTAACCTTCGTGATATCACCCACTTTATCCGTTACATTAGCCATCTCGGGGGTTCCGGGCCAGCAGCCCAGGTGCTGTGTTGTGGAGTCAGGGCCTCTGGGGATCTGGGCGCAGCTGCGGCTGGGAGGCACTTCTGTGACATCACGCGCAGAGGAGGTTCCGTAGCTCAGAGAATATGCGGCGCAGGGAGGGCTCTGAAAGCCTTCTGCTGCGCCGCTTTCATACATATCTATGCCGGTGGCCGCAGCAGCTTTTGTTCCATCTGCGCCGCGGCTAGGGAGTGGGGATTGTTGATGCCGGAGAGGGCAGGTGGACTGGCAGCAGGACATAGGGGGTCATTCCAATCTGATCGCTAGTAGGCTACTTTTAGCACTGTTGCGATCAGGTAGTCGCCATCTACAGGGGAGGGGGGAAATCGCTGTGCAGGGCTCTAAACACTTGTGCAGAGAGCTGCACAAACAAAAGTTTTTGCAGTCTCTGCACAGCTCAGGACTTACTCACCCGCTGCGATCATCCAGGACAGAGCTGACGTCAGGATCCCTCCCTGGAAACGGCTGAGCATGCCTGCTTTCGGACGGACACTCCCTGAAAACGGTCAGTTGACGCCTCCGGCCGGCCTCTTCTTGTCAATCTTCTTGCGTTCGCCACTGTGAACGCTTTCTTCGTTATTCTCATCGCTGCCCGGCGACGGCCGGCACCAGGCAGCGACATGCCGTCGCATTGCCGCCAGCGCGCATGCGCAGTTCTGACCCCCATAGGACGCTGCAGTAAAAAAAAAAAAAAATTCCCCTTTCTACAGCACAGAGACTTGCTGCAAATGCAGTAGCATACCCTCCAGCTGGACCTTTTTGGCAGGTACGGTCCCTTTTTTTTATGGTCTGTACCGATTTTTGGCTCTCTAAACTCCCATTGAAAGTATAGGAAAAGAGGTGTAAATTGTGGGAGGGTATGTTGCTGCAGATGCAGTCGGCCTATTTTGGGGTGTGGACCTGGAGCGGCAGCTCCATCAGCCCCATTTTAATCCTGCTCTGGGAACACACAGCAGCCAAAGGGCTGACCCTTCCATTGGATCTAACCTGTGTGGGAGGGCGTTTCTCGCCCAATCAGCTGTGGACTGGTTGTGGTAGACCTGCTGCTAACCCAGTGAGAGCTCCTAGCAACGCCCAGCGTTATACACACAGGCACAGAGTCATAGATCTGGGCTGTTATAGGTTGAGTATCCCTTATCCAAAATGCTTGGGACCAGAAGTATTTTGGATATCGGATTTATCTGTATTTTGGAATAATTGCATACCATAATGAGATATCATGGTGATGGGACCTACTATAAGTCTAAGCACAGAATGCATTTATGTTTCATATACACCTTACTATATACACACACAGCCTGAAGGTAATTTTAGCCAATATTTTTAATAATAACTTTGTGCATTAAACAAAGTGTGTGCACATTCATACAATTCATTTATGCTTCATATACACCTTATACACACAGCCTGAAGGTCATTTAATACAATATTTTTAATAACTTTGTGTATTAAACAGAGTTTGTGTACATGGAGCCATCAAAAAACAAAGGTTTTTCTATCTCACTCAAAAAATTCCGTATTTCGGAATATTTGGATATGGGATAATATATATATATATATATATATATATATATATAGTTGGAATACCAGCAGCTACAACTACAATGTGACAGCTCTCTAATGACCTTTGTATCCCCTGATGATGGTCTATGACCGAAAACGTTTGGGCTTTTATGTAACTACATTGGACTGCAGTGATCAGTCGTGCTATGCTGTTTGGGAAATAAAATTTCTATTTGATACTTAATCAAGAAAAGACTGGTGAGTGCTCCATTTCCTATATATATATATATATATATATATATATATATATAGACAAGATTATCCGGCACTAGTATTTAAATGTCTGTATTCGCTCCGGTGCCCTCCATAAGGAAATAATCCTATGATACAGAGTTGCAGGATGGCGGCACTCAGAGTCTTCTTACTCACGTAAGTAGCTGAAAAACTTTTATTAAGGCATCAACGTTTCGGGTAAGCACCCGTCGTCAGGATAGCATAACAACAAATACCACATCTTACCACATTTATATACCTAAGCATACCTTCATTAGACCTCCTGACCGGTTCCAGCTGGGCTCCGCAGTATCAGATACCGGCCACCGTGCGAGCATACAACGCGAACGCTGCTCCGTCCCGCTCTGTGACGTCATCCGTGTGCGTCCACCCAGTCCGTCCGGCCCGGCGTCATCAGGTTATCTCCATGGTAACTAATACATAAACAAAGACAAAATCGAACAAGAAACATTAGCGGTTAAAAACAAGATTAAAACATGTTACACACAGTAACCTATAATGATAATAAGCTGTCTCTTTGCATTGGTGAGTATATTGGATATCGTTACCACTAAACATGAATGTTCTACCAAATACTTCGTATAAGGGATTTATTTAAATCTATATCAAAACTAATGGTAACGAAAACTGTTATCAAAACACTTAAGGTGGATAAACGACTGCTGAGTTACATAAAACACTTCAGACCTAAGGTGTCATTAAGTCCCCTAGGGGCTATAGTGTCTAATTGGAAAATCCATCTGCTTTCCAATTGGAGAAGCGCTTTTCCTCGATTGCCACCCCTAATGGTAGCTGGTACATGATCGATCAGTTTAGATCGCAAACTGGCTATACTATGTTTAGCCTGAGCGAAATGTCGCGCTACAGGTTGTTCACTATCACCTGACTCTATGGCTGCCCTGATGGCGGATCTATGTCCTGCCATCCGTTCCCTAAATTGTCGTTCGGTTTTACCGATATAACTCAGTCCACATGGACAAGTTAAGATATATATGACAAATTTAGTAGTGCACGTCAGTGCATGTCTGATTGTATATTTTTTTCCTGAGTGGGGGTGAGTGAACGTACTACCTGGAATAAGGGACCTGCAGGTGGTGCACCCTAGGCAGCGATAGCATCCTGCCCTCTGTGTCAAAAAATGTGTTTGTGATTTCTTCTTTAAGGTGGTGACATCCCTCTTAACAAGGCGGTCACCCAAATTACGGCCTCTAGTATAACAAGAAAGGAGGCGTGAATCTTTGAGTGAAGGCAGGTTTTTATCTGTGTTGATAATAGGCCAAAACTTTTTTGCTACTTTATTGGTGAGTTGGCTTCTAGTATTATATCTATTTACCCAAGGCACAAAAGGTGTTTCTGATGTTGTTTCTCTAGTGGTTCTAAGTACTTCGTCCCTAGGGATAGCTAATACTTTGTCCCTGGTCTTCTCCAATTCTATGCGGGGGTACCCTCTCTCCGCGAACTTATTCACCATCTCAGACATAGCTTGTATGGTTTCCACTGGGTCACTAGTAATTCTCCTTACTCGCAACATCTGCGAGTAAGGGAGACCATTTCGAAGTGCTTGTGGATGAAAACTGTCGTGTTTAAGGATAGTATTCCTATCAGTTTCCTTCACGTGCATTGCTGTAATTACTCTCCCAGATTGGAGTGATATTTTTACATCAAGGAAGTTGATGACCGCTGGTGAAATGTTATACGTGAATTGGACTGCATGTCCTGTCCTGTTATGGGTAGTTAGTAAAGTAATTAATGATAATTCATCTCCCAACCAAATTAACAGAAGGTCATCAATGAACCTCACATATAGTGGCAGATATATCATAACTTCAGGTTTAGACAATAGTAGCTGTTGTTCAACCATAATCATGAAGGCGTTGGCGTATGATGGGGCCACATTCGACCCCATCGCACACCCCGCCAATTGCACGTAAAAACGTGCGTCATACATGAAATAATTTCTAGTAAGTACTAGATTAAGAAGTTGTAGAAATAAATGTACCGAGGGCCCTTTATAATGTGGATTATCTGTAATCAACAATTCCACTGCTCTTAACCCATCAGAGTGAGGAATGCATGTATACAGACTATTAACGTCTGCACTACATAGTAGTGTTCCAGGAGGGAGAGGTCCCAAGCTCTGAATTTTTAACAATAAATCTGTCGTATCCTTAAGATAAGTTGTAGAATTCTGAACACATGGATTTAATAGGGAATCTAAATACACAGATATGGGTTGATAGAGGGAGCCCCGGGCAGATATGATAGGTCTGCCCGGGGGCTTCTCCAACCCTTTGTGTATTTTAGGTACTGTATAGTAAATAGGTACCACTGGAAATTCTACAGTGAGCGCTTTGGCTACTTCAGAAGTAATATGTAATTGTGAAACCGCTGTCGATAAAATTGAGTCTATTTCTAATTTGTAACTCATCGTTGGATCACTCGATAATAACTCATAAGTGTGAGATGAGCGCCTGAAATTTTTCGGGTTTTGTGTTTTGGTTTTGGGTTCGGTTCCGCGGCCGTGTTTTGGGTTCGAACGCGTTTTGGCAAAACCTCACCGAATTTTTTTTGTCGGATTCGGGTGTGTTTTGGATTCGGGTGTTTTTTTCAAAAAACACTAAAAAACTGCTTAAATCATAGAATTTGGGGGTCATTTTGATCCCAAAGTATTATTAACCTCAAAAACCATAATTTACACTCATTTTCAGTCTATTCTGAATACCTCACACCTCACAATATTATTTTTAGTCCTAAAATTTGCACCGAGGTCGCTGTGTGAGTAAGATAAGCGACCCTAGTGGCCGACACAAACACCGGGCCCATCTAGGAGTGGCACTGCAGTGTCACGCAGGATGTCCCTTCCAAAAAACCCTCCCCAAACAGCACATGACGCAAAGAAAAAAAGAGGTGCAATGAGGTAGCTGTGTGAGTAAGATTAGCGACCCTAGTGGCCGACACAAACACCGGGCCCATCTAGGAGTGGCACTGCAGTGTCACGCAGGATGGCCCTTCCAAAAAACCCTCCCCAAACAGCACATGACGCAAAGAAAAAAAGAGGCGCAATGAGGTAGCTGTGTGAGTAAGATTAGCGACCCTAGTGGCCGACACAAACACCGGGCCCATCTAGGAGTGGCACTGCAGTGTCACGCAGGATGTCCCTTCCAAAAAACCCTCCCCAAACAGCACATGACGCAAAGAAAAAAAGAGGCGCAATGAGGTAGCTGTGTGAGTAAGATTAGCGACCCTAGTGGCCGACACAAACACCGGGCCCATCTAGGAGTGGCACTGCAGTGTCACGCAGGATGTCCCTTCCAAAAAACCCTCCCCAAACAGCACATGACGCAAAGAAAAAAAGAGGCGCAATGAGGTAGCTGACTGTGTGAGTAAGATTAGCGACCCTAGTGGCCGACACAAACACCGGGCCCATTTAGGAGTGGCACTGCAGTGTCACGCAGGATGTCCCTTCCAAAAAACCCTCCCCAATCAGCACATGATGCAAAGAAAAAGAAAAGAAAAAAGAGGTGCAAGATGGAATTGTCCTTGGGCCCTCCCACCCACCCTTATGTTGTATAAACAAAACAGGACATGCACACTTTAACCAACCCATCATTTCAGTGACAGGGTCTGCCACACGACTGTGACTGATATGACGGGTTGGTTTGGACCCCCCCCAAAAAAGAAGCAATTAATCTCTCCTTGCACAAACTGGCTCTACAGAGGCAAGATGTCCACCTCATCATCACCCTCCGATATATCACCGTGTACATCCCCCTCCTCACAGATTATCAATTCGTCCCCACTGGAATCCACCATCTCAGCTCCCTGTGTACTTTGTGGAGGCAATTGCTGCTGGTCAATGTCTCCGCGGAGGAATTGATTATAATTCATTTTAATGAACATCATCTTCTCCACATTTTCTGGATGTAACCTCGTACGCCGATTGCTGACAAGGTGAGCGGCGGCACTAAACACTCTTTCGGAGTACACACTTGTGGGAGGGCAACTTAGGTAGAATAAAGCCAGTTTGTGCAAGGGCCTCCAAATTGCCTCTTTTTCCTGCCAGTATAAGTACGGACTGTGTGACGTGCCTACTTGGATGCGGTCACTCATATAATCCTCCACCATTCTATCAATGTTGAGAGAATCATATGCAGTGACAGTAGACGACATGTCCGTAATCGTTGTCAGGTCCTTCAGTCCGGACCAGATGTCAGCATCAGCAGTCGCTCCAGACTGCCCTGCATCACCGCCAGCGGGTGGGCTCGGAATTCTGAGCCTTTTCCTCGCACCCCCAGTTGCGGGAGAATGTGAAGGAGGAGATGTTGACAGGTCGCGTTCCGCTTGACTTGACAATTTTGTCACCAGCAGGTCTTTCAACCCCAGCAGACTTGTGTCTGCCGGAAAGAGAGATCCAAGGTAGGCTTTAAATCTAGGATCGAGCACGGTGGCCAAAATGTAGTGCTCTGATTTCAACAGATTGACCACCCGTGAATCCTTGTTAAGCGAATTAAGGGCTCCATCCACAAGTCCCACATGCCTAGCGGAATCGCTCCGTGTTAGCTCCTCCTTCAATGTCTCCAGCTTCTTCTGCAAAAGCCTGATGAGGGGAATGACCTGACTCAGGCTGGCAGTGTCTGAACTGACTTCACGTGTGGCAAGTTCAAAGGGCATCAGAACCTTGCACAATGTTGAAATCATTCTCCACTGCGCTTGAGACAGGTGCATTCCACCTACTATATCGTGCTCAATTGTATAGGCTTGAATGGCCTTTTGCTGCTCCTCCAACCTCTGAAGCATATAGAGGGTTGAATTCCACCTCGTTACCACTTCTTGCTTCAGATGATGGCAGGGCAGGTTCAGTAGTTTTTGGTGGTGCTCCAGTCTTCTGTACGTGGTGCCTGTACGCCGAAAGTGTCCCGCAATTCTTCTGGCCACCGACAGCATCTCTTGCACGCCCCTGTCGTTTTTTAAAAAATTCTGCACCACCAAATTCAAGGTATGTGCAAAACATGGGACGTGCTGGAATTTGCCCATATTTAATGCACACACAATATTGCTGGCGTTGTCCGATGCCACAAATCCACAGGAGAGTCCAATTGGGGTAAGCCATTCCGCGATGATCTTCCTCAGTTGCCGTAAGAGGTTTTCAGCTGTGTGCGTATTCTGGAAAGCGGTGATACAAAGCGTAGCCTGCCTAGGAAAGAGTTGGCGTTTGCGAGATGCTGCTACTGGTGCCGCCGCTGCTGTTCTTGCGGCGGGAGTCCATACATCTACCCAGTGGGCTGTCACAGTCATATAGTCCTGACCCTGCCCTGCTCCACTTGTCCACATGTCCGTGGTTAAGTGGACATTGGGTACAACTGCATTTTTTAGGACACTGGTGAGTCTTTTTCTGACGTCCGTGTACATTCTCGGTATCGCCTGCCTAGAGAAGTGGAACCTAGATGGTATTTGGTAACGGGGGCACACTGCCTCAATAAATTGTCTAGTTCCCTGTGAACTAACGGCGGATACCGGACGCACGTCTAACACCAACATAGTTGTCAAGGCCTCAGTTATCCACTTTGCAGCAGGATGACTGCTGTGATATTTCATCTTCCTCGCAAAGGACTGTTGAACAGTCAATTGCTTACTGGAAGTAGTACAAGTGGGCTTACGACTTCCCCTCTGGGATGACCATCGACTCCCAGCAGCAACAACAGCAGCGCCAGCAGCAGTAGGCGTTACACGCAAGGATGCATCGGAGGAATCCCAGGCAGGAGAGGAATCGTCAGAATTGCCAGTGACATGGCCTGCAGGACTATTGGCATTCCTGGGGAAGGAGGAAATTGACACTGAGGGAGTTGGTGGGGTGGTTTGCGTGAGCTTGGTTACAAGAGGAAGGGATTTACTGGTCAGTGGACTGCTTCCGCTGTCACCCAAAGTTTTTGAACTTGTCACTGACTTATTATGAATGCGCTGCAGGTGACGTATAAGGGAGGATGTTCCGAGGTGGTTAACGTCCTTACCCCTACTTATTACAGCTTGACAAAGGGAACACACGGCTTGACACCTGTTGTCCGCATTTCTGGTGAAATACCTCCACACCGAAGAGCTGATTTTTTTGGTATTTTCACCTGGCATGTCAACGGCCATATTCCTCCCACGGACAACAGGTGTCTCCCCGGGTGCCTGACTTAAACAAACCACCTCACCATCAGAATCCTCCTGGTCAATTTCCTCCCCAGCGCCAGCAACACCCATATCCTCCTCATCCTGGTGTACTTCAACACTGACATCTTCAATCTGACTATCAGGAACTGGACTGCGGGTGCTCCTTCCAGCACTTGCAGGGGGCGTGCAAATGGTGGAAGGCGCATGCTCTTCACGTCCAGTGTTGGGAAGGTCAGGCATCGCAACCGACACAATTGGACTCTCCTTGTGGATTTGGGATTTCGAAGAATGCACAGTTCTTTGCTGTGCTGCTTTTGCCAGCTTGAGTCTTTTCATTTTTCTAGCGAGAGGCTGAGTGCTTCCATCCTCATGTGAAGCTGAACCACTAGCCATGAACATAGGCCAGGGCCTCAGCCGTTCCTTGCCACTCCGTGTCGTAAATGGCATATTGGCAAGTTTACGCTTCTCCTCCGACAATTTTATTTTAGGTTTTGGAGTCCTTTTTTTTCTGATATTTGGTGTTTTGGATTTGACATGCTCTGTACTATGACATTGGGCATCGGCCTTGGCAGACGACGTTGCTGGCATTTCATCGTCTCGGCCATGACTAGTGGCAGCAGCTTCAGCACGAGGTGGAAGTGGATCTTGATCTTTCCCTAATTTTGGAACCTCAACATTTTTGTTCTCCATATTTTAATAGGCACAACTAAAAGGCACCTCAGGTAAACAATGGAGATGGATACTAGTATACAATTATGGACTGCCTGCCGAGTGCAGACACAGAGGTAGCCACAGCCGTGAACTACCGTACTGTACTGTGTCTGCTGCTAATATAGACTGGTTGATAAAGAGATGTCTATGTAACTATGTATGTATAAAGAAGAAAGAAAAAAAACCCACGGTTAGGTGGTATACAATTATGGAC
The DNA here is from genome assembly GCF_028390025.1 of Pseudophryne corroboree. Taxonomy (NCBI): domain Eukaryota; kingdom Metazoa; phylum Chordata; class Amphibia; order Anura; family Myobatrachidae; genus Pseudophryne; species Pseudophryne corroboree. Next base: position 186,926,091 of record NC_086446.1, on the reverse strand, counting down.
TGACTGCCTGCCGAGTGCAGACACAGAGGTAGCCACAGCCGTGAACTACCGTACTGTACTGTGTCTGCTGCTAATAATATAGACTGGTTGATAAAGAGATGTCGTAGTAGTATGTATGTATAAAGAAGAAAGAAAAAAAAACCACGGTTAGGTGGTATACAATTATGGACGGACTGCCTGCCGAGTGCAGACACAGAGGTAGCCACAGCCGTGAACTACCGTACTGTACTGTGTCTGCTGCTAATATAGACTGGTTGATAAAGAGATGTCTATGTAACTATGTATGTATAAAGAAGAAAGAAAAAAAAACCACGGTTAGGTGGTATACAATTATGGACGGACTGCCTGCCGAGTGCAGACACAGAGGTAGCCACAGCCGTGAACTACCGTACTGTACTGTGTCTGCTGCTAATATAGACTGGTTGATAAAGAGATGTCTATGTAACTATGTATGTATAAAGAAGAAAGAAAAAAAAACCACGGTTAGGTGGTATACAATTATGGACGGACTGCCTGCCGAGTGCAGACACAGAGGTAGCCACAGCCGTGAACTACCGTACTGTACTGTGTCTGCTGCTAATATAGACTGGTTGATAAAGAGATGTCTATGTAACTATGTATGTATAAAGAAGAAAGAAAAAAAAACCACGGTTAGGTGGTATACAATTATGGACGGACTGCCTGCCGAGTGCAGACACAGAGGTAGCCACAGCCGTGAACTACCGTACTGTACTGTGTCTGCTGCTAATATAGACTGGTTGATAAAGAGATGTCTATGTAACTATGTATGTATAAAGAAGAAAGAAAAAAAACCACGGTTAGGTGGTATACAATTATGGACGGACTGCCTGCCGAGTGCAGACACAGAGGTAGCCACAGCCGTGAACTACCGTACTGTACTGTGTCTGCTGCTAATATAGACTGGTTGATAAAGAGATGTCTATGTAACTATGTATGTATAAAGAAGAAAGAAAAAAAAACCACGGTTAGGTGGTATACAATTATGGACGGACTGCCTGCCGAGTGCAGACACAGAGGTAGCCACAGCCGTGAACTACCGTACTGTACTGTGTCTGCTGCTAATATAGACTGGTTGATAAAGAGATGTCTATGTAACTATGTATGTATAAAGAAGAAAGAAAAAAAAACCACGGTTAGGTGGTATACAATTATGGACGGACTGCCTGCCGAGTGCAGACACAGAGGTAGCCACAGCCGTGAACTACCGTACTGTACTGTGTCTGCTGCTAATATAGACTGGTTGATAAAGAGATGTCGTAGTAGTATGTATGTATAAAGAAGAAAAGAAAACCACGGTTAGGTGGTATACAATTATGGACGGACTGCCTGCCGAGTGCAGACACAGAGGTAGCCACAGCCGTGAACTACCGTACTGTGTCTGCTGCGACTGGATGATAAATGATATAAAAAATATATATATATCACTACTGCAGCCGGACAGGTATATATTATATATTATATAATGACGGACCTGCTGGACACTGTCTGTCAGCAGAATGAGTTTTATTTTTATAGAATAAAAAAACAACAACACACAAGTGAAGTCACACGACGAGTGTTTAACTTTTTCAGGCAATCACAATATAAGTATACTACTAACTATACTGGTGGTCAGTGTGGTCAGGTCACTGGTCAGTCACACTGGCAGTGGCACTCCTGCAGCAAAAGTGTGCACTGTTTAATTTTAATATAATATTATGTACTCCTGGCTCCTGCTATAACCTATAACTGGCACTGCAGTGCTCCCCAGTCTCCCCCACAATTATAAGCTGTGTGAGCTGAGCAGTCAGACAGATATATAATATATATAGATGATGCAGCACACTGGGCTGAGCCTGAGCAGTGCACACAGATATGGTATGTGACTGAGTCACTGTGTGTATCGCTTTTTTCAGGCAGAGAACGGATATATTAAATAAACTGCACTGTCTGGTGGTCACTCACTATATAATATTATGTACTCCTGGCTCCTGCTATAACCTATAACTGGCACTGCAGTGCTCCCCAGTCTCCCCCACAATTATAAGCTGTGTGAGCTGAGCAGTCAGACAGATATATATAATATATATAGATGATGCAGCACACTGGGCTGAGCCTGAGCAGTGCACACAGATATGGTATGTGACTGAGTCACTGTGTGTATCGCTTTTTTCAGGCAGAGAACGGATATATTAAATAAACTGCACTGTCTGGTGGTCACTCACTAGTAAACTCTCTGCACTCTCTACACTTCTACAGTACTCCTCCTAGTCCTAAGCTCCAGTAAATCTCTCTCTCTTATAATCTAAATGGAGAGGACGCCAGCCACGTCCTCTCACTATCAATCTCAATGCACGTGTGAAAATGGCGGCGACGCGCGGCTCCTTATATAGAATCCGAGTCTCGCGATAGAATCCGAGCCTCGCGAGAATCCGACAGCGTCATGATGACGTTCGGGCGCGCTCGGGTTAACCGAGCAAGGCGGGAAGATCCGAGTCTGCTCGGACCCGTGAAAAAAACCATGAAGTTCGGGCGGGTTCGGATTCAGAGAAACCGAACCCGCTCATCTCTAGTTAGTATCAGAAAGTTGTTGTAGACATTCAGCATCATAATCCTCAAGGGATTGTACCACAACCGCTCCTCCCTTGTCAGCTTTACGTATGACAATGTCAGTACGTTTACTTAATTTGCTGACTGTCTCAAGTTCTCCTTTGGACATGTTGTTTCTATATGGTTTTTCATGTTGGGATACTGTGCCAAGTTGATCCATCAATCTAGTGAATGTCCTAATTGATGGATTGGCACTGATTGGGTCAAATGTGGATCTGGGTTGTAGCTTCTTTAAATTCCTGGGTAATGCTGCTTCTGTAGGGTTATTAATTGATGATGGTATTCCCTTGAAGTGCTCCTTAAGTCTCAAGGTCCGATTGAGCCTATAAGTGTCCACTTTCCACTGGAAGCTGTCAAACTTGGTAGTGGGGATGTAAGAAAGGCCTTTGGAAAGGACATCATATTCTTGGTCTGTTAATGGAGTGGAAGATAAGTTAAACACCTTATCTATTTTCTGCGCGGTGGTCTGCCTCTTGCTCTGCCTCGCGTTTTGTCTCCCCCTCCGCGTTTTTCTTTTACCGGGCCTGTATTGGTTACCTGAGTGGCAACCCCTAAAGGGTGGTGTTGGCCCGTGGAGGTGGATGGTTGAGGCTCAGATTCACTAGCCGATGTACTTGTATCTTCCCGCTGTAATCGGTCAAAATATTGGCGTCGATATCTTGGTAAGGTATTACTTCGTGGCTTGTTGCTCATAGTATTCAGCCAAGAATACACCTGATGTCTTTGGTAATCCACTTGGACTTTTTTGTATTTTTCCCTCTTAAATTTTATTAATTCATTTTTATGTTGTTCCACCTGTGATGTTAATTTATTAAGCCAATCTTCACTAGTATCTTGTGTGAAGTTGGCCTTATGTTGGAGCTCAAACGTAGTCAGTTTCTCTTTAGTGATGTTTAGTTCCCGAGTAGACTCTTCAATGACTGCCAATATCAAGTCCATGGAACATTTATTAAGGATTGATATCCACTTACGGCAAAAGGGAACTGAATAGCGTTTAATCGTGGGCATATTCCGGATTCTAAATCCTAGTGGGATTAATTTTTCCCTATAATAATCAGACAGTGTAATGGCATGGTATTTGAAATCAAGTTCTCTTTTTTTCAAATTAAACCATTCTTTGAATAATTCCTCCTGGGTCAGGGTTCCTGTGTTATCCACAAACTTCTCTGTGCAGAGAATGGCTTCTGCTTCAGAATCAGTGTAACTGAACTGATCCTGTGTGTCCATTTCCATCAGTTGCTGGGCCATGTCTGCAGTGTCCATGTCTCTTGCAGTCATATTGGATTTAAACAACACTCAACGTAGTGTTGTTCATATAAGGACCTCCAATGCAAAGTAGTGCTTAATATGCTGTCGGTTAAAAACTTCACTGTGCCATGATAGAGAAGTAGAGCTGCAGGCTCAGCCTTCCCAATACACATAGACAAGATTATCCGGCACTAGTATTTAAATGTCTGTATTCGCTCCGGTGCCCTCCATAAGGAAATAATCCTATGATACAGAGTTGCAGGATGGCGGCACTCAGAGTCTTCTTACTCACGTAAGTAGCTGAAAAACTTTTATTAAGGCATCAACGTTTCGGGTAAGCACCCGTCGTCAGGATAGCATAACAACAAATACCACATCTTACCACATTTATATGGTATATAAATGTGGTAAGATGTGGTATTTGTTGTTATGCTATCCTGACGACGGGTGCTTACCCGAAACGTTGATGCCTTAATAAAAGTTTTTCAGCTACTTACGTGAGTAAGAAGACTCTGAGTGCCGCCATCCTGCAACTCTGTATCATAGGATTATTTCCTTATGGAGGGCACCGGAGCGAATACAGACATTTAAATACTAGTGCCGGATAATCTTGTCTATGTGTATTGGGAAGGCTGAGCCTGCAGCTCTACTTCTCTATCATGGCCCAGTGAAGTTTTTAACCGACAGCATATTAAGCACTACTTTGCATTGGAGGTCCTTATATGAACAACACTACGTTGAGTGTTGTTTAAATCCAATATGACTGCAAGAGACATGGACACTGCAGACATGGCCCAGCAACTGATGGAAATGGACACACAGGATCAGTTCAGTTACACTGATTCTGAAGCAGAAGCCATTCTCTGCACAGAGAAGTTTGTGGATAACACAGGAACCCTGACCCAGGAGGAATTATTCAAAGAATGGTTTAATTTGAAAAAAAGAGAACTTGATTTCAAATACCATGCCATTACACTGTCTGATTATTATAGGGAAAAATTAATCCCACGAGGATTTAGAATCCGGAATATGCCCACGATTGGACGCTATTCAGTTCCCTTTTGCCGTAAGTGGATATCAATCCTTAATAAATGTTCCATGGACTTGATATTGGCAGTCATTGAAGAGTCTACTCGGGAACTAAACATCACTAAAGAGAAACTGACTACGTTTGAGCTCCAACATAAGGCCAACTTCACACAAGATACTAGTGAAGATTGGCTTAATAAATTAACATCACAGGTGGAACAACATAAAAATGAATTAATAAAATTTAAGAGGGAAAAATACAAAAAAGTCCAAGTGGATTACCAAAGACATCAGGTGTATTCTTGGCTGAATACTATGAGCAACAAGCCACGAAGTAATACCTTACCAAGATATCGACGCCAATATTTTGACCGATTACAGCGGGAAGATACAAGTACATCGGCTAGTGAATCTGAACCTCAACCATCCACCTCCACGGGCCAACACCACCCTTTAGGGGATGCCACTCAGGTAACCAATACAGGCCCGGTAAAAGAAAAACGCGGAGGGGGAGACAAAACGCGAGGCAGAGCAAGAGGCAGACCGCCGCGCAGAAAATAGATAAGGTGTTTAACTTATCTTCCACTCCATTAACAGACCAAGAATATGATGTCCTTTCCAAAGGCCTTTCTTACATCCCCACTACCAAGTTTGACAGCTTCCAGTGGAAAGTGGACACTTATAGGCTCAATCGGACCTTGAGACTTAAGGAGCACTTCAAGGGAATACCATCATCAATTAATAACCCTACAGAAGCAGCATTACCCAGGAATTTAAAGAAGCTACAACCCAGATCCACATTTGACCCAATCAGTGCCAATCCATCAATTAGGACATTCACTAGATTGATGGATCAACTTGGCACAGTATCCCAACATGAAAAACCATATAGAAACAACATGTCCAAAGGAGAACTTGAGACAGTCAGCAAATTAAGTAAACGTACTGACATTGTCATACGTAAAGCTGACAAGGGAGGAGCGGTTGTGGTACAATCCCTTGAGGATTATGATGCTGAATGTCTACGACAACTTTCTGATACTAACACTTATGAGTTATTATCGAGTGATCCAACGATGAGTTACAAATTAGAAATAGACTCAATTTTATCGACAGCGGTTTCACAATTACATATTACTTCTGAAGTAGCCAAAGCGCTCACTGTAGAATTTCCAGTGGTACCTATTTACTATACAGTACCTAAAATACACAAAGGGTTGGAGAAGCCCCCGGGCAGACCTATCATATCTGCCTGGGGCTCCCTCTATCAACCCATATCTGTGTATTTAGATTCCCTATTAAATCCATGTGTTCAGAATTCTACAACTTATCTTAAGGATACGACAGATTTATTGTTAAAAATTCAGAGCTTGGGACCTCTCCCTCCTGGAACACTACTATGTAGTGCAGACGTTAATAGTCTGTATACATGCATTCCTCACTCTGATGGGTTAAGAGCAGTGGAATTGTTGATTACAGATAATCCACATTATAAAGGGCCCCCGGTACATTTATTTCTACAACTTCTTAATCTAGTACTTACTAGAAATTATTTCATGTATGACGCACGTTTTTACGTGCAATTGGCGGGGTGTGCGATGGGGTCGAATGTGGCCCCATCATACGCCAACGCCTTCATGATTATGGTCGAACAACAGCTACTATTGTCTAAACCTGAAGTTATGATATATCTGCCACTATATGTGAGGTTCATTGATGACCTTCTGTTAATATGGTTGGGAGATGAATTATCATTAATTACTTTACTAACTACCCATAACAGGACAGGACATGCAGTCCAATTCACGTATAACATTTCACCAGCGGTCATCAACTTCCTTGATGTAAAAATATCACTCCAATCTGGGAGAGTAATTACAGCAATGCACGTGAAGGAAACTGATAGGAATACTATCCTTAAACACGACAGTTTTCATCCACAAGCACTTCGAAATGGTCTCCCTTACTCGCAGATGTTGCGAGTAAGGAGAATTACTAGTGACCCAGTGGAAACCATACAAGCTATGTCTGAGATGGTGAATAAGTTCACGGAGAGAGGGTACCCCCGCATAGAATTGGAGAAGACCAGGGACAAAGTATTAGCTATCCCTAGGGACGAAGTACTTAGAACCACTAGAGAAACAACATCAGAAACACCTTTTGTGCCTTGGGTAAATAGATATAATACTAGAAGCCAACTCACCAATAAAGTAGCAAAAAAGTTTTGGCCTATTATCAACACAGATAAAAACCTGCCTTCACTCAAAGATTCACGCCTCCTTTCTTGTTATACTAGAGGCCGTAATTTGGGTGACCGCCTTGTTAAGAGGGATGTCACCACCTTAAAGAAGAAATCACAAACACATTTTTTGACACAGAGGGCAGGATGCTATCGCTGCCTAGGGTGCACCACCTGCAGGTCCCTTATTCCAGGTAGTACGTTCACTCACCCCCACTCAGGAAAAAAATATACAATCAGACATGCACTGACGTGCACTACTAAATTTGTCATATATATCTTAACTTGTCCATGTGGACTGAGTTATATCGGTAAAACCGAACGACAATTTAGGGAACGGATGGCAGGACATAGATCCGCCATCAGGGCAGCCATAGAGTCAGGTGATAGTGAACAACCTGTAGCGCGACATTTCGCTCAGGCTAAACATAGTATAGCCAGTTTGCGATCTAAACTGATCGATCATGTACCAGCTACCATTAGGGGTGGCAATCGAGGAAAAGCGCTTCTCCAATTGGAAAGCAGATGGATTTTCCAATTGGACACTATAGCCCCTAGGGGACTTAATGACACCTTAGGTCTGAAGTGTTTTATGTAACTCAGCAGTCGTTTATCCACCTTAAGTGTTTTGATAACAGTTTTCGTTACCATTAGTTTTGATATAGGGTTAAATAAATCCCTTATACGAAGTATTTGGTAGAACATTCATGTTTAGTGGTAACGATATCCAATATACTCACCAATGCAAAGAGACAGCTTATTATCATTATAGGTTACTGTGTGTAACATGTTTTAATCTTGTTTTTAACCGCTAATGTTTCTTGTTCGATTTTGTCTTTGTTTATGTATTAGTTACCATGGAGATAACCTGATGACGCCGGGCCGGACGGACTGGGTGGACGCACACGGATGACGTCACAGAGCGGGACGGAGCAGCGTTCGCGTTGTACGCTCGCACGGTGGCCGGTATCTGATACTGCGGCGCCCAGCTGGAACCGGTCAGGAGGTCTAATGAAGGTATGCTTAGGTATATAAATGTGGTAAGATGTGGTATTTGTTGTTATGCTATCCTGACGACGGGTGCTTACCCGAAACGTTGATGCCTTAATAAAAGTTTTTCAGCTACTTACGTGAGTAAGAAGACTCTGAGTGCCGCCATCCTGCAACTCTGTATATATATATATATATATATATATATATATATATATACACACATACATACACACACACATACACACACTAGCTGGAGTGCCGACGTTGCCCGGGATTTTAAGAGTGTCTGTTTACAAAAATAAATGTTAATATTAAACACACAGTATAAATAACATTGTAGATAGCGGAATACCCATGCTTCGCTAACGGGATGAGGATGGTAAATTGGAATGATAGTTGTTTGTTAATTTACGTTGGTTGGAGACCTAGTATATAGGCATATCTTGCTTCCCTGACGCACTTTGTGTAGTGGCCGGACCCCTTTTTGGTCCCCCAAGGGACCCTGCTCTTCCCACTATACGACTCTCAGTATGTGGCTTCCTGCTGCCTCCATTCCCCTCCTCACATCATGTCAGAGCCCCTGTGAAATTATCGATTTTTTTACAGTTTCTTATATAGCGCAGTACATTATGTAGCTCCTGATATACTCTGTGCTGCTGGGGGATTGTGCTACTTCCACTATATAACTCTGTGTGTGGGTTTGTGCTACCTGCATTCCCCTCCTCACATCATGTCACTTGCCCTGTCACATGCAGCCCTGTCATCACTGACATATCATGCATGCCCTGATATAGTCTGTGCTGCTGGCCCACCCCTAGAGGTGCTAGTGGTGTGTTACCCCCACAGTGTTTGTTCCCAGAGTGTAAGTCATATGTGTAGCAAGTTTGGTGTAAATTGCTCCAGGCATTCCAGAGTTATGCTGTCTGCTGAAAAACTCTGTGCTGCTGCCTCACCCCTAGGGTTGCTAGGGGTGTCTTACCCCCACAGTGTTTGTTCCCAGCTTGTAAGTCATATGTGTACCAAGTTTGCTGTAAATTGGTCCAGGCATTCGGGAGTTAGGCTGTTTCCTGAAATAGTCTGTGCTGCTGTCCCACCCCTAGGGGTGTCTAACCTCCACAGAGTTTGTTCCCAGATTGTAAGTCAGATGTGTACCAAGTTTGGTGTAAATTGCTCCAGGCTTTCCACAGTTATGCTGTCCACTGACATACTCTGTGCTGCTGTTCCACCCCTAGGGGTGCTAGGGGTGTCTGACCCCCACAGTGTATGTTTCCAGAGCGTAAGGCAGATGTGTACCAGTTTTGGAGCCCCCTAGGGGTGATAGGGATTTCTAATTGTTTTAGTTGCCTGTTGCCTCCGGCGTGTTTTAATACGCTCGTATGCCAAATTTCACGATCTTCGCTTGCAAACTGTGGATTTGTATAGAAAGACAGACAGAAGGACACATTTTAGCTTATATATATATATATATATATAAATCCAGCAGCAGCCGGCACTCACATACAGAGACAACCTGCTTCGTTGCCCAGATATTAGAGCGATGTGGTCATGGGCTACATGCACCCCACCCTGTGAGTGGTAAGTACGGCTGTGTACCCCGCTTTTGTGGTGGAGAGTGCGGTGTTACATGCACCCCACCCTGTGAGTGGTAAGTGCATAGCTGTACCCCGCTTCTGGGGTGGCGAGTGCTGTGGTTTTCTCTCTGTGTGTATACAATGGGGTTAATCTATGGTTAACTCTTATTAACCGTGGCCACTAGCTTTCTCATGCACCCCTGTGTGGACTCTATTATTCTGAACCTGTCTCAGCTGTTCCTTAGCAATTATCTCTGAGCCAGTGCAAAAGGTGACTAGTGTACCTTTAAAAGCCATAAAGGGTGTGGCAGTGGCGGATTTAGCGGGGGGCGATTAGGGCGAACGCCCCCCCCTACACATACCGGCACCGGGATGGAGGCCGGGTCCCGCCGTGGTGTTGGGAACGAGGTGGAGAGCAGTGCAGTGCGGCGGGGGAAGGGGAGAGAGAGAGAGAGCGTCCTCACGCGCATACAGCGGCTGAGCGGCCTCTGTTCTGACCACGCCCCCTCCTTCCTGTACGCGCGTCAGGACGCTCTCTCTCTCTCTCCCTGTCCCCTGCCGCGCTGCCCGCTCTCCACCTCGTTCCCAATGCCGCGGCGGCACCCGGCCTCCATCCGACTCCTCATGCTGCTGGCTGCAGCAGGTGTCACTGTCTGCCAGCCATGTCTCCTACCCTCCAAACTTTAAGTGTGTGTGTGCCCCCTCTGTGTTCCATGTCTCCCCCCTCCGCTCCTAGCTAAAGTGCCTGTGTTCCATGTCTCCCCCCTCTTCTCCTAACTAAAGTGTATGTGTCCCTGCATTATTTTGGCTCATTCAGTGTACTGTAATGTGAATTTCGGCTCATTCTACATGCAGTAAATAATGTGAATTTCGGCTCATACATTGTGCTATAATGTGAATTTTGGCTCATTCTGCGTGCTATAATGTGAATTTTGGCTCAGTCAGTGTGCCATAATGTGATTTTCGGCCCAGTCAATGTGCCATAATGTGAATTTCGGCTCATTCAGTGTGCTATAACGTGAATTTTGGCTCATTCTGCGTGCTATAACGTGAATTTTGGCTCATTCTGCGCGCTATAACGTGAATTTCGGCTCATTCAGTGTGCTATAACGTGAATTTTGGCTCATTCTGCGTGCTATAACGTGAATTTTGGCTCATTCTGCGTGCTATAATGTGAATTTTGGCTCATTCTGCGTGCTATAACGTGAATTTTGGCTCATTCTGCGTGCTATAATGTGCATTTCGGCTCATTCTGCGTGCTATGATGTGCATTTCGGCTCATTCTGCGTGCTATGATGTGCATTTCGGCTCATTCTGCGTGCTATGATGTGCATTTCGGCTCATTCTGCGTGCTATGATGTGCATTTCGGCTCATTCTGCGTGCTATGATGTGCATTTCGGCTCATTCAGTGTGCTATGATGTGCATTTCGGCTCATTCAGTGTGCTATGATGTGAATTTCGGCTCATTCTGCGTGCTATAACGTGAATTTTGGCTCATTCTGCGTGCTATGATGTGCATTTCGGCTCATTCTGCGTGCTATGATGTGCATTTCGGCTCATTCTGCGTGCTATGATGTGCATTTCGGCTCATTCAGTGTGCTATGATGTGCATTTCGGCTCATTCAGTGTGCTATGATGTGAATTTCGGCTCATTCTGCGTGCTATAACGTGAATTTTGGCTCATTCTGCGTGCTATAATGTGAATTTCGGCTCATACAGTGTGCTATAATGTGAATTTCGGCCTATTCAGTGTGCTATAATGTGAATTTTGGCTCATTCTGCGTGCTATAACGTGAATTTTGGCTCATTCTGCGTGCTATGATGTGCATTTCGGCTCATTCTGCGTGCTATGATGTGCATTTCGGCTCATTCAGTGTGCTATGATGTGCATTTCGGCTCATTCAGTGTGCTATGATGTGAATTTCGGCTCATTCTGCGTGCTATAACGTGAATTTTGGCTCATTCTGCGTGCTATAATGTGAATTTCGGCTCATACAGTGTGCTATAATGTGAATTTCGGCTCATTCAGTGTGCTATAATGTGAATTTCGGCACATTCAGTGTGCTATAATGTGAATTTCGGCTCATTCAGTGTGCTATAATGTGAATTTCGGCTCATTCTGTGTGCTGTAGAAACAGAATTTGTCGGCAGATAAGAACCACTTGGCCCATCTAGTCTGCCCCCTTTTTTTTTTTTTTTACATTATTTTTTTATCTCTAACCTTATCTGATCCTTATTTCTTTGTAAGAATATCCTTATGTCTATCCCATGCATGTTTAAATTGCCATACTGTCTTAGCCTCTACCACCCCTGATGAAAGGAATGGCGATTCGCCAGTCTATATCACCAGTGCGCAGGGTTCTCTCCACTAACTGGCAACATTTTATTAGTAATGGCAACAATAGGAAATTTAGAAGCGAACGGGAAGGGCATTACTAAGTGTGAGGGGCTATGATTAGGGGGAGGAGTCATAATTCTTAAACCACCCCCCCTAAAAGTTAAGTCTAGATCCGCCACTGGGGTGTGGCAGGTACACATTAAATCTAGCAGGCAGATGATGTGTGTAACAGCAGTGAAGTAGTCAGGTTTTAAGACTGTGATAGTGTAGGACCTGCATGAAGGAGGGGTACCTTGGAGATCGGTATGGGGTGGCGAGTGCTGTGGTTTTCTCTGTGTGTGTGTGTGTGTGTGTGTGTGTGTGTGTGTGTGTGTGTGTATGTGTGTGTGTGTGTGTGTGTATATATATATATATATATATATATATATATATCTAGCAGCAGCCGGCACTCACATACAGAGACAACCTGCTTCGTTGCCCAGATCGATAAGTGCATAAAAGTCCAGAAAATGACTGGCACTCGGAGACAAGTATTTCAATGAAGCAGCATATAATAGTCCGAAGACTGTCAACGTTTCAGAGCCCGTACCTCCGTCATCAGGAGACACAGAAAACCAAATACATATCATAGAACAACATTTACCTACATAAATAGCCACCAGGTGTGGGAGTCACTGCTTACCATCCAGCCCCAGGAGTCCCGCTCTTCGCGCTGGCTTCCATTCCCACACTTCCGGTCCCGGCGCAGCTTGTTGCCAAGGGAACCACTTGTATGCGTTCCACTTGGCAGCACCATGCGTTCCAGGGCTGTGTGGAGTCCGTGCCATTTCAAAGAGGCAGGGGCGCTGTAGAGGGGACAAAATAGACAATGACATCCATACAAACAATAAACAAACATTAAAAGGCCATCCACAATCTAATAGAGCGCATTACATACAACCCACAGTAGTATCAAAGAAAAATAATGTTATACATTAATTATATCCTACTTCCAATAGAATAGGGTATATCATATTCATATTTTAAGCATCAACAACCACATATATAGCACAAAATAGAACCATACCCAGAATCTATAATAGTGAGTTCCAATTGATTTTTTCATTAAGCCCCTTAGGGTAAGTGGTACCCAATCTAGAGATCCAGCATGCTTCTTTCACCAGGAGGGCCTTAGCTCTATTGCCACCCCTAAGGGTCAATGGGACATGATCAAACATAAAGTAGCGGAGTGAATCCAAGGTATGGCCAGCTTGTTTAAAGTGCCTGGCGACCGGTTGATCTACAGGTTTACCTTCTAGGATCAACTTGATGGCCGACCTATGTGCCGCCATCCTCTCAGAAAACTTACGGGTGGTTTGTCCGATGTAATATAACCCGCAAGGGCAAATAATAGCATAGACAACAAATGAGGTACAACAAGTAAGTACACACCGAATCTCGAATCTCCTATCGCCATGGGGATGTTTAAAGGCTTTACAGGTAAACATATATTTACATGTAGTGTAGCCACTACAGCAATAACAACCTAGAGATCTGTAATGTACATTTGGGATCAGGGGCATGCTCATCACTGTGATATCTGTTTTAACAACCCTATCATGTATGTTTCTACCCCTACAGAATGACATAAATGGGGTAGTATGGCATAGTGCTTTTAAATCAGGGTCAGAAGATACAATCAGCCACAAGGCCCTAGTGGCACGTTTAATGATAGGGCTGGAAGTGGAAAAATCACTGGGGAAAGGAATATGTTTAACTCGATCTCTCTTAACCGCATCTAAAAGATCTTGCCGTGACATGCTAAGAAGTAGAGATGTGCACCGGACATTTTTCGGGTTTTGTGTTTTGGTTTTGGATTCGGTTCCGCGGCCGTGTTTTGGATTCGGACGCGTTTTGGCAAAACCTCCCTTAAGAATTTTTGTCGGATTCGGGTGTGTTTTGGATTCGGTGTTTTTTTTTTTCAAAAACCCCTCAAAAACAGCTTAAATCATAGAATTTGGGGGTAATTTTGATCCTATAGTATTATTAAGCCCAATAACCATAATTTCCACACATTTCCAGTCTATTCTGAACACCTCACAATATTATTTTTAGTCCTAAAATTTGCACCGAGGTCGCTGGATGACTAAGCTAAGCGACCCAAGTGGGCGGCACAAACACCTGGCCCATCTAGGAGTGGCACTGCAGTGTCAGACAGGATGGCACTTAAAAAAATTGGCCCCAAACATCACATGATGCAAAGATAAATAAAAAAATAAAAAAAGAGGTGCAAGATGGAATTGTCCTTGGGCCCTCCCACCCACCCTTATGTTGTATAAACAGGACATGCACACTTTAACAAACCCATCATTTCAGCAACAGGGTCTGCCACACGACAGTGGCTGAAATGACTGGTTGGTTTGGGCCCCCACCAAAAAAAGAAGCAATCAATCTCTCCTTGCACAAACTGGCTCTACAGAGGCAAGATGTCCACCTCCTCCTCATTGTCCGATTCCTTACCCCTTTCACTGTGTACACCCCCCTCCTCACAGAGTATTAATTCGTCCCCACTGGAATCCACCTTCACAGGTCCCTGTGTACTTTCTGGAGGCAATTGCTGGTAAATGTCTCCACGGAGGAATTGATTATAATTCATTTTGATGAACATCATCTTCTCCACATTTTCTGGAAGTAACCTCCTACGCCGATCGCGGACAAGGTTACCGGCTGCACTAAACACTCTTTCGGAGTACACACTGGAGGGGGGCAACTTAGGTAAAATAAAGCCAGTTTGTGCAAGGGCCTCCAAATTGCCTCTTTTTCCTGCCAGTATACGTACGGACTGTCTGACATGCCTACTTGGATTCTGTCACTCATATAATCCTCCACCATTCTTTCAATGGTGACAGAATCATATGCAGTGACAGTAGACGACGACATGTCAGTAATCGTTGGCAGGTCCTTCAGTCCGGACTAGATGTCAGCTATCGCTCCTGACTGCCCTGCATCACCGCCAGCAGGTGGTTTTGGAAATGTTATCCTTTTCCTGGCAGCTCCAGTGGCAGGAGAAAATGAAGGAGGAGCTGTTGTCGGGTCACGTTCCGCTTGACTTGACAATTTTCTCACCAGCAGGTCTTTGAAAATCTGCAGACTTGTGTCTGCTGGAAAGAGATACAATGTAGGCTTTAAACCTAGGATCGAGCACGGTGGCCAAAATGTAGTGCTCTGATTTCAACATATTGACCATCCGTGAATCCTGGTTAAGCGAATAAAGGGCTCCATCCACAAGTCCCACATGCCTAGCGGAATCGCTCCGTTTTAGCTCCTCCTTCAATTTCTCCAGCTGCTTCTGCAAAAGCCTGATGAGGGGAATGACCTGACTCAGGCTGGCAGTGTCTGAACTGACTTCACGTGTGGCAAGTTCATTGGGTTGCAGAGCCTTGCACAACGTTGAAATCATTCTCCACTGCGCTTGAGTCAGGTGCATTCCCCCTCCTTTGCCTATATCGTAGGCAGATGTATAGGCTTGAATGGCCTTTTGCTGCTCTTCCATCCTCTGAAGCATATAGAGGGTTGAATTCCACCTTGTTACCACCACTTGCTTCAGATGATGGCAGGGCAGGTTCAGGAGTGTTTGCTGGTGCTCCAATATTCGGCACGTGGTGGCTGAATGCCGAAAGTGGCCCGCAATTCTTCGGGCCACCGACAGCATCTCTTGCATGCCCCTGTCATTTTTTAAAAAATTCTGCACCACCAAACTCATGTGCAAAACATGGGACGTGCTGGAATTTGCCCACATGTAATGCACGCACAATATTGGTGGCGTTGTCCGATGTCACAAATCCCCAGGAGAGTCCAATTGGGGTAAGCCATTCTGCAATGATGTTCCTCAGTTTCCGTAAGAGGTTGTCAGCTGTGTGCCTCTTATGGAAAGCGGTGATACAAAGCGTAGCCTGCCTAGGAACGAGTTGGCGTTTGCGAGATGCTGGTGCCACCGCGCTGTTGTTGCTGCGGGAGGCAATACATCTACCCAGTGGGCTCTCACAGTCATATAGTCCTTAGTCTGCCCTGCTCCACTTGTCCACATGTCCGTGGTTAAGTGGACATTGGGTACAACTGCATTTTTTAGGACACTGGTGACTCTTTTTCTGACATCTGTGTACATTCTCGGTATCGCCTGCCTAGAGAAGTGGAACCTAGATGGTATTTGGTACCGGGGACACACTACCTCAAGCAATTCTCTAAGTCCCTGTGAACTAATGGTGGATACCGGACACACGTCTAACACCAACATAGTTGTCAAGGCCTGAGTTATCCGCTTTGCAACAGGATGACTGCTGTGATATTTCATCTTCCTCGCAAAGGACTGTTGGACAGTCAATTGCTTACTGGAAGTAGAACAAGTGGCAGTGACGTGCGGTGGGGCGAGGCAGGTGAGGCAGAGCCTTTCCTGTCATACTTACGTTTGTACCAGCGTTTTGGATGTATAAAGTGTATGAAAAATACAAAGAATATGTGTGAAATCTCTTATTTGCATTATTCTAATCATTTTTATAGCCAAAACTCTGGAGTAAAAAGTCTATGGCAGGTGAGGCAGTGCCTCACCTGCTTATCTGTTCCACACATCTTTGATCAAAACTCACCAAATTTCCAGGAGTTTATACTGCTGCACCTGTGTATAATGCCCGGATGTACCCTTTGGCTCATATTTTGTGTGAAAATCTGGCTCTGGTGCTAGCCAGTGCCTCCTTTGCCTTTCAGCTCACCGCACGTCCCTGACAAGTGGTCTTCCGACTTCCCCTCTGGGATGACGATCAACTCCCAGCAGCAACAGCCGTGTCAGCAGCAGTAGGTGTTACACTCAAGGATCCATCGGAGGAATCCCAGTTAGGAGAGGACTCGTCAGACTTGCCAGTGACATGGCCTGCAGGACTATTGGCGTTCCTGTCTAAGGAGGAAATTGACACTGAGGGAGTTGGTGGTGGGGTTTGCAGGAGCTTGGGTTCAAGAGGAAGAAGGGATTTAGTTGTCAGTGGACTGCTTCCGCTGTCACCCAAAGTTTTTGAACTTGTCAATGACTTCTGATGAATGCGCTCCAGGTGACGTATAAGGGAGGATGTTCCTAGGTGGTTAACGTCCTTACCCCTACTTATTACAGCTTGACAAAGGCAACACACGGCTTGACACCAGTTGTCCGCATTTCTGTTGAAATAATTCCACACCGAAGAGGTGATTTTTTTTTTGTACTTTGACCAGGCATGTCAATGGCTTTATTCATCCCACAGATAACAGGTGTCTCCCCGGGTGCCTGACTTAAACAAACCACCTCTCCATCAGAATCCTCCTTGTCAATTTCCTCCTCAGCGCCAGCAACACCCATATCCTCATCCTGGTGTACTTCAACAGTGACATCTTCAATTTGACTATCAGGAACTGGACTGCGGGTGCTCCTTCCAGCACTTGCAGGGGGAGTGCAAATGGAGGAAGGAGCCACCTCTTCCCGTCCAGTGTTGGGAAGGTCAGGCATCGCAACCGACACAATTGGACTCTCCTTGGGGATTTGTGATTTAGAAGAACGCACAGTTCTTTGCTGGGCTTTTGCCAGCTTAACTCGTTTCATTTTTCTAGCGGGAGGATGAGTGCTTCCATCCTCATGTGAAGCTGAACCACTAGCCATGAACATAGGCCAGGGCCTCAGCCGTTCCTTGCCACTCCCTGTCGTAAATGGCATATTGGCAAGTTTACGCTTTTCTTCAGACGCTTTTAATTTAGATTTTTGGGTCATTTTACTGAACTTTTGTTTTTTGGATTTTACATGCTCTCTACTATGACATTGGGCATCAGCCTTGGCAGACGACGTTGATGGCATTTCATCGTCTCTGCCATAACTAGTGGCAGCAGCTTCAGCACTAGGTGTAAGTGGATCTTGATCTTTCCCTATTTTACCCTCCACATTTTTGTTATCCATTTTTTAATGTGTGGAATTGAATTAGACGGCAGTAATGTCTGGAATTAGATACCACTAGATAGATACCAGATACCACTGCGACTGGAATGATGATGACCTATGCACAGTGACAGGACACTACCACAGCACCCTACCTCAGCAAGATGCAGCACAAGACACTGGACTTTTAGTCACCACAATGCAGCACTGATACTGAGCACAGATACTGAGCACTGTTCTGGATAATAGAACTGACACGGGGCAGCAAAATACAGCAATGGACTACTGTACTGGACTACTATATATACTGGTCAGTGGTCACCACAATGCAGCAATGATAATGAGCACAGATATTGAGCACTGTTCAGGATAATAGAACTGACACAGGGCAGAAAAATACAGCAATGGACTACTGTACTGTACTACTATATATACTGGTCAGTGGTCACCACAATGCAGCAATGATAATAATGAGCACAGATACTGAGCACTGTTCAGGATAATAGAACTGACACGGGGCAGCAAAATACAGCAATGGACTACTGTACTGTATTACTATATACTGGTCAGTGGTCACCACAATGCAGCAATGATAATAATGAGCACAGATACTGAGCACTGTTCAGGATAATAGAACTGACATGGGGCAGCAAAATACAGCAATGGACTACTGTACTGTACTACTATATATACTGGTCAGTGGTCACCACAATGCAGCAATGATAATAATGAGCACAGATACTGAGCACTGTTCAGGATAATAGAACTGACGTGGGGCAGCAAAATACAGCAATGGACTACTGTACTGTACTGTACTACTATAAACTGGTCAGTGGTCACCACAATGCTGCAATGATAATAATGAGCACAGATACTGAGCACTGTTCAGGATAATAGAACTGACACGGGGCAGCAAAATACAGCAATGGACTACTGTACTGTACTACTATATACTGATCAGTGGTCACCACAATGCAGCAATGATCATATTGAGCACAGATACTGAGCACTGTTCAGGATAATAGAACTGACACGGGGCAGCAAAATACAGCAATGGACTACTGTACTGTATTAGTATATACTGGTCAGTGGTCACCACAATGCAGCAATGATTATAATGAGCACAGATACTGAGCACTGTTCAGGATAATAGAACTGACACAGGGCAGCAAAATACAGCAATGGACTACTGTACTGTACTACTATATACTGGTCAGTGGTCACCACAATGCAGCAATGTTAATAATGAGCACAGATACTGAGCACTGTTCAGGATAATAGAACTGACGTGGGGCAGAAAAATACAGCAATGGACTACTGTACTGTACTACTATTTACTGGTCAGTGGTCAGCACAATGCAACAATGATCATAATGAGCACAGATACTGAGCACTGTTCAGGATAATAGAACTGACACGGGGCAGCAAAATACAGCAATGGACTACTGTACTACTATATACTGGTCAGTGGTCACCACATTGCAGCAATGATAATAATGAGCACAGATACTGAGCACTGTTCAGGATAATAGAACTGATGTGGGGCAGCAAAATACAGCAATGGACTACTGTACTGTACTACTATATACTGGTCAGTGGTCACCACAATGCTGCAATGATAATAATGAGCACAGATACTGAGCACTGTTCAGGATAATAGAACTGACACGGGGCAGCAAAATACAGCAATGGACTACTGTACTGTACTACTATATACTGGTCAGTGGTCAGCACAATGCAGCAATGATCATAATGAGCACAGATACTGAGCACTGTTCAGGATAATAGAACTGACACGGGGAAGCAAAATACAGCACTGGACTACTGTACTGTATGACCATATATATACTGGTCGGTGGTCACTATAATGCAGCAATGATAATAATGAGCACAGATACTGAGCACTGTTCAGGATAATAGAACTGACACGGGGCAGCAAAATACAGCAATGGACTACTGTACTGTACTACTATATATACTGGTTAGTGGTCACCACAATGCAGCAATGATAATAACGAGTACAGATACTAAGCACTGTTCAGGATAATAGAACTGACACGGGGCAGCAAAATACAGCAATGGACTACTGTACTGTACTACTATATATACTGGTCAGTGGTCACCACAATGCAGCAATGATAATAATGAGCACAGATACTGAGCACTGTTCTGGATAATAGAACTGACACGGGGCAGCAAAATACAGCAATGGACTACTGTACTGTATTACTATATACTGGTCACCACAATGCAGCAATGATAATAATGAGCACAGATACTGAGCACTGTTCAGGATAATAGAAATGACACGGGGCAGCAAAATACAGCAATGGACTACTGTACTGTACTACTATATATACTGGTCAGTGGTCACCACAATGCAGCAATGATAAAAATGAGCATAGATACTGAGCACTGTTCAGGATAATAGAACTGACACGGGGCGGCAAAATACAGCAATGGACTACTGTACTGTACTACTATATATACTGGTCAGTGGTCACCACAATGCAGCAATGATAATAATGAGCACAGATACTGAGCACTGTTCTGGAAAATAGAACTGACACGGGGCAGCAAAATACAGCAATGGACTACTGTACTGTACTACTATATACTGGTCACCACAATGCAGCAATGATAATAATGAGCACAGATACTGAGCATTGTTCAGGATAATAGAACTGACACGGGGCAGCAAAATACAGCACTGGACTACTGTACTGTACTACTATATACTGGTCACCACAATGCAGCAATGATAATAATGAGCACAGATACTGAGCACTGTTTAGGATAATAGAACTGACGTGGGGCAGCAAAATACAGCAATGGACTACTATACTGTACTACTATACTGGTCAGTGGTCACCACAATGCTGCAATGATAATAATGAGCACAGATACTGAGCACTGTTCAGGATAATAGAACTGACACGGGGCAGCAAAATACAGCAATGGACTACTGTACTGTATTACTATATACTGGTCAGTGGTCACCACAATGCAGCAATGATAATAATGAGCACAGATACTGAGCACTGTTCAGGATAATAGAACTGACACGGGGCAGCAAAATACAGCAATGGACTACTGTACTGTACTACTATATATACTGGTCAGTGGTCACCACAATGCAGCAATGATAATAATGAGCACAGATACTGAGCACTGTTCTGGATAATAGAACTGACACGGGGCAGCAAAATACAGCAATGGACTACTGTACTGTACTACTATATACTGGTCACCACAATGCAGCAATGATAATAATGAGCACAGATACTGAGCATTGTTCAGGATAATAGAACTGACACGGGGCAGCAAAATACAGCAATGGACTACTGTACTGTACTACTATATACTGGTCAGTGGTCACCACAATGCAGCAATGTTAATAATGAGCACAGATACTGAGCACTGTTCAGGATAATAGAACTGACATGGGGCAGCAAAATACAGCAATGGACTACTGTACTGTACTACTATATATACTGGTCAGTGGTCACCACAATGCAGCGGTTGTGGTTCATCAAATCGACAGTGTCTAGGTCGACAATGTTTAGGTCGACCACTATAGGTCGACAGTCACTAGGTCAACATGGATGGAAGGTCGACAGGGTTTCTAGGTCGACATGTGCTAGGTCGACAGGTCTAAAGGTCGACATGAGGATATATATTTTTGTGTCGTTTTCTTCGTAGAGTGACCGGGATCCCAAATTAGTGCACCGCTTCGCTCGCCATGCTTCGGGCATGGTGCCTTCGCTCCGCTACCGCTTCGCTCGGCACACTTTACCGTTCCAATCGTAGTCCACGTGGAAAAAGAAAAAAAATAAAAAAATGTGAAAAACTCATGTCGACCTTTAGACCTGTCGACCTAGCACATGTCGACCTTCCATCCATGTCAACCTAGTGACTGTCGAGCTATAGTGGTCGACCTAAACATTGTCGACCTACACACTGTCGATCTTCAGACCGGATCCCAATGCAGCAATGATAATAATGATCACAGATACTGAGCACTGTTCAGGATAATAGAACTGACACGGGGCAGCAAAATACAGCAATGGACTACTGTACTGTATTACTATATACTGGTCAGTGGTCACACCACAATGCAGCAATGATAATAATGAGCACAGATACTGAGCACTGTTCAGGATAATAGAAATGACACTGGGCAGCAAAATACAGCAATGGACTACTGTACTGTACTACTATATACTGGTCAGTGGTCACCACAATGCAGCAATGATAATAATGAGCACAGATACTGATCACTGTTCAGGATAATAGAACTGACACGGGGCAGCAAAATACAGCAATGGACTACTGTACTGTATTACTATATACTGGTCAGTGGTCACCACAATGCAGCAATGATAATAATGAGCACAGATACTGAGCACTGTTCAGGATAATAGAAATGACACTGGGCAGCAAAATACAGCAATGGACTACTGTACTGTACTACTATATACTGGTCAGTGGTCACCACAATGCAGCAATGATAATAATGAGCACAGATACTGATCACTGTTCAGGATAATAGAACTGACACGGGGCAGCAAAATACAGCAATGGACTACTGTACTGTACTACTATATATACTGGTCAGTAGTCACCACAATGCAGCATTGATAATAATGAGCACAGATACTGAGCACTGTTCAGGATAATAGAAATGACACTGGGCAGCAAAATACAGCAATGGACTACTGTACTGTACTACTATATACTGGTCAGTGGTCACCACAATGCAGCAATGTTAATAATGAGCACAGATACTGAGCACTGTTCTGGATAATAGAACTGACACGGAGCAGCAAAATACAGCAATGGACTACTGTACTGTACTACTATATATATATACTGGTCACCACAATGCAGCACTGATACTGAGCACAGATATTGATCGGAGATTTAGCTGATATTGGGCCATTCAGGCAGAGAACGTAGCCACGTCCTCTCGCTATCTCGACAATGCAGTGAAAATGGCGGCGTTGCGCGGCTCTTTATATGGAATCCGAATCTCGCGAGAATCCGACAGCGGGATGATGACTTTTTCCCCCATTCGGGTTTTGCGTGTAAGGCGGGAAGAACCGAGGCTGCCTTGGACCCGTGTAAACCACGTGAAGTTCGGGGGGTTCGGATCTCGATAAACCGAACTCGCTCATCTCTACTAAGAACCTCATGCTTTTGGGTCCTCAAGGTATTAGGATTATAACCACATGCTATGAAATTGCCAATAAGCAAATCCAGGTCATCAGGTTAGACCAATCACTCGCAATACGGGCAATTCTCATCACTTGAGAGCGGGGCAAGCCAACCTTCAGAGTTTCTGGATGGTGGCTGGAGGCCATCAAGAAGGTATTACGGTCAGTCGGTTTATGAAAAACTTTAGTGACCAAATGGACATTATCAAGCCTGATGTTAACATCTAAGAAATGTATCTCAGAGTTGCTAAACGAATAAGTAAATTTGATAGGAGAATCCAGTAAATTTATATTATTCATAAGATCCACAAAGGAATCTTCTCCTCCACTCTACAACATGAAAATATCGTCGATATATCGACAATACATGAGAATCTGCCCCTTAATCTCCGGGTTACTGAAAAACATCTCAAATTCTTGAGCGAACATAAAAATATTGGCATGGGCGTGGTCTGGATACTGAAGGAGGCAGACAGGTTTTATGAGAGCTCCCGGGATCCACGGCTCAAACTAACTATTTCTCTCCCTCCTGTGCCTCCTCGATTACCCCACTTCCTCTACTACCCTACACAAAGTGGAAAGCTGCTCAATCAGATTGTAATGTCACTCAGGTGCTAAAAGGGGAGGGGTAATTCTGTGTAGGAAAAAAACTGTGTTCCCTAATGCACACCGAGTGAATAATATTTCTACATAATAATAGTCAGATAATACGAAGATCTTAGTTGCGTATATCTGCAGATATAGGGTTAAGCCCCCAGGCCGATCGACAAGGCTTCTCCGTCACTGGGGGTCCCTAATACTAGGTATGGGCCGGGGGTGCAGGACCCCACGATGTCGGCACAGGTCGGCCACCCCAGGTCAGCACACAGGTGAGAATTAATAAGGGTTAATAAGAAGCACAGAAGTGCTATGTAAGTGGTGTGATTAAAATAATGTATACAAAGTGATAGGAAAAATAATAAGTGTTAATAAAGTGTTAGGGTGTGCCGACCTGAAGCAGCCCAGCCATACCGACACAGGGGCCGCCGCACCCCACACCCACCCCATAAATAATTACAAATATATCTGGGTTAAATTCCCAGTGTAAGGCCACATGGTAATGGCACCTACAGCATCTGAGAGCCAGCTTACCTGGGGATACCCCTGGCTTCCCCTATGGCACTTCTGGAGTCAGCAATCCCTCCTAATGCTGACCCATTTATGCCTCTCTATATACAATACACAAAGTGGAAAGCTGCTCAATCAGATTGTAATTTCACTCAGGTGCTAAAAGGGGAGGGGTAATTCTGTGTAGGAAAAAAACTGTGTTCCCTAATGCACACCGAGTGAATAATATTTCTACATAATAATAGTCAGATAATACGAAGATCTTAGTTGCGTATATCTGCAGATATAGGGTTAAGCCCCCAGGCCGATCGACAAGGCTTCTCCGTCACTGGGGGTCCCTAATACTAGGTATGGGCCGGGGGTGCAGGACCCCACGATGTCGGCACAGGTCGGCCACCCCAGGTCAGCACACAGGTGAGAATTAATAAGGGTTAATAAGAAGCACAGAAGTGCTATGTAAGTGGTGTGATTAAAATAATGTATACAAAGTGATAGGAAAAATAATAAGTGTTAATAAAGTGTTAGGGTGTGCCGACCTGAAGCAGCCCAGCCATACCGACACAGGGGCCGCCGCACCCCACACCCACCCCATAAATAATTACAAATATATCTGGGTTAAATTCCCAGTGTAAGGCCACATGGTAATGGCACCTACAGCATCTGAGAGCCAGCTTACCTGGGGATACCCCTGGCTTCCCCTATGGCACTTCTGGAGTCAGCAATCCCTCCTAATGCTGACCCATTTATGCCTCTCTATATACAATACACAAAGTGGAAAGCTGCTCAATCAGATTGTAATGTCACTCAGGTGCTAAAAGGGGAGGGGTAATTCTGTGTAGGAAAAAAACTGTGTTCCCTAATGCACACCGAGTGAATAATATTTCTACATAATAATAGTCAGATAATACGAAGATCTTAGTTGCGTATATCTGCAGATATAGGGTTATGCCCCTGCTGAGCCCCCTGCAGTGCCGCGGAATCGGGGAGCAGTTTTAACTGCTCCTGCGGGTTGCGGCCTGCGGGGCTTGGGGAGTCCGGGACCTCGAGTTTGGCTGCAGGCCGGGGACGGCTCCGGGACCCGCTGCTCGGGCCGCGGACCTCCTCCGGAGCTCCGTCCTTCCTACTGCCGCTAGCCGCTGGCCGCGGCTAGAAGTGTCTCCCTGCCCCTAGCTCCAAACTACACATACCTGCCCGGCGGGGACCCGGCAACGCGACGCGCGAGACGGCGCCGGAGGGCGCCCGGCGGCCATCTTGGATTCAGTGAAAAGAGCTGAAGATCTCACTCCTGCTGGGCTATTAAGTGGGATTGCGATCCCTGGGTCAGTATCCTGCGGTGCCTGGGTGGGGGGGGAGGGGAGGGATACACATAAGGCTGGGCCACACAGGCCTTTGAGCAATATAAAACCCGTCAAAGTGCCCCCCCCCACTCATCCATCCATCCATTCAGGTGTCGGTGTCGACCGGTTTCCTGCTTACTGGCCCGGGGTCCCGCAGTTACGCCCCCATCAGGCCATATCGGATGTACTGCCATTGTGAGTTGACGTATGGAGCCCTAGCCATATGCATGCCTGCCTGATGTCACCCTAAGACCACGTGGGGGCTTTTGCACGGCGACGACCCTCATGCTTTACAGTGCCGAGGATATGTGAAAGGGTAATTCTAAACCGCTTTATTTAAAGACCGATCTCATGGTGAGCGGGATAAAGAAAAAAAAGGCCAAGACCAAGCCGGACGCGATCCCATCTCCCGCGAACCGACACTCGTCAGACCTACGTCAGTTCTTAACTTCTCCAACCTCAACCCCCGCTGCTTCTTCTACTGTCCCGACCTCCCCGAGTCTACACGACCCGGTGGACGACATGGCATCCCCTGGGACTCCGTTGCCCCCACAGGCCCTCTCTCTGTCTGCGGAGATAAGCGAGATATTGTCTCATGTAAGGACACTTCCCACGAAACAAGATTTCTCGGCCTTGGAGACTCGCCTACTTTCCACCATCACTCAGGAAGTGACAGCGCTCCGACAAGATATGTCCCAAATCGCGACTCGAGTCGATATCCTGGAACGCCATGAATCGTCTACTGTGGATTCTCTGACTAAATTTCATGAAGTGTTATCTCACCAACGGGACGATATCTCCTTTCTAAAATCACGAATTGAGGATATGGATAATCGCGGCCGGCGAAATATTAGAGTCAGGGGCCTACCTGAGAGTGTCCAGCAGGTGGACCTGATAGCCGCCTTATCTAAGATATTCGGAGAACTTATTGACCTTGATCCGAACAAGGACATTATATTCAATAGAGCTCACAGAGCCCTCCGTCCTCGGGGCTTACCCTCCGACAAGCCACGAGACGTGATTTGCAGGCTCCATTATTATGTCCAAAAAGAGGAAATAATGAGGTCGGCCCGTCAACTAGACAGCATTGACTTTCAAGGCGACAAGATTCAGATATTTCCTGACCTTGCCTGGTCGACCTTACAACAACGTCGAGCCTTGAAACCTCTTACAGGCTCTCTCAGGAAACTCGAGCTGAAATACAGATGGGGCTTCCCTTTCTCCCTCCAGGTCTCTCACGGTGGCAAAATCGCAAGTCTCTCTAGACCTTCGGATTTACAGGCCTTCTTCACGATCTTGGAAATCCCTCCGGTTCTGGTACCAGACTGGGACGCTTTTCACCACCTGCCGGACTTGCCTGTTGTACTCCCTCCAGACGACGCGTGGCAGCAAGTTCGTTCTCCACGGATGCGGGGAGCCACTCCTGGTCCACATCCTTCAAAGCCTCCCTGAATGAGAAGCCTCGTCCCGAGTGGACGTGAATTTACTTGCTACCTATGTTATACACTGAGTTTTTTCTATCTTAAATAGTGCTACGTGTTGCTCACACGTGAGATCGGTTTTTGTAATTGGGTAATAGTGTGCAGATGCCACGGTTTCATGAAGCCTGGTTTGATAATTTAAGAATTATCTGTACGCTCTTATATAAGCTTGTATACTTTTATATTGTTATATATTTTTACTCTTGTTTCACTCGTGCCTTGTGCACACCTCGGTAATACCACACATTTATCTAGATACTATCTTGAGAATAGTCGCTGTCCTGCCCCCCACTATGCTGCATCCCCTGTTTTTTTGGACTGGGAGTCGGCAGGATTCCGCTCCTGTCCTTTTGGCAGCAGTCCTTTTTGTAGTAGTACTATTTCTGTTTACTGTCAAAGTACCTTTCGGCGTGGTCTCCCACGCTGCATCTTTTTCTCTTCTTTTCCTCGCTTTCCCTTTTTTCCTATCTCCTCCTCTTGCTGCTCTTCCCTCACCTTCCCCTGGGTCTGCCGTAGGGAAGACTAATGTGAAGCGACTAGATTTGTCTGATAATGGGGGTGAATGATCTACACGTAACTACCCTTAACGTCAAAGGGCTGAATGTTCCTGAAAAAAGGTCTAAACTTCTCAAATGGCTTAGAGATGAGAAAATTGACGTTGCTTTTATTCAGGAAACACACTTTAAGATGGGACACGTCCCGTCCCTAAAATCTCACTATTATATTATCCGCATGTTTTCCTGTCTAATAACTCTGCTGGTAAGACACTAGGCGTGGCCATATTATTAGCTCGCCATCTGCCTGTCCTCAATGTTGCCTCCCACAGAATAGCTGAGGGTAGGGGGTTGCTGGTGAAATGCGACATACACGGCCAACGTTTCTCTTTCTTGAACATATACGCTCCTAACGCTAAACAACCCTCCTTTATATCCTCAGTTCTAGATGACGCGGAAGCTCTTTTAGAAGGGGTGATCGTGATGGGAGGTGATCTAAATTGGGCCCTAGATCCCCGCCAGGACAATTCTAAAAAGATTTCCTGTAGGCCAGAGAGGGAGCATAGGGGAATGAGGCGCGCCCTGCTCGACCACCAGCTGATTGATACATGGAGACTGACACATCCTACTGAGATAGATTATTCCTTTTTCTCGCACCCACATCAGACATATTCCAGAATTGATTACTTATTTCTGAGCCACCGGCATTTACACCTTATTTCTGATGCCTCTATAGGACAGATTGTGTGGTCAGATCATGCCCCAGTTAACCTCACCCTACGCTTGCCTCCCAATACACATCGCTAGTGGTCCTGGCGTTTTAACGACACCTTCCTGCAGGACGCAGACTGTAAGTCCCGAATCGACAACGCTTTAGATTCTTACATTTGTACCAACGACTTAGATGACATTTCCAAAGTCTCAGTCTGGGAAGCTCACAAATGTGTCATTAGGTGGGTTTGTGTTCAAATAGGATCCTTCCATAAGAAACAGAGAGAGAAACTTCGGGGTGATTTATTGTCTAAGATACAATCCCTCGAGCTTCTACACAAAAAATCCCAAACCCCACAACATTATGCCGATCTCGAAACTGCTAGGGCAGATCTGAATAGGTTACTCTCTGATAGAGTCAAGTTTTCTTATCGGAAGTGCCGTAGCAGATACTATCAATGGGGCAATAAGCCTGGGAAATTACTAGCCAAAGCACTTAGAGAACAACGTGCTCTTACTTTTATTCATACAATTAAAAATAGTCACGGCCAATCCCAACACCAGACACCCCACATAGCTAGGGCCTTTAGGACATATTATTCCACTCTGTATAACCTCTCTGGCCCGACCGGAAGAATTGACAGGTTGTCATTAGAGATGAGCGCCTGAAATTTTTCGGGTTTTGTGTTTTGGTTTTGGGTTCGGTTCCGCGGCCGTGTTTTGGGTTCGAACGCGTTTTGGCAAAACCTCACCGAATTTTTTTTGTCGGATTCGGGTGTGTTTTGGATTCGGGTGTTTTTTTCAAAAAACACTAAAAAACAGCTTAAATCATAGAATTTGGGGGTCATTTTGATCCCAAAGTATTATTAACCTCAAAAACCATAATTTACACTCATTTTCAGTCTATTCTGAATACCTCACACCTCACAATATTATTTTTAGTCCTAAAATTTGCACCGAGGTCGCTGTGTGAGTAAGATAAGCGACCCTAGTGGCCGACACAAACACCGGGCCCATCAAGGAGTGGCACTGCAGTGTCACGCAGGATGTCCCTTCCAAAAAACCCTCCCCAAACAGCACATGACGCAAAGAAAAAAAGAGGCGCAATGAGGTAGCTGTGTGAGTAAGATTAGCGACCCTAGTGGCCGACACAAACACCGGGCCCATCTAGGAGTGGCACTGCAGTGTCACGCAGGATGTCCCTTCCAAAAAACCCTCCCCAAACAGCACATGACGCAAAGAAAAAAAGAGGCGCAATGAGGTAGCTGACTGTGTGAGTAAGATTAGCGACCCTAGTGGCCGACACAAACACCGGGCCCATCTAGGAGTGGCACTGCAGTGTCACGCAGGATGTCCCTTCCAAAAAACCCTCCCCAATCAGCACATGATGCAAAGAAAAAGAAAAGAAAAAAGAGGTGCAAGATGGAATTGTCCTTGGGCCCTCCCACCCACCCTTATGTTGTATAAACAAAACAGGACATGCACACTTTAACCAACCCATCATTTCAGTGACAGGGTCTGCCACACGACTGTGACTGATATGACGGGTTGGTTTGGACCCCCCCCCAAAAAAGAAGCAATTAATCTCTCCTTGCACAAACTGGCTCTACAGAGGCAAGATGTCCACCTCATCTTCACCCTCCGATATATCACTGTGTACATCCCCCTCCTCACAGATTATCAATTCGTCCCCACTGGAATCCACCATCTCAGCTCCCTGTGTACTTTGTGGAGGCAATTGCTGCTGGTCAATGTCTCCGCGGAGGAATTGATTATAATTCATTTTAATGAACATCATCTTCTCCACATTTTCTGGATGTAACCTCGTACGCCGATTGCTGACAAGGTGAGCGGCGGCACTAAACACTCTTTCGGAGTACACACTTGTGGGAGGGCAACTTAGGTAGAATAAAGCCAGTTTGTGCAAGGGCCTCCAAATTGCCTCTTTTTCCTGCCAGTATAAGTACGGACTGTGTGACGTGCCTACTTGGATGCGGTCACTCATATAATCCTCCACCATTCTATCAATGTTGAGAGAATCATATGCAGTGACAGTAGACGACATGTCCGTAATCGTTGTCAGGTCCTTCAGTCCGGACCAGATGTCAGCATCAGCAGTCGCTCCAGACTGCCCTGCATCACCGCCAGCGGGTGGGCTCGGAATTCTGAGCCTTTTCCTCGCACCCCCAGTTGCGGGAGAATGTGAAGGAGGAGATGTTGACAGGTCGCGTTCCGCTTGACTTGACAATTTTGTCACCAGCAGGTCTTTCAACCCCAGCAGACCTGTGTCTGCCGGAAAGAGAGATCCAAGGTAGGCTTTAAATCTAGGATCGAGCACGGTGGCCAAAATGTAGTGCTCTGATTTCAACAGATTGACCACCCGTGAATCCTTGTTAAGCGAATTAAGGGCTGCATCCACAAGTCCCACATGCCTAGCGGAATCGCTCCCTTTTAGCTCCTTCTTCAATGCCTCCAGCTTCTTCTGCAAAAGCCTGATGAGGGGAATGACCTGACTCAGGCTGGCAGTGTCTGAACTGACTTCACGTGTGGCAAGTTCAAAGGGCATCAGAACCTTGCACAACGTTGAAATCATTCTCCACTGCACTTGAGACAGGTGCATTCCACCTACTATATCGTGCTCAATTGTATAGGCTTGAATGGCCTTTTGCTGCTCCTCCAACCTCTGAAGCATATAGAGGGTTGAATTCCACCTCGTTACCACTTCTTGCTTCAGATGATGGCAGGGCAGGTTCAGTAGTTTTTGGTGGTGCTCCAGTCTTCTGTACGTGGTGCCTGTACGCCGAAAGTGTCCCGCAATTTTTCAGGCCACCGACAGCATCTCTTGCACGCCCCTGTCGTTTTTTAAAAAATTCTGCACCACCAAATTCAAGGTATGTGCAAAACATGGGACGTGCTGGA
Source organism: Pseudophryne corroboree (assembly GCF_028390025.1). Lineage (NCBI taxonomy): Eukaryota > Metazoa > Chordata > Amphibia > Anura > Myobatrachidae > Pseudophryne > Pseudophryne corroboree. The sequence continues at coordinate 186,894,871 of NC_086446.1, read as the reverse complement.
ATTTGCCCATATTTAATGCACACACAATATTGCTGGCGTTGTCCGATGCCACAAATCCACAGGAGAGTCCAATTGGGGTAAGCCATTCCGCGATGATCTTCCTCAGTTGCCGTAAGAGGTTTTCAGCTGTGTGCGTATTCTGGAAAGCGGTGATACAAAGCGTAGCCTGCCTAGGAAAGAGTTGGCGTTTGCGAGATGCTGCTACTGGTGCCGCCGCTGCTGTTCTTGCGGCGGGAGTCCATACATCTACCCAGTGGGCTGTCACAGTCATATAGTCCTGACCCTGCCCTGCTCCACTTGTCCACATGTCCGTGGTTAAGTGGACATTGGGTACAACTGCATTTTTTAGGACACTGGTGAGTCTTTTTCTGACGTCCGTGTACATTCTCGGTATCGCCTGCCTAGAGAAGTGGAACCTAGATGGTATTTGGTAACGGGGGCACACTGCCTCAATAAATTGTCTAGTTCCCTGTGAACTAACGGCGGATACCGGACGCACGTCTAACACCAACATAGTTGTCAAGGACTCAGTTATCCGCTTTGCAGTAGGATGACTGCTGTGATATTTCATCTTCCTCGCAAAGGACTGTTGAACAGTCAATTGCTTACTGGAAGTAGTACAAGTGGGCTTACGACTTCCCCTCTGGGATGACCATCGACTCCCAGCGGCAACAACAGCAGCGCCAGCAGCAGTAGGCGTTACACGCAAGGATGCATCGGAGGAATCCCAGGCAGGAGAGGACTCGTCAGAATTGCCAGTGACATGGCCTGCAGGACTACTGGCATTCCTGGGGAAGGAGGAAATTGACACTGAGGGAGTTGGTGGGGTGGTTTGCGTGAGCTTGGTTACAAGAGGAAGGGATTTACTGGTCAGTGGACTGCTTCCGCTGTCACCCAAAGTTTTTGAACTTGTCACTGACTTATTATGAATGCGCTGCAGGTGACGTATAAGGGAGGATGTTCCGAGGTGGTTAACGTCCTTACCCCTACTTATTACAGCTTGACAAAGGGAACACACGGCTTGACACCTGTTGTCCGCATTTCTGGTGAAATACCTCCACACCGAAGAGCTGATTTTTTTGGTATTTTCACCTGGCATGTCAACGGCCATATTCCTCCCACGGACAACAGGTGTCTCCCCGGGTGCCTGACTTAAACAAACCACCTCACCATCAGAATCCTCCTGGTCAATTTCCTCCCCAGCGCCAGCAACACCCATATCCTCCTCATCCTGGTGTACTTCAACACTGACATCTTCAATCTGACTATCAGGAACTGGACTGCGGGTGCTCCTTCCAGCACTTGCAGGGGGCGTGCAAATGGTGGAAGGCGCATGCTCTTCACGTCCAGTGTTGGGAAGGTCAGGCATCGCAACCGACACAATTGGACTCTCCTTGTGGATTTGGGATTTCGAAGAATGCACAGTTCTTTGCTGTGCTGCTTTTGCCAGCTTGAGTCTTTTCATTTTTCTAGCGAGAGGCTGAGTGCTTCCATCCTCATGTGAAGCTGAACCACTAGCCATGAACATAGGCCAGGGCCTCAGCCGTTCCTTGCCACTCCGTGTGGTAAATGGCATATTGGCAAGTTTACGCTTCTCCTCCGACAATTTTATTTTAGGTTTTGGAGTCCTTTTTTTACTGATATTTGGTGTTTTGGATTTGACATGCTCTGTACTATGACATTGGGCATCGGCCTTGGCAGACGACGTTGCTGGCATTTCATCGTCTCGGCCATGACTAGTGGCAGCAGCTTCAGCACGAGGTGGAAGTGGATCTTGATCTTTCCCTAATTTTGGAACCTCAACATTTTTGTTCTCCATATTTTAATAGGCACAACTAAAAGGCACCTCAGGTAAACAATGGAGATGGATGGATTGGATACTAGTATACAATTATGGACGGGCTGCCGAGTGCCGACACAGAGGTAGCCACAGCCGTGAACTACCGCACTGTACTGTGTCTGCTGCTAATATATAGACTGGTTGATAAAGAGATAGTATACTCGTAACTAGTATGTATGTATAAAGAAAGAAAAAAAAACCACGGTTAGGTGGTATATACAATTATGGACGGGCTGCCGAGTGCCGACACAGAGGTAGCCACAGCCGTGAACTACCGCACTGTACTGTGTCTGCTGCTAATATATAGACTGGTTGATAAAGAGATAGTATACTCGTAACTAGTATGTATGTATAAAGAAAGAAAAAAAAAACCACGGTTAGGTGGTATATACAATTATGGACGGGCTGCCGAGTGCCGACACAGAGGTAGCCACAGCCGTGAACTACCGCACTGTACTGTGTCTGCTGCTAATATAGACTGGTTGATAAAGAGATAGTATACTCGTAACTAGTATGTATGTATAAAGAAAGAAAAAAAAACCACGGTTAGGTGGTATATACAATTATGGACGGGCTGCCGAGTGCCGACACAGAGGTAGCCACAGCCGTGAACTACCGCACTGTACTGTGTCTGCTGCTAATATATAGACTGGTTGATAAAGAGATAGTATACTCGTAACTAGTATGTATGTATAAAGAAAGAAAAAAAAACCACGGTTAGGTGGTATATACAATTATGGACGGGCTGCCGAGTGCCGACACAGAGGTAGCCACAGCCGTGAACTACCGCACTGTACTGTGTCTGCTGCTAATATATAGACTGGTTGATAAAGAGATAGTATACTCGTAACTAGTATGTATGTATAAAGAAAGAAAAAAAAACCACGGTTAGGTGGTATATACAATTATGGACGGGCTGCCGAGTGCCGACACAGAGGTAGCCACAGCCGTGAACTACCGCACTGTACTGTGTCTGCTGCTAATATATAGACTGGTTGATAAAGAGATAGTATACTCGTAACTAGTATGTATGTATAAAGAAAGAAAAAAAAACCACGGTTAGGTGGTATATACAATTATGGACGGGCTGCCGAGTGCCGACACAGAGGTAGCCACAGCCGTGAACTACCGCACTGTACTGTGTCTGCTGCTAATATAGACTGGTTGATAAAGAGATAGTATACTCGTAACTAGTATGTATGTATAAAGAAAGAAAAAAAAACCACGGTTAGGTGGTATATACAATTATGGACGGGCTGCCGAGTGCCGACACAGAGGTAGCCACAGCCGTGAACTACCGCACTGTACTGTGTCTGCTGCTAATATAGACTGGTTGATAAAGAGATAGTATACTACTAATATTATATATACTGGTGGTCAGGTCACTGGTCACTAGTCACACTGGCAGTGGCACTCCTGCAGCAAAAGTGTGCACTGTTTAATTTTAATATAATATTATGTACTCCTGGCTCCTGCTATAACCTATAACTGGCACTGCAGTAGTGCTCCCCAGTCTCCCCCACAATTATAAGCTGTGTGAGCTGAGCAGTCAGACAGATATATAATATATATAGATGATGCAGCACACTGGCCTGAGCCTGAGCAGTGCACACAGATATGGTATGTGACTGACTGAGTCACTGTGTGTATCGCTTTTTTCAGGCAGAGAACGGATATATTAAATAAACTGCACTGTGTGTCTGGTGGTCACTCACTATATAATATATTATGTACTCCTGGCTCCTGCTATAACCTATAACTGGCACTGCAGTAGTGCTCCCCAGTCTCCCCCACAATTATAAGCTGTGTGAGCTGAGCAGTCAGACAGATATATATAATATTATATATAGATAATAGATGATGCAGCACACTGGCCTGAGCCTGAGCAGTGCACACAGATATGGTATGTGACTGAGTCACTGTGTGCTGTGTATCGCTTTTTTCAGGCAGAGAACGGATTATAAATAAAACTGGTGGTCACTATCAGCAAAACTCTGCACTGTACTGAGTACTCCTAATGCTCCCCAAAATTAGTAAATCAAGTGTCTCTCTAATCTATTCTAAACGGAGAGGACGCCAGCCACGTCCTCTCCCTATCAATCTCAATGCACGTGTGAAAATGGCGGCGACGCGCAGCTCCTTATATAGAATCCGAGTCTCGCGATAGAATCCGAGCCTCGCGAGAATCCGACAGCGTCATGATGACGTTCGGGCGCGCTCGGGTTAACCGAGCAAGGCGGGAAGATCCGAGTCGCTCGGACCCGTGAAAAAAAACATGAAGTTCTGGCGGGTTCGGATTCAGAGAAACCGAACCCGCTCATCTCTAGTTGTCATATCAAACAGCCATAGCCGACTACTTACGGGCCTTAGATTTCCCCACGCTAACCGCAGACGAAGTAGAAGATCTAGATGCCCCGTTTTCCACTGAGGAGGTTCAGAAAGCCATTGAATCCTCTCCCAATGGCAAGAGTCCCGGCCCTGATGGATATACTATTGCCTATTACAAAGCTTTTAAAGAGAAATTAATCCCTATACTCACGAGAGCCTTTAACACCATATCAGAACAATCACTTTTCTCCCCACAATCGCTCGAAGCCCATATTGCAGTTCTACCCAAGGAGGGTAAAGACCCCAGTCTTTGCTCCAGTTACCGTCCAATCTCACTATTAAATATAGACATAAAACTTTTCGCAAAACTGATTGCAAACCGCCTTAAACTATTATTACCTGGTCTGATACATGGAGATCAAGCTGGATTTGTTTTAGGCCGAGAAGCTAGGGATAATACCTCTAAAGTGCTTAACATGATTCACTATGCCGGCCAGCTTTCATCCCCATCAATCCTACTGTCGACCGATGCCGAAAAAGCATTTGACAGAGTGGACTGGGACTTTCTGACTGGTATATTGAAGCATCTGGGACTTGGTAACGCCCGTCTTCACAGAATCCTATCCCTCTATACCTCCCTGTCCGCCAAAATTAGGATTAATGGCTCCCTTTCTGATTCCTTTCCAATTTCCAATGGCACGCGACAGGGCTGCCCATTATCCCCATTGCTCTTTGTCCTTTGCATGGAAACATTAGCCCGAAGCATTAGGGCTAACCCGAGTATTTCGGGATTGTTGGTAAAGGGGACCGAATACAAACTGGCTTTATATGCCGACGATCTACTCGTTATAATCACAAAACTGGTCACCTCTTTGCCAAACTTGATGGCAGAATTTGAGAAGTTTGGAGCCCTCTCTAACTTCAAAATAAATTATTCCAAATCTATTGCTATGAATTTAACTACTCCTCCTGCTATAGTAGAAAACCTGAAACATGCCTTCCCTTTCACCTGGCATGATCATAAATTAAAATACTTGGGGGTGTTACTGACCAACGATTTATCCAAATTGTTCTCCCTAAATTTTAACCCCTTATTGGCTAGGCTTCGCCTAGACTTCCTGAAATGGAAGAAACTAAGACTGTCCTGGTTCAGCAGGATTAACATTGTCAAAATGAATGCCCTCCCTAGGATACTATTCTTTCTCCAGACCCTTCCGATACACATCCCCTCGCTTTGGCTCCGAGACGTCCAGAGTCTTATTCGCGCGTTTGTATGGGGTTGTAAGACACCCAGGTTTAAACACGACATTTTGTTTAGGAGAAAACATCAAGGGGGGCAACAACTCCCACATATTCCTAACTACTACCACGCGGTGCACTTGAATAGGATTCTGGAATGGACGCGTGCCAAAGACCGCAAACAATGGGTCCTACTGGAAGAGGGCTGTCTCCCACATTATATTGAAATTGCACCTTGGCTTCCTACCCTCCCGAAGGTTTCACACCCCACGGTCTCCCCCACGCTCAAACTATGGGCCACGCTGAGATCCCAGTGCCATATATCCTCAAAATGGTCCCCCCTAACCTCCCTTCTCCATAACTCCGAGTTTGCCCCTGGCTTTCAAGGGACTGCTTTCGCTCCATGGGCGGAAGCCGGGATTTTTAGAGTCGGTCAGCTGGTGAGCTCGGGTAGGGTGCGCTCCTTCTCAGATGTTCAGTCTTTTTGGAAGGTTCCTGCAGGTTCATCATTTCATATCATCTTCTAAGAACCTCTCTGACATAACTAGGGATCTCACCGGGTTTGAAAAACTATGCACCTCTCCCAGTTCTCCCACACATACTATCTCACAAATCTATACGATTATCATGGAAAACTTTTTTCCACTACCTCCTACCTTTCTGGCTTCCTGGGAGAAGGAATTGTCGGGGCTACCTACGCAGATTAACTGGGATTCCGTATTTAAGAACGGCCAGGCGAGTTCTCTATGCTCATCGACATTAGAGACCCTCTATAAACTTATATATAGGTAGTATAGGACTCCTCGTGTTCTCAATAAAATGTTTCCCTCTCTCTCGAACCTGTGCTGGAGATGCAAAAACGCCCTAGGGAGTTTTATACATATTTGGTGGGATTGCCCTCTTATAACTCCATTTTGGGCAGAGGTATTTAAATGCACCGAACATATAGTGGGAGATGAGATTCCGAAAGACCCAGGTTTTTGGCTCCTCAATCACACCCCCGCAGGAACACACTCCTACAAACATTCCCTGTTGAGACATCTTAGCAACGCATCTAAAGCGGTGGTTCCAATCCTTTGGAGATCCACCTCTCCACCCTCGATTAAATTATGGTTCACAAAGGTTGATTACTTTTTAGATATGGAAGACCTAGTCTCCTTCTCATCCGGGAAAACAGTTAATTTTATAGCTATTTGGTTTCCCTGGTACGATTTTAAGGACACACCGTTGTATCGGTCCTACATGGCGACATAACCCCCCTCATAATCATAAACATACTCATATTTATACCCATATTCATACTCATATCCATATTCATATTCCGACAACGATGTCTCTATAACATGGCTCAGACCCATAATTGATGGAGAACGCCCCTCCGCCTCCCAAATAGTCTACACCTACTGCGCAGACTCTTACACCTGACTCTTCCCATCCTAATTTTCCCTTGCTTCTCCCCTCTCCTTCTTCTCTTCTCTTCTCTTTCTTTCTCTTCTTTCCCATTTTCCTAAGCTGTTTTGTTAAAATGTTCCTCCTTTATAAGTTTTAATGTTGTCAGTAAAGCAGACAAATTATTTTTCTAATAGGGGCGCTCTATGCGTAGCGTACTGACATATATATGTTATGTGATGTTTTTGTTCCCCCTCCCTTCTTTTTTCTTTTTTGAAAAGTATTGCTGTAATGTTTTGTCTGCTGCTGTAACCAATAAAAACAGTTTACACAAAAAAAAAATATTGGCATACGACGGGGCCACAGGGGACTCCATCGCACACCCCCTCTGTTGCATAAAGAAAAAAACATCAAATAAAAAATAATTTATATTAAGGGTCAGCTCAAGTAAATTAAGAAATAATTCATGATCAAATAACACTGGAGAAAGTTCCCGTTCAAGAACTCGTTCATGGCTCTCAAGCCACCAGCGTGGGGAATTACTGTATACAAGCTGCATACATCAAGGCAGCAAAGTAACGTCCCATTTGGTAACTCAGTGAAGGATTAAATTTTCTTCAGAAATGAAGTTGTGTCCTTTAGGAAAGTTTCTTGGTGCAGCAGAAGTGGTTAAGGTAATGATTCCAGTAGTTGGGCCACAGGATGGGAGATGGAATCAGCGGCGGAGATTATAGGACGGCCAGGGGGTTTTGATGGATGCTTGTGGAGTTTAGGGAGTGTATAAAGCACCGATACCTTCGGGTGCTTGACACAAAGTGCTTTAACCACTTTTTCTGGTAGTTTACCATCAATTATAGCAGAATCCAGAATTCCTTCAAGTTCTCTCTTAAAAGGTATAGTAGGGGGACTTCCGGTGGGCGGGCCCGACAGCTGGCCACGTTTTAGATGAGCTCTCCACTCGCCCCTGATTGTAACACCCGAACACCGTGCTTTCACCGGGTGCAGAGCCCCTCCCAACATCGGGATACCTCTGTGAGATAGCGGTGGGCAAATGGACGTTGCTCCTGGCTCCCTACCACTGGTGACCTACCGGAACGAAGGAGTTTTGTGAGATGCCGGCACCCTCGGCCGCTATCTTGGACCCACTTGTCCCTGGAGTCTGAGCGTCCCGGCTGGGAGCTCAGTGACACGGATGCCCAGCTCCTTGCTACGGCTGGTGTGACCTCGCCAGCGGGACATAAGGCCGCCCGACCCCCGGCTTAGCGCTGAAGCCGGCGGAAGCCTGTCCCCCAGCGGTGGTGATCGGTGACGTCATCGGCGGGATCCCAGCTTCCGGACACTGGTGCCTTCTGATCACGGCACCTCACCTATTACCTCAGTCTCCTGCCCTTGCCCGAAGCCTCCCCCCTCCAGAATACTAAGACCGGTCTCAGCTCACTCAAAAGTAAGGCACTTCTCTCTTTAGCCGGGCTCTCTGCGGCTGGACCCCTGACTCTGCTGCTGAGGCTCCCTGTCCGAAACCCTGCAGCTGTTCTGAACCTTCTGACCTCCTCCTATATAGCAGTGCGTGCAGATAATTATCCCTGCCACAGCAGGTACCGTGCTGGTTGCTGCCTGCCTTACAGGGACACTGCACCGCAGGATGAAGGCTGTCATCCCTTCCCTCCCTGATATTATCATCTGTCAGGACTGCACTGCTGGGCTATTTACACCAGGCAACCCCCCTCCCTGTCACACCACAGCTTCACAGGGGTGTAGTATGGTATGCCGGCACCAGAATCCCGACCGCCGGCATACCGACAGCTGGGCGAGCGCAAATGAGCCCCTTGCGGGCTCACTGCGCTCGCCACGCTGCGGGTATGGTGGCGCTATCTATTCTCCCTCCAGAGGGGTCGTGGACTTCCAAGAGGGAGAAAAAGTGTCAATATGCCGGCTGTCGGGATTCCGGCGCCGGTATACTGTGCGCCGGGATCCCGACAGCCGGCAAACTGAAGACCACCCCGTCACAGCCCTGTATCACTGTGATATGTGATCTATGATGCCTCTCCTCCCCTGACATGCTCCGTTCTGCATGATATATACCTAATAGCTTATTGTACAGCACCTTCTTGCAGCATATTATATTAAATTACTATATTTCCCCGCCTAGCCATGGAGAAATATGTGGCTAAAACACCCAGGAACACTAAACAGAAAGAGAAACGCCATTTCATCTCCTTTACGAAATTCTCCCTCCAGAGATGACTCCTTCGACTCACCTGATCCGGCCCCCACTTGCTCTGATGCGGTGAAGAGAGACAAAGAAATATCAGACATTTTGTCCCCACTGCTTGACGCCAAATTGGCCCCTCTTAACGAGGCCGTGACCTCAGCAACCGCGCATCTGAAACAACACACTTCCCGCTTAACGAAAGCAGAAGATAGGATCTCGGCCCTGGAGGACAAGTTAACAGAGGTGAAATCTTTGCTACATACCCAAGACACTAATATGCTGGCATTCCAAGACAAATTACCAGAATCTGTGCGACCTAAAGAATTGCTTTATATTGTATCCTCCTGGCTGCCCGAAGCTTTGGGACTACCATCATCGGCCAGACCGCTCCAAGTGGAGAGGGCACACCGCATCAGATCAGACCGGCGTGACAAACAACCCACAGCACCAACGCCACGTCATATTTCGACTTTTGAATTACCTTCGACGAGCTGTCGATTATGAACGCATTCTGGAAGCTGAAGGAACTCAAATACGCCCGAATCTTATTGTTCCAGGACTTTTCTTTTTAAGTCTCCACTAAATGCTGGGAATTCTCCTCCGTCTGCACCGAGATGTTTTCCAGGGGCATCTGATTTGCGCTTCTGTACCCCGCTAAACTTCGAGTGCATCACAATGGTGCCACCGTTTTTCTCGACACGCCGCAAGCTGCAAGAAACTTTCTATCCTCATTGGACTTTGTTTCTCCGCAGTCCTCTGTCGCTGATGTGGATTGATATCTGCACTTGATAAGTATCGACACTGTTGTTCTACTAAGCTATTCCATGTGTTCTACTTAAACTCTGTGATGTCAGGGAGGTCGAGCATATATTGCTGCAGACCACTTTCCCTCTGCCTATTGGCTGGGTTGGGGCCTAACGCTCCTCTTCCTTTTCCATGCCATCTCGTCCTCTCTTCTATTTTTTCTTCTACTTTTTTCTCCTTTCTTATCTTGCTGTAATTGTTAACAGATGTATTTGGCCTTCAGGCCTCCACATTGGGTTCTTGTAATTTTGAAAATAATTGACAGCTTCTGTTTGTTATATTCCTCATGTTCTCTTTCACACACTCAACTTTTAGGTATCAATTCTATGTTTTTTCAAGGTATGTTCACCGTTCCCATTGGCCTACTTGCTGGGATAGGCTGATAGCCACTATAATCTCATCTTATTGTTTTAATAAGAAAAGGAATAGGTTAATGCCATGGCGTCCTCATTAGCTACAGTTTCCCCTCACTCCAAAACCTCTTTTAAATGAATATCTTGGAACGTAGAAGGGCTAAACACCCCCATCAAACATAAAAAAGTGCTGGGTCACCACTTCGCCCAGACGTTGTTTTTCTCCAGGAAACACACTGGAAGGCCTCAGACCCTAACACACTGCGTGATAACTGGGTCCAGGGTTTTCATTCCGCCTCTTATAATTTTAAATCCCGTGGGGTCCTAATAATGTTTAGCAACTCTATCCACTATGCCATACGTGATGAGTGGTGCGACCCGGAAGGCCATTTCCTTTTTTAAAAGTTGATTTGGAAGGTGAATTATACACACTACTTTGCCTATATGCCCCTACTGGCCCAAACGCCTCCTTTTTTTCTGATATTTTTTCTAAATTGCAGGTATGGGCAAGAGAGTTTGTGGTCTTGGGTGGGGACCTTAACATAATTTTAGATCCAGAACTAGATGTCTCCGGAGGCCCTCTACTCCTCAACAACAGGTCACCTCCCCCCACAGTTTCACTTCTTATTGACTCCCTCACCCATATAGACTCCTGGAGATTTTTTCACCCCATCTCCCATGAATATACATTTTATTCTCATCCCCACAATTCCTTTTCCCGTTTAGACTACTGGTTGGTGTCCAACTCTCTTTTACATAAAGTGGAACAGGTGACCATAAAGTATATTCTATTATCTGACCACGCCCCTATTAGTAGGACCATCACCTTACTCAAACCGAAAACTTTTTCCTATAATTTGAAATTGCCTGATTATTTAGCATCCACTGATGATTTTAAAGCTCACTTAGCGCAATCTTTCTCTAATTACCTTGTAGATAATAACGTCCATTGCTCAGACATTAACCTCCTCTGGTCGGCATCTAAACCGGTCTTACGGGGCCACATTATAGCTTATGTAGCAGCCAAAAAGAAAAAACTTGCTCAGAGATTCTCCCAAGCTTCCACGGCGGTTTCTGTAGTGTGAATTTCCATTATTTCAAATAACCATTTAAATACCAGCGTTAATATATACTGCGGACGCAAGGTGCATCTTATTGCCATATACGATAATAATGCGCTGAACGTCGCAGCACTATGTCCCTTAAGAGAAAGCAAGTACTCACACACATGGTATACTGAGGTCCAACGCTCAGAGATATATGTATGTATTTGATATTAAAAGTTATGCATACAAAATAACATATGTACAGTATATCATTCAGTATTATATATACATATATATATATATATATATATATAAATATGCACACAATGTCCGGCACTCCAATAATAATTCAAAACACGCCCGGTGCCCTCACAGCCATGTAGAAATGAATAGAAGGTGATAACAGGCGGCACTCACAGCTTTGTAGAGACTGGTAAATAAACGGCCAAACTCCGTAATAATAGATCAACGTTTCAATTTCATTGTGAATTGTCGTCAGGATACAAATAAAATACAAACAATCTCACCTTATATTCCCAACCGATGTGAACATTTCTCCCGCCCGCCGGGGCGCCAGCGCAGGACGCCGAGGCGGGACGCTGTCTGATGACGTTGCGGCTGAAAGCCGTTACGTCCACACCAAACCCATCACCATAGTGACCACCTAAACATCACAGAGCGCTGCAATCAGTCACAATACATAACGCTAACAGTCTCCATATAGCATTAATACGGGCTAAACAGAACAGCATATCAGCATATTAGTATACCTTAAAAAGGCACCCCTATCTTAGAGACATGTAAAAGATATAATGCATAGAAAAGACATCACATATAAGTAGGGACATCACATATAAGAAAATCATCAATCTTAATAGCACAAGTGCCTAAAATGGATCATTATAATAATATAATGTAACTGGATCTAAGCAAATATAATCGATCCAATAGTATACATAAAAATAAACAGAAATTCAACGAAAAAAGAATAACAGTAATCAGTATATGTAAAAGAACAGGTAAGCTCCTAGAAGCATGACAGGGGGAGAGTTTCATTGAGACCCCGTGGGGCTAAGACATCCAGTTTGGATATCCACCTAGCCTCACATCTCAGAAGGGCAGCCCCTCTGTCACCTCCTCGTAAGGATAACGGGATATGGTCTATCATGCGGTACTTGATGCTGGCAACACTATGTTTTAGTTCAACAAAATGCCTGGCCACCGGCTGATCACTCATGCCAGTGGTCAACGCCTGTCTAATGGCTGATCTGTGTGCCGTCATCCTCTCCTTAAACTTTCTTATGGTTTTACCTATATAGGAGAGCCCGCATGGACATATAATCTGGTACACTACGTAGGTACTTTCGCATGTTAAGCGGTGACGAATTTTAATCTTAGTACCTAGGTGGGGGTGACAAAAGGTGTCCCCACTGATTAGGTACTTGCAAGTAGTGCAAGGACATTTATAACATCCCATTTTACCTAAAGATAAAAAATTCTTTGAAGATGGTTTCCCTTTACCTGTAATGTCAGTTTTGACTAAAATATCCCGCAAATTGCTGGACCTAGAAAAACACGGCATCAGATCAACTTCGCCCAGTTTCAGGTGTTCGTCTGATTTAATGAGGTGCCAGTGTTTTTTGGCAATTTTACATACCGTCTCAGAACGTGATATACTATATATATCAAATAGTAAAAAGAAGGCAGCGGCACTCCGTCAGAATAAGTTGTCAAACGTATATTTAATCAAAGCATAACAATGGTCACAAACAATTGTGACCATTGTTATGCTTTGATTCAATATACGTTTGACAACTTATTCTGACGGAGTGCCGCTGCCTTCTTTTTACTATTTGCTGCATCGACCGTTGCGGAGGGCACCCGGATTTGCAACTTCATATTGGGAGTGCCGGGCATTTCTGCACTATATATATATATATATATATATATATATATATAGATATATATATAGATAGATAGATAGATAGATAGATAGATGCCTAGGTGAGTATTACAGAATTACAGTTACAAAAGAAACAGATACAGCCAGCATACATCACCCTATCTCATAGAACATTCCTCCATGTCTTCCTCACAGCAACTAACCTAACTATGCCTTAGAAAACGGCATATATCAAACAGTGGGAGTAACCAGGTTGTTGATTTCAGTCTCCTTCCATTGGCCCAGGAGAGGGAGGTTTCTCATTCATTGTGTGTTATTGGTCAGTTCATATGTAAGCAATGTCCAGTTTGAAGATGCAAGTACAGGGATTAACCACTGAGATTCTGCCCACATGCTTTCTCAGGAAGTCGTTTGTTCTCATAAGAATGACTTTATATTCATACATTGGATCATAACTAATCGTTGCAATGTGCTACAATTTACCCATAGCTATCAAATTAATCCACACAATCTCCTGACCATTTTGACACAAGCCTGATATAATTAACTTATTCCGTCCCAATAATACATATATATCTGGTTTTACACTCTATTATATAAATGCAATATAATACAAGTCTGGTGCTGGACATGTTTTGTCTATGTGTAATGTATGTGTTGTATGAATATGTGTTTGTGTGCGTCTTTATGGCGTTTCTCAGTGATTGCGCATTTTACCGTATATACACCCACCACGCTGCAACACGCACGCCGTGCGACTCTATCCATGATGTACGGTAAAGAAACATGGTGCATCCATATACGTCAATTGCGTCCTTACGCCACCACCGAGAAGCACCACTCTGTGTGTAGTTTGTATTGTCTTTCTTTTTCCGACTTCGACAGTAGCATACTCCGCTCTATTGGCCAGCCCCTCAGAATCCTCACGCCTCCTATATAAGCAGGCCAAGGTTCTCTATGACACTCTCTGTTCAGAAAGGGCCCACATGAATCTTAACCACCAGAAAAATAGATATTTTCGCTGGGGAAAACTTCTGGCCAGCATGGTGTGAGCCTCTACGGCAGCAGCCCTTATCCTTTCGATTCAACTTCCTGCCAGCACCCTCTCCACCTCCCAGTCTGAAATAAATTCAACCTTGTTAACTTACTTTCAGTCCTTTTATAGCGCCCTGGCGGACAATCTGACAGCAGGCATAGACTTTCTCACCCAATTAGACCTTCCGGTCCTCACTGTTGATGACAGAGAGTTCCTCATGTCCCAGATAATGGCACAGGAGATTGAACAGATGATTAAATTACGCCCCACGGGCAAGTCTCCTGGACCAGATGGTCTATCCGCTGAGTACTATAAATCATTGTCGTCACAAATCTCTCCACTCCTTGCTCAATTGTTTAATTCCATTCTTTCGGGTGAACCAGCCCCCCCACAGTTCAATGTTGCTAGGATTATTTTACTTTTGAAACCAAATAAAGATCCCAACCTTCCCTCCTCATATAGGCCGATCTCTTTACTTAATCAGGACTTTAAGATTTTCACAAAATTGCTTGCATCCTGACTGCAACCCATACTCTCCAACCTAATCCACCCTGCTCAAACAGGGTTTATGTGTAACAGACAATCTGTGCGTATCATTAGGACACTCTTAGCTGCCATGACAGCGATGCACCATGCTGGCCTAGTGGACAACCTGGTAGTGAGTTGTGATGCCGATAAGGCATTTGACCGGGGCTCTTGGGCCCACCTCTCCCGAATTTTTCAGGTACAAGGCTTTGGTGCCCACTTCCTCCAGGTGTTTTCTACCCTTTACAACAACCCTACAGCCTTTTTAACTATCAATTCGAACAATACTCGTTGTTTTGACTTGACCAGGGGAACGAGACAAGGCTGCCCTCTCTCCCCTCTGCTATTTAACCTCGCTATAGACCAGCTTTTTAGACACTTTATTAAGGAACCCCTCTGGCGAGGGATTATGGTTGGGGAGGTAGAGGAGAAGTTTTTGGCTTTTGCCGATGACATTCTCCTCTACTTCTCAAATCCTAAGACAGCTATCTCAAAAGTCCTAACGCTGTTGGCAGACTTTGAAATGATATCGGGATTTCAAATTAATTATCTCAAAACGCAGAGGTACAGCAGGGATGGTGAGGCTCCTTCCCATTTCGTTGGGCCCAAAACAATTGCCTTAGCTATTTGGGCATACAGATACCACGTCACTCGTCCCTATTACATGACTGTAATTACAACCCGCTCCTTCAAAGAACCCTTCTGGACTTTTCAAAATGGGCTCACCTTCCCTTAACTTATATTGGTCACTGCCATCTCTTTAAAATGATCAGTTTCCCCCGATTCCTCTATGTCCTCCAATACGCTACCCATTTATCCCTCTAAACAAATGTTATCGGTTTTGAACAAAGCCCTCTCTAAATTCATTTAGGCGAACAAACACCCCAGAATCTCCCTATTTAAACTCCAGCAGAAAGTTACCTCTGAGGCCTTAATTTGCCATGTTTACGATCTTACGCCCTGGCAGCTAATTACAGAATAGCTTCTGATTGGATCAGTGGTACCCAAACTTACTCAAATAGCCACCTAAATCAAGCTTTCACACCTGGATGGAACCTAGTTTCTCTACTACACACCCCACCTCAGTCTCTCCTACTAGCATTTAAAAACAACTGCTTAATCAACTCTGCCTGTGTTGCCTGGCGCACTTTGCGCCCTAGGTTGCGATTATTATGCTACCAATCTATATTTTTACCGCTATGGGGAAACCCCGACTTCCATCCCCACCTCACATCCCCGATTTTTAGGGAATGGCATAAGCATGGCCTCTGTTACATATTCCAATTTTTACAACCGTAATCGTTTATCCTCCTAACACGTATACAACTCCAAGAGAAACTCCCAACATTGATACCTCTGTTCCCCTTCCTACAGGCCTGAAGTTACATTAACTCAATACTCTCTGTATTGGGAAGTAGAGGTGTGTTCACTAACCTTGACAGTGCTGTACGACGCACTCCAGGTTCCCCACTCACTACATAACACATATATGACCAGGCCCGCCTAGTATCGAACCTTGAGGGAGGTTCAACCGGAAAATTGAAATGGAACGTGACTTCCCTGGTCTTACCATGAGATTGATCCTTTCTGCTTACCAAACTCTGAAGAAACACTTGGTCTCTATATCATATGTAGAGATGAACCACAAAATTCTACATAGAGCGTACTTCACCCCCAAGCTCAAGTTTTAGATAGGTAAGGCAGACATGCCTGCTTGTTTTAAGTGTGGTGACCTGGAGGCCGACATTAAGCACGGTCTTTGGTCATGTCCCCTAGTTCATTCCCTGTGGTCTACCCTGCAAAGTTACATAACCCACGACCTACACCTGTCCTTTACTATCAGTGATATATGAGCTTCTGGGGTATAGTCCCTGCCGAATAAAGATCTGGTTTGTCCAGTGGTAATCTAAAATTACTTAATAAAATTGGCCGCCACAGCCAAAAAGACAATACTATCCCAATGGATATCTCCCTCCCCAGTACATATTACCCTTTTATATCCCAGGTTATCTTATTTATTCACAATGGATTGGTCCGAGGTTTCCTTACCAAAAGAAAAAAACGAACAGCGACTTTCTTTGACATTTGGTTGCCCTATATCACAACACTACCTCCAGAAACCAAGTCACTTTTGCGCCAGAGCTTTTACCTCACCACTTGGTACAGTATGACCGTACTAGATACTGGCCACCCTTTTTAAAACCAAACCAGGGCTTTCCTTGCTTCTCTGTGTACCCACAGTCTAGTTGTTTATCCCTATACCTTCTTGTCTTCCTATTGCTCCCCATGCATACTTTTATGTCTGTACTGTGATTTTACCTGATTTTTGTTCTGTTGTTGTGTGAACTTGCTCTATGTTTACAATTTTCCTGTCATTAAAAATTGTTATAAAAAAAAAAGGTATAGTAGGATCTAGTGATGAGCGGGTTCGGATCCTCGGAATCCGACCCGCCCGAACTTCACCTTTTTTTTACACGGGTCCGAGCGACTCGGATCCTCCCGCCTTCCTCGGTTAACCCGAGCGCGCCCGAACGTCATCATCCCGCTGTCGGATTCTCGCGAGACTCGGATTCTATATAAGGAGCCGCGCGTCGCCGCCATTTTCACACGTGCATTGAGATTGATAGGGAGAGGACGTGGCTGGCGTCCTCTCCGTTATAGTAGAAGACAGAGTGACTTAGTTAGTTATAATTGTGGGGAGGATTGGGGACGGGGAGCAGCTGTTAGGGAGTACAGTGCAGGGTTTTGATTATACCACCAGTGAGTTTAATCCTTTGTTTCTCTGCCTGAAAAAAACGCTCCGACCACCATATCTGTGCTCACTCAGTGTGCTGCACTGCTGCATGATATATCTGTGCTGAGTGCACTGCTCTGCTCACACTGCCTAATTGTGGGGACTGGGGAGCAGTTATAGTAGGAGTACAGTGCACAGTTTTGCTGACAGTGACCACCAGTCCAGTATACGTTTGTCTGCCTGAAAAACACTCCTGTGTTTTTTTTTTTTTCTTCATACTAGTTTAGCAGTCTGCTGACAGTGTCCACCAGGTCCGTTATACAGTATATTATATATATAAGCAGCAGTACGGTAGGCCACGGCTGTACCTACCTCTGTGTCGTCAGTGCACTCGTCGTCCATAAGTAATATAATACTATACTATCCATCCATCTACATTGTATACCTGTGGTGTTTTTTTTTTTTCTTCATCCTAGTTTAGCAGTCTGCTGACAGTGTCCACCAGGTCCGTTATACAGTATATTATATATATAAGCAGCAGTACGGTAGGCCACGGCTGTACCTACCTCTGTGTCGTCACTCGTCGTCCATAAGTAATATAATACTATACTATCCATCCATCTACATTGTATACCTGTGGTGTTTTTTTTTTCTTCATACTAGTTTAGCAGTCTGCTGACAGTGTCCACCAGGTCCGTTATACAGTATATTATATATATATAAGCAGCAGTACGGTAGGCCACGGCTGTACCTACCTCTGTGTCGTCACTCGTCGTCCATAAGTAATATAATACTATACTATCCACCCATCTACATTGTATACCTGTGGTGGCTTTTAGTTGTGCGCAAAATATGGAGAACAAAAATGTGGAGGTTAAAAAAATAGGGAAAGATCAAGATCCACTTCCACCTCGTGCTGAAGCTGCTGCCACTAGTCATGGCCGAGACGATGAAATGCCATCAACGTCGTCTGCCAAGGCCGATGCCCAATGTCATAGTACAGAGCATGTAAAATCCAAAACACAAAAGATCAGTAAAAAAATTACCCAAAAATCAAAATTAAAAGCGTCTGAGGAGAAGCGTAAACTTGCCGATATGCCATTTACGACACGGAGTGGCAAGGAACGGCTGAGGCCCTGGCCTATGTTCATGGCTAGTGGTTCAGCTTGACATGAGGATGGAAGCACTCATCCTCTCGCTAGAAAAAAGAAAAGACTTGCGGCAAAAGCACAGCAAAGAACTGTGCGTTCTTCGAAATCCCAAATCCCAAAGGAGAGTCCAATTGTGTCGGTTGCGATGCCTGACCTTCCCAACACTGGACGGGAAGAGCTTGCGCTTTCCACCATTTGCACGCCCCCTGCAAGTGTTGAAAGGAGCACCCGCAGTCCAGTTCCTGATAGTGAAATTGAAGATGTCAGTGTTGAAGTACACCAGGATGAGGATATGGGTGTTGCTGGCGCTGGGGAGGAAATTGACAAGGAGGATTCTGATGGTGAGGTGGTTTGTTTAAGTCAGGCACCCGGGGAGACACCTGTTGTCCGTGGGAGGAATATGGCCATTGACATGCCTGGTGAAAATACCAAAAAAATCAGCTCTTCAGTGTGGAAGTATTTCAACAGAAATGCGGACAACAGGTGTCAAGCCGTGTGTTGCCTTTGTCAAGTTGTAATAAGTAGGGGTAAGGACGTTAACCACCTCGGAACATCCTCCCTTATACGTCACCTGCAGCGCATTCATAATAAGTCAGTGACAAGTTCAAAAACTTTAGGCGACAGCGGAAGCAGTCCACTGACCACTAAATCCCTTCCTCTTGTAACCAAGCTCGCGCAAACCACACCACCAACTCCCTCAGTGTCAATTTCCTCCTTACCCAGGAAAGCCAATAGTCCTGCAGGCCATGTCACTGGCAAGTCTGACGAGTCCTCTCCTGCCTGGGATTCCTCCGATGCATCCTTGAGTGTAATGCCTACTGCTGCTGGCGCTGCTGTTGTTGCTGCTGGGAGTCGATCGTCATCCCAGAGGGGAAGTCGGAAGACCACTTGTACTACTTCCAGTAAACAATTGACTGTCCAACAGTCCTTTGCGAGGAAGATGAAATATCACAGCAGTCATCCTGTTGCAAAGCGGATAACGGAGGCCTTGACAACTATGTTGGTGTTAGACGTGCGTCCGGTATCCGCCGTTAGTTCACAGGGAACTAGACAATTTCTTGAGGTAGTGTGCCCCCGTTACCAAATACCATCTAGGTTCCACTTCTCTAGGCAGGCGATACCGAGAATGTACACGGACGTCAGAAAAAGACTCACCAGTGTCCTAAAAAATGCAGTTGTACCCAATGTCCACTTAACCACGGACATGTGGACAAGTGGAGCAGGGCAGACTCAGGACTACATGACTGTGACAGCCCACTGGGTAGATGTATTGCCTCCCGCTGCAAGAACAGCAGCGGCGGCACCAGTAGCAGCATCTCGCAAACGCCAACTCGTTCCTAGGCAGGCTACGCTTTGTATCACCGCTTTCCAGAATAGGCACATAGCTGAATACCTCCTACGGCAACTGAGGAAGATCATCGCAGAATGTCTTACCCCAATTGGACTCTCCTGGGGATTTGTGACATCGGACAACGCCAGCAATATTGTGAGTGCATTACATCTGGGCAAATTCCAGCACGTCCCATGTTTTGCACATACCTTGAATTTGGTGGTGCAGAATTATTTAAAAAACGACAGGGGCGTGCAAGAGATGCTGTCGGTGGCCAGAAGAATTGCGGGCCACTTTCGGCCTACAGGCACCGCGTACAGAAGACTGGAGCACCACCAAAAACACCTGAACCTGCCCTGCCATCATCTGAAGCAAGAGGTGGTAACGAGGTGGAATTCAACCCTCTATATCAGGCTTTTTCAACCAGTGTGCCGTGGCACACTAGTGTGCCGCGACCAGTTGCAAGGTGTGCCGCGGAGCCAGAGCAGCTTCCTGCACCTTCAGAGTGAACTGTTGGCCCAGGCTCTTCTTAGAGGATCAGTCATGCTCCGGCCATGACCTATGCCTTGGTGACGCGGCGGTGTGATATCATAGGTCACGGCCGCCGCGTCTCACCACTCAGCCAGCCCACCTGCCTGCATACACATCTTCCAGTTCCCGCTTGCATCCACAGCTTTCCTTGCCCACCCACATCCACACCTGCCCGACCGCCCACTGCTCAGTATTCGCAAAACTCCACTATGAACATCCCCTGCCACTGAGGGACAGGGAGGAGGACAGCTGATAATAATATTTGTTATTTTATTTCTCCTGTGGGGAACAATAGGATTTATGTGGGGAGAATAAGGATTTATGGGGGGAACAATGTGAATAATTCATGTGGGAAGCAATAGGATTTATGTAGTGAGCAACATTATTTGGAGCAATGTGATTGTTTTTTTCTGTGTAGGCCAATGTATGTGTGGATTTGTTTTTTACTGTGAGGGCCAATGTGTGTTTGTTTGTTTTTTTCCTGTGGGTGAACTGATGGTGTGCCTTGGCAATTTTAAAATATTGTTTGGTGTGCCGCAAGTAAAAAAAGGTTGAAAATCACTGCTCTATATGCTTCAGAGGATCGAGGAGCAGCAAAAGGCCATTCAAGCCTATACATCTGGCCACGATATAGGCAAAGGAGGTGGAATGCACCTGTCTCAAGCGCAGTGGAGAATGATTTCAACGTTGTGCAAGGTTCTGCAACCTTTTGAACTTGCCACACGTGAAGTCAGTTCAGACACTGCCAGCCTGAGTCAGGTCATTCCCCTCATCAGGCTTTTGCAGAAGAAGCTGGAGGCATTGAAGGAGGAGCTAAAACAGAGCGATTCCGCTAGGCATGTGGGACTTGTGGATGGAGCCCTTCATTCGCTTAACCAGGATTCACGTGTGGTCAATCTGTTGAAATCAGAGCACTACATTTTGGCCACCGTGCTCGATCCTAGATTTAAAACCTACCTTGGATTTCTCTTTACGGCAGACACAAGTCTGCAGAGGTTCAAAGACCTGCTGGTGAGAAAATTGTCAAGTCAAGCGGAACGCGACCCGTCAACATCTCCTCCTTCACATTCTCCCGCAACTGGGGGTGCGAGGAAAAGGCTACGAATTCCGAGCCCACCCGCTGGCGGTGATGCAGGGCAGTCTGGAGCGACTGCTGATGCTGACATCTGGTCCGGACTGAAGGACCTGCCAACGATTACTGACAAGTCGTCTACTGTCACTGCATATGATTCTCTCACCATTGAAAGAATGGTGGAGGATTATATGAGTGACCGCATCCAAGTAGGCACGTCAGACAGTCCGTACGTATACTGGCAGGAAAAAGATGCAATTTGGAGGCCCTTGCACAAACTGGCTTTATTCTACCTAAGTTGCCCTCCCTCCGAAAGAGTGTTTAGTGCCGCCGCTCACCTTGTCAGCAATCGGCGTACGAGGTTACTTCCAGGACATGTGGAGAAGATGATGTTCATTCAATTGAATTATAATCAATTCCTCCGTGGAGACATTCACCAGCAGCAATTGCCTCCAGAAAGTACACGGGGACCTGAGATGGTGGATTCCAGTGGGGACGAATTAATAATCTGTGAGGAGGGGGATGTACACAGTGAAAGGGGTGATGAATCGGACGATGATGATGAGGTGGACATCTTGCCTCCGTAGAGCCAGTTTGTGCAAGGAGAGATT
The DNA here is from genome assembly GCF_028390025.1 of Pseudophryne corroboree. Lineage (NCBI taxonomy): Eukaryota > Metazoa > Chordata > Amphibia > Anura > Myobatrachidae > Pseudophryne > Pseudophryne corroboree. The sequence continues at coordinate 186,872,767 of NC_086446.1, read as the reverse complement.
GATTGCTTCTTTTTTGGTGGGGGCCCAAACCAACCAGTCATTTCAGTCACAGTCGTGTGGCAGACCCTATCGCTGAAATGATGGGTTCGTTAAAGTGTGCATGTCCTGTTTTTACAACATAAGGGTGGGTGGGAGGGCCCAAGGACAATTCCATCTTGCACCTCTTTTTTCTTTCATTTTTCTTTGCGTCATGTGCTGTTTGGGGAGTATTTTTTTGAAGGGCCATCCTGCGTGACACTGCAGTGCCACTCCTAGATGGGCCAGGTGTTTGTGTCGGCCACTAGGGTCGCTTAGCTTAGCCATCCAGCGACCTCGGTGCAAATTTTAGGACTAAAAATATTGTGAGGTGTTCAGAATAGACTGAAAATTAGTGGAAATTATGGTTATTGAGGTTAATAATACTATGGGATCAAAATGAACCCCAAATTTTATGATTTAAGCTGTTTTTTAGGGTTTTTTGAAAAAAACACCCGAATCCGACAAAAAAAATTCGGTGAGGTTTTGCCAAAACGCGTCCGAACCCAAAACACGGCCACGGAACCGAACCCAAAACCAAAACACAAAACCCGAAAAATTTCAGGTGCACATCACTAGTAGGATCTGACGACAATTTCAAATACACCTCCTTGTCAGCTAGTTATAGCTCTGTAATATTGAAAATCCAATACAACGATGGCTCCACCTTTATCGGCGGCCCTGATGATGATATCATCGTAGGATTCCAATTTATTAAGAGCTTAACTCTCTGCTTTAGATAAATTAAATTTCATTTTAGACGAGGCCAACGTATATTTTGAGATTGAGTCATCCAGCAGTCGATGGAAGGTTTTCAATCTGATTCATTTCTGCTTCAGAAAAGCTGAAAGTTTCCGCAGGTCTGAGATCCCATTTATCCGACAGCCTGGGATATCAGGGGTGGGTGATGCTGTGCTCTCCATCAAATAAAGTAGTGACAGTTAAAACTAATAAGGTGCCAATATGCAAAGTTAAAGTGAAGTTCTAAGAACATCAACCAGGAACAAAAAACTTAGTAGAGACAGGGTGCCATGCTATAAATTAAGCTCCAACAGTGAGTTTGCTATGTCTGAAATAGATGAATCAATAACTACTCCAGCTGGCCCTTTAGAGGGCACCTCACGAGATACCGCCAACCCTGTAAAAACTCTACCACCCGCCGGGGTGGCCAGAACCAAAGGGATCAGAGCTGTCACCCAGAGAAAGAATCGCTGATCTTTAATTTGTCCCAACGCCATCTGGACGAAGTTGAAGTGGCAATCCTGAGTAAAGGACTCAGCTTCGTTCCTACTAACTTACAAGATCAATTCAATTGGACATGAGACCTGCATTCATTTTCTCGAAAGTTACAACTGAAAGAACATTTCCAAAACGCACCTTCTAATCTGGACTCTTCCATTTTTTCAAATTTCTTAAAAAGATCATCTAGATATACGTTTGACCCTGTAGCAACGAACCCATCATTGAAATCCTTCCATCGACTGCTGGATGACTCAATCTCAAAATATACGTCGGCCTCGTCTAAAATTTTATTTAATTTATCTAAAGCAGAGATTCCGGCTCTTAATAAATTGGAATCCTATGATGACATCATCATCATCACGCCCGCCAATAAAGGCAGAGCCATCGTTGTATTGGATATTCAATATTACAGAGATGAGTTATATCTACAACTAGCTGACACGGCGGTATATTTGAAATTGTCGTCAGATCCTACTGTACCTTTTAAGAGAGAACTTAAAAGAATTCTGGATTCTGCTATAATTGATGATAAACTACCAGAAAAAGAAGTGGTTAAAGCACTTTTTGTCAAGCACCCAAAGGTACCAGTGCTTTATACACTCCCTAAACTCCACAAGCATCCATCAAAACCCCCTTGCCGTCCTATTATCTCTGCCCCTGATTCCATCTACCGTCCTGTGGCCCAACTACTGGATTCAATACTTCAACCACTTCTGCTGCACCAAGAAAGTTTCCTCAAGGACACTACTTCATTTCTGAAGAAAATTGAATCCTTCACTGAGCTACCAAATGGGACGTTACTTTGCTGCCTTGATGTATGCAGCTTGTATACAGTAATTCCCCATGCTGGTGGCTTGAGAGCCATGAATCAGTTCTTGGAACGGGAACTTTCTCCAGTGTTATTTGATCATGAATTATTTCTTAATTTACTTGAGAAATAATTTTTTATTTGATGGTTTTTTTCTTTATGCAACAGAGGGGGTATGCGATGGGGTCCCCTGTGGCCCCGTCATATGCCAATATATTTATGTTCGCTCAAGAATTTGAGATGTTTTTCAGTAACCCAGAGATTAAAGGGACAGATTCTCATGTATTGTCGACATATCGACAATATTTTCATGTTGTGGAGTGGTGGAGAAGATTCCTTTGTGGATCTTATGAATAATAGCAATTTACGGGATTCTCCTATCAAATTTACTTATTCGTTTAGCAAATTTACTTATTCGTTTAGCAATTTCTTAGATGTTAACATCAGGCTTGATAATGGCCATTTGGTCACTAAAGTTTTTCATAAACCGACTGACCGTTATAGCTTCTTGATGGCCTCCAGCCACCATCCAGAATCTCTCAAGGCTGGCTTGCCCAGCTCTCAAATGACGAGAATTGCCCGTATTGCGAGTGATAGGTCTAAGCTTTCTGATGACCTGGATTCGCTTATTGGCAATTTCATAGCATGTGGTTATAATCCTAATACCTTGAGGACCCAAAAGGATGAGGTTCTTAGCATGCAACAGCAAGATCTTTTAGATCAGGTTAAGAGAGATTGAGGTAAACATATTCCTTTCCCCAGTGATTTTTCCACTTCCAGCCCTATCATTAAACGTGCCACTAGGGCCTTGTGGCCGATTTTAACTTCTGACTCTGATTTAAAAGCACTACGCCATACTACCCTACGTATGTCATTCCATAGGGGTAGAAACATACGTGATAGGGTTGTTAAAACAGATATCACAGGGATGGGCATGCCCCGGATCCCGAATGTACATTACAAATCCCCAGGTTGTTATTGCTGTAGTGGCTGCACTACATGTAAATATAGGTTTACCTGTAAAGCCTTTAAACATCCCCATGGCGATAGGAGATTCGAGATTCAGTGTGTACTTACTTGTTCTACCTCATTTGTTGTCTATGCTATTATTTGCCTTTGCGGGTTATATTACATCGGACAAACCACCCGTAAGTTTTCTGAGAGGATGGCGGCACATAGGTCGGCCATCAAGTTGATCCTAGAAGGTAAACCTGTAGATCAACCGGTCGCCAGGCACTTTAAACAGGCTGGCCATACCTTGGATTCACTCTGCTAATTAATTGGCAAGATCACTGTAATTATACGTCCAAATCACTGGAATTAATAGGCAAAATCACTGTAATTATGCATCCAAATCACATGAATTAATTGGCAAGATCACTGTAATTATATGTCCAAAACACTGGAATTGGCAAAATCACTGTAATTATACGTCCAAATCACTAGACTTAATTGGCAAAATCACTGTAATTATACGTCCAAATCACTGGAATTTATTGGCAAGATCACTGTAATTATACGTACAAATCACTGGACTTAATTGGCAAGATCACTGTAATTATACGTCCAAATCACTGGACTTAATTGGCAAGATCACTGTAATTATACGTCCAAAACAATGGAATTAATTCGCAAGATCACTGTAATTATACGTCCAAATCACTGGACTTGATTGGCAAAATCACTGTAATTATACGTCCAAATCACTGGAATTTATTGGCAAGATCACTGTAATTATACGTCCAAAACACTGGAATTAATTGGCAAAATCACTGTAATTATACGTCCAAATCACTGGACTTAATTGGCAAAATCACTGTAATTATCTGTCCAAATCACTGGAATTTATTGGCAAGATCACTGTAATTATACGTCCAAATCACTGGAATTAATTGGCAAGATCACTGTAATTAGTAATTATACGTCCAAATCAATGGAATTAATTGGCAAGATCACCGTTTGGATTTGACATGCCCTCTACTAAGACATTGGGCATCAGCCTTGGCAGATGACGTTGATGGCATTTCATCATCTATGTCATGACTAGTGGAAGCAGCTTCAGCACTAGGAGGAAGTGATTCTTGATCTTTCCCTATTTTATCCTCCAAATTTTTGTTCTCCATTATTTTTCTGGAGTTATATAACACAATATGCGGCACAAGCAAGCGTACCCCTACACCTCACAGGGCGGGTCTGGGACTGAGGGTCGACAGCACAAAGGTCGACACACCTTAGGTCGCCGCCAATTAGTCGACATGGACAAAAGGTCGACATGGACAAAAGGTCGTCAGGAACAAGGTCGACATGGAAAAAGGTCGACATGGAAAAAGGTCGACATGCGTTTTTTATGTTGTTTTGGTGTCGTTTTCTTCGTAGAGTGACCGGGAACCCCAATTAGTGCACCGCGTCCCCTCGCATGGCTCGCTTCGCTCGGCACACTTTACCGTTCCAATCGTAGTCCACGTGGATCGTTAAGTATGAAAAGGTTCAAAAAAAGAAAAAAAATCGTGAAAAACTCATGTCGACCTTTTTCCATGTCGACCTTTTTCCTGTCGACCTTTTGTCCATGTCGACCTTTTGTCCATGTCGACCTAAGGTGTGTCGACCAATTGGCGTCGACCCAAGGTGTGTCGACCTTTGTGCTGTCGACCTGGAGTCCGGATATCCACAGGGCAAACACTAAAAATTAGTTTGATTAAATATTAATTACTCCTTTATTTGGAGTAAAATAAGAATTTACTTACCGATAATTCTATTTCTCATAGTCCGTAGTGGATGCTGGGAACTCCGTAAGGACCATGGGGAATAGCGGCTCCGCAGGAGACTGGGCACAAAAAGTAAAAGCTTTAGACTAGCTGGTGTGCATTGGCTCCTCCCCCTATGACCCTCCTCCAAGCCTCAGTTAAGATACTGTGCCCGGACGAGCGTACATAATAAGGAAGGATCTTGAATCCCGGGTAAGACTCATACCAGCCACACCAATCACACCGTACAACTCGTGATCTGAACCCAGTTAACAGTATGATAACCGTAGGAGCCTCTGAAAAGATGGCTTCCAACAATAAACAACCCGATTTGTTTGTAACTATATACAAGTATTGCAGACAATCCGCACTTGGGATGGGCGCCCAGCATCCACTACGGACTATGAGAAATAGAATTATCGGTAAGTAAATTCTTATTTTCTCTGACGTCCTAGTGGATGCTGGGAACTCCGTAAGGACCATGGGGATTATACCAAAGCTCCCAAACGGGCGGGAGAGTGCGGATGACTCTGCAGCACCGAATGAGAGAACTCCAGGTCCTCCTCAGCCAGAGTATCAAATTTGTAGAACTTAGCAAACGTGTTTGCCCCTGACCAAGTAGCTGCTCGGCAAAGTTGTAAAGCCGAGACCCCTCGGGCAGCCGCCCAAGATGAGCCCACCTTCCTTGTGGAATGGGCTTTTACAGATTTTGGCTGTGGCAGGCCTGCCACAGAATGTGCAAGTTGAATTGTACTACAAATCCAACGAGCAATCGTCTGCTTAGAAGCAGGAGCACCCAGCTTGTTGGGTGCATACAGTATAAACAGCGAGTCAGATTTTCTGACTCCAGCCGTCCTGGAAACATATATTTTCAGGGCCCTGACTACGTCCAGCAACTTGGAGTCCTCCAAGTCCCTAGTAGCCACAGGTACCACAATAGGTTGATTCATGTGAAACGCTGAAACCACCTTAGGGAGAAATGGAGGACGAGTCCTCAATTCCGCCCTATCCGAATGAAATATCAGGTAAGGGCTTTTATAGGATAAAGCCGCCAATTCTGATACGCGCCTGGCTGAAGCCAGAGCCAACAGCATTACCACTTTCCATGTGAGATATTTCAAATCCACTGTGGCAAGTGGTTCAAACCAATGTGATTTTAGGAACCCTAAAAAAGTTGAGATCCCAAGGTGCCACTGGGGGCACAAAAGGAGGCTGTATATGCAGTACCCCTTTGACAAACGTCCGAACTTCAGGCAGTGAAGCCAGTTCTTTCTGGAAGAAGATCGACAGGGCCGAAATTTGAACCTTAATGGATCCTAATTTTAGGCCCATAGACAATCCTGCTTGCAGGAAATGTAGGAAACGACCCAGTTGAAATTCCTCCGTAGGGGCCTTCTTGGCCTCACACCACGCAACATATTTTCGCCAAATGCGATGATAATGTTTTGCAGTTACATCCTTCCTGGCCTTGATCAGGGTAGGGATGACTTCATCTGGAATGCCTTTTTCCTTCAGGATCCGGCGTTCAACCGCCATGCCGTCAAACGCAGCCGCGGTAAGTCTTGGAACAGACAAGGTCCCTGCTGGAGCAGATCCTTCCTGAGAGGTAGAGGCCACGGGTCCTCCGTGAGCATCTCTTGCAGTTCCGGGTACCAAGTTCTTCTTGGCCAATCCGGAGCCACGAGTATCGTTCTTACTCCTCTCCTTCTTATGATTCTCAGTACTTGGTATGAGAGGAAGAGGAGGGAACACATATACCGACTGGAACACCCACGGAGTTACCAGAGCGTCCACCGCTATTGCCTGAGAGTCCCTTGACCTGGCGCAATATCTGTCCAGTTTCTTGTCTGCTGAGGAAGTCTGCTTCCCAGTTGTCCACCCCCGGAATGAACACTGCTGACAGTGCTATCACATGATTTTCCGCCCAGCGGAGAATCCTTGCAGCTTCTGCCATTGCCCTCCTGCTTCTTGTGCCGCCCTGTCTGTTTACGTGGGCGACAGCCGTGATGTTGTCCAACTGGATCAATACCGGTTGACCCTGAAGCAGAGGCCTTGCTTGACTTAGGGCATTGTAAATGGCCCTTAGCTCTAGGATATTTATGTGAAGAGACGTTTCCATGCTTGACCACAAGCCCTGGAAATTTCTTCCCTGTGTGACTGCTCCCCAGCCTCTCAGGCTGGCATCCGTGGTTACCAGCATCCAATCCTGAATGCCGAATCTGCGGCCCTCAAGAAGATGAGCCTTCTGTAACCACCACAGGAGAGATACCCTTGTCCTTGGAGATAGGGTTATCCGCTGATGCATCTGAAGATGCGATCCGGACCATTTGTCCAGCAGATCCCACTGAAAAGTTCTTGCATGGAATCTTCCGAATGGAATCGCTTCGTAAGAAGACACCATTTTTCCCAGGACTCTCGTGCACTGATGCACTGACACTTGTCCTGGTTTTAGGAGGTTCCTGACTAACTCAGATAACTCCCTGGCCTTCTCCTCCGGGAGAAACACCTTTTTCTGGACTGTGTCCAGAATCATCCCTAGGAACAGTAGACGTGTTGTTGGAATCAGCTGTGATTTTGGGATATTTAGAATCCACCCGTGCTGACGTAGCACTACCTGAGATAGTGCTACTCCGACCTCTAACTGTTCCCTGGACCTTGCCCTTATCAGGAGATCGTCCAAGTAAGGGATAATTAATACGCCTTTTCTTCGAAGAAGAATCATCATTTCGGCCATTACCTTGGTAAAGACCCGTGGTGCCGTGGACAATCCAAACGGCAGCGTCTGAAACTGATAATGACAGTTTTGTATCACAAACCTGAGGTACCCTTGGTGAGAAGGGTAAATTGGGACATGGAGATAAGCATCCTTGATGTCTAGAGATACCATATAGTCCCCTTCTTCCAGGTTCGCTATCACTGCTCTGAGTGACTCCATCTTGAATTTGAACCTTTTTATGTAAGTGTTCAAAGATTTTAGATTTAAAATTGGTCTCACCGAGCCGTCCGGCTTCGGTACCACAAACAGCGTGGAATAATACCCCTGTCCCTGTTGTAGGAGGGGTACCTTGATTATCACCTGCTGGGAATACAGCTTGTGAATAGCTTCCAATACTGCCTCCCTGTCGGAGGGAGACGTTGGTAGAGCAGACTTCAGGAACCGGCGAGGGGGAGACGTCTCGAATTCCAATTTGTACCCCTGTGATACTACCTGCAGGATCCAGGGGTCCACTTGCGAGTGAGCCCACTGCGCGCTGAAATTCTTGAGACGGCCCCCCACCGTGCCCGAGTCTGCTTGCAGAGCCCCAGCGTCATGCTGAGGACTTGGCAGAAGCGGGGGAGGGCTTCTGCTCTTGGGAAGAGGCTGCATGGTGCAGTCTTTTTCCCCTTCCTCTGCCCCGAGGCAGGAATGAGCGGCCTTTTTCCCTCTTGCCCTTATAGGGACGAAAGGACTGGGTTTGAAAAGACGGTGTCTTTTTCTGCTGAGAGGTGACCTGGGGTAAAAAGGTGGATTTTCCAGCCGTTGCCGTGGCCACCAGGTCCGATAGACCGACCCCAAATAACTCCTCCCCTTTATACGGCAATACTTCCATATGCCGTTTGGAATCCGCATCACCTGACCACTGTCGCGTCCATAACGTTCTTCTGGCAGAAATGGACATCGCACTTACTCTAGATGCCAGGGTGCAAATATCCCTCTGTGCATCTCGCATATATAGTAATGCATCCTTTAAATGCTCTATAGTTAATAATATACTGTCCCTATCCAGGGTATCAATATTTTCAGTCAGGGAATCCGACCAAGCCACTCCAGCGCTGCACATCCAGGCTGAGGCGATCGCTGGTCGCAGTATAACACCGGTATGTGTGTATATACCTTTTAAGATATTTTCCAGCCTTCTATCAGCTGGTTCCTTGAGAGCGGCCGTATCGGGAGACGGTAACGCCACTTGTTTTGATAAGCGTGTGTATCTACCCTAGGGGGTGTTTCCCAACGTGCCCTAACCTCTGGCGGGAAAGGGTATAGTGCCAATAATTTATTAGAAATCAGCAGTTTTTTATCGGGGGAAACCCACGCTTTATCACACACCTCATTTAATTTATCTGACTCAGGAAAAACCACTGGTAGTTTTTTCACACCCCACATAATACCCTTTTTTGTGGTACTTGTAGTGTCAGAAATGTTCAATGCCTCTTTCGTTGCCGTGATCATGTAACGTGTGGCCCTACTGGACATTACGTTTGTCTCGTCACCGTCGACACTGGATTCAGTATCCGTGTCAGGGTCTGTGTCGACCATCTGAGGTAACGGGCGTTTTAGCGCCCCTGACGGTGTCTGAGACGCCTGAACAGGCACTAATTGATTTGTCGGCTGTCTCATGTCGTCAACAGTTTTTTGCAAAGTGCTGACATTGTCACGTAATTCTTTAATTACTACCATCCAGTCAGGTGTCGACTCCCTAGGGGGTGACATCACTAACACAGGCAATTGCTCTGCTTCCACATCATTTTCCTCCTCATACATGTCGACACAATCGTACCGACACCCAGCACACACACAGGGAATGCTCTGATAGAGGACAGGACCCCACTAGCCCTTTGGGGAGACAGAGGGAGAGTTTGCCAGCACACACCAGAGCGCTATATATATATATATACAGGGATAACCTTATATAAGTGTTACTCCCTGTTATAGCTGCTGTATTTATATATTAGCTGCCAATAGTGCCCCCCTCTCTGTTTTACCCTGTTTCTGTAGTGCAGGACTGCAGGGGAGAGTCAGGGAGCCGTCCTTCCAGCGGAGCTGTGAAAGAAAATGGCGCTTGTGTGCTGAGGAGAAAGGCTCCGCCCCCTTCACGGCGGCCTTTTCTCCCGCTTTTTGCAGGAAACTGGCAGGGGATAAATGCATCCATATAGCCCAGGAGCTATATGTGATGCATTTTTTTTAGCCATATAAGGTTTTTATATCGATTTTATTGCGTCTCAGGGCGCTCCCCCCCAGCGCCCTGCACCCTCCTCAGTGACCGGAGTGTGAAGTGTGCTGAAAGCAATGGCGCACAGCTGCAGTGCTGTGCGCTACCTTATTTGAAGACAGGAACGTCTTCTGCCGCCGCTTTCTCCGGACCTCTTCGCTCTTCTGGCTCTGTAAGGGGGCCGGCGGCGCGGCTCCGGGACCCATCCAGGCTGAACCTGTGATCGTCCCTCTGGAGCTAATGTCCAGTAGCCAAGAAGCCCAATCCACTCTGCAGTCAGGTGAGTTCGCTTCTTCTCCCCTTAGTCCCACGATGCAGTGAGCCTGTTGCCAGCAGGACTCACTGAAAATAAAAAACCTATTTAAACTTTTACTTCTAAGCAGCTCAGGAGAGCCACCTAGCTTGCACCCTTCTCGTTCGGGCACAAAAATCTAACTGAGGCTTGGAGGAGGGTCATAGGGGGAGGAGCCAGTGCACACCAGCTAGTCTAAAGCTTTTACTTTTTGTGCCCAGTCTCCTGCGGAGCCGCTATTCCCCATGGTCCTTACGGAGTTCCCAGCATCCACTAGGACGTCAGATAAATAATATACAGCACAGGACAGCACCACTGAACTTATATGACAGCACCACTGGACTGGATTTATACGGAATTATATGGACTTATATGTCATTATACGGCAGGATAACTGGAACTGTATGGCAGTATCGTGGGAATTATATGGCAGTATCACAGGAATTATACGCCAGTATTCTTCTGAGAATTATACGGCAATATCACAGGAATTATACGTCAGTATCACAGGAATTATACGGCAATATCACAAGAATTATACGCCAGTATCACGGGAATTATATGGCAGTAACACTGGATATATGGCAGCAGGAGGACACCACCACTGTTACTGGTCACTGGACTGATGCTGCACAAGACACTTCCCCTGGTCTAATGCAGGACAACACAGCATCACTGAAAGGGACTTATACAGCTACACTGGCTATATGGCAGCAGAGGACACCACCATTGTGACTGGTCACTGGACTGATGCTGCATAAGACACTACCCCTGGTCTGATCTGATGCAAGACAACACAGCAAAAATGCAAGGGACATATACAGCAGCCAGCAGCACTGGGGACATATAGCAGCAGAGGACACCGACACTGTGACTGGCTGGACTGATGCAGCATAAGACACTGACTACACTGGACTGAGCAGCACAACACAGCACAAGACTCGCCATCCCACTTTCCCACCCCCACACAGACACTGAGAATGGAGACACATCCTCTCACTACACTGGAGTGAAAATGGCCACGACGCGCGGCTCCTTAGATGGAATCCAAATCCTGCGAGAATCCGACAGCGGGATGATGACGTTTTGCCTCGTTCTGGTTTCCGAGTCAGGCGGGAAAACCCGAGCCTGGCTCGGATCCGGACTCGAATGGTGAAGTTCGGTACGGTTCGGTTCTCTGAGAACAGAACCCGCTCATCTCTACTTATTACATAGGTAAATGTCAATTTAAAATACTGCATAGACAGGCCATCCGTAATGTGTTGCTTACAGGCTCAGCTGATCAGCCAGTGGCCAGGCATTTTTTGGAAAAGATACACAACATGGCCATGCTAAGGCATAGAATTATTGACCATGTTCCCGAGTAGAAAAGAGGGGGCAATAGGGGTAAGAAATTACTGCAATTAGAATCCCAATGGATCTTTAGATTACAATCTTTCCGTCCCAGGGGTCTAAATGACTCTTTAAGACTTACTAATTTTTTGTAAGACGAAGTTCATTGATAATATATAAAAAAATCTTTTTTTCACACCAATTGTACTATTGACTAGTAGGGGAGTGTCCTACATTGATGTTCTGTTTGAAAGTATTTTGGAAGGTAGCTGATCTCACCAGCTTTGTTATAAGGAGATTGCTACAATTTATTGATCGAAAATTAGCTAATTAATGCGACTGTGCTCCACTTTAATTTTTTTTTGCTGTAGATTTGTTTAGGTTTTATCCACTTATTTGGTACACATATATTATGATGCATTCATCTAGTCTTTTATATATAAAATTGTGCACTTATTCTGTATATACATATTTTATATGCACACATTTTTTAATAATATACACGTACACATTTTTGTATTTTTTATATACTATTAATGGCACATGCTTTTCCTAGATTTTTTTAGATTTTTATAAGAGGGTATTTCCCCTTGGTATGGTTTTACTAACACGATTGATTAGTGTGATGCACTTAGTGGCATTATTGGCTACTTAACACAGTTTGATATAAGCACAAGAGCGTGGTTTTAGAGCACTTATTTTTGATGAATAATGTACAGTGGTTTGTTTTTGCTGTCAGTGTCTTATAACGTGTGTGTTATTGTTTAGCGCAGACGGGACCCGCAACGTCCCGGGGCTGCGCTAAACAATAACTAAAGCACTAAAAAATTTCTTCTTCCCTCTATCATTCATGGGGATCAGACGGGCTTTATCTGGGGTAGGCATTCCGTAGTCAACCTCTGTAAAGTCTTTACTATACAACAGTGGCTAAAGTCCTCTGGTAATCCAGATTATGTTTTTCTATTATCCCTAGATGCAGAAAAAGCGTTTGAATTAGTAACATGGGACCACCTTATGGAAACGCCTTCTCGTTTTGGATTCCCGAAGGACTTTATTGATACGTTGATGACTTTCTATACCAATCCGATATCTCAAATAACTTGCAATGGATTATTGTCCACACCCTTCCCTATACAACAAGGGAAGGCGCCATGGTTGCCCTTTATCCCCGCTCCTTTTGCCCTCGCATTGGAGCCTTTCTCGAAAGCTGTTTTTTTTAGGTATATTATTGATTGGTATCATGGTAGTAGCTTCTACACTAATACCATGTTAGAACGCAAATTGTTTGCACCGTATTCTGTTGGGCCTTTGCTACACATTAAGAAATTGGAACTTCCACATGGCATTTTTGACAATTTTATTTTTAGAGATACTTACTGTACCTGGCACTCATTGCATAGGTTTTTCAAAGGTGACCCCTCCAAATCTATGTATGCCACTTTTTGGGGTAACCCAGCCTTTCCAGCAGGATTGGATAATGTGAGATACCTGATCTAGAGGTCCAAAGGGATCTCAGCCATTAAAGATGTTTTTATGTGATGTGGCTTTATGTGATAAATGTAATTTACCTAATGCTCACTTTTACATGTATCTTCAGGCACGCCACTATGCACTATTGTTGGCTACTCCTACTCCTTCATCCTCAACCAGAGTCCCGCCCAATGCTCTTTCCACATTATTGCATTTTACAGGGTCATGCCCGTATAAAACTCGGATGCTTACAGTAGATTTACAACACACGGACCCTAGTTTTATATGGTCTGCTACCTTCAGGGCCTGGCAATTGATTATCCCCTCAATCCAGGGCCCTGAACCGGTTTTTAAGTATTATGATTCTGTTCTTAGACATCTTACTTCATCGACGCTTCAGGAGGTACATGTTAAAGTGACTCATCGTGCATATATTGCCCAAGGGCAGAGACGTCATATGACTCTGGAGGAAACGGGACATTGTCCGAAATGTCGTGCCTCCCATGGCACACTTTGTCACAATTTTTGGGAATGTTGAAAAATTTGGATTTTCCGGGGTAAGGTATTGCAATATATTTTCTATCCAACTTCCTCCTGACCCTCTAGCGCTCCTTTGCGCAATTTTGACAATTATAATTTAAGTGCATCAAAATGCACTATTCTACCATTACTAACGACTATTGTTACGGTTGCCAAAAAGGCCATACTCATTCAATGGACCTCCCGTCAATCCCACAAGCTGAAAATGGTCAAATCCCATTTAATGCAAAACTGTTTATTTTAATCGGAAGACTACAATCACTGATATTGAAACGAGTGATAAAGTGCTATTAAAAAAATGGGAATTCTTTATTGCTCAAATGAGTGAGTCTGAGCAAAATATCCTGTTCAAAATATTTGAAGATACGATATGGTTCCTATACAGACAAGTGGACTTAGCATTTTGATATGTTCCCCTTGTTTACCCTCTCCTCACTTATCCCCTATACATATATTGTTCATATTAATTGACTGACTATAGCTATGCCATGGTTTTTTGTATACTATTTGGTCTCTACTTTACCCGCCCACTCTGACTGTACCCTGCCCCCCTCTATGATCTTTCTCGTAAGGGGAGGTTTTCTTTTCCTTCTCCTTGGTCTGTTTCTTTCCTTGTGTTTACCTTTATTGTTGACTTTCTCTATTTCCGTTGAATTGTTATTATGTCAGTGGTTTCCAAACTTTTTTGAATCATGGCGCCCTAGAATGAGATTTTTTTTCACAACACCCCTAGGCCAAAAATTTCTTATTGAGAAATTTAGAAAGAAATATTACATTAAGTAGATCGCGTTTATATGTCATCCTTAGGGTCAGTTGTGTGGTGAGGGACAAGATTTGCTTCTGTTTGGCCACATATTTTATGACTGGCAGCCACCAGCACTGGTTTTGCCTATAATATTGACCATTAATAATTTGAATTGGTCCTGGACCACCAACCCAGGGCACCCCTGCAAGTGTCCCGAGGCACCCCAGGGAGCCACGGCACACAGTTTGGGAACCTCTGTATTATGTCATGATGTACTGAATGTGTGGATCATACCTGAATGTTCACCAGCCACTCCTACGTGTCTAATTTACTATAATTTTTCTAAATATTTTCTTATATTCAGAAGATTGCACTGATATATCACCTCCATGATGCTATTTCCTTCATCTGGCTTTGTATTTTCATTTTGTCTTATGTACTATGATTGACATATGTTCTTTGTAATGTCTGTTCTCTTCTATAAAACTAATAAACAGATTCATTTAAAAAAAAAAAAAACCTCTTACAGCATTATGATTAGTAGATTTAAATAAGCGTTAGACACAGAGTTTTGAAAAACACAATCTGATAAGCAGAGAGACCATTAGCTGCACTTACAGTAGCCCCTAAATTGCTTATCTTTATACACACATCTATAGGGCTATGAACTAAAAATGTACGATTAAGAGAATTCAGGGTGAAATCTGGGCGAATTAGGGTGATGTTTCTGAAGTTCCAACGCCATTACAACGGCACATCTCAGGCATCACCCTCAATTTGCCCTCTTAAAGTACTATCACTTTAAAAGACAATGATTATTTTTCCCCCCTAGACTGCAATAGCAATGATATTATATGCAAAGCAACATTGACATCTAGTGCTCACTAGAAGCAACTACACTTTTTTTGTGTCGTGAATTACTATTGTCTTTTTAGAAGGGTTGCACAGCTGAAGGATTGACATTGATGGTTTTAATCAATGTAACATTAATACCTTGACATCGATGGCCGTTGACCATCAGGTTTAAAACAATTATATTTTAGACCATCAAGGTTTTAACCTACATCCATACACACACTATCACCAATTTAAAGCAGATCAAGGAAATGTTGGAGAATGAGACAGATAAAAGAGAAGAGTGTTATGGTGTATAAGTGCTGCAGGAGGAAGGGTTGTAGTTTAGGGGTGTAATGTACTCCTACTCAGTGGCGGAACTAGCGAGCGGTGGGCCAGGTGCGACAAAATGCTTTGGGGCCCCCCTCATCCCATCCAAGTCCACCCCCTCACCCCTGGAGAGGATCTGGTGAGGGGGACCTGCTCAGGGCAAGAGAAATGGATACCTAGCAACAGTGCCGTAACTAGACATTTTAGCACTGTGTGCAAGAAACGGCATCGGAGCCCCACCCCTGCATGCAAAACAGGGGCAGTGCGCGCCGTAGGTGCGCGCAAAAATACATAGGGGTGTGGCTTTGTGGGGAAGGGGTGTGGCCACAAAATAATACCAATTCATAAAACGGTGCACAGTAGTCTCCATTATTCAAATTACGCCGCACAGTAGCACCACTACACCAGGTAGAGACCCTTTTACACATTAAGGCAGACAGCGTCCCCTATTTACACATTATGGCAGACAGCGTCCCCCTTTTTACACATACCGGCAGACAGCATCCCCCTTTTTACACATAACGGCAGACAGCGTGCCCTTTTTACACATAACGGCAGACAGCGTGCCCTTTTTACACATAACGGCAGACAGCGTGCCCTTTTTACACAACGGCAGACAGCGTACCCTTGTTACACATAACGGCAGACAGCGTGCCCTTGTTACACATTACGGCAGACAGTGTGCCCTTTTTACACATTACGGCAGACAGCGTCCCCCTTTTTACACATTACGGCAGACAGCATCCCCCTTTTTACACATAACGGCAGACAGCGTGCCCTTTTTACACATAACGGCAGACAGCGTGCCCTTTTTACACATAACGGCAGACAGCGTGCCCTTTTTACACATAACGGCAGACAGCGTACCCTTGTTACACATTACGGCAGACAACGTGCCCTTTTTACACATTACGGCAGACAGCGTCCCCCTTTTTACACATAACGGCAGACAGCATCCCCCTTTTTACACATAACGGCAGACACAAGTCTGCAGAGGTTCAAAGACCTGCTGGTGAGAAAATTGTCAAGTCAAGCGGAACGTGACCCGTCAACAGCTCCTCCTTCACATTCTCCCGCAACTGGGGGTGCGAGGAAAAGGCTAAGAATTCCGAGCCCACCCGCTGGCGGTGATGCAGGGCAGTCTGGAGCGAGTGCTGACATCTGGTCCGGACTGAAGGACCTGCCAACGATTACTGACATGTCGTCTACTGTCACTGCATATGATTCTCTCACCATTGAAAGAATGGTGGAGGATTATATGAGTGACCGCATCCAAGTAGGCACGTCAGACAGTCCGTACGTATACTGGCAAGAAAAAGAGGCAATTTGGAGGCCCTTGCAGAAACTGGCTTTATTCTACATAAGTTGCCCTCCCTCCAGTGTGTACTCCGAAAGAGTGTTTAGTGCAGCCGCTCACCTTGTCAGCAATCGGCGTACGAGGTTACTTCCAGAAAATGTGGAGAAGATGATGTTCATTAAAATTAATTATAATCAATTCCTCCGTGGAGACATTCACCAGCAGCAATTGCCTCCAGAAAGTACACAGGGACCAGAGATGGTGGATTCCAGTGGGGACGAATTAATAATCTGTGAGGAGGGGGATGTACACAGTGAAAGGGGTGAGGAATCGGAGGATGATGATGAGGAGGACATCTTGCCTCTGTAGAGCCAGTTTGTGCAAGGAGAGATTGATTGCTTCTTTTTTGGTGGGGGCCCAAACCAACCAGTCATTTCAGTCACAGTCGTGTGGCAGACCCTGTCGCTGAAATGATGGGTTCGTTAAAGTGTGCATGTCCTGTTTATACAACATAAGGGTGGGTGGGAGGGCCCAAGGACAATTCCATCTTGCACCTCTTTTTTCTTTCATTGTTCTTTGCATCATGTGCTGTTTGGGGACAATTTTTTTGAAGTGCCATCCTGTCTGACACTGCAGTGCCACTCCTAGATGGGCCAGGTGTTTGTGTCGGCCACTTGTGTCGCTTATCTTAGTCACACAGCGACCTTGGTGCGCCTCTTTTTTTCTTTGCATCATGTGCTGTTTGGGGACTATTTTTTTGAAGTGCCATCCTGCCTGACACTGCAGTGCCACTCCTAGATGGGCCAGGTGTTTGTGTCGGCCACTTGTGTCGCTTGCTTAGCCATCCAGCGACCTCGGTGCAAATTTTAGGACTAAAAATAATATTGTGAGGTGTTCAGAATAGACTGGAAATGAGTGGAAATTATGGTTATTGAGGTTAATAATACTATGGGATCAAAATAACCCCCAAATTCTATGATTTAAGCTGTTTTTTTAGGGGGGGTTTTTGAAAAAAAACACCGGAATCCAAAACACACCCGAATCCGACAAAAAATTTTTCGGTGAGGTTTTGCCAAAACGCGTCCGAATCCAAAACACGGCCGAGGAACCGAATCCAAAACCAAAACACAAAACCCGAAAAATGTCCAGTGCACATCACTATATAGAACCAGCATACTATTAGTACACTTTTAATGAAGCACAATATTTCCTAATCACACTAATTGCGGCATGGATGTTTCTAACCTAAATATAACCAGTCCTTCAATATAGATGTTCCGTGCTTGGAAGGTATTTAGATAAAATTCCTTTCCTACCAAGTTAATACTTGGTCTATTGGTTTGCTTTATAGTTTGCCAAGCAGAAAGAGGGTTAATGGTTAGTTTGCCGAGCATAGAAGAATTAATATGCAGATTAGCTTAGAACAGTTCCTGTGCTGGCTTCTATAGTAAACGGATATTATTTATGCATGCAGATAGAGATAATTTTGTGCAAAGTTTAAAATGTGCAATTGCTGTTAAGCATGGCCATGCTGATTTAAAACAGATGATTTACCACATCCTCATTGCGGGCAATGGATTTTCATTCTCTCCCGGCTCTGGTGCTATGAACCTTTGTTGTAAGCCTTATCCGGAGGTATATCCAGTACCGATCATATGAGGTTACGCAGCAGATCTTATCAGTGTGGTCCCACCAAGCAGTCAAATTGAGACGCGTTTCCCCGCCTTACGATAGCTCCGTAATTCAGCGGCTTCTTCAGTCAATGTCCATACGGATCTGCCCAGCTGATTTTATTCTGGAAGCAAGGACATGTGCGCATGCGTCATCGGTTTGCAGTCCGTGCCTCTCTTTCAGAATATCATGTGTGGCTGCGTGGTAATCATCTCATTCCTCCAGCCGCATAGTGTCAAATTCAAAAGATACATTGTAAGCGGCTCACACCGCAATCATTTACTAAAGTATCCACTTTATAACCATTCTTTGTTCTGGACACTTACTATCTTATTATTTAGAAGGCTCCCTTACAACTTATATCTCTTACTGGGCCTGCCGCAATCTATAACTTACATTTTTATTTATTATTTATCAGTATATATAATTACACACATTTCTTTATATAGACTGAGCATATTCAACATTTTTTCCATCATATATAATTTATAAAAATAACTAAACACATATAAACACAATTTTTTAATATATGGAAAGAAGGAATTCCTATATATAATCAAATCCTTATGTCACATATATATCCCATTCACATATTTGTTCTATTATAGGTGGGTTATATTTTTAAATTTATTTTTATTTTTATTTTAAATTTCTTTATTCCAAGAGTCAATATGTTCTATTACCAATATTGCTATTTTAAATCATTCTTTTTAATATTAAAAATTAATTGTTCTATATCTCTTGTGTGAGTACTGTAGCCCAAAAAAACATTATCTCAATCTTGTATGCCATTATATTATATATGTATACATAAAAAAAAAATTTTTCCTTATTTCTAGTAATTTCCCTAGAACATGGACTTATATATTCCTAAATTCCTACTCGAACAGTTTTATCTCTCCTTCACTCAATAAGGTCCAGGTATAAGACCCAGACGGACATCCAGTGTCCCATACATCTGGCCTTAATGAATCAACTGACAGAAAGTGCTAATATAACAGACCCATTTAGTTGATATGGTTAAGTTCCACCGTATCATTTAGGCCATTTGGACATAATGTATTCAATTGGTATATCCAAAACGCCTCTCTGCGGCATAGGGTATTAAATCTATCTCCACCACGTGGAGTGGCTTTGATTTGCTCAATGCCCATCAGTCTAATATCCTTAATTGCATGTTTTTTACATTGTGCAGTGTGGCCTGACAGCGGATGTGAACTAGATCCCCTTCTTATATTTCTAAGATGTTCCATTAATCTAGTATGTAACATGCGGGTAGTTCGTCCCACATATTGTTTGCCACAGCCACACTGCACAGTGTATATCACAAAAGTGGATCTGCACTTAATAAAGCTTTTTATTCCAAACTTTTCTCCACTATAGTAGGAAGTGACTTCAGTCTCTTTTCTGTTTGTATATATAGTGATGATCTATCATTAACTTCATCTTTTTGTTTCCCCCTATTTAATCTCCCCTCAACAGTATATTTATTTGTCTCTTTCCCTACCATCTTTAATAAATCACTTATCTCTAGTTTTTCCACTTCCGTTAGCGCTTTCTGTACAATATCTACAGGATAACCTTGTTCTATAAATTAATTGAACAAGGAATTTGCCTGTCTGTCAAATGCCTCCTTTGTTGAACAATTACGTTTTATACGGATAAACTGTCCCTTCGGGATATTTTCTTTCTATGATTTGGCATGGGAACTTCTAAAGTCAAGATACCTATTCTGATCCACTGGTTTTATAAAGGTTTCAGTTGTTATTACCTCTCCCTCCACCTGTACTGCAACATCCAGAAACCTAATACAAGTTCTACTGTGATTTGAAGTGAATTTTAATCCATAGTCATTGTTATTCAAATTCTGAATAAATAAATCAATAGAAAGTGTATCCCCATCCCAAATAAAAAATAAGTCATCTATAAATCTGCCATAGAGGACGAGATTGGCCCCGAACTGCCCGCCCCACACAAACTCCTTCTCAAAACACCCCATGTATAGGTTGGCGAAGTTTGGGGCAAATCTCGTCCCCATCGCAGTCCCCCGTGTTTGTAAAAAAAACTTTAGTGTCAAAAAGAAAATAATTGTGTTTTAAAATAAATTTAATTGACTCTAGTACAAAGCCACGCAAGGAATCCGACATGTCCAAATCTGCATCTAGATAGTGTTTAACTGCATCTATTCCCCTTTCATGAGGAATATTTGAATATAGTGCTTCCACATCACAGGTTAATGAAGAATAACTCTTTCCATTTTATTGTTTTTATTAAATTTAAAAAATGTTTTGTATCCTTGATGTTGGACTTCAGTTTCCCTACGTGGCTCTGCAGATAGTAGTCAACAAAAAAATATAAATTATTAGTAAGTGACCCAACACCAGAAATTATTGGACGACCCGGGGGTGAGGTAAGTGACTTGTGAATTTTGGGTAAATAATAAAACGTGGGTGTGACAGGGTGTGGATTCATTAAAAATTTTAAAGTCTCCCGGAACAAAGAATAGTTATAAAGTGGATACTTTAGTAAATGATTGCGGTGTGAGCCGCTTACAATGTATCTTTGGAATTTGACACTATGCGGCTGGAGGAATGAGATGATTACCACGCAGCCACACATGATATTCTGAAAGAGAGGCACGGACCGCAAACCGATGGCGCATGCGCGCATGTCCGTGCTTCCAGAATAAAATCAGCTGGGCAGATCCGTATGGACATTGACTGAAGAAGCCGCTGAATTACGGAGCTATCGTAAGGCGGGGAAACGCGTCTCAATTTGACTGCTTGGTGGGACCACACTGATAAGATATGCTGCATAACCTCATATGATCGGTACTGGATATACCTCCGGACAAGGCTTACAACAAAGGTTCATAGCACCAGAGCCGGGAGAGAATGAAAATCCATTGCCCGCAATGAGGATGTGGTAAATCACCTGTTTTAAATTAGCATGGCCATGCTTAACAGCAATTGCACATTTTAAACTTTGCACAAAATTATCTCTATCTGCATGCATAAATAATATCCGTTTACTATAGAAGCCAGCACAGGAACTGTTCTAAGCTAATCTGCATATTAATTCTTCTATGCTCGGCAAACTAACCATTAACCCTCTTTCTGCTTGGCAAACTATAAAGCAAACCAATAGACCAAGTATTAACTTGGTAGGAAAGGAATTTTATCTAAATACCTTCCAAGCACGGAACATCTATATTGAAGGACTGGTTATATTTAGGTTAGAAACATCCATGCCGCAATTAGTGTGATTAGGAAATATTGTGCTTCATTAAAAGTGTACTAATAGTATGCTGGTTCTATATGTACAATAATGTGTTATATGAAGGTAAAGAATGCATTGAGTTAGGAAAATAATTGTATATTGTGTAATATTGCTTTTGTTTCTTAAATAGATAAATTGTCAGTGTAAATGGTCCACAGGGAGCTATTTTATGAGTATATATTTTACCATAGCAAGTAAAAATAGTTAAATAATAAAAAAAATATATATATTTTAAATTAATTCTGTCAGCGCATTCTGAATCTTTTTTTGGAGATGTTTGTCTTTTGAAGGGGGGAGTAGCCCCTTTTGGTATAGAATAGCAGCAGACAGTTTAGAGACTGAGCAATTAATTGGCGCCAGGTGATACTTGGTATCTTTGTGTGTGTTTTTTCTTTGTGAATATCTACTCATACCGGGGCGGCCGATTAGTAAAAGAACAAAAATGACATCACTTAAATGTTTAACAGATAGAATGGAAAGAAGGAATACCTATCCTAAAGGGACAGGTCCCAGGGTAAATGAAAATGCCATAGAGAATGAGGTGGGAGACATGCACAAGTTGTTCAATAAATTAGAAAACCTGTGCACTTCTGAAACCAGGCACTGGTGGGACCAAATCACCCTACAGAAATATCTGGATGAGGATATAATACCAAGAGGCTTGAGAATTCTCAAGAGCTCTACATTTGGGGATGATTTGAAATTCACCAGTGAATGGAATAAAGTTTTGGATTCATGTTCCAAGAGTCTTATTAGATTATTGATCAAATATAGAGAAGAAAAAGTTCAAGGTCTACAGGAGGAGATAGAACAGACTTATAATTTACTGAAAGTATATGAACCACATCCTGAATTTAGAAATAGATACTCAAGTAAATAAAAAATATTGAGGAATTTGAGCAAATACTCATTTCTAAGAAAGAGCTTAAAATGAAGAGAGACAAAGTAGATTATAAGAAAGGGGAGGTACATGATTACAATAAAAAATTTAGAAATTCATACAATACAACCCAGAAGAAATCTGTGAGATTTCAGGGACCCCAAATCACTCCTTACAAGAAAAAAAATCCCAGGGGCAATTATCAGGTACAAAGACAAAGGGACTGGGGTGATAAATCAAGGTTTGA
The DNA here is from genome assembly GCF_028390025.1 of Pseudophryne corroboree. Classification (NCBI taxonomy): domain Eukaryota; kingdom Metazoa; phylum Chordata; class Amphibia; order Anura; family Myobatrachidae; genus Pseudophryne; species Pseudophryne corroboree. The sequence goes on along the minus strand of NC_086446.1, from coordinate 186,850,071 downwards.
AGGCAGAAACAGATATGAACCTCTGTTCAAAGATTACGATCAGGTCACTCCCAAATGGAGAAATAGAGCAGCCAGTAGACGATCAGAAACAGATGAGGATGGTGAATCCCCATTGAATAGATCTTTTTTAGGGAAGCGCAGGAACATCATGTGGGAAAATACAAGAGGACCTCTACAAAGAACAAGAGACAGAGATCTAGGGGATCAAGAGGGGGTAGAAGAAAATCCCACAAAGAACCCCTGTGTAAGATAAACCCACATTGCGAAGGTGCTAAGGGGGTCTTTAATCTGTCTACAAAACAGCTCAGGGAGGAAGATTTGAGAATACTTTAAAAAGGTATGAATTTTGCCCCGGCAACCAAACCAAATTTGTTCACTCTCTTTGTAGACCTTAATAAATATGTACGAACACTTAGTCGCAAAAGATATTTTGCATTAAAGTCAATGAAAAAAATCAAAAATAATGGGTATACCAATACTTTTGGATAAAGAGGATCAAGAAGCTCTCAAAATCCTGGAGAGTCTCCAGGATTTAAATGAAGAGTCTATACAAACAGAGGAAAAACTTTGGGATGCAGGGAGAGTGAGCAAATTTAAAGTAAAAATAAGAATTTACTCACCGGTAATTCTATTTCTCTGACGTCCTAGTGGATGCTGGGAACTCCGTAAGGACCATGGGGAATAGACGGGCTCCGCAGGAGACTGGGCACTCTAAAAGAAAGATTAGGTACTATCTGGTGGGCACTGGCTCCTCCCTCTATGCCCCTCCTCCAGACCTCAGTTAGATTTCTGTGCCCGGCCGAGCTGGATGCACACTAGGGGCTCTCCTGAGCTCCTAGAAAGAAAGTATATGTTAGGTTTTTTATTTTACAGTGAGACCTGCTGGCAACAGGCTCACTGCAATGAGGGACTAAGGGGAGAAGAAGCGAACCTACCTGCTTGCAGCTAGCTTGGGCTTCTTAGGCTACTGGACACCATTAGCTCCAGAGGGATCGACCGCAGGACCCGTCCTTGGTGTTCGTTCCCGGAGCCGCGCCGCTGTCCCCCTTACAGAGCCAGAAGCATGAAGATGGTCCGGAAAATCGGCGGCAGAAGACTTCAGTCTTCACCAAGGTAGCGCACAGCACTGCAGCTGTGCGCCATTGCTCCTCATACACACTTCACACTTCGGTAACTGAAGGTGCAGGGCGCTGGGGGGGGGGGGCGCCCTGAGCAGCAATAAAAACACCTTGGCTGGCAAAATAATCACAATATATAGCCCCAGAGGCTATATATGTGATAATTACCCCTGCCAGAATCCATAAAAAAGCGGGAGAAAAGTCCGCGAAAAAGGGGCGGAGCTATCTCCCTCGGCACACTGGCGCCATTTTCTCTTCACAGTGTAGCTGGAAGACAGCTCCCCAGGCTCTCCCCTGTAGTTTTCAGGCTCAAAGGGTTAAAAAGAGAGGGGGGGCACTAAATTTAGGCGCAATATTGTTTATACAAGCAGCTATTGGGGAAAATTCACTCAGTGATAGTGTTTATCCCTACATTATATAGCGCTCTGGTGTGTGCTGGCATACTCTCTCTCTGTCTCCCCAAAGGGCTGTGTGGGGTCCTGTCCTCAGTCAGAGCATTCCCTGTGTGTGTGCGGTGTGTCGGTACGGCTGTGTCGACATGTTTGATGAGGAGGCTTATGTGGAGGCGGAGCAGATGCCGATAAATGGGATGTCGCCCCCTGGGGGCCGACACCAGAGTGGATGGATAGGTGGAAGGTATTAACCGACAGTGTCAACTCCTTACATAAAAGGCTGGATGACGTAACAGCTATGGGACAGCCGGCTTCTCAGCCCGCGCCTGCCCAGGCGTCTCAAAGGCCATCAGGGGCTCAAAAACGCCCGCTCCCTCAGATGGCAGACACAGATGTCGACGCGGAGTCTGACTCCAGTGTCGACGAGGTTGAGACATATACACAATCCACTAGGAACATCCGTTACATGATCCCGGCAATAAAAAATGTGTTACACATTTCTGACATTAACCCAAGTACCACTAAAAAAGGGTTTTTATGTTTGGGGAGAAAAAGCAGGCAGTGTTTTGTTCCCCCATCAAATGAGTGAATGAAGTGTGAAAAAGCGTGGGTTTCCCCGATAAGAAACTGGTAATTTCTAAAAAGTTACTGATGGCGTACCTTTTCCCGCCAGAGGATAAGTTACGCTGGGAGATATCCCCTAGGGTGGATAAGGCGCTCACACGTTTGTCAAAAAAGGTGGCACTGCCGTCTTAGGATACGGCCACTTTGAAGGTACCTGCTGATAAAAAGCAGGAGGCTATCCTGAAGTCTGTATTTACACACTCAGGTACTAGACTGAGACCTGCAGATAGTGCTGCTGCGGCGTGGTCTGTAACCCTGTCAAACTGGGATACTATTTTGCGAACATAAGACGTCGTCTTATATATGAGGGATGCACAGAGGGATATTTTGCCGGCTGGCATCCTGAATTAATGCAATGTCCATTCTGTCAGGAGGGTATTAGAGACCCGACACTGGACAGGTGATGCTGACTTTAAAAAGGCACATAGAGCCTTATAAGGGTGAGAAATTGTTTGGGGATGGTCTCTGGGACCTCGTATCCACAGCAACAGCTGGGAAGAAATTTTTTTACCTCAGGTTTCCTCACAGCCTAAGAAAGCACTGTATTATCAGGTACAGTCCTTTTGGCTTCAGAAAAGCAAGCGGGTCAAAGGCGCTTCCTTTCTGCACAGAGACGAGGGAAGAGGGAAAAAGCTGCACCAGTCAGCCAGTTCCCAGAATCAAAATTCTTCCCCCGCTTCCTCTGAGTCCACCGCATGACGCTGGAGCTCCACAGGCGTAGCCAGGTACGGTGGGGGGCCGCCTCAAAAATTTCAGCGATCAGTGGGCTCGCTCACAGGTGGATCCCTGGATCCTTTAAGTAGTATCTCAGGGGTACAGGCTGGAATTCGAGGAGTCTCCCCCCCCCCGCCGTTTCCTCAAATCTGCCTTGCCGACAACTCCCTCAGGCAGGGAGGCTGTGCTAGAGGCAATTCACAAGCTGTATTCCCAGCAGGTGATAGTCAAGGCGCCCCTACTTCAACAAGGACGGGGTTACTATTCCACACTGTTTGTGGTACCGAAACCGGACGGTTCGGTGAGACCCCTTTTTAAATTTGAAGTCCTTGAACACATACATAAAAAAATTCAAGTTCAAGATGGAATCGCTCAGGGCGGTTATTGCAAGCCTGGAGGAGGGGGATTACATGATATCCCTGGACATCAAGGATGCTTACCTACATGTCCCCATTTACCATCCTCACCAGGAGTACCTCAGATTTGTGGTACAGGATTGCCATTACCAATTCCAAACACTGCCGTTTGTACTGTCCACGGCACCGAGGGTCTTTACCAAGGTAATGGCAGAAATGATGATACTCCTTCGAAAAAAGTGAATTTTTAATTATCCCGTACTTGGACGATCTCCTTATAAAGGCGAGGTCCATGGAGCAGTTGTTGGTCGGAGTAGCACTATCTCGGGAAGTGCTACAAGAGCACGGATGGATTCTATACATTCCAAAGTCACAGCTGGTTCCTACCACACGCCTGCTGTTCCTGGGGATGGTTCTGGACACAGAACAGAAAAAAAGTGTTTCTCCCGCAGGAGAAAGCCAAGGAGCTGTCATCTCTAGTCAGAGACCTCCTGAAACCAAAACAGGTATCGGTGCATCACTGCACACGAGTCCTAGGAAAAATGGTAGCTTCTTACGAAGCAAAATTCCATTCGGCAGGTTCCATGCAAGAACCTTTCAGTGGGACCTCTTGGACAAGTGGTCGGAATCGCATCTTCAGATGCATCGGCTGATAACCCTGTCTCCAAGGACCAGGGTATCTCTACTGTGGTGGCTGCAGAGTGCTCATCTTCAAGAGGGCCGCAGATTCGGCATACAGGACTGGGTCCTGGTAACCACGGATGCCAGCCTTCGAGGCTGGGGGGCAGTCACACAGGGAAGAAATTTCCAAGGACTTTGGTCAAGTCAGGAGTCGTCCCTACACATAAATATTCTGGAACTGAGGGCCATTTACAATGCCCTAAGTCTGGCAAGGCCTCTGCTTCAAAACCAGCCGGTACTGATCCAATCAGACAACATTACGGCAGTCGCCCATGTAAACCGACAGGGCGGCACAAGAAGCAGGATGGCGATGGCAGAAGCCACAAGGATTCTCCGATGGGCGGAAAATCACGTCTTAGCACTGTCAGCAGTGTTCATTCCGGGAGTGGACAACTGGGAAGCAGACTTCCTCAGCAGACACGACCGACACCCGGGAGAGTGGGGACTTCATCCAGAAGTCTTCAAACTGTTGGTAAACCGTTGGGAAAGGCCACAGGTGGACATGATGGCGTCCCGCCTAAACAAAAAAAATAGATATTGCGCCAGGTCAAGGGACCCTCAGGCAATAGCTGTGGACGCTCTAGTGACACCGTGGGTGTACCAGTCGGTTTATGTATTCCCTCCTCTGCCTCTCATACCAAAGGTACTGAGAATAATAAGAAAACGAGGAGTAAGAACGATACTCGTGGTTCCGGATGGGCCAAGAAGAGCTTGGTACCCAGAACTTCAAGAAATAATATCAGAGGACCCATGGCCTCTACCGCTCAGACAGGATCTGCTACAGCAGGGGCCCTGTCTGTTCCAAGACTTACCGCGGCTGCGTTGGACGGCATGGCGGTTGAATTCCGGATCCTAAAGCAAAAGGGCATTCCGGAGGAAGTCATTCCTACGCTGATAAAAGCCAGGAAAGAAGTAACCGCAAACCATTATCACCGTATTTGGCGAAAATATGTTGCGTGGTGTGAGGCCAGGAAGGCCCCAACAGAGGAATTTCAGCTGGGTCGTTTTCTGCACTTCCTACAGTCAGGAGTGACTATGGGCCTAAATTTGGGTTCCATTAAGGTCCAGATTTCGGCTCTGTCGATTTTCTTCCAGAAAGAACTAGCTTCACTGCCTGGAGTTCAGACATTTGTAAAGGGAGTGCTACATATTCAGCCCCTTTTTTTGTGCCTTCTGTGGCACCTTGGGATCTCAACGTGGTGTTGAGTTTCTTAAAATCACATTGGTTTGAGCCACTTAAAACTGTGGATTTGAAATATCTCACGTGGAAAGTGGTCATGTTATTGGCCTTGGCTTCGGCCAGGCGTGTGTCAGAATTGGCGGCTTTGTCATGTAAAAGCCCTTATCTGATTTTCCGTATGGATAGGGCAGAATTGAGGACTCGTCCCCAGTTTCTCCCTAAGGTGGTATCAGCTTTTCACTTGAACCAACCTATTGTAGTGCCTGCGGCTACTAGGGACTTGGAAGATTCCAAGTTACTGGACGTAGTCAGGGCCTTAAAAATTTATATTTCCAGGACGGCTGGAGTCAGGAAAACTGACTCGTTTTTTATCCTGTAGGCACCCAACAAAATAGGTGCTCCTGCTTCTAAGCAGACTATTGCTCGCTGAATTTGTAGCACAATTCAGCTGGAGCATTCTGCGGCTGGATTGCTGCATCCTAAATCAGTAACAGCCCATTCCACGAGGAAAGTGGGCTCATCTTGGGCGGCTGCTCGAGGGGTCTCGGCTTTACAACTTTGCCGAGCTGCAACTTGGTCAGGGGCAAACACGTTTGCTAAATTCTACAAATTTGATACCCTGGCTGAGGAGGACCTTGAGTTCTCTCATTCGGTGCTGCAGAGTCATCCGCACTCTCCCGCCCGTTTGGGAGCTTTGGTATAATCCCCATGGTCCTTACGGAGTTCCCAGCATCCACTAGGACGTCAGAGAAAATAAGATTTTACTCACCGGTAAATCTATTTCTCGTAGTCCGTAGTGGATGCTGGGCGCCCATCCCAAGTGCGGATTGTCTGCAATACTTGTATATAGTTATTGCCTAACTAAAGGGTTATTGTTGAGCCATCTGTTGAGAGGCTCAGTTATATTTCATACTGTTAACTGGGTATAGTATCACGAGTTATACGGTGTGATTGGTGTGGCTGGTATGAGTCTTACCCGGGATTCAAAATCCTTCCTTATTGTGTCAGCTCTTCCGGGCACAGTATCATAACTGAGGTCTGGAGGAGGGGCATAGAGGGAGGAGCCAGTGCACACCAGATAGTACCTAATCTTTCTTTTAGAGTGCCCAGTCTCCTGCGGAGCCCGTCTATTCCCCATGGTCCTTACGGAGTTCCCAGCATCCACTACGGACTACGAGAAATAGATTTACCGGTGAGTAAAATCTTATTTTCTCGTAGTCCGTAGTGGATGCTGGGTACTCCGTAAGGACCATGGGGAATAGACGGGCTCCGCAGGAGACTGGGCACTCTTTAAAGAAAGAATAGGTACTACATCTGGTGTGCACTGGCTCCTCCCTCTATGCCCCTCCCCCAGACCTCAGTTAGGGAAACTGTGCCCGGAAGAGCTGACATTACTAGGAAAGGATTCGGAATCCAGGGTAAGACTCATACCAGCCACACCAATCACACCGTACAACTTGTGATAACTATACCCAGTTAACAGTATGAACAACAGCTGAGCCTCATTAAACAGATGGCTCAGAACAACAACCCTATAGTTAAGCAATAACTATATACAAGTATTGCAGAAGTCCGCACTTGGGACGGGCTCCCAGCATCCACTACGGACTACGAGAAATAGAATTACCGGTGAGTAAATTCTTATTTTCTCTGACGTCCTAGTGGATGCTGGGTACTCCGTAAGGACCATGGGGATTATACCAAAGCTCCCAAACGGGCGGAAGAGTGCGGATGACTCTGCAGCACCGAATGAGCAAACTCAAGGTCCTCCTCAGCCAGGGTATCAAACTTGTAGAATTTTGCAAACGTGTTTGATCCCGACCAGGTAGCAGCTCGGCAAAGTTGTAAAGCGAGACCCCTCGGGCAGCCGCCCAAGAAGAGCCCACCTTCCTCGTGGAATGGGCTTTGACTGATTTAGGATGCGGCAGTCCAGCCGCAGAATGTGCAAGTTGAATCGTGCAACAGATCCAGCGAGCAATAGTCTGCTTAGAAGCAGGAGCACCCAGCTTGTTGGGTGCATGCAGGATAAACAGCGAGTCAGTTTTTCTGACTCTAGCCGTCCTGGAAACATAGATTTTCAGGGCCCGGACTACGTCCAGCAACTTGGAAGCCTCCAAGTCCCGAGTAGCCGCAGGCACCACAATAGGTTGGTTCAAATGAAACGCTGATACCACCTTAGGGAGAAATTGGGGACGAGTCCTCAATTCAGCCCTGTCCATATGGAAGATCAGATAGGGGCTTTTACATGACAAAGCCGCCAATTCTGACACACGCCTAGCCGAAGCCAAGGCCAAAAGCATGACCACTTTCCACGTGAGATATTTCAACTCCACGGTCTGAAGTGGCTCAAACCAATGAGATTTTAGGAAATCCAACACAACGTTGAGATCCCAAGGTGCCACTGGAGGCACAAAAGGGGGCTGAATATGCAGCACTCCCTTAACAAACGTCTGAACTTCAGGCAGTGAAGCCAGTTCTTTTTGAAAGAAAATAGACAGGGTCGAAATCTGGACTTTTATGGATCCCAATTTTAGGCCCATAGTCACTCCTGACTGTAGGAAGTGCAGAAATCGACCCAGCTGAAACTCCTCTGTTGGGGCCTTCATAGCCTCACACCAAGCAACATATTTTCGCCATATGCAGTGATAATGTTTTGCTGTCACATCCTTCCTAGCTTTTATCAGCGTAGGAATGACTTCAACCGGAATGCCCTTTTCCATCAGGATCCGGCGTTCAACCGCCATGCCGTCAAACGCAGCCGCGGTAAGTCTTGGAACAGACAGGGCCCCTGCTGTAGCAGGTCCTGTCGGAGCGGCAGAGGCCAAGGGTCCTCTGAGATAATTTCTTGTAGTTCCGGGTACCAAGTTCTTCTTGGCCAATCCGGAACGATGAGTATAGTTCTTACTCCTCTCTTTCTTATTATCCTCAGTACCTTTGGTATGAGAGGAAGAGGAGGGAACACATAAACCGACTGGTACACACACGGTGTCACTAGAGCATCCACAGCTATCGCCTGAGGGTCCCTTGACCTGGCGCAATATCTTTTTAGCTTTTTGTTAAGGCGGGACGCCATCATGTCCACCTGTGGCCTTTCCCAAAGATTTACAATCAGCTGGAAGACTTCTGGATGAAGTCCCCACTCTCCCGGGTGGAGGTCGTGCCTGCTGAGGAAGTCTGCTTCCCAGTTGTCCACTCCCGGAATGAACACTGCTGACAGTGCTATCACGTGATTTTCCGCCCATCGGAGAATCCTTGTGGCTTCTGCCATTGCCATCCTGCTTCTTGTGCCGCCCTGTCGGTTTACATGGGCGACCGCCGTGATGTTGTCTGACTGAATCAGCACCGGCTGGTTTTGAAGCAGGGGTTTTGCTTGATTTAGGGCATTGTAAATGGCCCTTAGTTCCAGAATATTTATGTGTAGGGAAGTCTCCAGACTCGACCATTGTCCTTGGAAGTTTCTTCCCTGAGTGACTGCCCCCCAACCTCGGAGGCTTGCATCCGTGGTCACCAGGACCCAGTCCTGTATGCCGAATCTGCGGCCCTCGAGAAGATGAGCACTCTGCAGCCACCACAGCAGAGACACCCTGGCCCTCGGGGACAGGGTGATTAGCCGATGCATCTGAAGATTGTTATGCACACCAGTGCCTGCAGGAAAGTACTAGTGTCAGAACTGTTATGCACTCCAGTGTCTGCAGGAATGTACTGGTGTTTGAACTGTTATGCAAAACAAATGGACTCACAGACAAACTGGGGAATATGACATAACGTACACAGAAGGTGATAGGGTAACAAAATACACACACAGTGAACAGAGAAGCCCAGAGGCTAAGGAACTGGGTATCTCCCTTGTATTAGAACTGCTCAGATGTAAAAAGCAAGATGTTGTGTTTTAATACGTAGAGAACCCGAAATGCTGTTGCTAAGGGCAACAGCAAAACCCTAAAGGGTTACCAACGGGTGTGGCAGTAAACTCCTTGGTCAGAGATGGAATGATAGACACAAGGAGAGCCTCCACAATCCTGATTCTCACTTGCAGTGCACAGGTTTAAGCTTACTGCCACTAAACTGACCCCTGACACCTAGCACAGTGAGACAGGATTAGACAGGCAAGTGTTAGAATACAGCCGCAAACTTGCTAAGTTCACAGAGTAATAACAGAACCCCAGCAAGCTAAACGACTGACTCCAGTCTTACTGCTAGGTCTGGATTGGCAGAGTGTAATACCAAATCCCCAGGCCTATTTGCAGTAAGCAACAAACAAATACAAAGCTACACAGTACTGGCTAACTTTCATGAACTGACTAACCAACAGAGATTCAGCAGCATCTGCTTACCCTGAAAAGAGGCCTTATAAAGCAGGTGCTGTCCACGCCCCACTCAGACCTCACAGACTGTGAGCACAAAAACCAGCACCGGATCCCCTGCCGTGCACAGAGCCTATAACCACTGCACAGCAAAAGACCCGAACCGGAGTATCAGCTGCGCTCAGGTTACTCCACTAGCACTTGTCTCCCGGTTGCCATGACGACGTGGCAGCACAGGGCAGGAGACCCTAACAGTACCCCCCCTCTGACGAGGGGTCAAAGAACCCCTACCACCGGGTTTATCGGGGAACTGCGAGAAGAAAGAGCGTATCAGTCTGGGGGCATGAAGATCACAACTGCGCACCCACGACCGCTCCTCCGGGCCATACCCCTTCCAGTGCACCAAAAATGACAGCCGACCCCGAACCACCTTGGAGTCAAGAATCCTTTCAACAACAAACTCCCTCTGGCCACGTATCAGAAGAGGGGAAGGTCTTCCACTGGAAGAAGGATTACTAATCGCCCGTTTTAAAAGGGAACAATGAAATGTTTTATTGATACCCAAAGAACGGGGCAGATCTAACTGAAATGCCACCGGATTGATAACCCTGGTGATCTTATAAGGGCCGATGAACCGGGGCCCTAACTTATGAGATGGCTGTCTCAACTTCAAATTCTTGGTAGACAACCAGACGAAGTCTCCTAATTTGAAGCTGCAGGGTCTTTTCCGCTTATCAAAAACCCTTTTGGTCACTAATGACACAGATACAAGGGCTTTCTTCACTTTCCGCCAAATACCTCTAAGGACCGAAACCACAGAGGAACCACCAGGCGTGGAGTCCAGGGGGTCAAAAGAATTGGCCTTAGGATGATGCCCATACACACAAAGGAAGGGAGAGATCCCTGTAGCAGAGTGAGCCGCGTTGTTATAGGCAAACTCCGCCATGGACAGATGAGCAACCCAGTCAGTCTGACACTTGGAGACATAACACCTGAGGAACTGCTCCAAGGACTGGTTCACCCTTTCAGTCTGCCCATTAGACTGCGGATGGTAGCCTGACGACAAGCTGACAGAAATCTGGAGATCGGAACAAAATGCCCTCCAGAATTTGGCCACAAACTGGGATCCGCGGTCAGAGACCACATCAAGTGGCAACCCGTGGAGACGCACAACATGCAGCATAAATAATTCAGACAGGCGTCTGGCTGATGGCAGCCCAACCAGTGGAACGAAGTGCGCCATCTTCGAAAACCTGTCAACGACAACCCAGATGGCTGTCATCCCCGAGGATTTGGGCAAGTCCACCACAAAATCCATTGAAATGTGGGTCCATGGCTTAGATGGGATAGAGAGTGGATGTAATGGGCCAACAGGAACCCCTCTAGGAGTCTTATTTCGGGCACAGATGTCACATGCCCGAACCCACTGATCCACATCCTTAGCCACCGAGGGCCACCACACCGCCCTAGATAGCAACTCCCGAGTTCTGGCAATACCCGGGTGACCTGCCGACTTCTTGGCATGGAATTCCAGGAACACTCGCTGTCTTAACCTAGGAGGCACAAACAAAAGACCTACCGGAAGGTCTGGAGGAGCCTGCTCCTGTGCTCTAAGGACTAATGATAAGAGGTCCTGGGTAATGCCCACTTTAATACATGATGGGGAAACAATGGGCAACGGCTCCTCGGTGGTCTCCTGGATTGGAGCAAAACTCCGCGAGAGCGCATCAGCCTTGATGTTTTTTGACCCAGGGCGATATGTTATCAAAAAATTAAAGCGAGCAAAAAACAAAGCCCATCGTGCCTGCCTGGCATTGAGACGTTTCGCTGACTCTAAATATGCCAGATTCTTATGGTCAGTGAGAATTGAGACCACAAACTTAGCCCCCTCAAGCCAGTGTCTCCACTCCTCGAGTGCATCCTTAATAGCCAACAATTCCCGGTTACCCACGTCATAATTCATCTCGGCAGGCGAAAATTTACGGGAAAAGTAAGCACAGGGATGAAGGCGATTATCAGACACTCCCATCTGAGAAAGCACTGCCCCAATACCCATCTCAGAGGCATCCACCTCCACCACAAAAGGACGCTCTGGATCTGGGTGTCGCAGCACCTTGGCCGAAACAAATGCCCTTTTGAGACGGGCAAAAGCCGCTTTAGCCTCACAAGACCAGTGAGCAACATCCGCCCCTTTCTTAGTGAGTGCCACCAAGGGCGCCACTATAGACGAAAATCCAGCGATAAATCGTCTATAAAAATTCGCAAAGCCCAGGAAACGCTGAAGCGCCTTCAAACTAGTGGGCTGCACCCAATCCAGGACTGCCTGTACCTTGGAACCCTCCATTTGGAAACCTTCTGGGGAGATAATATATCCTAGAAATGCGATTTGCTGAACTTCAAATTCGCACTTCTCCAGCTTCGCCCCAAGCCGGTGGTCTCTGAGTTTCTGGAGGACTAAGCGTACATGCTTCCGATGTTCCTCCAGGGAATGGGAGAAGATTAGGATGTCATCTAAGTATACAACTAAGAATCTATCCAAATATTCCCTGAGCACATCATTCATGAAATCCTGGAAGACTGCCGGGGCATTACAGAGCCCAAAAGGCATCACCAAATATTCATAATGCCCTGAGTGGGTATTAAAGGCAGTCTTCCATTCATCCCCCTCTCTTATTCGGATTAGATTGTACGCACCGCGTAGGTCAATCTTAGAAAAAATGGTGGCAGTACGAAGCTGGTCAAACAAGACCGAAATGAGAGGCAGTGGGTATGAGTTTTTAATCGTGATACGGTTCAATTCCCTGAAGTCGATGCAGGGTCGCAACGAACCGTCCTTTTTACCCACGAAGAAGAACCCCGACCCAACTGGAGACTGTGAAGGTCTGATAAATCCCTTAGCCAAGTTCTCCTGAATGTACTCTGCCATAGCCTGAGTCTCAGGACGTGACAGGGAGTACAACCTGCTCTTGGGAAGCTTAGCATTTGGCAACAAATCAATGGCACAGTCATAGGGGCGATGGGGAGGTAGTACCTCTGCAACTTTTTTGGAGAACACGTCCGCAAAATCTGCATAACACCCTGGCAATCCTGGCAAACTTAGCTGCGAGAGCCTGACTGGAAGGCTCAAGCAACTCCTGAAACAATCAGTACCCCAACTAAGAATCTCCCCAGAGACCCAGTCAAATTGAGGATTGTGGGCCCTTAACCAGGGTAACCCCAACACCAATGGGGCAAAAGTACAGACAGTCACATAAAAGGACAATTTTTCAGAGTGTGTGGCTCCAATAAACAAAGAAATCTGGCTAGTGCAAGAGGTAATTTTACCTTGGGATAATGGTTCCCCGTTTAACCCACAAATCTCAATTTCCGATGCCAAGGGTACTAAGGGAACAGAGTGTTTTAGGGCGAATTGGCGGTCCATAAAAACCCCGTCGGCCCCACTGTCCACAAAGGCCTCAGTCTTGACAGTTTGACCGAGGATCTTCAAGGTCACCGGAATGATAAAAGTCTTCTTGGGAAATTCTGACTTCTGGCCTGACAGGATATTTCCCATCACCCTCAGGCCCTGAAGTTTTCCGGCTTTTCTGGGCATGATACTACCACATGACCTTTATTCCCACAGTACAAACACAACCCCTGCTGTCTCCTCCGCGTCTTCTCACGCGAGGAGAGGCGGGTAGCCCCAATCTGCATAGGCTCCTCAGAAAATTCCTCAGAGTCTGAGGTTCCCTTGGGAAGGAAGGAAATCTCAGTCTCCCTTTCAAGCCTACGCTCTCTCAGCCGTCTATCCACCCGGATGGATAACTGCATGAGCTGATCCAAGCTATCAGGCAAGGGATATTGTACCAGTTGGTCCTTTATCTGGTTAGAAAGACCTCTTCGGTACTGGTGTCTCAGGGCTGGGTCATTCCACTGGGTATCATGGGCCAACCTCCGAAACTCCGTACAGTAAACCTCAACTGGCCTTCGCCCTTGCTTAAGGATCGAAATCTGAGCCTCGGCTGAGGCCGTCTTGTCAGGGTCATCATACAACATGCCCAGTGCCGTAAAAAAAGCATCAACACTTTTAAGCGACGGACAGTCAGGCTGCAACCCATATGCCCAGACCTGTGGGTCTCCTTGTAGCAAGGAAATCACTATGCCCACCCGCTGAATCTCCGACCCAGAAGACTGAGGCCTAAGCCGGAAGTATAGCTTGCAGCTCTCCTTGAAACAAAAGAACTGCGAGCGATCTCCAGAAAAACGATCCGGGAGATTTACTTTCGGCTCCTTAACCCCTGCAGGTGCTGCTGCTGCGGGAGCTCCGCCAGCAGCCTGGGAGGTGTGCATTTTAATGGACAAATCATTAAATTGCCGAGTCAGGACCTGCACCTGATCGACCACCTGTTGCAACGTATTTTGAGGGGTATGCTCCATATTCCCACAAAATTTCAACAGGAGTATTAGGCTGCTGAATATGTTATGCACACCAGTGCCTGCAGGAAAGTACTAGTGTCAGAACTGTTATGCACTCCAGTGTCTGCAGGAATGTACTGGTGTTTGAACTGTTATGCAAAACAAATGGACTCACAGACAAACTGGGGAATATGACATAACGTACACAGAAGGTGATAGGGTAACAAAATACACACACAGTGAACAGAGAAGCCCAGAGGCTAAGGAACTGGGTATCTCCCTTGTATTAGAACTGCTCAGATGTAAAAAGCAAGATGTTGTGTTTTAATACGTAGAGAACCCGAAATGCGGTTGCTAAGGGCAACAGCAAAACCCTAAAGGGTTACCAACGGGTGTGGCAGTAAACTCCTTGGTCAGAGATGGAATGATAGACACAAGGAGAGCCTCCACAATCCTGATTCTCACTTGCAGTGCACAGGTTTAAGCTTACTGCCACTAAACTGACCCCTGACACCTAGCACAGTGAGACAGGATTAGACAGGCAAGTGTTAGAATACAGCCGCAAACTTGCTAAGTTCACAGAGTAATAACAGAACCCCAGCAAGCTAAACGACTGACTCCAGTCTTACTGCTAGGTCTGGATTGGCAGAGTGTAATACCAAATCCCCAGGCCTATTTGCAGTAAGCAACAAACAAATACAAAGCTACACAGTACTGGCTAACTTTCATGAACTGACTAACCAACAGAGATTCAGCAGCATCTGCTTACCCTGAAAAGAGGCCTTATAAAGCAGGTGCTGTCCACGCCCCACTCAGACCTCACAGACTGTGAGCACAAAAACCAGCACCGGATCCCCTGCCGTGCACAGAGCCTATAACCACTGCACAGCAAAAGACCCGAACCGGAGTATCAGCTGCGCTCAGGTTACTCCACTAGCACTTGTCTCCCGGTTGCCATGACGACGTGGCAGCACAGGGCAGGAGACCCTAACAAAGATGCGATCCGGACCACTTGTCTAACAGATCCCACTGAAAGATCCTTGCATGGAACCTGCCAAAGGGAATTGCTTCGTAAGAAGCTACCATCTTTCCCAGGACTCGCGTGCAGTGATGCACCGACACCTGTTTTGGTTTCAGGAGGTCTCTGACCAGAGATGACAACTCCTTGGCCTTCTCCTCCGGGAGAAACACCTTCTTCTGTTCTGTGTCCAGAATCATACCCAAGAACAGCAGACGCGTTGTAGGAACCAGCTGCGACTTTGGGATATTCAGAATCCAGCCGTGCTGTTGCAGCACTTCCTGAGATAGTGCTACTCCGACCAACAACTGCTCCATGGACCTCGCCTTTATAAGGAGATCGTCCAAGTACGGGATAATTATAACTCCCTTCTTTCGAAGGAGTATCATCATTTCGGCCATTACCTTGGTAAATACTCTCGGTGCCGTGGACAGACCAAACGGCAACGTCTGGAATTGGTAATGGCAGTCCTGTACCACAAATCGGAGGTACTCCTGGTGAGGTGGGTAAATGGGGACATGTAGGTAAGCATCCTTGATGTCCAGTGATACATGTAATCCCCCTTTTCCAGGCTTGCAATAACCGCCCTGAGCGATTCCATTTTGAACTTGAACTTCCTTATATAAGTGTTCAAGGATTTCAAATTTAGAATGGGTCTCACCGAACCATCTGGTTTCGGTACCACAAACATTGTGGAATAGTAACCCCGTCCCTGTTGAAGGAGGGGAACTTTGATTATCACCTGCTGGAGGTACAGCTTGTGAATTGCCGCCAGTACTACCTCCCTGTCTTTGGGAGTAGCTGGCAAGGCTGATTTGAGGTAACGGCGAGGGGGAGACGTCTCGAACTCCAGCTTGTATCCCTGAGATACCACTTGTAGAACCCAGAGATCCACCTGTGAGTGAATCCACTGGTCGCTGAAGTTCCGGAGATGGGCCCCCACCACCTGGCTCCACCTGTGGAGCCCCAGCGTCATGCGGTGGACTTAGTGGAAGCAGGGGAGGATTTTTGTTCCTGGGAACTGGCTGTCTGGTGCAGCTTTTTCCCTCTACCCCTGCCTCTGGGCAGAAAGGACGCGCCTCTAACCCGCTTGCCTTTCTGAGGCCGAAAGGACTGTACTTGATAATACGGTGCTTTCTTAGGCTGTGAGGGAACCTGAGGTAAAAAAGTCGACTTCCCAGCTGTTGCTGTGGATACGAGGTCCGAGAGACCGTCCCCAAACAATTCCTCACCCTTATAAGGCAAAATTTCCATGTGCCTTTTAGAATCAGCATCACCTGTCCACTGCCGAGTCCATAATACTCTCCTGGCAGAAATGGACATTGCATTAATTCTAGATGCCAGCCGGCAAATGTCCCTCTGTGCATCCCTCATATATAAGACTACGTCTTTAATATGCTCTATGGTTAGCAAAATAGTGTCCCTGTCAAGGGAATCAATGTTATCAGACAGGCAATCAGACCACGCTGCTGCAGCACTACACATCCATGCTGAAGCAATAGCAGGTCTCAGTATAGTACCTGAGTGTGTATACACAGACTTCAGGATAGCCTCCTGCTTTCTATCTGCAGGCTCCTTTAAGGCGGCCGTATCCTGAGAAGGCAGTGCCACCTTTTTTGATAAGCGTGTGAGCGCCTTGTCCACCTTAGGGGATGTCTCCCAGCGTAACCTATCCGTTGGCGGAAAGGGTACGCCATTAGTAACCTCTTAGAAATCACTAGTTTCTTATCAGGGGAACACCACGCTTCTTCACACAATTCATTTAACTCATCAGATGGGGGAAAAGTCACTGGCTGCTTTTTCTCCCCAAACATAATACCCTTTTTTGTGGTAACCGGGTTAATGTCAGAAATGTGCAACACATTTTTCATTGCCGTAATCATGCATCGGATGGCCCTAGTGGATTGTACATTTGTCTCGTCCTCGTCGACACTGGAGTCAGACTCCGTGTCGACATCTGTGTCTGCCATCTGAGGTAGCGGGCGTTTTTGAGCCCCTGATGGCCTCTGAGATGCCTGGGCAGGCGCGGGCTGAGATGCCGGCTGTCCCAAAGCTGCGTCATCGAACCTTTTATGCAAGGAGTTGACACTGTCGGTTAATACCTTCCACATATCCATCCACTCTGGTGTCGGCCCCGCAGGGGGCGACATCACACTTATCGGCACCTGCTCCGCCTCCACGTAAGCGTCCTCATCAAACATGTCGACACAGCCGTACCGACACATCGCACACACACACAGGGAATGCTCTGACTGAGGACAGGACCCCACAAAGTCCTTTGGGGAGACAGAGAGAGAGAGTATGCCAGCACACACCAGAGCGCTATATAACAGAGGGATTTACACTATACACAAAGTGAATTTTCCCCCAATAGCTGCTTATATCACAATTTGCGCCTAAATTTATGTGCCCCCCCTCTCTTTTTTACCCTTTCTGTAGTGTATACTGCAGGGGAGAGCCTGGGGAGCGTCCTTCCAGCGGAGCTGTGAAGAGAAAATGGCGCTGGCTGTGCTGAGGAAGATAGCCCCGCCCCTTCAGCGGCGGGTTTCTCCCGCTTTTTTAATGATAATTATGGCGGAGGATTAGGCACATATACAGTTTAGAACTGTATTATGTGCATTTTGCCACTTAAGGTATACTAATTGCAGCCCAGGGCGCCCCCCCCCCCCCCCCAGCGCCCTGCACCCACCAGTGACCGGAGCGTGTGGTGTGCTGTGGGAGCAATGACACACAGCTGCAGTGCTGTGCGCTACCTTGTTGAAGACCGGAGTCTTCAGCCGCCGATTTTCTCCGGAATCTTCCGTCTTCTGGCTCTGCAAGGGGGATGGCGGCGCGGCTCCGGGAACGGACGATCGAGGTCGGGCCCTGTGTACGATCCCTCTGGAGCTAATGGTGTCCAGTAGCCTTAGAAGCACAAGCTAGCTGCAAGCAGGTAGGTTTGCTTCTCTCCCCTAAGTCCCACGTAGCAGTGAGTCTGTTGCCAGCAGATCTCACTGAAAATAAAAAACCTAACAAATACTTTCTTTATAGTGAACTCAGGAGAGCCCACTAAGTGCATCCAGCTCTGGCCGGGCACAGATTCTAACTGAGGTCTGGAGGAGGGGCATAGAGGGAGAAGCCAGTGCACACCAGATGTAGTACCTAATCTTTCTTTAAAGAGTGCCCAGTCTCCTGCGGAGCCCGTCTATTCCCCATGGTCCTTACGGAGTACCCAGCATCCACTAGGACGTCAGAGAAATCTGAATTTTACCCCCTTCAATACAAGGGTCCCTATATCGAAAGTTTCTACAATAGTACATTGGAACATTTCAAAAAACTGTGTGAGAAAGCTGATAAGGGAGGATTTAGAGATAATTTAAAACAAAATGAAAGGAAAGCCATCAAAACCCTTTATTCTGACAAAGATATAATAATAAAACCAGCAGATAAGGGCGGTGGGATTGTGATACTTAATGTGGAAGACTATATAAAAGAGGCCTATAGACAGTTGAACGATGATAGGTTTTATGAAAGTCTGAGTCACAATCCCACCGCCCAATATCAGATGTAATTTATGGATCTACTAGATAATGCCCTCTTCAGTGGTGCAATTTCAAGGGAGACTTTAAAAATTGTAATGAATCCACACCCTGTCACACCCACGTTTTATTATTTACCCAAAATTCACAAGTCACTTACCTCACCCCCGGGTCGTCCAATAATTTCTGGTGTTGGGTCACTTACTAATAATTTATCTTTTTTTGTTGACTACCATCTGCAGAGCCACGTAGGGAAACTGAAGTCCCACATCAAGGATACAAAACATTTTTTAAATTTAATAAAAACAATAAAATGGAAAGAGAGTTATTCTTTATTAACCTGTGATGTGGAAGCTCTATATTCAAATATTCCTCATGAAAGGGGAATAGATGCAGTTAAACACTATCTAGATGCAGATTTGGACATGTCGGATTCCTTGCGTGGCTTTGTACTAGAGTCAATTAAATTTATTTTAAAACACAATTATTTTCTTTTTGACACTAAAGTTTTTTTACAAACACGGAGGACTGCGATGGGGATGAGATTTGCCCCAAGCTTCGCCAACCTATACATGGGGTGTTTTGAGAAGGAGTTTGTGTGGGGCGGGCAGTTCGGGGCCAATCTCGTCCTCTATGGCAGATTTATAGATGACTTATTTTTTATTTGGGATGGGGATATACTTTCTATTGATTTATTTATTCAGAATTTGAATAACAATGACTATTTAAATTTCACTTCAAATCATAGTAGAACTTGTATTAGTTTTCTGGATGTTGCAGTACAGGTGGAGGGAGAGGTAATAACAACTGAAACCTTTATAAAACCAGTGGATCAGAATAGGTATCTTGACTTTAGAAGTTCCCATGCCAAATCATGGAAAGAAAATATCCCGAAGGGACAGTTTATCCGTATAAAACGTAATAGTTCAACAAAGGAGGCATTTGACAGACAGGTAAATTCCTTGTTCAATTCATTTATAGAACAAGGTTCTCCTGTAGATATTGTACAGAAAGCGCTTACAGAAGTGGAAAAACTAGAGAGAAGTGATTTATTAAAGATGGTAGGGAAAGAGAAAGAGAAAAATAAATATACTGTTGAGGGGAGATTAAATAGGGGGAAACAAAAAGATGAAGTTAATGATAGATCATCACTCTTTACAACAAAATATAATAATTATGCTAATGATATTAAAACAATTATCAGGAAGAACTCAGAACTGCTGAAATTAGATGTAATACTGAAGGATACAGTGAATCTGGAAGGCAAAGTGATTTTTAGAAGAGCAGAAAATTTGAGACAGAGATTAACAAGCAGTCATTTTACACGGAGTACTTCATCATTACAATCGGTTAATACATGGATGCCTATTAGATCAATAGGTTTCCATAGGTGTGGCAATCCCCTATGTAAAACATGTATATATACAAACAGAAAAGAGACTGAAGTCACTTCCTACTATAGTGGAGAAAGTTTGGAATAAAAAGCTTTATTAATTGCAGATCCACTTTTGTGATATACACTGTGCAGTGTGGCTGTGGCAAACAATATGTGGGACGAACTACCCGCATGTTACATACTAGATTAATGGAACATCTTAGAAATATAAGAAGGGGATCTAGTTCACATCCGCTGTCAGGCCACACTGCACAATGTAAAAAACATGCAATTAAGGATATTAGACTGATGGGCATTGAGCAAATCAAAGCCACTCCACGTGGTGGAGATAGATTTAATACCCTATGCCGCAGAGAGGCGTTTTGGATATACCAATTGAATACATTAAGTCCAAATAGCCTAAATGATACGGTGGAACTTAACCATATCAACTAAATGGGTCTGTTATATTAGCACTTTCTGTCAGTTGATTCATTAAGGCCAGATGTATGGGACACTGGAAGTCCGTCTGGGTCTTATACCTGGACCTTATTGAGTGAAGGAGAGATAAAACTGTTCGAGTAGGAATTTAGGAATATATAAGTCCATGTTCTAGGGAAATTACTAGAAATAAGGAAAAAGGGTTTTTTTATGTATACATATTATATAATATAATGGCATACAAGATTGAGATAATGTTTTTTTGGGCTACAGTACTCACAAGAGATATAGAACAATTAATTTTTAATATTAAAAAGAATGATTTAAAATAGCAATATTGGTAATAGAACATATTGACTCTTGGAATAAAGAAATTTAAAATAAAAATAAAAATAAATTTAAAAATATAACCCACCTGTAATAGAACAAATATGTGAATGGGATATATATGTGACATAAGGATTTGATTATATATAGGAATTCCTTCTTTCCATATATTAAAAAAATTGTGTTTATATGTGTTTAGTTATTTTTATAAATTATATATGATGGAAAAAATGTTGAATATGCTCAGTCTATATAAAGAAATGTGTGTAATTATATATACTGATAAATAATAAATAAAAATGTAAGTTATAGATTGCGGCAGGGCCAGTAAGAGATATAAGTTGTAAGGGAGCCTTCTAAATAATAAGATGGTAAGTGTCCAGAACAAAGAATGGTTATAAAGTGGATACTTTAGTAAATGATTGCGGTGTGAGCCGCTTACAATGTATCTTTGGAATTTGACACTATGCGGCTGGAGGAATGAGATAATGATTACCACGCAGCCACACATGATATTCTGAAAGAGAGGAACGGACCGCAAACCGATGGCGCATGTGCGCATGTCCGTGCTTCCAGAATAAAATCAGCTGGGCAGATCCGTATGGACATTGACTGAAGAAGCCGCTGAATTACGGAGCTATCGTAAGGCGGGGAAACGCGTCTCAATTTGACTGCTTGGTGGGACCACACTGATAAGATCTGCTGCGCAACCTCATATGATCGGTACTGGATATACCTCCGGACAAGGCTTACAACAAAGGTTCATAGCACCAGAGCCGGGAGAGAATGAAAATCCATTGCCCGCAATGAGGATGTGGTAAATCACCTGTTTTAAATCAGCATGGCCATGCTTAACAGCAATTGCACATTTTAAACTTTGCACAAAATTATCTCTATCTGCATGCATAAATAATATCCGTTTACTATAGAAGCCAGCACAGGAACTGTTCTAAGCTAATCTGCATATGAATTCTTCTATGCTCGGCAAACTAACCAATAACCCTCTTTCTGCTTGGCAAACTATAAAGCAAACCAATAGACCAAGTATTAACTTGGTAGGAAAGGAATTTTATCTAAATACCTTCCAAGCACGGAACATCTATATTGAAGGACTGGTTATATTTAGGTTAGAAACATCCATGCCGCAATTAGTGTGATTAGGAAATATTGTGCTTCATTAAAAGTGTACTAATAGTATGCTGGTTCTATATGTACAATAATGTGTTATATGAAGGTAAAGAATGCATTGAGTTAGGAAAATAATTGTATATTGTGTAATATTGCTTTTGTTTCTTAAATAGATAAATTGTCAGTGTAAATGGTCCACAGGGAGCTATTTTATGAGTATATATTTTACCATAGCAAGTAAAAATAGTTAAATAATAAAAATAAAAAATATATTTTAAATTAATTCTGTCAGCGCATTCTGAATCTTTTTTTGGAGTTGTTTGTCTTTTGAAGGGGGGAGTAGCCCCTTTTGGTATAGAATAGCAGCAGACAGTTTAGAGACTGAGCAATTAATTGGCGCCAGGTAATACTTGGTATCCTTGTGTGTGTTGTCAGAAGTACCCAGTCCAGGATACCGAACCGGCGTCCCTCTAGGAGGTGAGACCTTTGTAGCCACCACAGGAGAGAAATTCTGGCTCTGGGAGATAGACTTATCTTCCGGTGCATGTGCAGGTGAGACCCAGACCATTTGCTCAGCAAGTCCCACTGAAACACCCGGGCATGAAACCTGCCAAACGGAATGGCTTCGTACGCCGCAACCATCTTCCCCAGAACCCGAGTACAGTGATGGATGGACACAGTCTTCGGCCTCAGAAGTTCCCTGACCATCGACTGCAGTTCTAGAGCTTTTTCTTCTGGAAGAAATACTCTCTGTAACTCCGTGTCCAGAATCATGCCCAGAAAAGACAGCCGAGTGGTCGGAATCAACTGAGATTTTGGCAAATTTACCACCCAGCCGTGCTGTCGTAGCATCGACAGCACCAAATCTACACTCCGTAGCAACCTTTCCTTGGACCTCGCCTTTATCAGGAGATCGTCCAAGTACGGGATAATTGTAACCCCTTGCTTGCGAAGGAGAACCATCATTTCTGCCATGACCTTGGTGAAAATCCTCGGGGCCGTGGAAAGGCCAAACGGCAACGTCTGAAATTGGTAATGAGAATCCTGTATCGCAAACCTGAGGAAGGCCTGATGCGAAGGAAATATCAGGACGTGTAAGTAGGCATCCTTTATGTCGACTGACGCCATACAATCCCCCCCTTCTAGGCTGGAAATTACCGCTCGAAGAGATTCCATCTTGAACTTGAAAACTTTAAAGTATGGATTGAGGGATTTTAGATTCAGAATCGGTCTGACCGCACAGTCCGGTTTCGGCACAACAAATAGGCTCGAGTAGAACCCCTTCCCCCATTGTGATGGGGGAACGGGAACAATGACCCTCTGTTGACACAATTTTTGTATCGCTGCCAGCACCAGCTCCCTGTCCGGAAGAGACACTGGTAAGGGCGAAATGAAAAACCGGTGAGGGGGCACCTCCCGAAACTCCAGTTTGTATCCCTGAGACACAATCTCTAGGACCCAAGGATCCAGGTCTGATTGAATCCAGACCTGACTGAAGGTCCGGAGACGGCCCCCACTGGTCCGGACTCCCCCAGGGAAGCCCCAGCGTCATGCGGTGGACTTGGTAGAGGCAGGGGAGGACTTTTGGTCCTGGGCGCCCGATACGGCAGGCGACTTCCTACCCCTTCCTTTACCTTTAGAAGCGAGGAAGGACGAACCTTTTCCACACCTATACTTATTGGGACGAAAGGACTGCATCTGCTGATGTGGTGCCTTTTTGTGTTGTGTGGGAACATAGGGAAGAAAAGAGGACTTACCCGCCGTCGCGGTAGAGACCAGGGCCACCAAGCCGTCCCCAAACAAGACATTACCTTTGAAGGGTAAAGCTCCCATAGCTCTCTTGGAGTCGGCATCCACATTCCATTGATGGATCCACAACGCCCTCCTTGCCGATAGTGACATGGCATTGGCTCTTGATCCCAAGAGACAAACATCCCTCGCCGCATCCTTCAGGTAATCTGCAGCATCCTTGATATAACCAAGAGTCAAAAGAACATTATCTTTATCAAGGGTATCCATATCATTAGCTAAATTCTCAGCCCATTTAGCAATAGCACTACTCACCCACACCGACGCCACTGCAGGTCTGAGCAATGCACCCGTATTAGCGAAAATGGACTTCAGAGACCTCTCCAGCTTGCGATCCGCCGGATCCTTGAGAGCTGCCGTGTCAGGAGATGGAAGCGCCACTTTCTTAGACAAACGAGATAGAGCTTTGTCAACATTTGGAGACGACTCCCATTTTTCCCTGTCATCAGAGGGGAAAGGATACGCCATGTAAATCCTCTTGGGAATCTGCCACCTCTTATCATGCGACTCCCAAGCCTTTTCACAAAGAGTATTCATTTCATGAGAGGGGTTTTTCCCTTTGAACAAGCAAATCCTTGTTTCCTGTACCGCCGGCTCATCAGAAATGTGTAAAACATTTTTTATAGCCACAATCATGTACTGAATACTCTTCACTAAACGTGGATGCAAAGCAGCCTCAGAAAAATCGACTTCAGAATCAGAGTCCGTGTCGGTATCAGTATCTACCACCTGAGTAAACGGACGCTTTTGCGAACCCGATGAGGTCTGCACCTGAGACAAAGCCTCCTTTATGGACTTTTTCCACACCTGCGTCTGTGACTCAGACTTATCCAACCTCTTTGATAAAGAAGCTACATTTGTATTGATTGTACTTAGTAATGTGAGTAAATCAGGTGTCGGCTGCGCCGACAGGCCCAAATCCAGACCCGCATCCACTCCCAAAACAACCTCCTCCGGTGAATCACATTCAGCCTCAGATATGCCGACACGTTTAATCGACACACCGACACACACAGAATGTCTCAGCTAGGGGACAGGCCCACAGTGAAGCCCAGACAGAGGACACAGAGGAAGTATGCCAGCTCACACCCCAGCCCCCCAATATCCCTATAAGGGATATATATGACCAGCGCTGCTTTAAATAATAATAACCAATGCACCACAACTGCGCCCCCCCCCCCTCCTTCGGATATCTCCCCGTTACTTACGAGGAGTCGTGGAGGTCCCGGGCCAGCGCATCCTTCAGCTGCGTGGAGGAGAAAAAAAATGGCGCCGTGAGCCGCGTGGCTAAGCTCCGCCCCTTCCCGGCGCGCTTCAGCCCGCCAGATTTGAAAAATTGAAAATGCCGGCGGGGTCTGAGAAACGGTGCCGAGGCACAGAAAAGGCTTCTGCCGACTCCCGGACCCCAGTAACCTGCTGCCCAGGGCGCGCCCCCACCAGCGCCCTGCACCCTGCGAGTGCCGTCCGTGATCGTGTGTGGGAGCTGTACCTGGTTACCGAAGTCTTCTGATCTTCTCATACTCACCCGACTTCTTTTTTCTGGCTTCTGTGAGGGGGTGACGGCGCGGCTCCGGGAACAAGTAGCTAGGCGCACCAAGTGATCGAACCCTCTGGAGCTAATGATGTCCAGTAGCCGAGAAGCAGAGCCCTTAAACTAAGAAGAAGTAGGTCTGCTTTTCTCCCCTCACTCCCACGCTGCAGGGAACCTGTAGCCAGCAGGTCTCCCTGAAAACAAAAAACCTAACAAAAGTCTTTTCCAGAGAAACTCAGGAGAGCTCCCCTAGTGAGTGTCCAGTCAGTCCTGGGCACAAAGTCTAACTGAGGTCTGGAGGAGGGGCATAGAGGGAGGAGCCAGTTCACACCCAGTTTTAAGTCTTTTCAGTGTGCCCAAGCTCCTGCGGATCCCGTCTATACCCCATGGTCCTTTTGGAGTCCCCAGCATCCTCTAGGACGTAAGAGAAATATATATACAGGTATAAATAAGATTTTACTTACCGGTAAATCTATTTCTCGTAGTCCGTAGAGGATGCTGGGGACTCCGTAAGGACCATGGGGAATAGACGGGCTCCGCAGGAGATAGGGCACTTTAAGAAAGCTTTGGATTCTGGGTGTGCACTGGCTCCTCCCTCTATGTCCCTCCTCCAGACCTCAGTTAGAGAAACTGTGCCCAGAGGAGATGAACAGTACGAGGAAAGGATTTTTGTAAATCTAAGGGCAAGATTCATACCAGCCACACCGATCACACCGTATAACTTGTGATAAACTACCCAGTTAACAGTATGAACAATAACATAGCCTCGGTTCAAACCCGATCAACTATAACATAACCCTTATGTAAGCAATAACTATATACAAGTCTTGCAGAAGAAGTCCGCACTTGGGACGGGCGCCCAGCATCCTCTACGGAATACGAGAAATAAATTTACCGGTAAGTAAAATCTTATTTTTTCTAACGTCCTAGAGGATGCTGGGGACTCCGTAAGGACCATGGGGATTATACCAAAGCTCCCAAACGGGCGGGAGAGTGCGGATGACTCTGCAGCACCGATTGAGCAAACAGGAGGTCCTCCTCAGCCAGGGTATCAAACTTATAGAACTTTGCAAAGGTGTTTGACCCCGACCAAGTAGCAGCTCGGCACAGTTGTAGTGCCGAGACCCCTCGGGCAGCCGCCCAAGAAGAGACCACCTTCCTAGTGGAATGGGCCTTAACTGATTTAGGCAATGGCAATCCTGCCGAAGAATGCGCCTGCTGAATCGTGTTACAGATCCAGCGAGCAATAGTCTGCTTTGAAGCAGGAGCGCCAACCTTGTTGGCCGCATACAGAACAAACAGAGCTTCGGTCTTCCTGATCCTAGCCGTTCTGGTCACAAAAATCTTCAAAGCCCTGACCACATCCAGGGACTCAGAATCCTCCAAGTCCCATGTAGCCACAGGCACGACAATAGGTTGGTTCATATGAAAAGATGAGACCACCTTGGGCAGAAATTGAGGACGAGTCCTCAACTCTGCCCTATCCACGTGAAAAATCAGGTATGGGCTTTTATATGATAAAGCCGCCCATTCCAAAACCCGCCTTGCAGAAGCTAAGGCCAACAACATGACCACTTTCCAAGTGAGGTATTTCAACTCTACTGTTTTGAGTGGTTCAAACCAAGGTGACTTGAGGAAACTTAATACCACGTTAAGGTCCCAAGGCGCCACCGGAGGTACAAAGGGAGGCTGAATATGCAGCACGCCCTTCACAAAAGCAGGGCCGTAACTAGGGGGGGGCTAGGGGGGCACGTGACCTGGGCGCAGAATTCGGGGGGGCGCAGAGAGACCAAGAGAACAGGTGGCAGAACCGGCAGAAGCAGCAGCAGTATATAAAACTTGGAGCTCGCGGCTGTGAGAGGCGGACCCGTAGTAGAGCTGTGACACAGACGCTGGTTTCTCCTTGGAGCAGTAGTGAAGCCGCGCCTCCCAAGTCTGCCTCTCACAGCCGCGGATGTCACTCACCGGTCCTAGCACGCGGCGATGTCCCAGCTCTCAGCAGCATGCTGACGTCACTAGCAAGCGGCCCGGCCAGAGGAGAGGAGGCGGCCAGCAGAGTCAGTGTGTGCATGCAATCTCTGCTGCGCCCTACCTCCTCTGCAAGTGACCCTTTGTATATAGTGGCTGGTCCCTGCTCCAGGACCAGCCACCCGTGTGCTGCTGCTGCTGCGAACCAGGTGGCCTGCCCCCCTTCATCCACCGAGCCCACTCCATGCTGCCCTAGTTTAAATCTAACTGGAGCTCCATAGTAGCACAGAGGTGCTAAGAATGAAAGACACATCTTACTCAAGGTAAGATGTTCTGATGTTATTGTGGGGAATGGGCGCTGTAGTGTAGTTATGTAGTGTAGTATAAAGGGTATGTAGTGCAGTGCAGAGGTACATGTAGTGTAGTAATGTAGTGCAGCGTATAGGGGGTTATAGTGTAGTAATGTAGTGCAGCGTATAGGGGGTTATAGTGTAGTAATGTAGTGCAGCGTATAGGGGGTTATAGTGTAGTAATGTAGTGCAGCATATAGGGGGTTATAGTGTAGTAATGTAGTGCAGTGTATAGGGGTATGTAGTGTAGTGATGTAGCGCAGTGTGGCGTAGAGGCGGATGTTTAGTGATGTAGTGCAGCGTACAGGGGAATGTAGTGTAGTGATGTAGTGTAATGATGCAGTGCAGCGATGTACTGTACTTCAGGAAGAGAAGCCAATTCTCTTTGAAAGAAAATGGATAAGGCCGAAATTTGAACCTTTATGGACCCTAATTTTAGGCCCAAATTCACTCCCGTTTGAAGGAAGTGAAGCAGACGGCCCAACTGGAACTCTTCCGTAGGAGCAGTTCTGGCCTCACACCAAGAAACATATTTTCGCCATATACGGTGATAATGTTTCGACGTCACGTCCTTCCTAGCCTTGATCAGGGTAGGAATGACCTCCTCCGGAATCCCTTTTTCCGCTAGGATCCGGCGTTCAACCGCCATGCCGTCAAACGCAGCTGCGGTAAGTCTTGGAACAGACAGGGCCCCTGCTGCAGCAGGTCCTGCTTTAGAGGAAAAGGCCACGGATCTTCTGTGAGCAACGCTTGCAGATCCGGATACCAAGTCCTCCTTGGCCAATCTGGAACAATGAGGATTGTTCTGACCCTTCTTATTCTTATTATCCTCAACACCTTGGGTATGAGAGGTAGAGGAGGAAACACATAGACCGATCTGAACACCCAAGGTGTCACCAGAGCGTCTACTGCAACCGCCTGAGGGTCTCTTGACCTGGCGCAATACCTCTTTAGCTTTTTTTTGAGGCGGGACGCCATCATGTCTATCTGACGCAGTCCCCACCGATCCGTGATCTGTGTGAAGACTTCTTGATGAAGTCCCCACTCTCCCGGATGCAGGTCGTGCCTGCTGAGAAAGTCTGCCTCCCAGTTGTCCACCCCCGGGATGAGCACTGCTGATAGTGCGCTTACATGGCCTTCCGCCCAGCGTAGAATCCTGGTCGCCTCTGCCATGACCACTCTGCTCCTTGTGCCGCCTTGGCAGTTTACATGAGCCACTGCCGTGACATTGTCTGACTGAATCAGAACCGGTTTGTTCCGAAGCCATTCCTCCGCTTGGCGTAGGGCGTTGTATATGGCCCTCAACTCCAGGACATTGATGTGGAGACCAGTCTCTAGGCTTGACCAGAGACCCTGGAAATTTCTTCCTAGTGCGACAGCTCCCCAACCTCGGAGGCTCGCGTCCGTGGTCACCAGGACCCAGTCCTGAATGCCGAACCTGCGACCCTCCAGGAGGTGAGCACTGCACAGCCACCACAGGAGAGACACCCTGGCCCTGGGAGACAGGTTGATCCATTTTTGCATGTGTAGATGGGACCCGGACCATTTGTCCAATAGGTCCCATTGAAAGGTCCTTACATGGAACCTGCCGAAGGGGATGGCCTCGTATGAAGCCACCATCTTCCCCAGAACCCTCGTGCAATGATGCACTGAAACCATTTTTGGCTTCAATAGGTTCCTGACCAGAGCTACGAGCTCCAGAGCCTTCTCCACTGGAAGAAAAACTCTTTTTTGGTCTGTGTCTAGAATCAGGCCCAAAAAGGTCAGACGCGTTGCAGGGACTAGCTGGGATTTCAGTAAATTGAGAATCCAGCCGTGCCTCTGCAACGTCTTCACGGACAGAGACACGCTGTCCAGCAACTTCTCCCGAGATCTTGCCTTTATGAGGAGATCGTCCAAGTACGGGATAATTGTGACGCCCTGCCTGCGCAGGAGCACCATCATTTCCGCCATTACCTTGGTGAAAATTCTCGGGGCCGTGGAAAGACCAAACGGCAACGTCTGAAATTGGTAGTGACAGTCCTGTACTGCAAATCTCAGGAACGCCTGGTGAGGAGGGAAATATCGGAACATGAAGGTACGCATCCTTTATGTCCAGGGTCACCATCCAATCCCCTCCCTCCAGGCTGGCGATGACCGCTCTGAGCGATTCCATTTTGAACTTGAACCTCTTCAAGTACAGGTTCAGGGATTTCAGATTTAAAATGGGTCTGACCGAACCGTCCGGTTTCGGTACCACAAACAGGGATGAATAATAACCCTCTCCTTGCTGGAGATGAGAAACTTCGACTATCACCTGTTGAATGTACAATTTGTGAATTGCAGCTAACACCAGCTCCCTCTCCGACGGGGAAGCCGGCAGAGCCGATTTGAAAAACCGGCGAGGAGGCATGTCTTTGAATTCCAGTCTGTATCCCTTGGAAACAATCTCTATTGCCCAGGGATCCACCTGTGAGAGAACCCAGATGTGGCTGAAAAGACGAAGACGTGCCCCCACTTGATCTGACCCCCACCCCCGGAAAGCCCCAGCGTCATGCGGTGGACTTTGCGGAAGTAGGGGAGGACTTCTGCTCTTGGGAACTAGCCGAGTGCAGCTTTTTTTCCCTTGCCTTTACCTCTGGCAACAAAGGACGATCCTCGTACCTTCTTGCTTTTATTGGAACGAAAGGACTGCATTTGATAATGCGGTACCTTCTTAGCATGCTGCGGGGGAACATAAGGTAAAAAATTCGATTTACCGGCCGTAGCAGTAGAGACAAGGTCCGAGAGGCCTTCTCCAAACAACTCCTCCCCCTTGTAAGGCAATGACTCCATATGCCGCTTTGAGTCGGCGTCTCCCGTCCACTGTCGGGTCCACAAGAGTCGCCTAGCAGAAATAGACATAGCGTTTATTCTGGAGCTTAGTAAACAAATGTCTCTCTGAGCATCCCTCATATACAAGGCAGCATCTCTGATATGCTCAATGGTCATTAGAATGGTATCCCTATCTAAGGTGTCAATCTCCGTAGATAGGGAGTCTGCCCATGCCACGACAGCACTACAAACCCAGGCCGACGCCATGGCCGGTCTAACGATATTTCCTGAATGTGTGTAAATGTGCTTCATGGTAATTTCCTGCTTGCGATCAGCAGGATCCTAGAGGGAAGCAGTATCCGGAGAAGGCAGTGCCACCTTCTTGGATAAGCGTGTCAGTGCCTTGTCTACTTTAGGCGAAGATTCCCATCGTATCCTATCCTTCTGTGGAAAAGGATACGCCATAAGAATCCTTTTGGGAACATGTAGTCTCCTATCCGGAGACTCCCAAGCCTTTTCGCACAATTCGCTTAGCTCAAATGAGGACGGAAACGTGACCTCAGGCTTTTTCCCTTTATACATGTGAACCCTCGTGTCAGGGACAGGGGGTTCCTCAGTGATATGCAAAACCTCTTTTATGGCAATAATCATGTATCAAATACCCTTTGCCACCTTCGGCTGTAATTTTTCATCCTCATAGTCGACACTAGAGTCAGTATCTGTGTCAGCGACCTGGGATATGGGGCGCTTTTGAGACCCTGAAGGTGTCGGCGTTGCCGACGGTGACCTGACATTCAAACACATTAAGCGAGCCTTCCTCGTCAAACATGTCGACACACACGTACCGACACACTTCACACACACAGGGAAACTCTTTTCTGAAGACCGTATCCCCTTAAAGGCCCTTTGGAGAGACAGAGAGAGAGTATGCCAGCACACACCCCAGCGCAATGACCCTGGAGACCAACACAAAATGTTTTCCCCCAGCAGCGCTGTATAATATCTTATCCGCCAATTATGTGCCCCCCCCCCCCCCACTCTCTTTTAAACACCCCTTCACCGTGTGTAAGCAGGGGAGAGTCCGGGGAGCTTCCTCTCAGCGTTCTGTGGAGAGAAAAATGGCGCTGGTGAGTGCTGAGGGAGAAGCCCCCGCCCCCTCGGCGCAGGCTTCGGTCCCGCGCAAATTTGTGTAAAAATGGCGGGGGCTCTTTTATATACATGTACAGTGCCCAGCTGTACATGTATATATCTTTTTGCCATGTTTTGAGGTGTTATTATTGCTGCCCAGGGCGCCCCCCCCTGGGTTCCGGTATGAAAGATAGATAGTGTCTAGTTAGACAGTCAATAGATAGACACCATATGTTAGAAGGACATTAGGTCGACAGGGTCAAAAGGTCGACAGGGTCAAAAGGTCGACAAATCAATAGGTCGACAGGGTCAAAAGGTCGACAGGGTCAAAAGGTCGACATGAAAAGGGTAGACACCATGTTTTTTGCATTTTTGTGGTTTGTGTGGATAGTTTTGTCATCTGGGACCCCCAATTGTAGAAAGGCATACCCTCGCGGCGCTCGCCACAAGGTTTATAACCAACTCTATGCCGACATGGATAGAGAAAGTATGAAATAATCCAAAAACATGTTACATAAAAAAAAAAATAAGATTTTACTCACCGGTAAATCTATTTCTCGTAGTCCGTAGTGGATGCTGGGAACTCCGAAAGGACCATGGGGAATAGCGGCTCCGCAGGAGACTGGGCACAACTAAAGAAAGCTTTTAGGTCACCTGGTGTGCACTGGCTCCTCCCACTATGACCCTCCTCCAAGCCTCAGTTAGGACACTGTGCCCGGACGAGCTGACATAATAAGGAAGGATTTTGAATCCCGGGTAAGACTCCTACCAGCCACACCAATCACACCGTATAACTCGTGATACTATACCCAGTTTAACAGTATGAAAACAACTGAGCCTCTCAACAGATGGCTCAACAATAACCCTTTAGTTAACAATAACTATGTACAAGTATTGCAGACAATCCGCACTTGGGATGGGCGCCCAGCATCCACTACGGACTACGAGAAATAGATTTACCGGTGAGTAAAATCTTATTTTCTCTGACGTCCTAGTGGATGCTGGGAACTCCGAAAGGACCATGGGAATTATACCAAAGCTCCCAAACGGGCGGGAGAGTGCGGATGACTCTGCAGCACCGAATGAGAGAACTCAAGGTCCTCCTCAGCCAGGGTATCAAATTTGTAGAATTTTGCAAACGTGTTTGCCCCTGACCAAGTAGCAGCTCGGCAAAGTTGTAAAGCCGAGACCCCTCGGGCAGCCGCCCAAGATGAGCCCACCTTCCTTGTGGAATGGGCTTTTACTGATTTAGGATGCGGCAGTCCAGCCGCAGAATGCGCCAGCTGAATTGTGCTACAAATCCAGCGAGCAATAGTCTGCTTAGAAGCAGGAGCACCCAGTTTGTTGGGTGCATACAGGATAAATAGCGAGTCAGTTTTCCTGACTCTAGCCGTCCTGGAAACATAAATTTTCAAGGCCCTGACTACGTCCAGTAACTTGGAATCCTCCAAGTCCCTAGTAGCCGCAGGCACCACAATAGGTTGGTTCAAGTGAAAAGCTGATACCACCTTACGGAGAAACTGGGGACGAGTCCTCAATTCCGCCCTATCCATATGGAAAATCAGATAAGGGCTTTTACATGACAAAGCTGCCAATTCTGACACACGCCTGGCTGAAGCCAAGGCCAATAACATGACCACTTTCCACGTGAGATATTTTAGATCCACGGTTTCAAGTGGCTCAAACCAATGTGATTTTAAGAAACTCAACACCACGTTGAGATCCCAAGGTGCCACTGGAGGCACAAACGGGGGCTGAATATGCAGCACTCCTTTCACAAACGTCTGAACTTCAGGTAGTGAAGCTAGTTCTTTCTGGAAGAAAATCGACAGAGCCGAGATCTGTACCTTAATGGAGCCTAATTTCAGGCCCATAGTCACTCCTGCTTGTAGGAAATGCAGAAATCGACCTAGTTGAAATTCCACTGTTGGGGCCTTTTTGGCCTCACACCAAGCAACATATTTCTGCCATATGCGGAGATAATGCTTTGCAGTTACATCTTTCCTGGCTTTAATCAGCGTAGGAATGACTTCCTCCGGAATGCCCTTTTCCTTCAGGATCCGGCGTTCAACCGCCATGCCGTCAAACGCAGCCGCGGTAAGTCTTGGAACAGACAGGGCCCCTGCTGCAGAAGGTCCTGTCTGAGCGGCAGAGGCCATGGGTCCTCTGAGATCATCCCTTGAAGTTCCGGGTACCACGCTCGTCTTGGCCAATCCGGAACCACGAGTATTGTTCTTACTCCTCGTTTTCTTATTATTCTCAGTACCCTTGGTATGAGAGGCAGAGGAGGGAACACATAAACTGACTGGTACACCCACGGTGTCACTAGAGCGTCCACAGCTATCGTCTGAGGGTCCCTTGACCTGGCGCAATATCTCTCTAGTTTTTTGTTTAGGCGGGACGCCAGCATGTCCACCTGTGGCCGTTCCCATCGATTTACAATCAGCGTGAAGACTTCTGGATGAAGTCCCCACTCTCCCGGGTGGAGGTCGTGCCTGCTGAGAAAGTCTGCTTCCCAGTTGTCCACTCCCGGAATGAACACTGACAGTGCTAGTACGTGATTTTCCGCCCATCGGAGAATCCTTGTGGCTTCTGCCATTGCCATCCTGCTTCTTGTGCCGCCCTGTCGATTTACATGGGCGACTGCCGTGATGTTGTCTGACTGGATCAGTACCGGCTGGTGTAGAAGCAGGGATTTTGCCTGACTTAGGGCATTGTAAATGGCCCTTAGTTCCAGAATATTTATGTGTAGGGAAGTCTCCTGACTCGACCATAGTCCTTGGAAGTTTCTTCCCTGTGTGACTGCCCCCCAGCCTCGAAGGCCGGCATCCGTGGTCACCAGGACCCAGTCCTGTATGCCGAATCTGCGGCCCTCTAGAAGATGAGCACTCTGCAGCCACCACAGCAGAGACACCCTGGTTCTTGGAGACAGGGTTATTAGGCGATGCATCTGAAGATGCGATTCGGACCATTGGTCCAACAGGTCCCACTGAAAGATTCTGGCATGGAACCTGCCGAAAGGAATTGCTTCGTAAGAAGCCACCATCTTTCCCAGGACCCGCGTGCAGTGATGCACCGATACCTGTTTTGGTTTCAGGAGGTCTCTGACTAGAGATGACAGCTCCTTGACTTTCTCCTCCGGGAGAAACACTTTTTTTCTGGACTGTATCCAGAATCATACCCAGGAACAGTAGACGTGTCGTCGGAACCAGCTGTGATTTTGGAATATTCATAGAAACATAGAAACATAGAATTTGTCGGCAGATAAGAACCACTTGGCCCATCTAGTCTGCCCCCCCTTTTTTTTTTTATATTATTTTTTATCACTAACCTTATTTGATCCTTATTTCTTTGTAAGGATATCCTTATGTCTATCCCATGCATGTTTAAATTGCTCTACTGTCTTAGCCTCTACCACCTCTGATGGGAGGCTATTCCACTTGTCCACTACCCTTTCTGTGAAATAATTTTTCCGCAAATTTCCCCTGAACCTCCCCCCCTCCAGTCTCAGTGCATGTCCTCGTGTCCTATTGCTTCTCTTCATTTGGAGAATGTTTCCCTCCTGGACTTTGTTAAAACCCTTCATATATTTGAAAGTTTCTATCATGTCCCCCCTTTCCCTTCTCTGCTCCAAACTATACATATTGAGATTTCTTAGTCTTTCTGGGTATGTTTTGTGATGTAGGCCATGCACCATTTTAGTTGCCCTCCTTTGTACAGTTTCTAATGTATTAATATCCTTTTGAAGATATGGCCTCCAGAACTGAATACAGTATTCTAGATGAGGCCGTACCAATGACCTATACAGTGGCATTATTACTTCTTTCTTTCTGCTGCTGATTCCTCTCCCAATGCAGCCAAGCATCTGACTAGCCTTCCTCATTGCCTTGTTACATTGCTTACCTGCTTTTAAGTCATCTGAAATAGTGACTCCTAGATCCCTTTCCTCCTCAGTAGTTTCCAGTATAGTGCCATTAATACTGTATTTAGCTTTAGGATTTTTGAGACCCAAGTGCATGATTTTGCATTTTTTGGCATTAAACTGTAATTGCCAGACTCTTGACCATTCCTCTAGTCTACCTAGATCCTCAATCAAACCAACCGTGCTGGTGTAGCACCTCCTGAGATAGTGCTACTCCCACCAACAACTGCTCCTTGGACCTCGCCTTTATTAGGAGATCGTCCAAGTACGGGATAATTAAAACTCCCTTTCTTCGAAGGAGTATCATCATTTCCGCCAGTACCTTGGTAAACACCCTCGGTGCCGTGGAGAGTCCAAACGGCAGCGTCTGGAATTGGTAATGGCAATCCTGTACCACAAATCTGAGGTACTCCTGGTGAGGATAGTAAATGGGGACATGCAGGTAAGCATCCTTGATGTCCAGGGATACCATGTAATCCCCCTCGTCCAGGCTTGCAATAACCGCCCTGAGCGATTCCATCTTGAACTTTAATTTTTTTATGTATGTGTTCAAGGATTTAAAATTTAAAATGGGTCTCACCGAACCGTCCGGTTTCGGTACCACAAACAGTGTGGAATAGTAACCCCGTCCTTGTTGAAGTAGGGGCACCTTGATTATCACCTGCTGGGAATACAGCTTGTGAATTGCCGCTAGCACAGCCTCCGTGTCTGAAGGAGTAATCGGCAAGGCAGATTTTAGGAACCGGTGGGGTGGAGACGCCTCGAATTCCAGTTTGTACCCTTGAGATACTATTTGCAGGATCCAGGGATCCACCTGTGAGCGAGCCCACTGATCGCTGAAATTTTTGAGGCGGCCCCCCACCGTACCTGGCTCCGCCTGTGGAGCTCCACCGTCATGCGGCGGACTTGGAAGAAGCGGGGGAGGACTTTTGCTCCTGGGAACCTGCTGTTTGTTGCAGCCTTTTTCCCCTACCTCTGCCTCTGGACAGAAAGGACCCGCCTTTTCCATGCCTGTTTTTCTGAGTCCGAAAGGACTGTACCTGATAAAACGGCGCCTTTTTAGGCTGTGAGGGAACATGGGGTAAAAATGCTGACTTCCCAGCAGTTGCTGTGGAAACTAGGTCCGAGAGACCATCCCCAAATAACTCCTCACCCTTATAAGGCAAAACTTCCATGTGCCTTTTTGAATCTGCATCCCCTGTCCACTGGCGAGTCCATAAGCCTCTCCTAGCAGAAATGGACAATGCACTTATTTTAGATGCCAGCCGGCAGATCTCCCTCTGTGCATCTCTCATGTATAAGACTGAGTCTTTTATATGCTCTATGGTTAGCAGAACAGTGTCCCTGTCTAGGGTGTCAATATTTTCTGACAGGGAATCTGACCACGCAGCGGCAGCACTGCACATCCATGCTGACGCAATAGCTGGTCTAAGTATAATGCCTGAGTGTGTATATACAGACTTCAGGATCGCCTCCTGCTTTCTATCAGCAGGTTCCTTGAGGGCGGCCGTATCCGGCGACGGTAGTGCCACCTTTTTAGACAAACGTGTGAGCGCTTTATCCACCCTAGGGGGTGTCTCCCAACGTGACCTATCCAGGGCCGGTGCAAGGTTTCTCGGCACCCTAGGCAAATTGTCAGCTGCCCCCCCCCCCCCCACATATATATGTGTGTGCATGTAGTCTCATATTATATATATATATATACAGGTTGAGTATCCCATATCCAAATATTCCGAAATACGGAATATTCCGAAATACGGACTTTTTTGAGTGAGTGTGAGATAGTGAAATCTTTGTTTTCTGTGGCTCAATGTACTCAAACTTTGTTTATTACACAAAGTTATTAAAAATATTGTATTAAATGACCTTCAGGCTGTGTGTATAAGGTGTATATGAAACATAAATGAATTGTGTGAATGTAGACACACTTTGTTTAATACACAAAGTTATTAAAAATATTGTATTAAATGACCTTCATGCTGTGTGTATAAGGTGTATATGAAACATAAATGCATTCTGTGCTTGGACTTGGGTCCCATCGCCATGATATCTCATTATGGGATGCAATTATTCCAAAATACGGAAATATCCCATATCCAAAATACCTCTGGTCCCGAGCGTTTTGGATAAGGGATACTCAACCTGTATATATATATATATATATATATATATATATATATATATATATATATACACACACACACACACATGGTCGAAGTGGAAATTTGGAAGTGGGGGTATGCAAAAGTCAAGGATGTAAATATGCACGTGCCTTCGGCGCGCACGCTCCAGAAAAGGGGGCGTGGTCACCCAAAAGGGGGCGTATCCCGTGTAGTAGAACCCCTTATACTATCTAGTACTGTTGCCCCTTTCACATTATAGCACACGGTACGAGCTGAAATTCACATTGTAGCACACTGAATAAGCCGAAATTCCCCTTGTAGCACACTGAATGAGCCGAAATTCACATTATAGCACACAGAATGAGCCGAAATTCACATTGTAGCACACTGAATGAGCCGAAATTCACATTGTAACACACTGAATGAGCCGAAATTCACCTTGTAGCACACTGAATGAGCCGAAATTCACATTATAGCACACAGAATGAGCCGAAATTCACATTGTATCACACTGAATGAGCCGAAATTCACCTTGTAGCACACTGAATGAGCCGAAATTCACATTATAGCACACAGAATGAGCCGAAATTCACATTGTATCACACTGAATGAGCCGAAATTCACATTGTAGCACACTGAATGAGACAAAATTCACATTGTAGCACACTGAATGAGCCAAAATTCACATTGTAGCACACTGAATGAGACAAAATTCACATTGTAGCACACTGAATGAGCCGAAATTCACCTTGTAGCACACTGAATGAGCCGAAATTCACATTGTAGCACACTGAATGAGCCGAAATTCACATTGTAACACACTGAATGAGCCGAAATTCACATTGTAGCACACTGAATGAGCCAAAATTCACATTGTAGCACACTGAATGAGACAAAATTCACATTGTAGCACACTGAATGAGCCGACATTCACATTGTAGAACACAGAATGAGCCAAAATTCACATTGTAGAACACTGAATGAGCCAAAATTCACATTGTAGCACACTGACTGAGCCGAAATTCACATTGTAGCACACTGAATGAGCCGAAATTCACATTGTAGGACACTGAATGAGCTGAAATTGTGAAAGCAGGGACAGCCAGAGTGACGACAGGGAGAGAGAGACAGTGACGACAGGGAGAGAGAGAGTGACGACAGGGAGAAAGAGAGTGACGACAGGGAGAGAGAGACAGTGACGACAGGGAGAGAGAGAGACAGTGATGACAGGGAGAGAGAGACAGTGACGACAGGGAGAGAGAGAGTGATGACAGGGAGAGAGAGACAGTGACGACAGGGAGAGTGACGACAGGGAGAGTGACGACAGGGAGAGAGAGACAGTGACGACAGGGAGAGTGACAACAGGGAGAGAGAGAGACGACAGGGATGACACGGAGAGTGACGACACGGAGAGTGACGACAGGGAGAGTGACGACAGTGACGACAGGGAGAGAGACGACAGTTACAGTGTGTGTGTTTGTAGGCAAAATACACAGACTATACATACACTCCACACACAAACATACATAACACAAACACAACACACACATACTGTACATTTAAACAAACATATACATTGTACTGCACATATATGTACCTGGGTTGGAGAGGAGAGACACTGCCAGCCACAGAACAGCCACTGGAATGATGAGGACACACCACAGCATTGCACAGCAGCTCCCAGTATCTGCAGGCCACTATGCCGGCAATAGATCCCTCATCCCCGCAGCGGCAGCTGCGATCGCGATCGCGTACGCGATCGCGGCTTTCTAAAATAAAAAATGCAGTCCATCAGGGGGAATTTCTGGGTGCCCATAACACCCGCCCTGCGTGTGCTACGGGGTATGGTGCATGGGGGGGGGGGGGGGGGGGGGCAGTGAGAGAGTCGCGGCAGGATAAGGGGGGGGGGGGGGGGTAATATGGTTACTCTGATGAGTAACACATTGGAGCCTGCACTCGTAGCAGGGGGGGGCAGCAGGTAAACTGCCGGAATATGTCACTGGGGGGCTGGCTGGAATTCGCATATGGGCGCCGGAACTGAACCTGCACTCGCGGCAACAGGGGTAGGGGGACAGCCGTCCGCAATCACGGGGGGGGGGGGGGGGACACTCGCGGGAGCATAACCTCTGAGCCTGTGGAAGGGAGGGGGGGTGGCTAGAAGTAATATGCTGCACCCCCCAGTCCGCAATTCGCCATGGGAACGGGGGGGGTAGGGGGGAGACAAGACACATGCCAGAGTCGGCAATTGGTGGGAGGGGGAGGGATGGGTGCACAGGCATCATGCTCGAGATCGGAGGGGCAGGGGGTGCAGGGATCAGTTTGAGAATGTTGTAATGGAGCAGGGGCCAGGTCAGGATTATGCAAGGCAAAGTGCTATCACTGGGGGGGGGGGCGGCAGCAGCAACTGAGCAGCTACAACATTCCTGCTCCTCATCTCTTACGGAAGAGCAGGAGAGAATAAAGAAAGCATGTTCTAATTATCTTATAGTGCCGCCCTCCAGTGGCCGGCGCTCATAGGCAGCTGCCTAAAGCTGCCTAATGGTAGCGCCGGCCCTGGACCTATCCTCTGGCGGGAAAGGGAACGCCATTAGTAACTTCTTAGAGATTACCAATCTTTTATCAGGGAAAGCCCACGCTTCTTCACACACTTCATTTAATTCTTCTGATGGGGGAAAAACTACGGGTAGTTTTTTCTCCCCAAACATAATACCCTTTTTAGTGGTACCTGGGTTTATATCAGAAATTTGTAACACCTCTTTCATTGCTTCAATCATGCAACGAATGGCCATAGTGGACATTAGACTAGACTCATCGTCGTCGACACTGGTGTCAGTATCCGTGTCGACATCCGCGTCTGCCATCTGAGGTAGCGGGCGTTTTAGAGCCCCCGATGGCCTTTGAGACGCCTGGACAGGCACGAGCTGAGAAGCCGGCTGTCCCGCATTTGGCATGTCGTCAAATTTTTTTGTGTAAGGAGTCGACACGTGCACGCAATTCCTTCCATAAGTCCATCCACTCAGGTGTCTGCCCCGCAGGGGGTGACATCCCTTCTATAGGCATCTGCTCCGCCTCCACATCATTATCCTCATCAAACATGTCGACACAGCCGTACCGACACACCGCACACACACAGGGAATGCTCTAACAGAGGACAGGACCCACAAAAGCCCTTTGGGGAGACAGAGTGAGAGTATGCCAGCACACACCAGAGCGCTATATAATGCAGGGACTAACTGAATTATGTCCCCAATAGCTGCTGTTATATATACTGCGCCTAAATTTAGTGCCCCCCCTCTCTTTTTTACCCTTTTCTGTAGTGTAGACTGCAGGGGAGAGCCAGGGAGCTTCCTTCCAGCGGAGCTGTGAGGGAGAAATGGCGCCAGTGTGCTGAAGGAGATAGCTCCGCCCCTTTTTCGTGGACTATTCTCCCGCTTTTTTATGGATTCGGGCAGGAGTAATTATCACATATATAGCCTCTGGGGCTATATATTGTGGTATTTTTGCCAGCCAAAGTGTTTTTATTGCTGCTCAGGGCGCCCCCCCCTAGCGCCCTGCACCCTCAGTGACTGGAGTGTGAAGTGTGTATGAGGAGCAATGGCGCACAGCTGCAGTGCTGTGCGCTACCTTGGTGAAGACTGATGTCTTCTGCCGCCGATTTTCCGGACCTCTTCTTGCTTCTGGCTCTGTAAGGGGGACGGCGGCGCGGCTCCGGGACCGAACACCAAGGCCAGTTCCATGCGGTCGATCCCTCTGGAGCTAATGGTGTCCAGTAGCCTAAGAAGCCCAAGCTAGCTGCAAGCAGGTAGGTTCGCTTCTTCTCCCCTTAGTCCCTCGCTGCAGTGAGCCTGTTGCCAGCAGGTCTCACTGTAAAATAAAAAACCTAATTATATACTTTCTTTTTAGAAGCTCAGGAGAGCCCCTAGTGTGCATCCAACCTCGGCCGGGCACAAAATCTAACTGAGGCTTGGAGGAGGGTCATAGTGGGAGGAGCCAGTGCACACCAGGTGACCTAAAAGATTTCTTTAGTTGTGCCCAGTCTCCTGCGGAGCCGCTATTCCCCATGGTCCTTTCGGAGTTCCCAGCATCCACTAGGATGTCAGAGAAATAAGATTTTACTCACCGGTAAATCTATTTCTCGTAGTCCGTAGTGGATGCTGGGACTCCGTAAGGACCATGGGGAATAGCGGCTCCGCAGGAGACTGGGCACAACTAAGAAAGCTTTAGGACTAACTGGTGTGCACTGGCTCCTCCCACTATGACCCTCCCCCAGACCTCAGTTAGGATACTGTGCCCGGAAGAGCTGACACAATAAGGAAGGATTTTGAATCCCGGGTAAGACTCATACCAGCCACACCAATCACACCGTATAACTCGTGATATTATACCCAGTTAACAGTATGAAATATAATTGAGCCTCTCAACAGATGGCTCAACAATAACCCTTTAGGTAACAATAACTATATACAAGCATTGCAGACAGTCCGCACTTGGGACGGGCGCCCAGCATCCACTACGGACTACGAGAAATAGATTTACCGGTGAGTAAAATCTTATTTTCTCTAACGTCCTAAGTGGATGCTGGGACTCCGTAAGGACCATGGGGATTATACCAAAGCTCCCAAACGGGCGGGAGAGTGCGGATGACTCTGCAGCACCGAATGAGAGAACTCAAGGTCCTCCTCAGCCAGGGTATCAAATTTGTAGAATTTTGCAAACGTGTTTGCCCCTGACCAAGTAGCAGCTCGGCAAAGTTGTAAAGCCGAGACCCCTCGGGCAGCCGCCCAAGAAGAGCCCACCTTCCTCGTGGAATGGGCTTTTCCAGATTTAGGCTGCAGCAGGCCAGCCGCAGAATGCGCAAGCTGAATTGTGCTACAAATCTAGCGAGCAATAGTCTGCTTCGAAGCAGGAGCACCCAGTTTGTTGGGTGCATACAGGATAAATAGCGAGTCAGTCTTCCTGACTCCAGCCGTCCTGGAAACATAAATTTTCAAGGCCCTGACTACGTCCAGTAACTTGGAGTCCTCCAAGTCCCTAGTAGCCGCAGGCACAATAATAGGTTGGTTCAAGTGAAAAGCTGATACCACCTTAGGGAGAAACTGGGGACGAGTCCTCAATTCTGCCCTATCCATATGGAAAATCAGATAAGGGCTTTTACATGACAAAGCCGCCAATTCTGATACACGCCTGGCCGAAGCCAAGGCCAACAACATGACCACTTTCCACGTGAGATATTTCAAATCCACGGTCTTAAGTGGCTCAAACCAATGTGACTTTAGGAAATCCAACACCACGTTGAGATCCCAAGGTGCCACTGGAGGCACAAAAGGGGGCTGAATATGCAGCACTCCCTTAACAAAAGTTTGAACTTCAAGTAGTGAAGCCAGTTCTTTCTGGAAGAAAATCGATAGAGCCGAAATCTGGACCTTAATGGAACCCAATTTTAGGCCCATAGTCACCCCTGACTGTAGAAAGTGCAGGAAACGACCCAGCTGAAATTCTTCCGTTGGGGCCTTCCTGGCCTCACACCACGCAACATATTTTCGCCATATGCGGTGATAATGGTTTGCGGTTACTTCTTTCCTAGCTTTAATCAGCGTAGGAATGACTTCCTCCGGAATGCCCTTTTCCTTCAGGATCCGGTGTTCAACCGCCATGCCGTCAAACGCAGCCGCGGTAAGTCTTGGAACAGACAGGGCCCCTGCTGCAGCAGGTCCTGTCTGAGCGGCAGAGGCCATGGGTCCTCTGAGATCATTTCTTGAAGTTCCGGGTACCAAGCTCTTCTTGGCCAATCCGGAACAATGAGTATAGTTCTTACTTCTCTTCTCCTTATTATCCTCAGTACCTTTGGTATGAGAGGAAGAGGAGGGAACACATAAACCGACCGGTACACCCACGGTGTCACTAGAGCGTCCACAGCTATCGCCTGCGGGTCTCTTGACCTGGCGCAATACTTTTCTAGCTTTTTGTTTAGGCGGGACGCCAGCATGTCCACCTGTGGCCTTTCCCAACGGTTTACAATCATTTGGAAGACTTCTGGATGAAGTCCCCACTCTCCCGGGTGGAGGTCGTGCCTGCTGAGGAAGTCTGCTTCCCAGTTGTCCACTCCCGGAATGAACACTGCTGACAGAGCTAACACGTGATTTTCCGCCCATCGGAGAATCCTTGTGGCTTCTGCCATCGCCGTCCTGCTTCTCGTGCCGCCCTGTCGGTTTACATGGGCGACCGCCGTGATGTTGTCTGACTGGATCAGTACCGGCTGGTTTTGAAGCAGGGGTTTTGCCTGACTTAGGGCATTGTAAATTGCCCTTAGTTCCAGAACATTTATGTGTAGGGAAGTCTCCTGACTTGACCATAGTCCTTGGAAGTTTCTTCCCTGTGTGACTGCCCCCCAGCCTCGAAGGCTGGCATCCGTGGTCACCAGGACCCAGTCCTGTATGCCGAATCTGTGGCCCTCTCTGAGATGAGCACTCTGCAGCCACCACAGCAGAAACACCCTGGTCCGTGGAGACAGGGTTATTAGCCGATGCATCTGAAGATGCGATCCGGACCACTTGTCCAACAGGTCCCACTGAAAGGTTCTGGCATGGAACCTGCCGAATGGAATTGCTTCGTAGGAAGCTACCATCTTTCCCAGGACTCGCGTGCAGTGATGCACCGACACCTGTTTTGGTTTCAGGACGCCTCTGACTAGAGATGACAGCTCCTTGGCTTTTTCCTCTGGGAGAAACACTTTTTTCTGGACTGTGTCCAGAATCATCCCCAGGAACAGTAGACGTGTCGCAGGGACCAGCTGTGACTTTGGAATGTTTAGAATCCAGCCGTGCTGTTGTAGCACTTCCCGAGATAGTGCTACCCCGACCAACAACTGCTCCCTGGATCTCGCCTTTATCAGGAGATCGTCCAAGTATGGGATAATTAAAACTCCCTTTTTTCGAAGGAGTATCATCATTTCGGCCATTACCTTGGTAAATACCCTCGGTGCCGTGGACAGGCCGAACGGCAACGTCTGGAATTGGTAATGACAATCCTGTACCACAAATCTGAGGTACTCCTGGTGAGGATGGTAAATGGGGACATGCAGGTAAGCATCCTTGATGTCCAGTGATACCATGTAATCCCACTCTTCCAGGCT
The DNA here is from genome assembly GCF_028390025.1 of Pseudophryne corroboree. Lineage (NCBI taxonomy): Eukaryota > Metazoa > Chordata > Amphibia > Anura > Myobatrachidae > Pseudophryne > Pseudophryne corroboree. The sequence continues at coordinate 186,805,744 of NC_086446.1, read as the reverse complement.
TGCAATAACCGCCCTGAGCGATTCCATCTTGAACTTGAATTTTTTTATATATGTGTTCAAGGATTTAAAATGGGTCTAACCGAACCGTCCGGTTTCGGTACCACAAACATTGTGGAATAGTAACCCCGTCCTTGTTGGAGTAGGGGCACCTTGACTATCACCTGCTGGGAATACAGCTGGTGAATTGCCTCTATCACAGCCTCCCTGCCTGAGGGAGTTGTTGGCAAGGCAGATTTGAGGAAACGGCGGGGGAAATGTCTCGAATTCCAGCCTGTACCCCTGAGATACCACTTGAAGGATCCAGGGATCTACTTGTGAGCGAGCCCACTGATTGCTGAAGTTTTTGAGACGGGCCCCACCGTACCTGGCTCCGCCTGTTGAGCCCCAGCGTCATGCGGCGGACTTAGAAGAAGAAGCGGGGGAGGACTTTTGTTCCTGGGAACTGGCTGTATGCTGCAGCTTTTTTCCCCTACCTCTGCCTCTGGGCAGAAAGGACGCGCCTCTACCCCGCCTGCTCTTTTGGGGACGAAAGGACTGTACCTGATAATACGGTACTTTCTTTGGTTGTGAGGGGACATGTGGTAAAAATGCTGACTTCCCAGCCGTTGCTGTGGACACTAGGTCTGAAAGACCATCCCCGAACAACTCCTCACCCTTATAAGGCAAAACTTCCATGTGCCTTTTAGAGTCTGCATCACCTGTCCACTGCCGAGTCCATAACCCTCTCCTGGCAGAAATGGACAGTGCACTTATTTTAGATGCCAGCCGGCAAATATCCCTCTGTGCATCTCTCATGTATAAGACAGCGTCTTTAATATGCTCTATGTTTAGCAATATAGTGTCCCTGTCTAGGGTGTCAATGTTTTCTGACAGGGAATCTGACCACGCAGCTGCAGCACTGCACATCCATGCTGAAGCAATAGCTGGTCTCAGTATAATACCAGTGTGTGTATATATAGCCTTCAGGAGAGCCTCCTGCTTTCTATCAGCAGGCTCCTTCAGGGCGGCCGTAACCGGAGACGGTAGTGCCACCTTTTTTGATAAGCGTGTAAGCGCTTTATCCACCTTAGGGGGTGTTTCCCAACGTGACCTATCCTCTGGCGGGAAAGGGTACGCCATTAGTAACTTTTGAGAAATTACCAATTTTTTATCTGGGCAAGCCCACGCTACTTCACACACTTCATTTAATTCTTCAGAAGGGGCAAAAACTACTGGGAGTTTTTTCTCTCCAAACATAATACCCTTTTTTGTGGTACCTGGGGTCACATCAGAAATGTGTAAAACATTTTTCATTGCCTCAATCATGTAACGAGTGGCCCTACTGGACATAACATTAGTCTCTTCGTCGTCGACACTGGTATCAGTATCCGTGTCGACATCTGTGTCTGCCATCTGAGGTAGCGGGCGTTTTAGAGCACCTGATGGCCTTTGAGACGTCTGGGCAGGCACGAGCTGAGAAGCCGGCTGTCCCGCATTTGGCATGTCATCAAATTTTTTATGTAAGGAGTCGACACTTTCACGTAATTCCTTCCACAAGTCCATCCACTCAGGTGTCTGCCCCGCAGGGGGTGACAACACATTTACAGGCATTTGCTCCGCCTCCACATAAGTCTCCTCATCAAACATGTCGACACAGCCGTACCGACACACCGCACACACACAGGGAATGCTCTGACAGGAGACAGGACCCCACAAAGCCCTTTGGGGAGACAGAGAGTATGCCAGCACACACCAGAGCGCTATATAATACAGGGATTAACTAAATTATATCCCCTTATAGCTGCTATATATGTATATTGCGCCTAAATTTAGTGCCCCCAATCTCTTTTTTACCCTTCTGTAGTGTAGACTGCAGGGGAGAGCCAGGGAGCTTCCTTCCAGCGGAGCTGTGAGGGAGAAATGGCGCCAGTGTGCTGAGGGAGATAGCTCCGCCCCTTTTTTGGCTGACTTTTCTCCCGCTTTTTTATGGATTCTGGCAGGGGTATTTATCACATATATAGCCTCTGGGGCTATATATTGTGATGATTTTGCCAGGCAAGGTGTTTATATTGCTGCCCAGGGCGCCCCTTCCCCAGCGCCCTGCACCCATCAGTGACCGCAGTGTGAGGTGTGCAAGAGGAGCGATGGCGCACAGCTGCAGTGCTGTGCGCTACCTTGTTGAAGACAGGAGTCTTCTGCCGCCGATTTTCCGGATCATCTTCTCGCTACTGGCTCTGTAAGGGGGCCGGCGGCGCGGCTCCTGGACCGAACATCAATGGCCGGTTCCATGCGGTCGATCCCTCTGGAGCTAATAGTGTCCAGTAGCCTAAGAAGCCCAAGCTACCACCAGTTAGGTAGGTTCGCTTCTTCTCCCCTTAGTCCCTCGCTGCAGTGAGTCTGTTGCCAGCAGATCTCACTGTAAAATAAAAAACCTAAAATATACTCTCTCTCTCTAGGAGTTTAGGAGAGCCCCTAGTGTGCATCCAGCTCAGCCGGGCACAAGATTCTAACTGAGGTCTGGGGGAGGGTCATAGTGGGAGGAGCCAGTGCACACCAGTTAGTCCTAAAGCTTTCTTAGTTGTGCCCAGTCTCCTGCGGAGCCGCTATTCCCCATGGTCCTTACGGAGTCCCAGCATCCACTCAGGACGTTAGAGAAAAAACATTTGTCTATCTTTTTTATGTCGACCATTTCCATGTCGACCTTTTGACCATGTCGACCTTTTGACCTGTCGACCTTTTCCATGTCGACCTTTTGACCCTGTCGACCTAATGTCTGTCTAATATATGGTGTCTATCTATTGACTGTCTAACTAGACACTGTCTATCTATCAAACGGATAGGCCCCCCTGCGCCCTGCACCCATACAGTGACCGGAGTGTGTGAGGTGTGTGGAGCAATGACGCACAGGTGCGGTGCTGTGCGTTACCTCAGTGAAGCCGCTGAAGGCTTCTGCCGCCTGAGACGTCTTCTTGCTTCTGTTCTTCTGGCTCTGTGAGGAGAACGGCGGCGTGGCTCCGGGGGTGGACGCCCAGGACGAACCTGTGTTCACCCCCTCTGGAGCCAATGGTGTCCAGTAGCCGAGGAAGCAGATCCTATCATTTAAGTAGGTCTGCTCCTCTCTCCCCAGTCCCTCGATGCAGGGAGCCTGTTGCCAGCAGTGCTCCCTGTAAAAATAGAAAAATCCAAACAAAAATGCTTTCTAATGCAAAGAACTCAGGAGAGCTCCTTGCAGTGCGCCCATCTTCCTCTGGGCACAGTGTAAAACTGAGGTCTGGAGGAGGGACATAGAGGGAGGAGCCAGTGCACACCCAGCATCCAAAGCTTTCTTAAAGTGCCCTATCTCCTGCGGAGCTGGTCTATTCCCCATGGTCCTTACGGAGTCCCCAGCATCCTCTAGGACGTTAGAGAAAATTAGTTACAGCATGTTAATTTACACCCAGTAATAACAGTTGGTGCCGACAGGTTCACCCACATACTACTGTGTCTCCCACAGTGTTTACTTTTAAAAAGCATACAACTACCGGTCTGCTAACACTGCCTCTACTGAATCAAGTATCAACAGGAGTCGGCGATGCCGACAGAGAGATTCCCATAACTGTTTGGAACAGAGCACTCACACATGTCGAAACATGTGCCCTAAAGCTATAGTGGGTATATCTGAAAGGGAAACCACAGACACATATGGACAACACAATGACTACACCTCCATTATCCAAGATAATAAGAATTTACTCACCGGTAATTCTATTTCTCGTAGTCCGTAGTGGATGCTGGGACTCCGTAAGGACCATGGGGAATAGCGGCTCCGCAGGAGACTGGTCACAACTAAAAGAAAGCTTTAGACTACTGGTGTGCACTGGCTCCTCCCACTATGACCCTCCTCCAAGCCTCAGTTAGGATACTGTGCCCGGAAGAGCTGACACAATAAGGAAGGATTTTGAATCCCGGGTAAGACTCATACCAGCCACACCAATCACACCGTATAACTCGTGATACAATACCCAGTTAACAGCATGATAACAACTGAGCCTCTCAACAGATGGCTCAACAATAACCCTTTAGTTAAACAATAACTATATACAAGTATTGCAGACAATCCGCACTTGGGATGGGCGCCCAGCATCCACTACGGACTACGAGAAATAGAATTACCGGTGAGTAAATTCTTATTTTCTCTGACGTCCTAAGTGGATGCTGGGACTCCGTAAGGACCATGGGGATTATACCAAAGCTCCCAAACGGGCGGGAGAGTGCGGATGACTCTGCAGCACCGAACGGGCAAACTCTAGGTCCTCCTCAGCCAGGGTGTCAAACTTATAGAATTTTGCAAACGTGTTTGACCCCGACCAAGTAGCTGCTCGGCAAAGTTGAAGAGCCGAGACCCCTCGGGCAGCCGCCCAAGAAGAGCCCACCTTCCTCGTGGAAAGGGCTTTCACTGATTTAGGATGCGGCAGTCCAGCCGCAGAATGTGCAAGCTGAATCGTACTACAGATCTAGCGAGCAATAGTCTGCTTTGAAGCAGGTGCACCCAACTTGTTGGGCGCATACAGGATAAATAGCGAGTCAGTTTTTCTGACTCCAGCTGTCCTGGAAACATAAATTATCAGGGCCCTGACTACGTCCAAAAACTTGGAAGCCTCCAAGTCTTTAGTAGCCGCGGGCACCACGATAGGTTGGTTCAGATGAAAGGCTGATACCACCTTAGGGAGAAATTGGGGACGAGTCCTCAATTCTGCCCTATCCAAATGGAAAATCAGATAAGGGCTTTTACATGACAAAGCCGCCAATTCTGATACACGCCTGGCCGAAGCCAAGGCCAACAACATGACCACTTTCCACGTGAGATATTTCAATTCCACGGTCTTAAGTGGCTCAAACCAATGTGACTTTAGGAAATCCAACACCACGTTGAGATCCCAAGGTGCCACTGGAGGCACAAAAGGGGGTTGAATATGCAGCACTCCCTTAACAAAAGTTTGAACTTCGGGTAGTGAAGCCAGTTCTCTCTGGAAGAAAATCGATAGAGCCGAAATCTGGACCTTAATGGAACCCAATTTTAGGCCCATAGTCACCCCTGACTGTAGGAAGTGCAGGAAACGGCCCAGCTGAAATTCTTCCGTTGGGGCCTTCCTGGCCTCACACCACGCAACATATTTTCGCCATATGCGGTGATAATGGTTTGCGGTTACTTCTTTCCTAGCTTTAATCAGCGTAGGAATGACTTCCTCCGGAATGCCCTTTTCCTTCAGGATCCGGTGTTCAACCGCCATGCCGTCAAACGTAGCCGCGGTAAGTCTTGGAACAGACAGGGCCCCTGCAGCAGCAGGTCCTGTCTGAGCGGCAGAGGCCATGGGTCCTCTGAGATAATTTCTTGAAGTTCCGGGTACCAAGCTCTTCTTGGTCAATCCGGAACAATGAGTATAGTTCTTACTCCTCTTCTCCTTATTATCCTCAGTACCTTTGGTATGAGAGGAAGAGGAGGGAACACATAAACCGACCGGTACACCCACGGTGTCACTAGAGCGTCCACAGCTATCGCCTGCGGGTCTCTTGACCTGGCGCAATACTTTTCTAGCTTTTTGTTTAGGCGGGACGCCATCATGTCCACCTGTGGCCTTTCCCAACGGTTTACAATCAGTTGGAAGACTTCTGGATGAAGTCCCCACTCTCCCGGGTGGAGGTCGTGCCTGCTGAGGAAGTCTGCTTCCCAGTTGTCCACTCCCGGAATGAACACTGCTGACAGTGCTAACACGTGATTTTCCGCCCATCGGAGAATCCTTGTGGCTTCTGCCATCGCCGTCCTGCTTCTCGTGCCGCCCTGTCGGTTTACATGGGCGGCCGCCGTGATGTTGTCTGACTGGATCAGTACCGGCTGGTTTTGAAGAAGGGGTTTTGCCTGAGTTAGGGCATTGTAAATGGCCCTCAGTTCCAGAATATTTATGTCTCCTGACTTGACCATAGTCCTTGGAAGTTTCTTCCCTGTGTGACTGCCCCCCAGCCTCGAAGGCTGGCATCCGTGGTCACCAGGACCCAGTCCTGTATGCCGAATCTGCGGCCCTCTTGAAGAAGAGCACTCTGCAGCCACCACAGCAGAGACACCCTGGTCCTTGGAGACAGGGTTATCAGCCGATGCATCTGAAGATGCGATCCGGACCACTTGTCCAACAGGTCCCACTGAAAGGTTCTTGCATGGAACCTGCCGAATGGAATTGCTTCGTAGGAAGCTACCATCTTTCCTAGGATCCGCGTGCAGTGATGCACCGACACCTGTTTTGGTTTTAGGAGGCCTCTGACTAGAGATGACAGCTCCTTGGCCTTCTTCTCCGGGAGAAACACTCTCTTCTGTTCTGTGTCCAGAACCATCCCCAGGAACAGTAGACGTGTCGTAGGGACCAGCTGTGACTTTGGAATATTTAGAATCCAGCCGTGCTGTTGTAGCACCTCCCGAGATAGTGCTACCCCGACCAACAACTGCTCCCTGGACCTCGCCTTTATCAGGAGATCGTCTAAGTACGGGATAATTAAAACTCCCTTCTTTCGAAGGAGTATCATCATTTCGGCCATTACCTTGGTAAAGACCCTCGGAGCCGTGGATAGACCGAACAGCAACGTCTGGAATTGGTAATGACAATCCTGTACCACAAATCTGAGGTACTCCTGGTGAGGATGGTAAATGGGGACATGCAGGTAAGCATCCTTGATGTCCAGTGATACCATGTAATCCCCCTCGTCCAGGCTTGCAATAACCGCCCTGAGCGATTCCATCTTGAACTTGAATTTTTTTATATATGTGTTCAAGGATTTCAAATTTAAAATGGGTCTCACCGAACCGTTCGGTTTCGGTACCACAAACATTGTGGAATAGTAACCCCGTCCTTGTTGAAGTAGGGGCACCTTGACTATCACCTGTTGTGAATACAGCTTGTGAATTGCCTGTAACACTGCCTCCCTGCCTGAGGGAGTGGTTGGTAAGGCAGATTTGAGGAAACGGCGGGGGGGAGACGTCTCGAATTCCAGCTTGTACCCCTGAGATACTACTTGAAAGATCCAGGGATCCACCCGTGAGCGAGCCCACTGATTGCTGAAATATTTGAGACGGGCCCCCACCGTACCTGGCTCCGCCTGTGGAGCCCCAGCGTCATGCTGTGGACTTAGAGGAAGCGGGGGAGGACTTTTGCTCCTGGGAACTGGCTGTATGCTGCAGCTTTTTCCCTCTACCTCTGCCTCTGGGCAGAAAGGACGCGCCCCTAACCCGCTTGCCCCTATTGGGCCGAAAGGACTGTACCTGATAATACGGTGCTTTCTTTGGCTGTGAGGGAACATGGGGTAAAAATGTAGACTTCCCAGCTGTTGCTGTGGAAACTAGGTCCGAGAGACCATCCCCGAACAACTCCTCACCCTTATAAGGCAGAACTTCCATGTGCCTTTTAGAATCTGCATCTCCTGTCCACTGCCGAGTCCATAACCCTCTCCTGGCAGAAATGGACATTGCACTTATTTTAGATGCCAGCCGGCAAATATCCCTCTGTGCATCCCTCATGTATAAAAGTGCATCTTTTATATGCTCTACGGTTAGCAATATAGTGTCCCTGTTTAGGGTATCAATATTTTCCGACAGGGAATCTGACCACGCAGCTGCAGCACTGCACATCCATACTGAAGCAATAGCTGGTCTCAGTATAACACCTGTGTGTGTGTATATATAGACTTCAGGATAGCCTCCTGCTTTCTATCAGCAGATTCCTTCAGGGCGGCCGTATCCGGAGACGGTAGTGCCACCTTCTTTGACAAGCGCGTGAGCGCTTTATCCACCCTAGGGGATGTTTCCCAACGTGACCTATCCTCTGGCGGGAAAGGGTACGCCATTAGTAACCTCTTAGAAATTACCAGTTTCTTATCAGGGGAAGCCCACGCTTCTTCACACACTTCATTTAACTCTTCAGATGGAGGAAAAGCTACTGGTAGTTTTTTCTCTCCAAACATAATACCCTTTTTTGTGGTACCGGGGGTAACATCAGAAATGTGCAACACATTTTTCATTGCCTCAATCATGTAACGTGTGGCCCTATTGGAAGTTACATTAGTCTCATCGTCGTCGACACTGGAGTCAGTATCCGTGTCGACATCTGTGTCTGCCATCTGAGGTAGCGGGCGTTTTAGAGCCCCTGATGGCTTTTGAGACGCCTGGGCAGGCACAGGCTGAGAAGCCGGCTGTCCCACATTTGGTATGTCATGTAACCTTTTATGCAAGGAGTCGACACTGTCGCGTAATTCCTTCCACAGCACCATCCACTCAGGTGTCGACCCCGCAGGGGGTGACATCACATTTATCGGCATCTGCTCTGCCTCCACATAAGCCTCCTCATCAAACATGTCGACACAGTCGTACCGACACACCGCATACACACAGGGAATACTCTGACAGAGGACAGGACCCCACAAAGCCCTTTGGGGAGACAGAGAGAGTATGCCAGCACACACCAGAGCGCTATATAACACAGGGATCCCACTATAAATGAGTGTTTTTCCCTTATAGCTGCTTATATTATATATACTGCGCCTAAATTTAGTGCCCCCCCTCTCTTTTTTACCCTTATGTAGCTTGACACTGCAGGGGAGAGCCAGGGAGCGTCCTTCCAGCGGAGCTGTGAGGGAAAAATGGCGCCAGTGTGCTGAGGGAGATGGCCCCGCCCCTTTTCTGGCGGACTTCTCCCGCTTTTTCTGGAATTCTGGCAGGGGTATTTTTACACCTATATAACCTTCCTGACTATATATGGTGTAGATTTGCCAGCCAAGGTGTCTTATATTGCCCTCAGGGCGCTGCCCCCCCCCCCCCCCGCCCCCCCCCCCCCCCAGCGCCCTGCACCCATCGGTGCAGTGACCGGAGTGTGAGGTGTGCATGAGGAGCAATGGCGCACAGCTGCAGTGCTGTGCGCTACCTTGTTGAAGACAGAAGTCTTCTGCCGCCGATTTTCCGAAACACTTCTTGCTTCTGGCTCTGTAAGGGGGCCGGCGGCGCGGCTCCGGGAACGAACACCAAGGTCGGGTCCTGCGGTCGATCCCTCTGGAGCTAATGGTGTCCAGTAGCCTAAGAAGCCCAAACTACCACCAGTTAGGTAGGTTCGCTTCTTCTCCCCTTAGTCCCTCGCTGCAGTGAGTCTGTTGCCAGCAGATCTCACTGTAAAATAAAAAACCTAAAATATACTTTCTTTCTAGGAGCTCAGGAGAGCCCCTAGTGTGCATCCAGCTCAGGCAGGCACAAGATTCTAACTGAAGTCTGGAGGAGGGTCATAGTGGGAGGAGCCAGTGCACACCAGTAGTCTAAAGCTTTCTTTTAGTTGTGCCCAGTCTCCTGCGGAGCCGCTATTCCCCATGGTCCTTACGGAGTCCCAGCATCCACTTAGGACGTCAGAGAAAGAATAAAATATGGCACTATATTGCACTAAATCACAGTGCCCCCCTGCTTTGGCGGGGACTGAGGAGAAAATGGCGCTGTATCATGCTGTGAGGGCTAAGCCACGCCCCCTCTCGGCGTGCTGCAGCCCCGCTATTATTTTAGCACTGTAATAATATATACATATAACCAAATAGATTGTGTCCGCCCCCCCCCCCCCGTTTTGCTCCCCATTACTTGCACTGAGAGTGGAGGTCCGGACCATCGTCTCTGCAGCGGCTGTGAAGAGAGAACAATGGCGCTGGTGATCTGTGCGGCTAAGCCCCGCCCCTTCCCCGCGCGCTGTAGTCCCACTTAAATTTGAAATATTTAATACTGGCGGGGGTATCGTACACGGTGCTCAGGCACCAAATATGCCGTTTTGCCAGACAAAATGACCATCAGTAACTTGCTGCCCAGGGCGCTCCCCCCCCCCAGCGCCCTGCGAGTGCCGTTGGTGTGTGGGAGCATGGAGCGCAGCGCGACCGCTGCGCTGTACCTCCGTTACTGAAGTCTTCTGCAGTCACTGAAGTCTTCTTTTCTTCTCATACTCACCCGGCTTCTGACTTCTGGCTTCTGTGAGGGGGGTGACGGCGCGGCTCCGGGAACAAGCAGCTAGGCGCACCAAGTGATCGAACCCTCTGGAGCTAATGGTGTCCAGTAGCCTAAAAAGCAGAGCCTTTGAACTAAGAAGAAGTAGGTCTGACTTCTCTCCCCTCAGTCCCACGAAGCAGAGAGCCTGTAGCCAGCAGGTCTCCCTGAAAATAAAAAACCTAACAAAAGTCTTTCCAGAGAAACTCAGTAGAGCTCCCCTAGTGTATGACCAGTCTCTCCTGGGCACAGAGTCTAACTGAGGTCAGGAGGAGGGGCATAGAGGGAGGAGCCAGTTCACACCCATTCAAAGTCTTATAGTGTGCCCATGTCTCCTGCGGATCCCGTCTATACCCCAAGGCCCTTCCGGAGTCCCCAGTATCCTCTAGGACGTAGGAGAAATTATATTATCCAGAGTTTAAATAAATCCACGATATGAAAACATGGGTGTAGTACTGCTGACCGGCGGTCAGGAGACCGCCGGTCAGCTTACCGACGCCGGGATCCCGGTGGGGAGGGGCGAGTGCAGGAAGCCCCTTGCGGGCTCGGTGGCGACCTGAGGTCGCCACGGGTTCTATTCCCACTCTATGGGTGTCGTGGACACCCACGAGTGGAAATAGTCGCTGTTGGTCGGCATGCTGACCATCGGGATAGTGATCAGTCGGGCTGGTGGAGGAGGTCATGTGACTGTCGGTCAGCTGACCGGCGGTCACATGAATACCACCCTGAAAACATTACTCCCTCATAACCTAAACAGTTTGAGTTACGCTGCTTTTTATGAAATGGCACATTTTAATCTAATTTACCTCTAACAGTTATGGCTTTACTGTATACAGTGTGTACCTCTAATAGTTATGGCTGTACTGTACTGTATATGATGTTGCTGTTTTATATGCTGCCAATTCATATGCTTTTGTTTTTACCTCACAATAGGTTTTTATAACAGTTCCGCTATTTATTATTATTTTACTTTGCATAGCGTCATGCTTATAAATAAAAAATGTGGTTTTAGTGGTTTGCGTTCCACCAATGCAGCGGTGGCCAACCTGTGGCTCTTGAGCCACATGCGGCTCTTTCTTTCTTCAAATGTGGCTCCTAACACACAAAGTCACATGACCACAACAGATCCGATAACCACTGTTCTCTAGAAAAACACGCAGCAGCACTACGGGGACTTAGAACTGAGGGAGCCAGATACTAGAGATGAGACACCCACCAGCAAACAGAGGACACATGAGGGGCTGTTGCAATGGCATGAATTGGGGGAAGTTGAAGTGACCCATGAGGGTGCTGGCTGAAGTGACAGGAGGGTGCTGGTTGGAGTGACACATGGGGGAGCTTAAGTGTATTATGTGAATCTGGATTTTTCAATATATTTTATGTGGATCTGGCATTTAAAATTATTTTTTTTGTGGAAGTGGCCTTTTCAATGTATTTTATGTTGGATCTGGCTTTTTCAATGTATTTTATAAGAGGCGTGGCCTAGAAGGCACAAGGCCACACCCCATTTTTGCATGTGCGCCTTCGGCTTGATGTCGACTCTTTGACGTACCTAACACTTTTTTTTTTGTCTCTTTGTCTCTGACTGGTTGGCCACCCCTGCACCAATGGAACACAAACAAGAAGTAAGGATTATTTCCGGTTTTATATTTTTGTAAATGTTTCATGCATCTTTAAATGCACCTCAGTTATTCCACCACACTTTGTTTCCTATGTACTCCCAAATGAGCGTGCCTTTATTTCACATTTCCAGATACTTTATCATACTCCATTCAAATTCAGTATCAGTGGCGGTTCTTGCCACGGGCAAGCGGTACTTTTGCCCGGGGCGCCGCCATCCGGAGGGCGCCGCACCAGGGCAAGATCCGCCACTGTGCCCCCCGTAGTGCCCTGCTGTGCCCCCCCGCTTTGAAGGGAACCAGACGCGTAGCGTCTAGTTTCCCTTCATGGAGAGGACCTTAGTTGTGCGGTGCGCGATGACGTCATCGCGCACCGCACAGCAAAGGTCCTCTCCATGAAGGGAAACTAGACGCTACGGTCTAGTTTCCCTTCGTCTAGAGGACCTTTGCTGTGCGATGCGCGATGACGTCATCGCGCACCGCACAGCATAGTGGCACAGACACTAGGGGTCATAATTGACCTCTAGTGTCTATGCTGTTCTATGGGAGAGACGTAATAACGTCTCTCCCATAGATCGAAGAGAACAGAAGAGAGGAGGAGAGGAGAAGAGCGGCGCCGCCGGCGGAGGGGGTCTGGATCAGGAACGGGGATGGTAAGTATACTTTTTATTTATTTTTATTTTTTCTTTCAGCGCGCTGACCACGCCCCCAATCGAAGCCACGCCCCCCATATTTTGCCCGGGGCGCCACAAATCATAGAACCGGCCCTGTTCAGTATATATGTATTTGAATTAATAATATGCTCTATCATGCAATAGAATTTATATTTGGAGCCTTAATTGAGTCATATTGTCTTTTCCCGGTGTAGAACGCATATCGGAAGTGTGCGTTACTTACGGTATAGTGTGAATGGAACACCTACACATATCTCCAAACATTTGGACACTAGAAAATGGGACCCAAAAAGGAGGCATGGCCCTGCTGCACGTCCCCCGTACTCATCATTTTGGGGGCATTCCCAGCGCTTCCATCTCTGCAGAGTTTAGACACACACAGCATTAAGGGACTATCAAGGCTCAAACAAACGCCGTCACAACATTCTTCCCCCCCCCCCCCCCCCATCTCAGGACACTGCAGCCCACAGGTGGGACAGTGTACAAAAAACAGGACTGTCCCGCTGGAAACAGAGTGGTTGGGAGGTATGCATACCAGAAGGTTAGACCATCCAGCTCAATATAGTCTGACACTAGAAATCAAATTGTCCCTACTCTCGCTATATCTTACACTAAAATACTAGAGGCTCAATATTTTCCCTTCTAATATCTAGAAAAATTTTATTGTCCCGTTACCATGGTAACCCGGTAAAGACCTGAAGAAACTAGTTTTATATAGATCATATTTATTCTCATGATGAAAACAAATAGAGTACAGCTTTTCTTTAAGTGTATTTATAAATACAAACACTTCTAGGGATCAAACACCCACAATACTATATTTAGCAGAAGACACATCCGAACAAGCACCATTATCTTTAAAAAGACATTCTAATGTTGATAAACATTGGTGTGGTGGTATAAAACTCATGGGGGTATATTCAATTAGCAGCGATAACGGACTTTTCCCGCGAAACGCAATTACAGCCTATTCAATTTTCCGGGAAAATTTATCGGTGATCATTTTTTCACTAATTTCACTTCACCTACTCTGAAGCAGGTAAAAAGTTGGTAAAAGTCACTATTTTAAGGTAAAAATGTTTGGATATGGTACAGAACTCCTGGGACACCCCCCCTTAATGACTAATTAGGCACGTTGAGGTTTTTAATTATTTTTAATTGGCCAATAATGACATGTCATTTTTGGGGTGAAAAAGTACAAAGTGATGGAAATTGGGGTTCAAGGTATGGGACAGGTATATTGGGGTGCTTTATGAGTGGGACAGGTGTTTTTAGGCTTGCAGATGGGAGTAATCGGTCTGTTTCCACTTTTTTTTTTTTTAAAGTACCCTAAAATGATACCCATTTTCATGTACCCCAAATTTAATGAGCATTTATTTTGCTCAAAAAAACTTATCATTTTTTTGCATTTTTAAAAAAAAATGCATATAACAGCCATTTCACACAATTTAAGTCCCCAAAAACTCTGATCTCTAATACACTACTCTTCTGTTTTCCTATGTTAGTTTAGCATTTTTTGGGGTACAGGCTGATTTCCCCATTTTCACCTGCACTTTTCACTGCAAGAATTTTCACGTGAAACCCGTTTGGAATTAAATAGGTCAAAAAACGGGAGAAAAATTGCCGCGAATTTGCGGATATTTGAATACCCTAGATGGTGTGTACACAGTGAGATATTTTCTTACGATCTTGACTATACAGCCAAACTGTTAGAGCAGATCGCAATGTGAGTCACCTTGCGATCCAGATTCGATGCACGGTCAGCATCGCAAGCCTTTATAGACTGTACAGACAAGTAAATTTTGTCTCTCTCTATAGAAGAGATAATCAAAATTGACACTTAGCCAAAATCGCACATAAGTCAGTATCGCAAGCAGTCATTATGTGCTTGCTATGCCGACCTAGCCCGTCGCATAGTGAGAATCAGGCATAGCCCAAATCTCACCGTGTGTATGGGCCTTTAATCTTTATTCCATGTGACTCAACATATAAAGGTATCTTTAGCCTTCTACAGATGATATGGTCAAATCCGGAGTCTATATCATCTGTATAAGGTTAAAAATAAGAATTTACTTACCGATAATTCTATTTCTCGTAGTCCGTAGTGGATGCTGGGGACTCCGTAAGGACCATGGGGGGGATAGCGGCTCCGCAGGAGACTGGGCACATCTAAAGAAAGCTTTAGGACTATCTGGTGTGCACTGGCTCCTCCCCCTATGACCCTCCTCCAAGCCTCAGTTAGGATACTGTGCCCGGACGAGCGTACACAATAAGGAAGGATTTTGAATCCCGGGTAAGACTCATACCAGCCACACCAATCACACTGTACAACTTGTGATCTGAACCCAGTTAACAGCATGATAACAGAGGAGCCTCTAGAAAAGATGGCTCACTACAGCAATAACCCGATTTTTTGGTAACAATAACTATGTACCAGTATTGCAGACAATCCGCACTTGGGATGGGCGCCCAGCATCCACTACGGACTACGAGAAATAGAATTATCGGTAAGTAAATTCTTATTTTCTCTAACGTCCTAAGTGGATGCTGGGGACTCCGTAAGGACCATGGGGATTATACCAAAGCTCCCAAACGGGCGGGAGAGTGCGGATGACTCTGCAGCACCAATTGAGAGAACTCCAGGTCCTCCTCAGCCAGGGTATCAATTTTGTAGAATTTTACAAACGTATTTGCTCCTGACCAAGTAGCTGCTCGGCAAAGTTGTAAAGCCAAGACCCCTCGGGCAGCCGCCCAAGATGAGCCCACCTTCCTTGTGGAGTGGGCATTTACAGATTTTTGGCTGTGGCAGGCCTGCCACAGAATGTGCAAGCTGAATTGTACTACAAATCCAACGAGCAATAGTCTGCTTAGAAGCAGGAGCACCCAGCTTGTTGGGTGCATACAGGATAAACAGCGAGTCAGATTTTCTGACTCCAGCCGTCCTGGAAACATATATTTTCAGGGCCCTGACAACGTCTAGCAACTTGGAGTCCTCCAAGTCCCTAGTAGCCGCAGGCACCACAATAGGTTGGTTCAGGTGAAACGCTGAAACCACCTTAGGGAGAAACTGAGGACGAGTCCTCAATTCCGCCCTGTCCGAATGGAAAATCAGATAAGGGCTTTTACAGGATAAAGCCGCCAATTCTGACACGCGCCTGGCCCAGGCCAGGGCCAACAGCATGACCACTTTCCATGTGAGATATTTTAACTCCACAGATTTAAGAGGTTCAAACCAATGTGACTTTTGGAACCCAAAAAACTACATTGAGATCCCAAAGTGCCACTGGAGGCACAAAAGGAGGCTGTATATGCAGTACCCCTTTTACAAACGTCTGAACTTCAGGGACTGAAGCTAGTTCTTTTTGGAAGAAAATTGACAGGGCCGAAATTTGAACCTTAATGGACCCCAATTTCAGGCCCATAGACACTCCTGTTTGCAGGAAATGTAGGAATCGACCCAGTTGAATTTCCTCCGTCGGGCCTTACTGGCCTCGCACCACGCAACATATTTTCGCCAAATGCGGTGATAATGTTTTGCGGTTACATCCTTCCTGGCTTTGATCAGGATAGGGATGACTTCATCCGGAATGCCTTTTTTCCTTCAGGATCCGGCGTTCAACCGCCATGCCGTCAAACGCAGCCGCGGTAAGTCCTGGAACAGACAGGGTCCTTGTTGGAGCAGGTCCCTTCTTAGAGGTAGAGGCCAAGGATCCTCCGTGAGCATCTCTTGAAGTTCCGGTTACCAAGTCCTTCTTGGCCAATCCGGAGCCACGAATATAGTGCTTACTCCTCTCCATCTTATCAATCTCAGTACCTTGGGTATGAGAGGCAGAGGAGGGAACACATACACTGACTGGTACACCCACGGTGTTACCAGAGCGTCTACAGCTATTGCCTGAGGGTCCCTTGACCTGGCGCAATACCTGTCGAGTTTTTCCCAACGGTTTATAATCATGTGGAAGACTTCTGGGTGAAGTCCCCACTCTCCCGGGTGGAGGTCGTGCTGAGGAAGTCTGCTTCCCAGTTGTCCACTCCCGGAATGAATACTGCTGACAGTGCTATCACATGATTTTCCGCCCAGCGAAGAATCCTTGCAGCTTCTGCCATTGCCCTCCTGCTTCTTGTGCCACCCTGTCCGTTTACGTGGGTGACTGCCGTGATGTTGTCCGACTGGATCAACACCGGCTGACCTTGAAGCAGAGGTCTTGCTAAGCTTAGAGCATTGTAAATGGCCCTTAGCTTCAGGATATTTATGTGAAGTGATGTCTCCAGGCTTGACCATAAGCCCTGGATATTCCCTTCCCTGTGTGACTGCTCCCCAGCCTCGCAGGCTGGCATCCGTGGTCACCAGGACCCAGTCCTGAATGCCGAATCTGCGGCCCTCTAGAAGATGAGCACTCTGCAACCACCACAGGAGGGACACCCTTGTCCTTGGTGACAGGGTTATCCGCTGATGCATCTGAAGATGCGACCCGGACCATTTGTCCAGCAGGTCCCACTGGAAAGTTCTTGCGTGGAATCTGACGAATGGGATTGCTTCGTAGGAAGCCACCATTTTACCCAGAACCCTTGTGCATTGATGCACTGAGACTTGGCTCGGTTTTAGGAGGTTCCTGACTAGCTCGGATAACTCCCTGTCTTTCCCCTCCGGGAGAAACACCTTTTTCTGGACTGTGTCCAGGATCATCCCTAGGAACAGAAGACAAGTCGTCGGAACCAGCTGCGATTTTGGAATATTGAGAATCCAATCGTGCTGCCGCAACACTACCTGAGATAGTGCTACACCGACCTCCAACTGTTCCCTGGATCTTACCCTTATCAGGGAATCGTCCAAGTAAGGGATAACTAAAATTCCCTTCCTTCGAAGGAATATCATCATTTCGGCCATTACCTTGGTAAAGACCCGGGGTGCCGTGGACCATCCATACGGCAGCGTCTGAACTGATAGTGACAGTTCTGTACCATAAACCTGAGGTACCCTTGGTGAGAAGGGTAAATTTTGACATGAAGGTAAGCATCCTTGATGTCCCGAGACATCATGTAGTCCCCTTCTTCCAGGTTCGCAATCACTGCTCTGAGTGACTCAATCTTGAATTTGAACCTCTGTATGTAAGTGTTCAAAGATTTTAGATTTAGAATCGGTCTCACCGAGCCGTCCGGCTTCGGTACCACAACAGTGTGGAATAATACCCCGTTCCCTGTTGCAGGAGGGGTACCTTGATTATCACCTGCTGGGAATACAGCTTGTGAATGGCTTCCAAAACTGTCTCCCTGTCAGAAGGAGACATTGGTAAAGTCGACTTTAGGAAAACGGCGAGGGGGAGACGTCTCGAATTCTAATTTGTACCCCTGAGATATCACCTGAAGGATCCAGGGGTCTACTTGCGAGTGAGCCCACTGCGCGCTGAAATTCATTGAGACGGGCCACCCACCGTGCCTGATTCTGCTTGTAAAGCCCCAGCGTCATACTGAGGGCTTGGCAGAGGCGGGAGAGGGTTTCTGTTCCTGGGAACTGGCTGATTTCTGCAGCCTTTTTCCTCTCCCTCTGTCACGGGGCAGAAATGAGGAACATTTTGCCCGCTTGTCCACGAAAAGACTGCGCCTGATAATACGGCGTCTTCTCATGTTGAGAGGCGACCTGGGGTACAAACGTGGATATTCCAGCTGTTGCCGTGGCCACCAGGTCTGAAAGACCGACCCCAAATAACTCCTCCCCTTATTAAGGCAATACTTCCAAATGCCGTTTGGAATACGCATCACCTGACCACTGACGTGTCCATAACCCTCTACTGGTAGAAATGGACAACGCACTTAGACTTGATGCCAGTCGGCAAATATTCCGCTGTGCATCACGCATATATAGAAATGCATCTTTTAAATGCTCTATAGGCAAAAATATACTGTCCCTATCTAGGGTATCAATATTTTCAGTCAGGGAATCCGACCACGCCAACCCAGCACTGCACATCCAGGCTGAGGCGATTGCTGGTCGCAGTATAACACCAGTATGTGTGTAAATACATTTTAGGATACCCTCCTGCTTTCTATCAGCAGGATCCTTAAGGGCAGCCATCTCAGGAGAGGGTAGAGCCCTTACAAGCGTGTGAGCGCTTTATCCACCCTAGGGGGTGTTTCCCAACGCACCCTAACCTCTGGCGGGAAAGGATATATTGCCAATAACATTTCAGAAATTATCAGTTGTTATCGGGGGAAAACCACGCATCATCACACACCTCATTTAATTTCTCAGATTCAGGAAAACTACAGGTAGTTTTTCCTCACCGAACATAATACCCCTTTTTGGTGGTACTCGTATTATCAGAAATGTGTAAAACATTTTTTATTGCCTCAATCATGTAACGTGTGGCCTTACTGGAAGTCACATTTGTCTCTTCACCGTCAACACTGGAGTCAGTATCCGTGTCGGCGTCTATATCTGCCATCTGAGGTAACGGGCGCTTTAGAGCCCCTGACGGCCTATGAGACGTCTGGACAGGCACAAGCTGAGTAGCCGGCTGTCTCATGTCAACCACTGTCTTTTATACAGAGCTGACACTGTCACGTAATTCCTTCCAACAGTTCATCCACTCAGGTGTCGACCCCCTAGGGGGTGACATCACTATTACAGGCAATCTGCTCCGTCTCCACATCATTTTTCTCCTCATACATGTCGACACAAACGTACAGACATACAGCACACACACAGGGAATGCTCTGATAGAGGACAGGACCCCACTAGCCCTTTGGGGAGACAGAGGGAGAGTTTGCCAGCACACACCAAAGCGCTACATATATACAGGTATAACCTTATATAAGTGTTTTTCCCCTTATAGCTGCTGTATTGTTAATACTGCGCCTAATTAGTGCCCCCCTCTCTTTTTTAACCCTTTCTGTAGTGTAGTGACTGCAGGGGAGAGCCAGGGGAGCTTCCCTCCAACTGAGCTGTGAGGGAAAATGGCGCCAGTGTGCTGAGGAGATAAGATCCGCCCCTTTTTCGCGGACTTTTCTCCTGCTTTTTTATGGATTCTGGCAGGGGTTAAAATTCATCCATATAGCCCTGGGGGCTATATGTGATGTATTTTCGCCAGCCAAGGTGTTTTTATTGCTGCTCAGGGCGCCCCCCCCTAGCGCCCTGCACCCTCAGTGACCGAAGTGTGCTGAGGAGCAATGGCGCACAGCTGCAGTGCTGTGCGCTACCTTGGTGAAGACAGGATGTCTTCTGCCACCGATTTTCCGGACCTCTTCTGTCTTCTGGCTCTGTAAGGGGGCCGGCGGCGCGGCTCTGGGACCCATCCATGGCTGGGCCTGTGATCGTCCCTCTGGAGCTAATGTCCAGTAGCCTAAGAAGCCCAATCCACTCTGCACGCAGGTGAGTTCGCTTCTTCTCCCCTTAGTCCCTCGATGCAGTGAGCCTGTTGCCAGCAGGTCTCACTGAAAATAAAAAACCTAAACTAAAACTTTCACTAAGAAGCTCAGGAGAGCCCCTAGTGTGCACCCTTCTCGTTCAGGCACAGAGATCTAACTGAGGCTTGGAGGAGGGTCATAGGGGGAGGAGCCAGTGCACACCAGATAGTCCTAAAGCTTTCTTTAGATGTGCCCAGTCTCCTGCGGAGCCGCTATCCCCCCCCATGGTCCTTACGGAGTCCCCAGCATCCACTTAGGACGTTAGAGAAAATACCTTTATATGTTTCGTTCCCATCTGATCTATGTAAGCAGCACACACCCTGAATATTGCTTAGCCGAAGGAGTCTGGGTTGACCTCTACCTAATGTTCATGTAAGGAGTATTCTGAACATCTGTTTTTGATTTGTGTTTTTTTTGCATAAAATATCCCTGGAAGTGGACTTGCATAAGAACTTTCCAGTTTGAAGAGTTTGGACTACCATTTATTTTCTGCGCCATCTGAGGTTTTTTCCAAATCTTCTTTGTGTATATGTTTATATGGTGTGTTAGGTGACACCTGGAGAATACCTGGGTTGGCTGCAGTGAGAGAGCGCAGGAACATATCTTAAATATCAATTTTTCAAGCATGGAATGTGTATTTGAATGACTAGCGTAAGAGACAAATAAACCTTTATGTGTCTTACACAATCATCTATGTAAGCATACATGCACACGCTTATGCCAATACGTACACACATTTAGACTGTGGGGTGTTTTTATATCTGGGAATAAACCACAGATACAGTTATTATGGAGATGCTTTTATGTGCCTACTAACCACAGTGCTCATGGAAGCATTTTTACATAACATCCTGGGTGATAACCTTATAGAATTCACACCTGTATTCAATTAAAAACGGTGAATTCCATTAATTTTATCACATTGATGTTATCTACAAAACACTGAAATCTACTGTATTCAGACCCTTATTTTTCCCCTTTTATACGATGTGGTTCAGAAAGATAATCACATGGTGGGTTCACACACTGGCAGACTTATCGCAGGCAGGGTGTGTACCAGTGATATGGCTGAATGTCGCTCAGACATATCATGTTAATCCTGCAGCACAGCAAACATTGGACAGATGACTGGTAATTGTATATGCACTTACTTATCGTCAGAAAGGTCTGAACCGTTGGTCTAGTGTGTACCCAGCTTAAGAAAACAGGAAGGAAAAAAAAAAGAAAAAAAGAAAAAGGATGACCCTGAGGAAGGATTCATTTCGGTCACTAGCACCAGGTTGAACTTTACCACTATACTATCATATATACTAACAGTGGAGCACAGAATTTCCACAAAGTGCGAATTCATATATCCTTTGACAGAAGAGATTGTGAAGACTGCAGGCACACTGCAGTAATCGGTATTATAAATTGGACTACTGTCCATGGGAACAGTTGAACAAACCATGAAACTAGAGGCACACCAGTGTTTTGGGCTCTTTATCGTGTAGATTCAGAGGGAAGTCACATAGAATGGGGCACAGGATCTACTATTAAGCATATTCCAGTCATTGGTCATTTGTTGCAGGTTGCACACAACAAAGAATATACATAAGTCACAGCTCTGGCATACACACAGCTCTCGAACACAAACAAAAAAGGAAAAATGC
This sequence comes from Pseudophryne corroboree, assembly GCF_028390025.1. Classification (NCBI taxonomy): domain Eukaryota; kingdom Metazoa; phylum Chordata; class Amphibia; order Anura; family Myobatrachidae; genus Pseudophryne; species Pseudophryne corroboree. The sequence goes on along the minus strand of NC_086446.1, from coordinate 186,784,392 downwards.
GTGAGGTGCATTTACACCAGTCAGACAAACAGCAGCTTTCATCAATCTGAGACACGACTATACAGATACAGTAATGATTGTGTACTGTAGTTGTGCCAGTGTTTACGTCAACTCGAAGATGTTGCTGAACATGGATGACTGGTGTCCAATTATCAAATAGTATAGTGGGATTTAATAATTAAAACTAGGAACTCAATCTATAACAATTTGAGTAGAATGTATTGCGTTAAGCAAGATTTCTTTTCACCAACTTACTGTAGGAAACCGGGTGTAGTCTGCAGAAAGTCACATTTTCATATCTGGGGCAAAGTACCAATACAAGAGACCTCACTATAGCCAAACATTGCTGTATTTTTCTTATTTCTGCCTAATGTGAGGAGTGGCCTCCAATTTAACTTTCTGTGACACATGCATACTAGCAATCAAGCTAAAGCAACTGGGTTTGGATCTTTCCAGTTTTCCCAACGATTGGAGCAGCAAGGGACTGCACATTGACTGTAAAAGCATTACTTAATCTACATAATGCCACATATCAAATATAAAGTATTTTCAATAGCACCACATTAGCGCCAAGCAACAAATTTACAAACTACTATACAACTTCAAGCAGGTCAGTTTGTCTCAGCTGCTTATATCTGGAACACCATTTCACTGTTTCGACACCAACTGGTCAATGGAGCGGCAGTACATACGAATCCCAACGTGACCTATGCTTTCCTAAGAGGTGGAGTACCACTTTGAAGTACACTGTTCTAGTGCAATAAATGATATACAAAAAGACACTGAAGAGCAAGACACCGATTTTTATCATTTTTATTACAAGATCGTAGATTGTAGTACAGTTTTCAGGAAGACCATCCCTGGATGCATTAATCCTTCTGTAAAATAAAATACATGAATTTAAGAAGCACGTTACAGATTTTTCTTTTCTTAAACATGCTAATCAAGACAGTCAAGGTTTCTCAACCCGTGTTACACATATCCCTAGGGGCATTTACAACCAGATTTTAAAGTTTCATGAATAAAGGGAGAATTTTAATAATTAAAGATTTGACACATTTATACACGTTAGGGGCTTTTGGCATAAATGAACAGGATATGCTGAAACAAAGGAATACTTGGTACACCTTTGCTACAAGGTAGTAGTCCAAAAAGGTTGAGAAATCTTGATGTTTATAATGCACCGATTAAGTTGATTGCTGATCTTAGAAAAACAAAATAATCACTTGAGATTTGTATAAGAGACAAAATTAAAAAGCTAAAGCAAGTGCAAGGCAGTGTACAAACAGTGATTTCATCCGATTCATTTCTATATCTACAAGCAGCTGTTTGCTAGTATCAACACAACACTGCAGACTATTTGAGGGCAAAAATCAAAATAATGATCTACAGTAGAATAAATGTAATTTCCATGCAGCCATGCTTATAACTATGGAGGTGTACCTGTGAGAACTAGCCCCAAAGCTCACTGAGAAAGGCAAGAACACAGGGTAAGAGAAAACATTAGAAAGTAATTTCACTGAAAACTAATTACAGTACATACAGGTAAAACCATAGAATGAAAAGAAAATCGCCCTCCCCCCATGAAAATTAGGTTACTAATAAAACACAGCATCAAATGTGATTAACAACTGAAAATGTAGTATGAAGAGACATCTACCCATACACACACCAGCATATGGGTGCCTTTTCGAACATAAGTGTTGGAGATAGTCATCACTCTAGCAGTTGCCAAATTAACCTTATGGCCTTCACAATCCCCCAAAGTCACTTGCAAAAATTAGACATCATATCAGCTAAAATAAATGAACATTCTGCATAATAACATCCAAAGTTTGTTACAGGAATCAAAACTATGTACAAGAGGATTTGGAGAAGGAAAGTGTAGAAAAGCAACAAACTCCAATTAAAAGCAGGAAGACTCAAACAAAAAAAGGGCAAGAATTCAAGTGTTTTTGCACGCACTACCATCTGTCTAAAATAACGCAGCGATAACCGTTTTGGCCAATAGATCTCAAGTGATTGGCCACCCATTACATTTTGGGCATGCTGACGAATTGTGCACAAAGAAACTTTTCGCACACTCCAGCTCGCCACCTCAGGAAGGTGTGAGCAGAAAGGTATTGCACCTAGTGGGCAAAATACAGTAGCTCCCTTGGTCGATGTTGTCCAAAAAAAAAAAAAAACACAAGTTAAATTACCTCTGAAATCTGCAAGCTTTTCAAAACTTGTTTTTTTAATTAACAGAAAAAGTCAAATGTGTACTTTATCTTGCTTTTCCAAATGAAAGTACATTTACTTTGCGTTCAATTTGTGTCAAATTTCTGTGATTTTGACACTCCTCACAACACAAAAACCAAGTACCTTGCACTCATCTCATATGCAAATAGGTGGTATTCAATTACAGACGAAGGGGGCGAATTGCCATTGCGTTTAAGTGCTATGAAGGCAGCCCCGATTCGCCCCCTTCACCTACAATTGATCTCAACCAACGGGGTGGAGAGCACCTAATTGAATTACCCCAAAGGTGTCCAAGAAACATTTAAAAATGTTTACTTGAATATGCATAAAAGCAATGTTGTTAATAAAAAGTTTTAAAAAGCAAATCTGCAAGTACAAAACACCATTACAAAACAATAGTGCAAAGTTTAAAGGTTCACTTTTTATGCAAAACATGCAACATTGTTACAGTGTAAAAGTCTGCCTGCCTGGTTTACCATTAGTATCTTAACCCTGCAACTGATATACAGCAGCTGAGATCTAACGTATGGGTACATAACATATATACAACTGGAGTTAATTACCTTTTAATAGAGTCATTTAGAGTTATGCTGGGTACACAGACAAAAAGGGCGACTGGCCATCGCACCTACCGAGCAGGCGATAAGATAAGCTATGTGCACTTACCGATCAGCAGCTCAACAAGTTGGGCATTTAAATTTCTTGCCCACTTGTTAGATCAGTGTCTGTAGTCCCTGTGGGTGTAGTAAGAAATGCCGGCGGCTGGGATCCCGACCGCCAGCATACAAGCAGCTGGGCGAGCGCAAATGAGCCCCTTGCAGGCTTCGCTCGCCATGCTGCAGGCACGGTGGCGCACTAAGATATTTATTCTCTCTCCAGGGGGGTCGTGGACCCCCAAGAGGGAGAATAGTTTTCGGTATGCTGGGTGTCGGGACTCCGGCGCCGGGATCCCAACAGCCGGCATACTGAATACCACCCGTCCCTGCATTAGGCTGGGTGCACATCTCAACAAAGTTGTTCATATATACATCATTATCATAGTAACCAAAAGATATCTTTTCCGAGTATATCGAACAATTAATCTTTTACTCTGTAACCCTTTTGCGCAGTCAGCTGGTTGTCCGTACACACTAGCATATGTAGCCATTGTAGTCATCAGCTGTGCAGTAGGGCCGACCAGATACATCTGAATGTCGTTCAGACATATCTTCTGTACACACAGATGCTCTACGTAGGCAGATTAAGAGTGCAAATCTGCACCTGGGCAAACCATGATGAAACGCAAGGTGTTTTGAGCTTTTATGTACCATCTTGCATTTCACAAACATTGCTTTTTAAAGCTGCCAATCACCCGTGTCATATCCCAGAGCATTTGAAAAACTCTCTCCAATAATATAGTGTGGGATAAACACAGAAGGAAACCATTATAACCTTTAATGAAAGGGTTACAAGATGAAATACAGTAGCTAATAAATTCATAGACATTTTTGTAATTCAAGAAACAACTAAGTAGAAATCAGGACAATTATACCATAAACAAACCGCTCATCTATGTGAAGAGGGCGATGACCAAACTAACCCTTTGGAAATTAAGAAAAAAAAAAAAAAGGAAGATCGAATCCATGGGTTGTGAATTCACCTACCAGGCCAAAAAACAAAACCCCCCTAACACACATAGAAGAATCTACCCTACAACAGCTATTCTATATAAATACACCGTGTTAATGTGTAAACTCTTGCATCAGTTCAATAGTGCTTCAGTATGTCTTAGGAAAACTTGTGTATTCTAAGGAACAATAAACCGAACATATATTATACATATTGTGAGTCTCCTCATAGATATGTGAGGTAAGCAGTTAAAATACCACCCATCGGGATCCCGGCTGTCTCAATACAGACGCCGGGATCCCGACAGGGGTACTATACCGCCCCCAAAATACTGGCGATTCCCCTTCTGTGGGCGTTCACATTGCGCTTGCCCCCTGCCAGCATCGGTTTACTGACTCTGCATCCCGTACCGACCCCATATGTGACGTGTATATAAAGACAGCCCTGTGCCTCCTACCATTTCAATGTTTTCTTGCAGTATCCTTATGATGCATTAAAGGAAGGGCATTGTGCCACATAACTCAGTAATTTAGTTAGTATGCCCACAATATCCTCTGTAGAAAATCCAACATTGAAGCATTTTCTATGGGTATAAGACTTTGGTATAATTTGATAAACTACACTTAACACTTAATATGCTTTACAAGTCCTTTCTTCCATAAACTAGCAAAGAATGATAGTTTGCATATTATAGGCCCTACACACTGGCCGATTTTTTTAAAGATATGAACGATCTCGTTCATAAATGAACGAGAACTCGTTCATATCTTTCAGTGTGGAGGCTCCAGCGATGAACGATGCGCGGCCCCGCGCTCGTTCATCGCTGGTCCCCCGTCAGCTGTGCATGCAGGCCAATATGAATGATCTCGTCCATATTTGCCTGCACTTCAATGCAGCCGGGTGACGGGGGGAGTGAAGAAACTTCACTCCCCCCGTCACTGCCCCTCCGCCGCCGGGTCGCTCATCGGCCGTATCCGCCGTTAGGCAGCAGATCGGCCAGTGTGTAAGGCCCATTAGTCTTATTATTATTATTGTTATTATAATAATACCATCAATTCTAATGTGAGCTATAAAATGAAGCTTAACACTGAGACATGCAGCAGTATGGGGTGCACAAGGTTTCCACAGCGATCACACTCATGCAGTCACTGTACCTGCTGATCATTTCTGAAGGATTCCAAGAAAGTGTGAAACAGAAGAGTAGAGATCATCAACACAGAGAAAAGACACCAAATACTCTATAGCAGTGTTATCCCCACCCCAGTCCTCAAGGAACCCAAACAATGCATGTTTTACAGATCTAGCTGGAACACTGGTGTGTTAACCGACTAACAATAGAACTACAGATGGTACTAATGTTTATTTTTCCAGGGGATACCTTGAAGACGTACTATTAGGGTTCCATGAGGACAGAGTTTGAGATTGACTGCTCTATAGCAAGTGACAGTAACTTGGTTCTACTACAATGCTACAAGCAGTTACACCACAAACCCAGGTGTGTTTTCTCACTGTTCTGGTAAGTGCATTAAAATAAATCATTGATACCAGCATAATGTATTAACTGGTCAGGAAACATGAAAACTTTTATTTTGTTTAAACACTTCAGAATATTTCCTTTAGGCTCTCCATGTATGTAATAAATGTATTCTAATGCACTACTGCAACCAGCTTTGCTGGTTTCTGCCAAGTAACATTCTTACCCATAAGCCTTTGTGGCATTCTCCAACGCTGCAGACAAAGGCTATGTGCAGCAATAGGGGTGTTAGGGGCAGGCAGCTCTGCAAGTGCCAGTCTCCAAGGACAGAAAGAAAGAAAACACAGACCACCAGCAATCCTCCTGGGGACTTTGGTAGATTTCATAAAGTTAACTGTTTGATTGCTGTAGTAATAGCCTGTCATCCTTTCACCATTTACAGATTGTCCTACTCAAACTTGAAATAACCAGCACATTCTCAATATGTTATATGTCTCACTAATCTGACAGCTTCTAGCAAAGCTAACCTATGACCACCTTTACCTTCTGATGTCCAAATGCGCGAGAATGATTGGGATGACAGAGACAGGAGCGGTTATTAGAGTTACATGACTTTAGCAGAGACTCCACTGCCATGTCAGGCGCTTACCTTTTTGCCAGCACCCACGCTTGCTTTGGCTGTACCCCTGACTTTCTTCATTCTGTTCTTCCTTTCTTTGCGCTGTTTCCTGGAAGTCTTCTTCTTCTCATATAGGCCATGCTATAAGGAGAGAACATACATTTTTAAAGCAACAGACTAAAGCAAATGCTCATTACTAGTCCAACAACACTCAAGCCTGAACCTAAGAGCCACTGACAGCTCACCATACTCATTCTAACAACTCAATCTGGTCAGTTACTACAGAGATAAAAGAACAATAGGCATCCAGGGAGAAATAACGCTGTACTCAGGACTGTATGCAACAACTGAGGAAAGCACTCATTAACACCTTATGGAGTATTATGAAACCATAAAGCACATAATGCCAGACATACAAGACTCGAGACTCCTCAGGTACATTTCAATTCTTATCAATGTGCATTTTTGAGCATGCGCACGTGTGGGGTGCGAGGCAAAATTAGCAGCGTTTGTGGCCTACACACGCATCCTTTTGGATAGGGATACCAACACCAAAAAGGAATGCAGTCTAGTCATGAATAGGGAATAGGATAAATTGGAAATTTTCATTCAATTTTTTAGCTGATCCCATGTTTACCAGCCACTGATTACGTTAAAGTAGGAGCAGTTATGCATAATCAAACTTCTCGCAAAAGGACTGCTACAGTGAGAGCCTATCTGTACACAGCCCGTTACCTAGAGGACTGCCAGCTAGCAAATCTTATTTCACCAATTCCACATAGATATAGGAAAAGATACCATACTATATACAGAAGGCACTGTAAACTCCTTTAAGGCTGAAAAAGTGTCAAGTCCAATTACCCTGGCCAGTCTGTGCTTGGGTTCATTTTTCTTTGCGTAGTCTAAGGAATCGTAGATCATGCCAAATCCAGTGGTTTTGCCACCACCAAAGTGAGTCCTGAAACCGAATACAAAGATCACATCTGGGGTAGTCTTGTACATTTTGGCCAGCTTCTCCCTGATTTCAGTCTTAGGAACAGTGGCTTTTCCAGGATGAAGGACATCTATGACCTGCAAAAGTAACACATTAACATTATGACAGCAACAGTCGACAAACAATATAACGGATACTGCGAGACCTATTTTAGGGGGCTTGTGGGTTAAAAAAAAAAAAAAAAAAAAAAAAAAAAAAAAAGGGACAGAGGGGAAGAGAAGGTAGGTGGTGTGGCTAGAACCACCAATGAGAAAAAAGGGAAAGAAAATTATTGCAAAAGGATAAGTACACATTTAAAAAGGGGGAGGGGCAAGCTAAATCAGTTTAGACAAAACACCCATTTTTAAAGTTGTATGCCAGCTATAAACTTTGCTTTCTTAAGATTTGTGTAGTTAACTCAGAACGGATTCATTCTTTCCACATACCATTAACATTAAAAAGGCAAAAATACATCAACTGGGAAATCATAAAAAGCTATACAGATTTGACAAGCGCTACATCAGCATTGGTATGTACACAAGACAATTTAATAAAGGCGATAACTAACAAAATCTCCAAACATACTGGCAGAATTACACTTAGGGGGACATGTACTAAGCAGTGATAAAAGTGGAGAAGTGACCCATGGCAACCAATCAGCGTTGACGTAACATTTAGAATTTGCATACTATAAACGTATACAGAGTAGCTGATTGCTTGCCATGGGCAATCAGCTACTCTGTATACATTTATAGTATGCAAGTTCTAAACGTTACGTCAATGCTGATTGGTTGCTATGGGCCACTTCTCAACTGGCTCATTTCTCCACTTTTATCACTGCTTAGTACAGTGTTTTTCAACCACTGTGCAGTGGCACACTAGTGTGTCCTGAGCAGTCTCCAGATGTGCCGCAATAGAAGCAGAGCCAGGCCTATCAGTGTTTTGCCACTAGTGAGGCCCTGGAACGATCAATACTGGTGGGTTTAGTGGTTGCAGGGCCAGTTCTAATTTTGGGCCGGCCAGTGTTGGGCTCTTCTGGCTTAGGCGTTACCTATGGAGAAGCTGCGACATGACATCCTAGGACACGCAACTGCACCATGCATCACCATTATACTTGAGTGTGCCTTGGCAATATTTAAATCTAGCTCAGTGTGCCGAGAGTTGTAAAAGGTTGAAAATCTCTGGCTTAGTACATGTCCCCCTAAATCTTATTCGTGTTTTTTTGGACTGAATAGAACTGGGAACGTTCTTTACCATTTGCTTTCTCTGGAGAAGTCTGTTGGTCATAAACTTCCGGGTTCTTATGGTGACGCTGTCATTCTGAAAATAAATATATATATTTTGCATCATGGGTTGAAACCACACTTATTTGTATATCCTTCAAATGCATTTGCTGTTACTAAGGCTGGGATTTGTGTTTTAAAACTAATAATTTTTGTACCAGAGGCAGGAAGGGCATGCGCACTATAGGGCTCACTTTAACTTAATAGGTAGCGCAGTGCAGCAAACGCACGTCATAAACAGCAGCTGAGATTTACTCAAAATGCTTTTTCAAAACTGAACAGCAAACATCACACCCTGTGCACAACGTCATGAGTGGGTGAAAAGGTAAAGTTGCTGGATCTCAATGCAGAACCTCTGGTAAACTCCAACTGAATAGTAACACATTAGGAGTATAAATACTATTATGAGCAATAATGGTGTCATTTTTCAGGTGAATGCTGCTAAAAAGCAGAACATTAGGTTACATTATGGGAAAGGTGTATTGCATTGGAAGTGAGGTTTTATATGAGTTACAAGTGGTTTAGCTTGTTTTTACAACTTAATATAAACTTGTTTAAAACCACAAAAACCATCAGGTATTTTATTGTACCCAAAATAATGTAAAGACTTTATTTCCCTGGACACTTGCTAGCTATCATTTGTGTGGCAAAATAAAGGCCTATACTTTGCTCATGACCACTAACATCCTTTTAGGAGGAATTCAATTGTTCGCCAGCAGGTGTTGCTCTGTTCTGGCGCAAACAGCTGCCACTGTCTGCATTTCTGCTAGCTGTATCCTGAAGTGGCAAGCAGATAGGTCACTTCTAGCACACAAGCATCACACCCAGAACTTTAGTGCGGTTTAGCCATTTTATGCAGCACTTCCGGGGCACAACCAGCACGCAAAAAAAACAAAAAAACAATTGAATAGCCCCCCCCCCCCAATCTCCAGTCACTTTAGACAGGCGATTGGGACACAAGTGAATCACCCTGTTTATCTGCTCTTATTTGGGATCAGGATAATTTCTCCACTTTCCTACACTAAACACAGGTCATATGGCGTATAATGAAATAGAAGACATCACCACAATGCCCCAAGACTCGTCATTTACACGTGAATTACACAAATTACTGGGAGCACACGCAATAAGAAAAACAAGCTACGAGTAAAGCGAATATTAAGGGTTCAGGGAAACTAAACTAAACCCACTAAAACTCAATTAAATGCTCAACATGAGAGAAGCAAGAAACCTGCAGAGGGGCCAAGGATAAGACATGGTGCCACACAAGAAGCCAAACACCTTGCTGCCCTATCACAGGACATAGCCTCAGCGCCCAGGCACGGCTGCAGGAGACGGCGCCTGTGGGAGTTATAGCAGAGTCAGGCGTGGGACCCGGAGTCGCTAGGGGCTCAGGCTGCACAGCGCACTAGGCCTCCAGCACCGGAGCTCATACACTGTTATGTATATACCGCTACCCGCGGCTTAGAAATCACCCCACTAGCCATTGCAGAGGTGCCCTGAGAACGTGCTATAATACACCCCTGCCCTCTCCAGATCGGGATGACACAGATAGCCCACAGATTACAGCGGGCTCTCGGGCAGCGGCACTCACCATCTTGGCGGCGTCTCTCAGGGAGGAAGGAAAGAAAGAGCGAGCATCCCGCAGCCAATCATAACGCCGGCAGCTGGGGAAAAGGGCGTTGCTACGTCGTCCAATCAGAAAGCAAGGACTGGATGAGTGAGCGGTCAATCATATGCATAGGCAGTAGGTAGCGTATCTTTTCTAGTGCAGCAGTGGTTCTCAAAGTCAAACTCGGTCCTCAGGACCCCATATAGTTCACGGTTTCCAGGTCACCAGGCAGCTGCACTGTGTATCACCAACTGTCACATTTTACCAGCTGTCACATTTTAAAAATCTACAGGTGACCTGCAAAACATAAACCGTGTGTGGTCCTGAGGACCGAGTTTGAGAACCTGTGCTCTAGTGCCTAACATAATCAGCGTGCAGCCACGGCGCTCCATGACCCCCATAACGGCAGGGTTGTGTGTCATTTACATGATATAGAGAGAAATAATTGTATGTTTTCCATATCAGTATATTAGTAATACACATATAGGGATGCTCCATCCACGAGTAAACGTTTAAGGAGAAGTAAAAAGAGGCAAGCTGTGAGCATCTATGCAGTTGCCACAAATCAGAAACAGTCCTACTGGAAAAAAAGGCAATCAAAATATATTATAATTATTTTTATTATTATTGGTATTACTATTAATTAATTAATTAATTTATTTATTATTATTTTTACTGTAAAATAAAGCTATTGATAGTATAACTGCAGCCTGGCGCTATGCCTGAGGGTGGCGCTGTGCCATCAGCTGCGTGAGGCGCGGTCACTCTTTCCCTCACACCGGGTAGCACTCTATGGTAGAGGTGGCTGGCAGCCGGTCTCCCGGAAGTGATATGTGCAGCAGCAGCATGCCGTGCATGGAGGAGGAGCAGGAGAGCAGTGGAGGGATGTGCTGTATGTGACAGTGGGAGCTAAGGCGGCCTGAGTTGATTTAGTGTGTCGCAATTAGTGCGCCGTGTCATGATGAAGGAGCAATTTAGAGAGACCGATGTGGCTAAAAAGATGTGAGTGGTGTGTGTGTGTTGGGTTGTCCTGTGTGATGGTAACTACACTGCTGTTACGTGTAATGTTGTTACATTGTCCTTATTGGTTTTCATTAGGGACAAGCTGCTCGATAGCTGTGTTTATTTGTATTGTTGTAGCTGAGATGTTAGGAAGCATGCAGCGTTACTATGAGAAAACACAATGTCATTTAATAAATAATGTAAGGGGTAAATAAGTTTATTTTAAGTTTCTGTCCTTTTACATTTTGACACATGGCTAAACAAGTGACAGCGGTGGTTGGGGCACTGGGTTTCTGATCTTTCAGAATACTCAGTTTGTTCCTTATTATTGATTGGTACTGCAGATTATTGTTGTAGTTTTGGTGACCTCTTGCTGTCACTTGTGGTGCATCTGCATAAGTGGCGTGCGGTGAGGTCAGTGGCTGGTGAGGCACTACAGCTATAATGTCCGCCGAATCCTGCCGATGACCCCTACCGCCGCCGAGCCAATGCCCGCTACTGCCTCTGAGACGCTGCCACCGCCAATGGCTTACAAACTCGCCCACCATCAACTGACCCAGCCCTCCTACACTAATTTGCATCTCAGTCAGATGCTGCCTGCCTGCTCATCATACTTGTGATATATTGTATATTTTTATAGAAAGAAAAAAAAAATTAGTGTTTGGGACTGGGAAGGGAGTGGGAGGAGGATATGAATGCAATTTTGTTGTCCAGGGCTTCCATTAACTTAATGGAGAAGGGTCTAAATGGGTTAAAAAATGTAAAAAAAAATGTGTGCGGTCCCTCCTCCTAAGTATAACCAGCCTCGGGCTCTTTGAGCCAGTCCTGGTTGTTTAAATATTGGGAATAAAATTGGACAGGGGTTCCCCGTATTTAGACAACCAGCACCGGGCTCTTAGTCCGGTCCTGGTTCCAAAAATACGGGGGACAAAAGATGTAGGGGTCCCCCGTATTTTTAAAACCAGCACCGGGCTCCACTAGCCAGGGACATAATGCCACAGCCGGGGGACACATTTATGTAGGTCTCTGCGGCCGTGGCATTACCCCCCCAACTAGTCACCCCTGGCCGGGGTTCCCTGGAGGAGTGGAGAACCCTTAAATCAAGCCCCCCCCCCCCCCTCCAGGCACCCAAGGGCCAGGGGTGAAGCCCGAGGCTGTCCCCAGCAGCCCTGGGTGGTGGGTGCCGGGCTGATAGCCATAAGTGTGTAAAACAATGTAAAAAAATTTTTTATTGTTTTTTGTTGTGGAACTACACGGCCCAGCAAGCCTCCCCCGCTTGCTGGTACTTGGAGAACCTCAAGTATCAGCATGCGGGGAAATAACGGTCCCACTGGTACCGGTAGTTCTACAACAACAAAAATACCCAAATAAAAACACAAAACACCCACCTTGAAAGTAAAATTTTTTTCTCTAACGTCCTAGTGGATGCTGGGAACTCCGTAAGGACCGTGGGGAATAGCGGGCTCCGAAGGAGGCTGGGCACTCTAGAAAGATTTATGACTACCTGGTGTGCACTGGCTCCTCCCACTATGACCCTCCTCCAAGCGTCGGTTAGATTTCGTGCCCGGCCGAGGTTGGATGCACACTAGGGGCTCTCCTGAGCCCTTAGAAAGAAAGTTTAGGTTTTTTATTTTCAGTGAGACCTGCTGGCAACAGGCTCACTGCAGCGAGGGACTAAGGGGAGAAGAAGCGAACTCGCCTGCTTGCAGCCGGATTGGGCTTCTTAGGCTACTGGACACCATTAGCTCCAGAGGGATCGACCGCAGGCCAGTCCTTGGTGTTCGGTCCCGGAGCTGCGCCGCCGTCCCCCTTACAGAGCCAGAAGCAAGAAGAGGTCCGGAAAAACGGCGGCAGAAGACATCAGTCTTCACCAAGGTAGCGCACAGCACTGCAGCTGTGCGCCATTGTTCCTCATGCACACTTCACACTCCGGTCACTGAGGGTGCAGGGCGCTTGGGGGGCGCCCTGAGCAGCAATAAAAACACCTTGGCTGGCAAAAATACCACAATATATAGCCCCAGAGGCTATATATGTGGTAATTACCCCTGCCAGAATCCAGAAAAAAGCGGGAGAATAGGCCGCGGAAAAGGGGCGGAGATATCTACCTCAGACACACTGGCGCCATTTCTCCTTCACAGATCCGCTGGAAGGAAGCTCCCTGGCTCTCTCCTGCAGTCTACACTACAGAACAGGGTAAAAACAGAGAGGGGGGGCACTAAATTTAGGCGCAATATATATATAATATAAAAAGCAGCTATAGGGGACATAACTCAGTTAGTCCCTGCATTATATAGCGCTCTGGTGTGTGCTGGCATACTCTCACTCTGTCCCCCCAAAGGGCTTTTGTGGGTCCTGTCCTCATTCGGAGCATTCCTTGTGTGTGTGCGGTGTGTCGGTACGGCTGTGTCGACATGTTTGATGAGGATAATGATGTGGAGGCGGAGCAGATGCCTTTAGAAGGGATGTCACCCCCTGCGGGGCAGACACCTGAGTGGATGGGCTTATGGAAAGTAATGAGTGCACGTATAGACTCCTTATATAAGAAAATCGACGACATGCCAAATGTGGGACAGCCGACTTCTCAGATCGTGCCTGCCCAGGCGTCGCATGGGTCGTCAGGGGCTCTAAAACGCCCGCTACCTCAAGCAGACCCAGATGTCGACACTGATACTGACACCAGTGTCGACGACGATGAGTCTAACCTGATGCCCACTAAGGCCATTCACTGCATGATTGAGGCAATGAAAGAGGTGTTACACATTTCTGATATAAATACAGGTACCACTAAAAAGGGTATTATGTTTGGGGAGAAAAAACTACCCGTAGTTTTTCCCCCATCAGATAAATTAAATGAAGTGTGTGAAGAAGCGTGGGCTTTCCCTGATAAAAAATTGGTAATTCCTAAGAAGGTACTAATGGCGTTCCCTTTCCCGCCAGAGGATAGGTCACGTTGGGAAACACCTCCTAGGGTGGATAAAGCGCTCACACGTTTGTCTAAAAAGGTGGCACTACCGTCTCCGGATACGGCCGCCCTCAAGGAACCTGCTGATAGAAAGCAGGAGGCGATCCTGAAGTCTGTATATACACACACAGGCATTATACTTAGGCCAGCTATTGCGTCAGCTTGGATGTGCAGTGCTGCCGCTGCATGGTCAGATAAACTGTCAGAAAATATTGACACATTAGACAGAGACACGATCCTGTTAACCATAGACCATATAAAAGACTCAGTCTTATATATGAGAGATGCACAAAGGGAAATCTGCCGACTGGCATCTTAAAGTAAGTGCATTGTCCATTTCTGCTAGGAGAGGCTTATGGACTCGCCAGTGGACAGGAGATGCAGATTCAAAAAAGCACATGGAAGTGTTACCATATAAGGGTGAGGAATTATTTGGGGATGGTCTCTCGGACCTAGTTTCCACAGCAACGTCTGGGAAGTCAGCATTTTTACCCCATGTCCCCTCACAGCCTAAGAAGGCGCTGTTTTATCAGGTTCAGTCCTTTCGGACCCAGAAAAACAGGCGTGGAAAAGGCGGGTCCTTTCTGTCCAGAGGCAGAGGTAGGGGAAAAAGGCTGCAACAAACAGCAGGTTCCCAGGAGCAAAAGTCCTCCCCCGCTTCTTCTTCCAAGTCCGCCGCATGACGGTGGGGCTCCACAAGCGGAGCCAGGTACGGTGGGGGGTCGCCTCAAAAATTTCAGCGATCAGTGGGTTCGCTCACAGGTGGATCCCTGGATCCTGCAAATAGTATCTATGGGGTATCTCAGGGGTACAAGCTGGAATTCGAGGCGTCCCCACCCCACCGGTTCCTAAAATCTACCTTGCCGATTGCTCCCTCAGACAGAGAGGCGGTGCTAGCGGCAATTCACAAGCTGTATTCCCAGCAGGTGATAATCAAGGTACCCCTACTTCAACAAGGCCACGGTTATTATTCCACACTATTTGTGGTACCGAAACCGGACGGTTCGGTGAGACCCATTCTAAATTTGAAATCCTTGAACACGTACATAAAGAAATTCAAGTTCAAGATGGAATCGCTCAGGGCGGTTATTGCAAGCCTGGACGAGGGGGATTACATGGTATCCCTGGACATCAAGGATGCTTACTTGCATGTCCCCATTTACCATCCTCACCAGGAGTACCTCAGATTTGTGGTACAGGATTGCCATTACCAATTCCAGACGCTGCCGTTTGGACTGTCCACGGCACCGAGGGTATTTACCAAGGTTATGGCGGAAATGATGATACTCCTTCGAAGAAAGGGAGTTTTAATTATCCCGTACTTGGACGATCTCCTAATAAAAGCGAGGTCCAAGGAACAGTTGTTGGTGGGAGTAGCACTATCTCAGGAGGTGCTGCACCAGCACGGCTGGATTCTGAATATCCCAAAGTCACAGCTGGTTCCGACGACACGGCTACTGTTCCTGGGTATGATTCTGGATACAGTCCAGAAGAAAGTGTTTCTCCCGGAGGAGAAAGCCAGGGAGTTGTCATCTCTAGTCAGAGACCTCCTGAAACCAAAACAGGTATCAGTGCATCGCTGCACACAGGTCCTGGGAAAGATGGTAGCTTCTTACGAAGCAATTCCCTTCGGCAGGTTCCATGCCAGAATCTTTCAGTGGGACCTGTTGGACCAGTGGTCCGGATCGCATCTTCAGATGCATCGCTTAATAACCCTGTCTCCAAGAACCAGGGTGTCTCTACTGTGGTAGCTGCAGAGTGCCCATCTTCTAGAGGGCCGCAGGTTCGGAATACAGGACTGGGTCCTGGTGACCACGGATGCCAGCCTTCGAGGCTGGGGGGCAGTCATACAGGGAAGAAACTTCCAAGGACTATGGTCGAGTCAGGAGACTTCCCTTCACAAAATATTCTGGAACTAAGGGCCATCTACAATGCCCTAAGTCGAGCAAAAGCCCTGCTCCTACACCAGCCGGTGCTGATCCAGTCGGACAACATCACGGCAGTCGCCCATGTAAATCGACAGGGCGGCACAAGAAGCAGGATGGCGATGGCAGAAGCCACAAAAATTCTCCGATGGGCGGAGAATCATGTACTAGCACTGTCAGCAGTGTTCATTCCGGGAGTGGACAACTGGGAAGCAGACTTCCTCAGCAGACACGACCTCCACCCGGGGGAGTGGGCACTTCACCAAGAAGTCTTCCAGATGCTGGTAAACCGTTGGGAAAAACCACAGGTGGACATGATGGCGTCCCGTCTCAACAAAAAGTTAAAAAGATATTACGCCAGGTCAAGGGACCCTCAGGCGATAGCTGTGGACGCTCTAGTGACACCGTGGGTGTACCAGTCGGTTTATGTGTTCCCTCCTCTGCCTCTCATTCCAAAGGTATTGAGAATAATAAGAAAGCGAGGAGTAAACACAATTCTTGTGGTTCCGGATTGGCCAAGACGAGCGTGGTACCCGGAACTTCAAGAGATGCTCTCAGAGGACCCGTGGCCTCTACCGCTCAGACAGGACCTGATACAGCAGGGGCCCTGTCTGTTCCAAGACTTACCGCGGCTGCGTTTGACGGCATGGCGGTTGAACACCGGATCCTAAAGGAAAAGGGTATTCCGGAAGAAGTCATTCCTACGCTTATTGAGGCCAGGAAAGATGTTACGGCAACGCATTATCACCGCATATGGCGAAAATATGTTGCATGGTGCGAGGCCAATAAGGCCCCAACAGAGGAATTTCAACTAGGTCAATTTCTGCATTTCTTGCAAGCAGGAGTGGATATGGGCCTAAAACTAGGCTCCATTAAAGTACAGATCTCGGCTCTGTCGATTTTCTTTCAAAAAGAACTAGCTTCAGTACCTGAAGTTCAGACTTTTGTAAAAGGAGTGCTGCATATTCAGCCCCCGTTTGTGCCTCCAGTGGCACCTTGGGATCTCAACGTGATGTTGAGTTTCTTAAAATCACATTGGTTTGAGCCACTAAAAACCGTGGATCTGAAATATCTCACGTGGAAAGTGGTCATGTTATTAGCCTTGGCTTCAGCCAGGCGAGTGTCAGAATTGGCGGCTTTATCATGTAAAAGCCCTTATCTGATTTTCCATATGGATAGGGCAGAGTTGAGGACTCGTCCCCAATTTCTCCCTAAGGTGGTGTCAGCGTTTCTCCTGAACCAGCCTATTGTGGTGCCGGCGGCTACTAGTGAATTGGAGGACTCCAAGTTGCTAGACGTTGTCAGGGCCCTGAAAATATATGTTTCCAGGACGGCTGGAGTCAGATAATCTGACTCGCTGTTTATCCTGTATGCACCCAACAAGCTGGGTGCTCCTGCTTCTAAGCAGTCTATTGCTCGCTGGATTTGTAGTACAATTCAGCTTGCACATTCTGTGGCAGGCATACCACAGCCAAAATCTGTAAATGCCCATTCCACAAGGAAGGTGGGCTCATCTTGGGCGGCTGCCCGAGGGGTCTCGGCTTTACAACTTTGCCGAGCAGCTACTTGGTCAGGGGCAAACACGTTTGCAAAATTCTACAAATTTGATACCCTGGCTGAGGAGGACCTGGAGTTCTCTCATTCGGTGCTACAGAGTCATCCGCACTCTCCCGCCCGTTTGGGAGCTTTGGTATAATCCCCATGGTCCTTACGGAGTTCCCAGCATCCACTAGGACGTTAGAGAAAATAAGAATTTACTCACCGGTAATTCTATTTCTCGTAGTCCGTAGTGGATGCTGGGCGCCCATCCCAAGTGCGGATTGTCTGCAATACTTGTAAATAGTTATTGTTAACTAAAGGGTTATTGTTGAGCCATCTGTTGAGAGGCTCAGTTATTTTCATACTGTCAAACTGGATATAGTATCACGAGTTGTACGGTGTGATTGGTGTGGCTGGTAAGAGTCTTACCCGGGATTCTAAATCCTTCCTTATTATGTCTGCTCGTCCGGGCACAGTGTCCTAACTGAGGCTTGGAGGAGGGTCATAGTGGGAGGAGCCAGTGCACACCAGGTAGTCATAAATCTTTCTAGAGTGCCCAGCCTCCTTCGGAGCCCGCTATTCCCCATGGTCCTTACGGAGTTCCCAGCATCCACTACGGACTACGAGAAATAGAATTACCGGTGAGTAAATTCTTATTATTAAAACACGCTTACACACTCACATACTTACTACATCCAACGCTGAGAATCACGTCCACTTGTCCATGTAGAATCCAATAGGGGTACCTGTAAAAATGAAAATGATACTTACAAACAATTCAGTGAAGCTCGGTCCTCTTCGTTCCTAAAGTAATCCACAGGTGTAAAAAGAGAGAGGGAGACTGAGACTGCACGTCCCTGATATTGAGTACTGCTAACGAGCAGAGCGGCCGATGGAGCCCGCAGCATGGGGATAGGGCGCTGCTCCTCATCCACCCCATACTCTCATGACAACAAAGCTTGCCACTGCCAGGAGCCGCAACTCAGCCGGGGTGTGCAGGTGGTAAACGGAGAGAAGCTCCCCAAGGAGAAGCGAGCTACCAAAAGGGTCCCACACTTGAGGCGCCGGTTCTTCCAGCTGTAGATCACCGGGTACTCAGTGGCAGATGCTGTCACCAGGTGGTCAGTAGCGGAAGGGAGAGCTCTGAGTCCCTCCCTTGTCCTGCTGCCGCTGTGTGATTGGACCAGCGGATCCAGCACTGGATCCGCTGTCCAATCACATGTGCCTCGCTGGCAGGGGCGTATTTTCCCTGCCAGCGAGGCACTTGTAGAAGTGCTGCTTTCAGTGTTTTTTTTTTTTTAATGGGCTTTTACAGCCCAGTGTTTGGCCCCGCCCCCTGCTCTGTCCCCGTTCCCACTGTCAGCGGGAGGCACTAGCTATCAGTGCCTCCCAAACTAGTTTAATAATCTAAAATGATTAGAGTAATATAAAGAAGATACATATGACACTGAATATGTGTCATATGTATCTTTTTGTATTATTTTAATCATTGATGACAGGGGAGGCACTGCCTCCCCTGACTACACGTCCCTGAAATTCTGCATAAAAGTATCTCTGAAGCAGTGGTTATGATTTATTTGAATAAAACCCACCTACCGCCGGTATGCTGACCGGATCCCCTGCACACTGTACATTGTTCTCGAATAGTGTCACAGAAGTTAGTCTTGCTGCATTCTAGTACTGTGTTCCTGGGTTTTGCTGTGACCTCGTTATTGCCTGATTGTTTATTTTTTTTATGTTGTGCAGGGCTTTGTGGAGAATATTTTATTCACATCGGTACATGTGACTGTGATTGATATGGCAGTTCATGACATTGCATAACTATAAATCCTTAATGGTGGCCTAAATAATGATAATGTCAATATTATCTTAAACCATAAAGCTATACCTCTAAATACACTTTTACCATGGAGCTGCTGCGGCCGCTAGACTTAATACACACGCTACGCACTTTGTACGCTATTTGCGTACAGAGTCCCGTACCTTGTACGGACTTAGCGTACAAACGCCGCGCTGGGTGTACAAAGTACACACAGCGCGCACACACTCTTTATATACTTTAAACCTTGTTAATATTGCAATGCAATGATATTATTACTCACTAAACCTTATGCAGCAAAGCACTGCAATGATGTTACACCTTAAACCTTATGCAGCAAAGCACTGCAATGATGTTACACCTTAAACCTGATGCAGCGCTGACGGTATAAAGTACCCGCAGTGCGTACACACCTTATCAATACACTCTTAAACCTTATACAGTTAGGTAATGTAATACGCTTTAAACCCTAGCAGGGAAAAGAGGACACAATACCGACTTGTAGTTAAACACTGGGCTCCGAAACCTCAGCGTATATATCTGGAAGGGGATAACAATACAATTTATACACTACAATATACAACAGAGTAAAATGGCTACAGTCAATGTACATACGTGAGAATATTTGCTTGCGCAACCTGGTCCAGTCCTCCGCTCATCAGGTAGATAGCGTTCAGAGTCTTCTGACCGGCCAGGCAGCAACAGGCTTTTTATACAATACTTCCATAAACAATATAATGGATACTGTAATCCCTTTTGTCCATTGGACACAGAGATGCATCTTTACATTACAGGAGAGGTCATAGGTTGATTTGAAAAGCTGGGCGATGTCTTTCTCAACTGCTCTTGTGGGTGGTCTCCTCTGGATTCCCGCCGCATACATAATATACAGTAAATACAGTTTATATCTATATTCTACTTCTGCACATAACTATACGCAGGAACATGTGATCTTCCTCTAACCAACACCGGAATGTTACCCTTAAAATACTCTACAGCTGGATACTAGACATCACCTTATAACCTTAGTCTGTCCCTTCCTATCATGCAAAGGCGAATCCCTTAGTCCTGGAATCATTTAAACTGTCGATACTTGCTGATGTGGTGCAGGGGGGCTATGTGTACAATGTGCACTATTTGGATTAAATATGTAATGTTTTGATAACCCTCTATGCGCTCACAAACTCCGCCGTAAATACCCATACCACGCGCAGGACCGCGGGAGCGATCATACGCAAATTGCGGATATGTGCACGCACGGCGGAACAAGTGCACGCGCAGCGGGCATGTGTGTGTTGTTAGTACGTGCTGTGTGTACTACAATATTTTTCGACTTTGACAATAAACAATCCAGGGATGTGTTTGTATATAAAAATAGCGGTACAGCATTGCAAAATGTTGGAGCATTTACAAATTGATCTGATTTGACACTGCATCTGTTTACTGTTTTCATTCATGCTTTTCTAGAAGTCACATCTGTTTTGGGGTGAAGTCTGCAGAGCAGATGAGGCAGCAGGCACATATCCAGGTGGTAAGCAAGAGTCTGTATAGCCAAGACAATAACCATTCACCTCTTCCTTATGGAGTTCTTGATCATCGCATGGTAAGTGAACGTGCAGCAATCAAGTTTTGTCTTCTTCTTGTTTCCAAGTATTATCTAATAAGTCACCAACATAGTATCCTCTATAACAGGCATTCCCAGCCACGGTCCTCAAGGCACACGAACAGTGCAGGTTTTAGTGATATCCAGGCTTCAGCACAGTTGACTTAATTAGTAGCTCAGTTATTTTGATTTAACCATCTGTGCTGCAGCCTGGATATCACTAAAATCTGCACTGTTGGTGTGCCTTGAGGACCGTGGTTGGGAATGCCTGCTCTAGAAGCTTTCTAATAGGTTACTGCTCAGTTAAAAAAACTTTGAGTTCAAGTTATTCCTTGGTACATGGTTTTATATGGAATAATTGCATACCATAATGAGATATCATGGCGATGGGACCCAAGTCTAAGCACAGAATGCATTTATGTTTCATATACACCTTATATACAGCCTGAAGGTCATTTTAGCCAATATTTTTAATAACTTTGTGCATTAAACAAAGTGTGTGTACATTCACACAATTCATTTATGTTTCATATACACCTTATACACACAGCCTGTAGATCATTTAAAACAATATATTTTATAACATTGTGTATTAAACAGTTTGTGTACACTGAGCCATCAGAAAACAAAGGTTTCACTATCTCACTCAAAAAAATTCTGTATTTCGGAATGTTTGGATATGGGATACTCAACCTGTATGTGTGTGTGTGTATGTGTATATATATATATATATATATATATATATATATAATATAATTTTTATTTTTTCAAACACAAGAAGTTGTTTGCATGGCCTGTACTGTATGTAGCATTATTTTCTGTTTTCATCTTTGTTTGATTAATTGAAAAGATAAAATTATGGTGACGTCGGTTATTCCCTTTAGTGGTGCTACTAACATCATTTTGTTTTATAGCTGCTTCCAATAGTTTTCTTGTATGCAGAAAAGCCACAGGGCCCTGCACAATTTCTTCCCTACTATACAGTTGATAAAGGAGCATATGCAGCAAATTGAAGTTTGGAGCTTCATCACCTTCATCTTAATAAAAATTGTGAGACACGTGAAGACTTACATCTCTTGTAAGTCTTCACGTGTCTCCCAGCTACAAACTGAATTGAAATTGGATAAATATAGATAGATATAGAGAGAGAGATAATCTATTCCTACCATTAATGTAGGGAATTACAAAGGGATTTAGTTCCTGTTTAAGCTCTTTCAGAACATATTAAAACATACTGTGAGTGTAATAGGCCCTGTAGGGAGTATTTGCTGAAAGCCAGTGACACTTTGCTATGCCGCCCCAGATGAATGTTCTAATTCATGCATTAAAAGTACTAATACAATTCAAAAGGAGGGATATGTGAATGGTGTTCTTGTCTTTTTTGGTATCCGAACAGCAATGCTGTCTATGTAAAGCTTATAATATTTCTTATTGTTGCAATTTAAATGACATATTGGTTGTGTATGGGAAGTGTTCAGTTTTCACTTTATATTTTGTTTTCATGTTAAATTGGTGGGAAAAGTCCACCTAAACTTGTAACAGACAAAGTATACTTAACATTTCTGCCATCCTTTCTTTGTTTGTCTGCACACAAATGTCTGTTTGTTTTGTGCTCTAGGGTACTAGCGAGAAGGACCGTCCATGTCTGACATGTGGAAAGAACTTGGCTGAATGTCTGGGTCATTATGGTTACCTAGACTTGGAGTTACCGTGCTTTCATGTTGGATATTTCAAGGCTGTCATTGGCATATTACAGGTAAGATGACGCATTAAATACTATTAGGAACTCATGAGATTTGATTGGTCTAGTTACAAGCATAAAAAGTGTAAACTATTTATTAGGCTGATTGTCTCCACTGTGATTCTCTCCCAGATGATCTGTAAGAACTGCTCCCATATCATGCTGACCACAGAGGAGAGAAAGCAATTCTTGGATCACCTGAAGAGGCCGGGGCTCGCTTATCTGCAGAAGAGAGGGTTAAAAAAGAAAGTCTCAGATAAATGCCGCAAGAAGACCGTGTGTCTGTACTGTAAAGCCTTCAATGGTTAGAAAGTAAAGATTGACATGCCTACTTTATAAATTGTGTCTTATATTATGCAGTGGCTCTGGGTTTCTTGGTGCATCTTTTTTTTTGTCTTCCCCATTTGCATACATTTATAAAAAAAAAAATGATCTCGCCCTTACCCCAGTATGTGCTAGAAAATACTAAAGTGATGGCCAATCCCAATATCCCCGGGATTGGAAGCCGGACAATTTTAGGCCGTGGGATTGGCCACCCTAATGGGGAATATACTGGATAAAAGCCACCTCAAGTGCTGTGTGGTCCATTTTGTGCAAGCTGTAAGGATAGGAGCGTGCATCATATTAATGGAGAATAGAATTGTAGAGCTGTATAATGTACTAGTTGTCTCAGTGGTTCTGAGTTGCATATCCCTATTAGGTTTGAATAAACTGTAGGTGAAGTTTATGTTGACATCCAAAGTTTTCTCTTTTAATTCAGGCCCAGTGAAGAAGTGTGGCTTACTCAAAATCATCCACGAAAAGTATAAGGCCACCAAAAAGGTGGTGGACCCTTTGGTGTCTCAGTTCTTGCAGTCCTTTGAAACTGCAATAGAGCACAACAAGGAAGTGGAGGCTCTCTTAGGACGAGCACAGGTGGGTGTATTTGTTATACTGTTCGATCAATTAATCATTGCAGCGTTTCATTTTTTTTATGTTTCCGCTATTGTGTAAATACTTTAAATGGGTTTAAAATGTTTATTTGTTGTCACTTTGAACCTTGTATGAAAGTTTAGCATTTAATTTATTCTTATTAAAACTGAAGGTTGCTGCTAGATTTGCTAAAATGATTGATGTGTTTCTCTAACGTCCTAGTGGATGCTGGGAACTCTGTAAGGACCATGGGGAATAGCGGGCTCCGAAGGAGGCTGGGCACTCTAGAAAGATTTAGGACTACCTGGTGTGCACTGGCTCCTCCCACTATGACCCTCCTCCAAGCCTCAGTTAGATTTCGTGCCCGGCCGAGGTTGGATGCACACTAGGGGCTCTCCTGAGCCCTTAGAAAGAAAGTATAGTTTTAGGTTTTTTATTTTCAGTGAGACCTGCTGGCAACAGGCTCACTGCAGCGAGGGGCTAAGGGGAGAAGAAGCGAACTCGCCTGCTTGCAGCCGGATTGGGCTTCTTAGGCTACTGGACACCATTAGCTCCAGAGGGATCGACTGCAGGCCAGTCCTTGGTGTTCGGTCCCGGAGCCGCGCCGCCGTCCCCCTTACAGAGCCAGAGCAAGAAGAGGTCCGGAAAAACGGTGGCAGAAGACATCAGTCTTCACCAAGGTAGCGCACAGCACTGCAGCTGTGCGCCATTGCTCCTCATGCACACTTCACACTCCGGTCACTGAGGGTGCAGGGCGCTTGGGGGGGGGGGGGGGGGCGCCCTGAGCTGCAATAAAAACACCTTGGCTGGCAAAAATACCACAATATATAGCCCCAGAGGCTATATATGTGGTAAATACCCCTGCCAGAATCCAGAAAAAAGCGGGAGAATAGGCCGCGGAAAAGGGGCGGAGCTATCTCCCTCAGACACACTGGCGCCATTTCTCCTTCACAGATCCGCTGGAAGGAAGCTCCCTGGCTCTCCCCTGCAGTCTACACTTCAGAACAGGGTAAAAACAGAGAGGGGGGGCACTAAATTTGGGCGCAATACATATATATAATATAAAAAGCAGCTATAGGGGACATAACTCAGTTAGTCCCTGCATTATATAGCGCTCTGGTGTGTGCTGGCATACTCTCACTCTGTCCCCCCAAAGGGCTTTTGTGGGTCCTGTCCTCATTCGGAGCATTCCTTGTGTGTGTGCGGTGTGTCGGTACGGCGGTGTCGACATGTTTGATGAGGATAATGATGTGGAGGCGGAGCAGATGCCTTTAGAAGGGATGTCACCCCCTGCGGGGCAGACACCTGAGTGGATGGGCTTATGGAAAGTAATGAGTGCACGTATAGACTCCTTATATAAGAAAATCGACGACATGCCAAATGTGGGACAGCCGACTTCTCAGCTCGTGCCTGCCCAGGCGTCGCATGGGTCGTCAGGGGCTCTAAAACGCCCGCTAACTCAAGCAGACCCAGATGTCGACACTGATACTGACACCAGTGTCGACGACGATGAGTCAAACCTGATGCCCACTAAGGCCATTCACTGTATGATTGAGGCAATGAAAGAGGTGTTAAACATTTCTGATATAACTACTGGTACCACTAAAAAGGGTATTATGTTTGGAGAGAAAAAACTACCCGTAGTTTCTCTGACGTCCTAAGTGGATGCTGGGGACTCCGTAAGGACCATGGGGAATAGCGGCTCCGCAGGAGACAGGGCACAAAAGTAAAAACTTTAGGATCAGGTGGTGTGCACTGGCTCCTCCCCCTATGACCCTCCTCCAAGCCTCAGTTAGGTTTTTGTGCCCGGCCGAGAAGGGTGCAATCTAGGTGGCTCTCCTAAAGAGCTGCTTAGAGTAAAAGTTTTGTTAGGTTTTTTATTTTCAGTGAGTCCTGCTGGCAACAGGCTCACTGCAACGAGGGACTTAGGGGAGAAGAAGTGAACTCACCTGCGTGCAGGATGGATTGGCTTCTTAGGCTACTGGACATTAGCTCCAGAGGGACGATCACAGGTACAGCCTGGATGGGTCACCGGAGCCGCGCCGCCGACCCCCTTGCAGATGCTGAAGAGAGAAGAGGTCCAGAAATCGGCGGCTGAAGACTTCCCAGTCTTCTTAAGGTAGCGCACAGCACGGCAGCTGTGCGCCATTGCTCTCAGCACACTTCACACCAACGGTCACTGAGGGTGCAGGGCGCTGGGGGGGGCGCCCTGGGCAGCAATGAAAGTACCTATGCTGGCTAAAAATACATCACATATAGCCTCTGGGGCTATATGGATGTATTTAACCCCTGCCAGGTTGTCAGAAAAACGGGAGAAGAAGCCCGCCGAAAAGGGGGCGGGGCCTATTCTCCTTAGCACACAGCGCCATTTTCCTACACAGCTCCGCTGCTAGGAAGGCTCCCAGGCTCTCCCCTGCACTGCACTACAGAAACAGGGTTAAAACAGAGAGGGGGGGCATTTTGTGTGGCGATATTATAATATATTAAGATGCTATAAGGGAAAACACTTATATAAGGTTGTCCCTGTATAATTATAGCGTTTTGGTGTGTGCTGGCAAACTCTCCCTCTGTCTCCCCAAAGGGCTAGTGGGGTCCTGTCCTCTATCAGAGCATTCCCTGTGTGTGTGCTGTGTGTCGGTACGTGTGTGTCGACATGTATGAGGACGATGTTGGTGAGGAGGCGGAGCAATTGCCTGTAATGGTGATGTCACTCTCTAGGGAGTCGACACCGGAATGGATGGCTTATTTAGGGAATTACGTGATAATGTCAACACGCTGCAAGGTCGGTTGACGACATGAGACGGCCGGCAAACCAATTAGTACCTGTCCAGGCGTCTCAAACACCGTCAGGGGCTTTAAAACGCCCATTACCTCAGTCGGTCGACACAGACACGGACACTGACTCCAGTGTCGACGGTGAAGAAACAAACGTATTTTCCATTAGGGCCACACGTTACATGTTAAGGGCAATGAAGGAGGTGTTACATATTTCTGATACTACAAGTACCACAAAAAAGGGTATTATGTGGGGTGTGAAAAAACTACCTGTAGTTTTTCCTGAATCAGATAAATTAAATGAAGTGTGTGATGATGCGTGGGTTTCCCCCGATAGAAAATTATTGGCGTTATACCCTTTCCCGCCAGAAGTTAGGGTGCGTTGGGAAACACCCCCTAGGGTGGATAAGGCGCTCACACGCTTATCAAAACAAGTGGCGTTACCGTCTCCAGATACGGCCGCCCTCATGGAGCCAGCTGATAGGAGGCTGGAAAATATCCTAAAAAGTATATACACACATACTGGTGTTATACTGCGACCAGCGATCGCCTCAGCCTGGATGTGCAGCGCTGGGGTGGCTTGGTCGGATTCCCTGACTGAAAATATTGATACCCTTGACAGGGACAGTATTTTATTGACTATAGAGCATTTAAAAGATGCATTTCTATATATGCGAGATGCACAGAGGGATATTTGCACTCTGGCATCAAGAGTAAGTGCGATGTCCATGTCTGCCAGAAGATGTTTATGGACACGACAGTGGTCAGGTGATGCAGATTCCAAACGGCACATGGAAGTATTGCCGTATAAAGGGGAGGAGTTATTTGGGGTCGGTCCATCGGACCTGGTGGCCACGGCAACAACTGGAAAATCCACCTTTTTTACCCCAAGTCACATCTCAGCAGAAAAAGACACCGTCTTTTCAGCCTCAGTCCTTTCGTCCCCATAAGGGCAAGCGGGCAAAAGGCCAGTCATATCTGCCCAGGGGTAGAGGAAAGGGAAAAAGACTGCAGCAGGCAGCTCCTTCCCAGGAACAGAAGCCCTCCACCGCTTCTGCCAAGTCCTCAGCATGACGCTGGGGCCGTACAAGCGGACTCAGGTGCGGTGGGGGGTCGTCTCAAGAGTTTCAGCGCGCAGTGGGCTCACTCGCAAGTGGACCCCTGGATCCTACAAGTAGTATCCCAGGGGTACAGATTGGAAGTTCGAGACGTCTCCCCCTCGCAGGTTCCTGAAGTCTGCTTTACCAACGTCTCCCTCCGACAGGGAGGCAGTATTGGAAACAATTCACAAGCTGTATTCCCAGCAGGTGATAATCAAAGTACCCCTCCTACAACAAGGAAAGGGGTATTATTCCACACTATTTGTGGTACTGAAGCCAGACGGCTCGGTGAGACCTATTCTAAATCTGAAATCTTTGAACATACAAAGGTTCAAATCAAGATGGAGTCACTCAGAGCAGTGATAGCGAACCAGGAAGAAGGGGACTATATGGTGTCCCTGGACATCAAGGATGCTTACCTCCATGTCCCAATTTGCCCTTCTCACCAAGGGTACCTCAGGTTCATGGTACAGAACTGTCACTATCCGTTTCAGACGCTGCCGTTTGGATTGTCCACGGCACCCCGGGTCTTTACCAAGGTAATGGCCGAAATGATGATTCTTCTTCAAAGAAAAGGCGTCTTAATTATCCCTTACTTGGACGATCTCCTGATAAGGGCAAGGTCCAGAGAACAGTTGGAGGTCGGAGTAGCACTATCTCAAGTAGTTCTACGACAGCACGGGTGGATTCTAAATATTCCAAAATCGCAGCTGATTCCGACGACACGTCTGCTGTTCCTAGGGATGATTCTAGACACAGTCCAGAAAAAGGTGTTTCTCCCGGAGGAGAAAGCCAGGGAGTTATCCGAGCTAGTTAGGAACCTCCTAGAACCAGGCCAAGTGTCAGTGCATCAATGCACAAGAGTCCTGGGAAAAATGGTGGCTTCTTACGAAGCAATTCCATTCGGCAGATTTCACGCAAGAATTTTTCAGTGGGATCTGCTGGACGAATGGTCCGGATCGCATCTTCAGATGCATCAGCGGATAATCCTGTCTCCAAGGACAAGGGTGTCTCTTCTGTGGTGGCTGCAGAGTGCTCATCTACTAGAGGGCAGCAGATTCGGCATTCAGGACTGGGTCCTGGTGACCACGGATGCCAGCCTGAGAGGCTGGGGAGCAGTCACACAGGGAAGAAATTTCCAAGGAGTGTGGTCAAGTCTGGAGACTTCTCTCCACATAAATATACTGGAGCTAAGGGCAATTTACAATGCTCTGAGCCTAGGAAGACCTCTGCTTCAAAGTCAACCGGTGCTGATCCAGTCGGACAACATCACGGCAGTCGCCCACGTAAACAGACAGGGCGGCACAAGAAGCAGGAGGGCAATGGCAGCAAGGATTCTTCGCTGGGCGAAAAATCATGTGATAACACTGTCAGCGGTGTTCATTCCGGGAGTGGACAACTGGGAAGCAGACTTCCTCAGCAGGCACGACCTCCACCCGGGAGAGTGGGGACTTCATCTGGAAGTCTTCCACATGATTGTGAACCGTTGGGAAAGACCAAAGGTGGACATGATGGCGTCCCGTCTGAACAAAAAAACTGGACAGGTATTGCGCCAGGTCAAGAGACCCTCAGGCAATAGCAGGGACGCTCTGGTAACACCGTGGGTGTACCAGTCGGTGTATGTGTTCCCTCCTCTGCCTATCATTATAAGACGGAGAGGAGTAAGAACTATACTCGTGGCTCCGGAGTGGCCAAGAAGGACTTGGTACCCGGAACTTCAAGAGATACTAAGAAGGGACTTGCTTCAGCAAGGATCATGTCTGTTCCAAGTCTTACCGCGGCTGCGTTTGACGGCATGGCGGTTGAACGCCGGATCCTAAGGGAAAAAGGCATTCCGGAAGAGGTCATCCCTACCCTGGTCAGAGCCAGGAAGGAGGTGACCGCACAACATTATCACCACATGTGGCGAAAATATGTTGCATGGTGTGAGGCCAGGAAGGCCCCCACGGAGGAATTTCAACTCGGTCGATTCCTGCATTTCCTGCAAACAGGAGTGTCTATGGGCCTCAAATTGGGGTCCATTAAGGTTCAAATTTCGGCCCTGTCGATTTTCTTCCAAAAAGAATTGGCTTCAGTTCCTGAAGTCCAGAAGTTTGTCAAGGGAGTACTGCATATACAACCCCCTTTTGTGCCTCCAGTGGCACTGTGGGATCTCAACGTAGTTCTGGGATTCCTCAAATCACATTGGTTTAAACCGCTCAAATCTGTGGATTTGAAATATCTCACATGGAAAGTGACCATGCTGTTGGCCCTGGCCTCGGCCAGGCGAGTGTCAGAATTGGCGGCTTTGTCTCACAAAAGCCCATATCTGATTGTCCATTCGGACAGGGCAGAGCTGCGGACTCGTCCCCAGTTTCTCCCTAAGGTGGTGTCAGCGTTTCACCTGAACCAGCTTATTGTGGTACCTGCGGCTACTAGGGACTTGGAGGACTCCGGGTTGCTAGATGTTGTCAGGGCCCTGAAAATATATGTTTCCAGGACGGCTGGAGTCCGGAAAACTGACTTGCTGTTATCCTGTATGCACCCAACAAACTGGGTGCTCTTGCTTCTAAGCAGACGTTTGCTAGTTGGATGTGTAGTACAATTCAGCTTGCACATTCTGTGGCAGGCCTGCCACAGCCAAAATATGTAAATGCCCATTCCACAAGGAAGGTGGGCTCATCTTGGGCGGCTGCCCGAGGGGTCTCGGCTTTACAACTTTGCAGAGCTGCTACTTGGTCAGGGGCAAACACGTTTGCAAAATTCTACAAATTTGATACCCTGGCTGAGGAGGACCTGGAGTTCTCTCATTCGGTGCTGCAGAGTCATCCGCACTCTCCCGCCCGTTTGGGAGCTTTGGTATAATCCCCATGGTCCTTACGGAGTCCCCAGCATCCACTTAGGACGTCAGAGAAAATAAGAATTTACTTACCGATAATTCTATTTCTCGTAGTCCGTAGTGGATGCTGGGCGCCCATCCCAAGTGCAGATTGTCTGCAATACTTGTACATAGTTATTGTTACAAAAATCGGGTTATTATTGTTGTGAGCCATCTTTTCAGAGGCTCCGCTGTTATCATGCTGTTAACTGGGTTCAGATCACAGGTTGTACAGTGTGATTGGTGTGGCTGGTATGAGTCTTACCCGGGATTCAAAATCCTTCCTTATTGTGTACGCTCGTCCGAGCACAGTATCCTAACTGAGGCTTGGAGGAGGGTCATAGGGGGAGGAGCCAGTGCACACCACCTGATCCTAAAGTTTTTACTTTTGTGCCCTGTCTCCTGCGGAGCCGCTATTCCCCATGGTCCTTACGGAGTCCCCAGCATCCACTACGGACTACGAGAAATAGAATTATCGGTAAGTAAATTCTTATTTTTTTCCCCCCATCAGATGAATTAAATGAAGTGTGTGATGAAGCGTGGGCTTTCCCTGATAAAAAATTGGTAATTCCTAAGAAGGTACTAATGGCGTTCCCTTTCCCGCCAGAGGATAGGTCACGTTGGAAAACACCCCCTAGAGTGGATAAAGCGCTCACACGTTTGTCTAAAAAGGTGGCACTACCGTCTCCGGATACGGCCGCCCTCAAGGAACCTGCTGATAGAAAGCAGGAGGCGATCCTGAAGTCTGTATATACACACAGGCATTATACTTAGGCCAGCTATTGCGTCAGCTTGGATGTGCAGTACTGCCGCTGCATGGTCAGATAAACTGTCAGAAAATATTGACACATTAGACAGAGACACGATCCTGTTAACCATAGACCATATAAAAGACTCAGTCTTATATATGAGAGATGCACAGAGGGAAATCTGCCGACTGGCATCTAAAGTAAGTGCATTGTCCATTTCTGCTAGGAGAGGCTTGTGGACTCGCCAGTGGACAGGAGATGCAGATTCAAAAAAGCACATGGAAGTGTTACCATATAAGGGTGAGGAATTATTTGGGGATGGTCTCTCGGACCTAGTTTCCACAGCAACGTCTGGGAAGTCAGCATTTTTACCCCATGTCCCCTCACAGCCTAAGAAGGCGCCGTTTTATCAGGTTCAGTCCTTTCGGACCCAGAAAAACAGGCGTGGAAAAGGCGGGTCTTTTCTGTCCAGAGGCAGAGGTAGGGGAAAAAGGCTGCAACAAACAGCAGGTTCCCAGGAGCAAAAGTCCTCCCCCGCTTCTTCTTCCAAGTCCGCCGCATGACGGTGGGGCTCCACAGGCGGAGCCAGGTACGGTGGGGGGTCGCCTCAAAAATTTCAGCGATCAGTGGGTTCGCTCACAGGTGGATCCCTGGATCCTGCAAATAGTATCTCAGGGGTACAAGCTGGAATTCGAGGCGTCCCCACCCCACCGGTTCCTAAAATCTGCCTTGCCGATAGTTCCCTCAGACAGGGAGGCGGTGCTAACGGCAATTCACAAGCTGTATTCCCAGCAGGTGATAATAAAGGTACCCCTACTTCAACAAGGCCGGGGTTATTATTCCACACTATTTGTGGTACCGAAACCGGACGGTTCGGTGAGACCCATTCTAAATTTGAAATCCTTGAACACATACATAAAGAAATTCAAGTTCAAGATGGAATCGCTCAGGGCGGTTATTGCAAGCCTGGACGAGGGGGATTACATGGTATCCCTGGACATCAAGGATGCTTACTTGCATGTCCCCATTTACCATCCTCACCAGGAGTACCTCAGATTTGTGGTACAGGATTGCCATTACCAATTCCAGACGCTGCCGTTTGGACTGTCCACGGCACCGAGGGTATTTACCAAGGTTATGGCGGAAATGATGATACTCCTTCGAAGAAAGGGAGTTTTAATTATCCCGTACTTGGACGATCTCCTAATAAAAGCGAGGTCCAAGGAACAGTTGTTGGTGGGAGTAGCACTATCCCAGGAAGTGCTGCACCAGCACGGCTGGATTCTGAATATCCCAAAGTCACAGCTGGTTCCGACGACACGGCTACTGTTCCTGGGTATGATTCTGGATACAGTCCAGAGAAAAGTGTTTCTCCCGGAGGAGAAAGCCAGGGAGTTGTCATCTCTAGTCAGAGACCTCCTGAAACCAAAACAGGTATCGGTGCATCACTGCACGCGGGTACTGGGAAAGATGGTGGCTTCTTACGAAGCAATTCCCTTCGGCAGGTTCCATGCCAGAATCTTTCAGTGGGACCTGTTGGACCAGTGGTCCGGATCGCATCTTCAGATGCATCGCTTAATAACCCTGTCTCCAAGAACCAGGATGTCTCTACTGTGGTGGCTGCAGAGTGCCCATCTTCTAGAGGGCCGCAGGTTCGGCATACAGGACTGGGTCCTGGTGACCACGGATGCCAGCCTTCGAGGCTGGGGGGCAGTCACACAGGGAAGAAACTTCCAAGGACTATGGTCGAGTCAGGAGACTTCCCTTCACATAAATATTCTGGAACTAAGGGCCATCTACAATGCCCTAAGTCAAGCAAAATCCCTGCTCCTACACCAGCCGGTGCTGATCCAGTCAGACAACATCACGGCAGTCGCCCATGTAAATCGACAGGGCGGCACAAGAAGCAGGATGGCGATGGCAGAAGCCACAAAAATTCTCCGATGGGCGGAGAATCATGTACTAGCACTGTCAGCAGTGTTCATTCCGGGAGTGGACAACTGGGAAGCAGACTTCCTCAGCAGACACGACCTCCACCCGGGGGAGTGGGGACTTCACCCAGAAGTCTTCCAGATGCTGGTAAACCGTTGGGAAAAACCACAGGTGGACATGATGGCGTCCCGCCTCAACAAAAAGTTAAAAAGATATTGCGCCAGGTCAAGGGACCCTCAGGCGATAGCTGTGGACGCTCTAGTGACACCGTGGGTGTACCAGTCGGTTTATGTGTTCCCTCCTCTGCCTCTCATACCAAAGGTATTGAGAATAATAAGAAAGCGAGGAGTAAACACAATTCTCGTGGTTCCGGATTGGCCAAGACGAGCGTGGTACCCGGAACTTCAAGAGATGCTCTCAGAGGACCCGTGGCCTCTACCGCTCAGACAGGACCTGCTACAGCAGGGGCCCTGTCTGTTCCAAGACTTACCGCGGCTGCGTTTGACGGCATGGCGGTTGAACACCGGATCCTGAAGGAAAAGGGTATTCCGGAAGAAGTCATTCCTACGCTTATTAAGGCCAGGAAAGATGTTACGGCTAAGCATTATCACCGCATATGGCGGAAATATGTTGCATGGTGCGAGGCCAAAAAGGCCCCAACAGAGGAATTTCAACTAGGTCGATTTCTGCATTTCCTGCAAGCAGAAGTGAATATGGGCCTAAAACTAGGCTCCATTAAAGTACAGATCTCGGCTCTGTCGATTTTCTTTCAAAAAGAACTAGCTTCAGTACCTGAAGTTCAGACATTTGTGAAAGGAGTGCTGCATATTCAGCCCCCGTTTGTGCCTCCTGTGGCACCTTGGGATCTCAACGTGATGTTGAGTTTCTTAAAATCACATTGGTTTGAGCCACTAAAAACCGTGGATCTGAAATATCTCACGTGGAAAGTGGTCATGTTATTGGCCTTGGCTTCAGCCAGGCGAGTGTCAGAATTGGCGGCTTTATCATGTAAAAGCCCTTATCTGATTTTCCATATGGATAGGGCAGAATTGAGGACCCGTCCCAAATTTCTCCCTAAGGTGGTGTCAGCATTTCACTTGAACCAGCCTATTGTGGTGCCGGCGGCTACTAGTGAATTGGAGGACTCCAAATTGCTAGACGTTGTCGGGGTCCTGAAAATATATGTTTCCAGGACGGCTGGAGTCAGAAAATCTGACTCGCTGTTTATCCTGTATGCACCCAACAAGCTGGGTGCTCCTGCTTCTAAGCAGTCTATTGCTCGCTGGATTTGTAGTACAATTCAGCTTGCACATTCTGTGGCAGGCATACCACAGCCAAAATCTGTAAAGGCCCATTCCACAAGGAAGGTGGGCTCATCTTGGGCGGCTGCCCGAGGGGTCTCGGCTTTACAACTTTGCCGAGCAGCTACTTGGTCAGGGGCAAATATGTTTGCAAAATTCTACAAATTTGATACCCTGGCTGAGGAGGACCTGGAGTTCTCTCATTCGGTGCTACAGAGTCATCCGCACTCTCCCGCCCGTTTGGGAGCTTTGGTATAATCCCCATGGTCCTTACGGAGTTCCCAGCATCCACTAGGACGTTAGAGAAAATAAGAATTTACTCACCGGTAATTCTATTTCTCGTAGTCCGTAGTGGATGCTGGGCGCCCATCCCAAGTGCGGATTGTCTGCAATACTTGTAAATAGTTATTGTTAACAAAAGGGTTATTGTTGAGCCATCTGTTGAGAGGCTCAGTTGTTTTCATACTGTCAAACTGGATATAGTATCACGAGTTGTACGGTGTGATTGGTGTGGCTGGTAAGAGTCTTACCCGGGATTCTAAATCCTTCCTTATTATGTCTGCTCGTCCGGGCACGGTGTCCTAACTGAGGCTTGGAGGAGGGTCATAGTGGGAGGAGCCAGTGCACACCAGGTAGTCCTAAATCTTTCTAGAGTGCCCAGCCTCCTTCGGAGCCCGCTATTCCCCATGGTCCTTACGGAGTTCCCAGCATCCACTACGGACTACGAGAAATAGAATTACCGGTGAGTAAATTCTTATTTTTTTAAATGTTTAAGGATAATTCTCAATTTGTGGAAAGTCTAACGTGCTTTGACTTTGTCCACACCTTCATTCTATCAAAACATTTGTTTTTCTTATAATAATGTTTATTTTGCTCTTAAATCGGGCATGAATGAGGGGGACATCGGGATTGTTTTTACGAGTATATCCTTTTTGTGTGTTTTTCATTGGTTGAAGTGTCCCTTGAAATGTGTTTCTGAATAGTAGTGCACCTGGAAGGTGCAAAGCTCATCCCATTAAAGGTGTGTTGGACCCCTCATCCCCAGCACCACAGAGGAGTCTGAAAAATCAGATCCTTTTGTGGGTCAATTGGTATACGACCTCCTGTCTACAACTAACTTGCGCACTTGATCTGTACTCGTTAAGGAGTGCTTCAGATCCAGCCAGCTCCTTCCATCATATGCTGCAGTTTGGTTGTTCTAAATCCAAGCCACAAAAGTGGATGCATGTTCACAGAAAAGTGCTGTTTTACACTGTTAGATGACTTTATCGTCATTGTTGCAATCTAATGCAGCTCCAGCTTTTCCTATGTCTTTTTCCTGTCTCACAAAATAGCTCTGTCAGGTAGTGTGTTTCTGTAGTGCACAAGCTTACTTTCGCTGCTCCTTGTGCAAGCCAAAGGTGCTGCTGACCGTATACTAACTTTGGAAGCAGATCCAGTTGTTAGAATTCCAGCATTATACTTTTTTTTTTTTTTATGTACACGTACATCATGTGTACATCGCTCATTAAAGTATCGCTGGTCCGTGAAGGCTGAGAATAGCTCTGGGTGTTGCCTATACCTAATACATAGTGCTAGAGCATGTGTTCGGAAACAAAATGGAGTCTTTGACCAGACAACTGAAACCCCCCATGCTTGAGGTTAGCCTCTAAGTTAAGTTGTGTTTTCATATTGTTCACGTCTAAACCAGATAGTTAGGATTAGTGGGGGGGAGGGAGTTTCTGTTTCTTTCCTTTTTCTATGATTTAAGCTTACCAGCGAAACGATAGTCAGGGAACGCTGCACACATTAAACATGTGTCCGTGCGTCTATCTATTTTAATGTGTTGACACTGTTCAGTAGCAGTAAATACTACCTAATATGTATTGAACACCATATGGTATTGATTGTTTGTCTGTTGTATATGTAAGCGCAAGACAACGGGAGCTGCAAATGTTATAATGCACTTAAGAGAGCAAATCTCTGGTGTAATACCAGGGTTATCATTTGAAAACCGTTTATTACTGTTTGTGTGACTTTTAGTTACAATAAAATTAGGGATTCTAATTATGCCCCACGTTGCAGGGAAAGTCTTAATAAATAAATAAATAATCAATTAAGGTCACTGGTAGTGACTCCAATACCTACAATTAAGCAGAACATTAGTTCATAGATGTGAACCTTAGAAATCTATTGTGTCAGCGTTATGGGAAGCCTGAAGTTGCTAATGAATGTGTTTAGAATGAACTGCATCAGGCATTTACCATAAGCAGTAACAGCATTGAACCGGTAAAGGAACACAAACAACTTGCCTGTTAGAGAAATTGCACTAGTGCAGCGGCTATGCTATGTTCCGCAGGAATCCTTCAATACGTTCTATATAGCACAGAGATTCATGCTGGAATGCGGGGTGTTTGGACCACCTTTTATTGAACATTGGACTATTAATCCAGTCTAAATATATACTGGATAGTCACTAATAATATCCTACCACCATATATTAAACAGAAGGTGATTGATTGCATTGATAGAGCGGGATGTGTATACACCACCAGCAATCAAGCTGTAAAGAACATTTATATTAATACACTGTTGTTAGTCGATTAGGAGGACTATTGGTGGGTAAACCTAAATACCAGCATTACATTACTTGGTCTTTATTATAAGCAGTAAAAGTGCTACCAGTATTAACAGCACAATTTATTTATAGGTTTGACATAATTAAATGGTGACAAACTACTATCCTATGCTTCATCGTAGAGGAAAATAAGAAAGAAGTAAATACACTACTTCACATGGAACGACACACTAGGGCAGTGATGGCTAACCTTGACACTCCAGCTGTTGTTGAACTACACATCCCAGCATGCCCTCCATCAGTTTTAGCATGGCCAAATAGCAAAACTGTAGCAGGGCATGCTGGGATGTGTAGTTCAACAACAGCTGGAGTGTTAAGGTTAGCCATCACTGCACTAGGGAGAGTCCAGAAATTTTTATAAGGTATACCTGGACGGTGTGTGAAATGTAATACTACAAATACCTTGAATCCCTATCAGTTGGAGAATGATATAAAGATAAATACACATTCCCTATTGAATTGGATGCAGTAATAGTGCAGGAGGGATTGATACCTCCAGCAATCCAACATGTTAAATAGCTTACTATAAATACCTCCTACAACAAATTGATTGTTACCATTAATAGTTAGAAAGACAAAGTAACATAACTTGGGAGGTATTGTTACAAGTATCCACTTGTACTGCAAGTTGCAGTTTATACATTTTTTTGAATGAAGCTATTATTGAACAAACAGAACAAGGTGGTATTTATTGAATGTCTACTTATAACTTGAATTCGCAGCATTACAAAGGACACTGGGAGACCTAATTACATTCATGTATTTATTATTCAACCTATGAACAGTATAAAAGGTTGAAAGAAGCAAAGTCTTCTCATTACAGACAAAATAAACAATTAAAAATAGCTATTTATAGCAATTTGATCTGTGAAGACTGACAGTGTAATTTTTTTTAATGCATTATTATTTTTGCACATTTGTTATTTTTGGGTGTTTTTCATATTTCGCTAGTTTTTATGAAAATACTATTTTTAAAAGTAAAGTTTTAAATATCAGTGGTCGCTTCAAATGATGTGACTTTTAGGTACTGCAGAATTTAATTTATCCGTGAGTGCCCTATTGACTTATACTTTTTCTTCTTAGTTTCTCAAGTCTTAATTTTATTCCAGGGTGCTCCCCCTAAGTATAGAATATGAATGAAATGATCAATAAATTTAAATTGTGAAGGATCAAATAGAATTAAATATACAGTCGGTGCTAAATCTGGCATATTGTTTATCCACTTTTTAGGAAAGACGCAACATCATACATTCTGTGTAGCAGTTCTCATGCTAAAAAAAAAAAAAGAGAATATAAACCATTTATGCCACTTAAGGCTCCATTTAAGAATGAGACATAACCATTGCTTAGTTCTCTTGGTGTACCATTACTATTGTCTCAATATATGCAGGAGAATTTAAACCCGCTTGTGGTGCTGAATCTCTTGAGACGGATCCCTGCTGAGGACATTCCTCTGTTGCTTATGAACCCAGAAGCCGGTAAGCCTTGTGACCTTATTCTCACCAGGCTACTTGTTCCCCCACTCTGCATTCGACCCTCAGTTGTGAGTGACTTAAAATCTGGCACCAATGAAGATGACCTCACTATGAAGTTAACAGAAATCATTTTTTTAAATGATGTCATCAAGAAGGTGAGTGATTTATTGTATATAGCCATCTGCTTCCTTTTATTACCTCTCTTTTAACCAAGTTTCATCCTGAACATATAGACAAGTTGGTTTCTGGAAACCATTGCCCCTCAAAATACCATGTGCCTTTGACCAAGTAAATTTGTCTTAGTAAATTATGAGTCAAAGAATTAAACATTTTAATTTATTTCTTGATAAGGCAGTGCAGTACTGAAAGTATAATACATTCCTCATTTCTATGTGAAGATGATTCTTTTCTACAGAAGAACTAAATCTTGTATAAATGAGATCACAGCTGCCACAAATGTTCATTATTGCAACCTACATTTAGTCATTAACAGTTGCAGCTGCAAAGCTATGAAGGACATTGCGTCTCTGTTTTAAGGTGTTTTAGGTCCAAGTAGATTTTTGTTAGCTCATCCTTATGTCTGCTTTTGAAGTGTGCAAGGATATAACAATCTGTAGCCAATCAGAATAACAGTGTCTACAGCAGCACACCTTACTTCAGGATGTGCATGCTGATCTTGATGTAGGAAATGACCCTTTAACTGGCGCTAGTCAGGAAGTAGAAACTTACAGAGGTTGGGGTACTGGGAAGAGTTGGGTGCTTATCAATGCAGAGTAGTGTTTTGAGGTTTCTGTTAAACTGATGTGGGGCGACTCTGATGTCAGATGTTCCTCAGATAAGCAGAGTACATACATCCAACATGTATTTTTATGCTCCAGTGGTAGGTGACTTGCTAGAGTGTAAAAAGATTGTGTTGTATTGTTGTCTCAGCCCTATAGTTGTGCTTAGGCTTTCTCTTTCATCCACTAGGGGACACTGGAGTCTTATACAGTAGGGGTGTGAAGCTTGCAACCGGAGGTGTGGCACAATCTAATATTAGCATTGTCTGCACAGCCGGTTCCTCCCCCTTCACATCCCTCCTCCTTCAGTTTGAAAAATTGTGCCAAGGAGGTAACAGGCACAGAAGGAGCTCCTGCTCCATTTCAATACGGAGACTGAGTTAACCTAATGAAAAGGGGGACGAAAGTCTTAACAATAGAGAGACAATGATCCCTACTAAAGGGGACCTGCATCTCTCCTCAGAAAATCCGGAGCACAGAGTCAGTGAGTACTGGTTGTAAAAGGGCCCTAGTTATAGCTAAACTTTAGATACAGGGCATAAAAAGAAAAAGAACAATAACAAATAGCTTTTTCATGGATCCAGGAGGCAGTTTAACAGTCTCCCTCCCGCGGACCACACACGCTGTTAACCTTCTAGCTCTAAGCACTGGAACTCAGCAGCACAGCTTTCCCCACCGCCCCCCTCCTTCCCCTGGCGCTGTGACACAAGGGGAGACAGCAAACTGACCAGCTAGACAAGGGATCACTTTTAAATACCGCTTCATGTCCGCTCCCCCGTCCGCCCCTCCTGCCTATACAAACGGAGGGCTGAGGGAGACATAGCGCGGCTGTCAACGGCCGTATAACGCCGCCGCTTAAACACAGCGGGATACTTCAAAAGTGCCTCCCGCTGAAACGATCTATCGCGGCTAGCAGCCGCAGCTTCCCCTGCAATCCGCCGGGACCTGGGCTGTACCCCCCACACGCCTCCCGCCGCCGGCGCTAGTACGAGGGCGCGGGGGGCTGGAACATCTGACAGGGGAGAAGAGCAGCAGCGGCTTCTCAACGCGGCTGCCGTATAACTTAATACCTGGCAGGCTAGCAAGCTCCCCCGCCGCCCCCATTCTTTTATAGACCTCCAGCTGCCAGTGCAACATGGAGGAAACTGGGGGAGACAATAAATGTGGAGGGAATGTATGGAAAACGGGCTGGGGCAGAGTGACACTTTAGTAAATATATATATATATATATATATATATATCTATCTATATATATATATATCTATATATATATATATATATATATATATCTATCTATATTTCTCTATCGTCCTAAGTGGATGCTGGGGTTCCTGAAAGGACCATGGGGAATAGCGGCTCCGCAGGAGACAGGGCACAAAAAAGTAAAGCTTTACTAGGTCAGGTGGTGTGCACTGGCTCCTCCCCCTATGACCCTCCTCCAGACTCCAGTTAGATTTTGTGCCCGAACGAGAAGGGTGCAATCTAGGTGGCTCTCCTAAAGAGCTGCTTAGAGAAAGTTTAGTTTAGGTTTTTTTTTCTTTACAGTGAGTCCTGCTGGCAACAGGATCACTGCAACGTGGGACTTAGGGGGAAAGTAGTAAACTCACCTGCATGCAGAGTGGATTTGCTGCTTGGCTACTGGACACCATTAGCTCCAGAGGGATCGAACACAGGCCCAGCCGTGGAGTCCGGTCCCGGAGCCGCGCCGCCGACCCCCTTGCAGATGCTGAAGCGTGAAGAGGTCCGGAAACCGGCGGCTGAAGACTCCTCAGTCTTCATAAGGTAGCGCACAGCACTGCAGCTGTGCGCCATTTTCCTCTCAGCACACTTCACTGGGCAGTCACTGAGGGTGCAGAGCGCTGGGGGGGGGCGCTCTGAGAGGCAAATATAAACCTTATACAAGGCTAAAAATACCTCACATATAGCCCATAGGGGCTATATGGAGATATTTAACCCCTGCCTGACTGGAAAAATAGCGGGAGAAGAACCCGCCGAAAAAGGGGCGGGGCCTATCTCCTCAGCACACGGCGCCATTTTCTGTCACAGCTCCGCTGGTCAGAACGGCTTCCAGGTCTCTCCCCTGCACTGCACTACAGAAACAGGGTAAAACAGAGAGGGGGGGCACATTAATGGCTATATATATATATATATTAAAGCAGCTATAAGGGAGCACTTAATATAAGGATATCCCTTGTATATATAGCGCTTTGTGGTGTGTGCTGGCAGACTCTCCCTCTGTCTCCCCAAAAGGGCTAGTGGGTCCTGTCTTCATTAGAGCATTCCCTGTGAGTTTGCGGTGTGTGTCGGTACGTGGTGTCGACATGTATGAGGACGATATTGGTGTGGAGGCGGAGCAATTGCCAAATATGCAGATGTCACCCCCCAGGGGGTCGACACCAGAATGGATGCCTTTATTTGTGGAATTACGTAATGGTTTATCTTCCCTTAAACAGTCAGTTGAGGACATGAGGCGGCCGGACAATCAATTAATGCCTGTCCAGGCGCCTCAAACACCGTCAGGAGCTGTAAAACGCCCTTTGCCTCAGTCGGTCGACACAGACCCAGACACGGGCACTGATTCCAGTGACGACGGTAGAAATTCAAACGTATTTTCCAGTAGGGCCACACGTTATATGATTTTGGCAATGAAGGAGACGTTACATTTAGCTGATACTACAGATACCGTAAAACAGGGTATTATGTATGGTGTGAAAAAACTACAAACAGTTTTTCCTGAATCAGAAGAATTAAATGACGTGTGTGATGAAGCGTGGGTTGCTCCTGATAAAAAGTTGATAATTTCAAAAAAGTTATTGGCATTATACCCTTTCCCGCCAGAGGTTAGGGCGCGCTGGGAAACACCCCCTAAGGTGGACAAGGCGCTCACACGCTTATCCAAACAAGTGACGTTACCCTCTCCTGAGACGGCCGCACTTAAGGATCCATCAGATAGAAAGATGGAAGTTATTCAAAAGAATATATACACACATGCAGGTGTTATACTACGACCAGCTATAGCAACTGCCTGGATGTGCAGTGCTGGAGTAGTTTGGTCAGAATCCCTGATTGAAAATATTGATACCCTAGATAGGGACAATGTTTTACTGTCGTTAGAACAAATAAAGGATGCATTTATCTATATGCGTGATGCACAGAGGGATATTTGCACACTGGCATCTCGGGTGAGTGCTATGTCCATTTCAGCCAGAAGAGCCTTATGGACACGACAGTGGACAGGCGATGCGGATTCAAAACGTCACATGGAGGTTTTGCCGTATAAAGGGGAGGAGTTATTTGGAGTTGGTCTATCAGACTTGGTGGCCACGGCTACTGCCGGGAAATCCACTTTTTTACCTCAAGTCACTCCCCAACAGAGAAAGGCACCGACCTTTCAACCGCAGCCTTTTCGCTCCTACAAAAATAAGAGAGCAAAGGGCTTGTCGTACCTGCCACGAGGCAGAGGAAGAGGGAAGAGACACCAACAGGCAGCTCCTTCCCAGGAACAGAAGCCCTCCCCGGCTCCTGCAAAAACCTCAGCATGACGCTGGGGCCTCTCAAGCGGACTCGGGGACAGTGGGGGGCCGTCTCAAAAATTACAGCGCGCAGTGGGCTCACTCGCAGGTAGACCCCTGGATCCTGCAGATAATATCTCAGGGGTACAGGTTGGAATTAGAGACGGATCCTCCTCATCGTTTCCTGAAGTCTGCCTTACCAACCGTCTCTTCCGAAAGGGAGAGGGTGTTGGAAGCCATTCACAAGCTGTACGCTCAGCAGGTGATAGTCAAAGTACCCCTATTACAACAAGGAAAGGGGTATTATTCCACTCTATTTGTGGTACCGAAGCCGGATGGCTCGGTAAGGCCTATTCTAAATCTGAAGTCCTTGAACCTCTACATAAAAAAGTTCAAGTTCAAGATGGAGTCACTCAGAGCAGTGATAGCGAACCTGGAAGAAGGGGACTTTATGGTATCCTTGGACATCAAGGATGCGTATCTACACGTTCCGATTTACCCCGCACACCAGGGGTACCTCAGGTTCATTGTTCAAAACTGTCACTATCAGTTTCAGACGCTGCCGTTCGGATTGTCCACGGCGCCTCGGGTCTTTACCAAGGTAATGGCCGAGATGATGATTCTTCTTCGAAGAAAAGGCGTATTAGTTATCCCATACTTGGACGATCTCCTAATAAGGGCAAGGTCCAGAGAACAGCTGGAGACAGCTTTAGCACTATCTCAAGAGGTGCTAAGACAACACGGGTGGATTCTGAATATTCCAAAATCCCATTTAATCCCGACAACTCGTCTGCTGTTCCTAGGAATGATTCTGGACACGGTTCAGAAAAAGGTTTTCCTTCCAGAGGAAAAAGCCAAGGAGTTATCCGATCTGGTCAGGAACCTCCTAAAACCAGGAAAAGTGTCAGTACATCAATGCACAAGAGTCCTGGGAAAAATGGTGGCTTCTTACGAAGAAATTCCATTCGGCAGATTCCATGCAAGAATATTCCAAAGGGATCTGTTGGACAAATGGTCAGGGTCGCATCTGCAGATGCACCTGCGAATAACCCTGTCACCAAAGACAAGGGTGTCACTTCTGTGGTGGTTGCAGAAGGCTCACCTATTAGAAGGCCGCAGATTCGGCATTCAGGATTGGATCCTGGTGACCACGGACGCCAGCCTGAGAGGCTGGGGAGCAGTCACACAAGGAAGAAACTTCCAGGGAGTATGGACGAGTCTGGAAAAGTCTCTTCACATAAACATTCTGGAACTAAGAGCAATCTACAATGCTCTAAGCCAGGCGGAACTTCTCCTGCAAGGAAAGCCGGTGTTGATTCAGTCGGACAACATCACGGCGGTCGCCCATGTAAACAGGCAGGGCGGCACAAGAAGCAGGAGTGCAATGGCAGAAGCTGCCAAGATTCTTCGCTGGGCGGAGAATCACGTGATAG
Source organism: Pseudophryne corroboree (assembly GCF_028390025.1). NCBI lineage: Eukaryota > Metazoa > Chordata > Amphibia > Anura > Myobatrachidae > Pseudophryne > Pseudophryne corroboree. The sequence goes on along the minus strand of NC_086446.1, from coordinate 186,740,549 downwards.
CACTGTCAGCAGTGTTCATCCCGGGCGTGGACAACTGGGAAGCAGACTTCCTCAGCAGACACGATCTTCATCCGGGAGAGTGGGGTCTACATCCAGAAGTCTTCAACATGTTAATAGACCGTTGGGAAAGACCAATTGTAGACATGATGGCGTCTCGCCTCAACAAGAAACTGGACAAATATTGCGCCAGGTCAAGAGATCCACAGGCAATAGCTGTGGACGCACTGGTAACTCCTTGGGTGTACCAGTCAGTGTATGTGTTTCCTCCTCTGCCGCTCATACCAAAGGTATTGAAGATCATACGGCAAAGAAGAGTAAGAACAATACTAGTGGTTCCGGATTGGCCGAGAAGGACTTGGTATCCGGAACTTCAAGAGATGCTCACGGACGAACCGTGGCCTCTACCTCTGAGAAGGGACCTGCTACAGCAGGGTCCCTGTCTTTTTCAAGACTTACCGCGGCTGCGTTTGACGGCATGGCGGTTGAACGCCAGATCCTAAAAGGGAAAGGCATTCCAGAAGAAGTCATTCCTACCTTGATTAAGGCACGGAAGGAAGTCACCGTGAAACATTATCACCGCATTTGGCGAAAATATGTAGCGTGGTGCGAGGATCGGAAGGTTCCGACGGAGGAATTCCAACTGGGTCGTTTCCTACATTTCCTGCAATCAGGATTATCTATGGGTCTCAAATTGGGATCCATTAAGGTTCAAATTTCGGCCCTGTCAATATTCTTCCAAAAAGAATTGGCCTCTGTCCCTGAGGTCCAGACTTTTGTCAAGGGAGTACTGCATATACAGCCTCCTGTGGTGCCTCCGGTGGCACCGTGGGATCTAAATGTAGTTTTAGATTTCCTCAAATCCCATTGGTTTGAACCATTGAAAAAGGTGGATTTGAAATATCTCACATTGAAAGTGACTATGTTACTAGCCCTGGCCTCTGCCAGGAGAGTATCTGAATTGGCGGCTTTATCTTATAAAAGTCCTTATCTAATCTTCCATTCGGATAGGGCAGAACTGCGGACTCGTCCGCATTTTCTCCCTAAAGTGGTATCAGCATTTCATCTGAACCAACCTATTGTGGTGCCTGCGGCCACTAGCGACTTGGAGGACTCCAAGTTGTTGGACGTTGTCAGAGCCTTAAAAATATACATTGCAAGGACGGCTGGAGTCAGAAAATCTGACTCGCTGTTTATATTGTATGCACCCAACAAGTTGGGCGCACCTGCTTCTAAGCAGTCGATTGCTCGTTGGATTTGTAACACAATTCAACTTGCACATTCTGTGGCAGGCCTGCCACAGCCTAAAACTGTAAAAGCCCACTCCACAAGGAAGGTGGGCTCATCTTGGGCGGCTGCCCGAGGGGTCTCGGCATTACAACTCTGCCGAGCAGCTACGTGGTCGGGGGAGAACACGTTTGTAAAATTTTACAAATTTGATACCCTGGCAAAGGAGGACCTGGAGTTCTCTCATTCGGTGCTGCAGAGTCATCCGCACTCTCCCGCCCGTTTGGGAGCTTTGGTATAATCCCCATGGTCCTTTCAGGAACCCCAGCATCCACTTAGGACGATAGAGAAAATAAGAATTTACTTACCGATAATTCTATTTCTCGGAGTCCGTAGTGGATGCTGGGCGCCCATCCCAAGTGCGGATTATCTGCAATACTTGTACATAGTTATTGTTAACTAATTCGGGTTATTGTTAAGGAGCCATCTTTAAGAGGCCCTTTCTGTTGTCATACTGTTAACTGGGTTTAGATCACAAGTTGTACGGTGTGATTGGTGTGGCTGGTATGAGTCTTACCCGGGATTCAAAATGCCTCCCTTATTGTGTATGCTCGTCCGGGCACAGTACCTAACTGGAGTCTGGAGGAGGGTCATAGGGGGAGGAGCCAGTGCACACCACCTGACCTAGTAAAGCTTTACTTTTTTGTGCCCTGTCTCCTGCGGAGCCGCTATTCCCCATGGTCCTTTCAGGAACCCCAGCATCCACTACGGACTCCGAGAAATAGAATTATCGGTAAGTAAATTCTTATTATATATCTATATATTAAATATATAGTGGCGGCCATTTTAAAACTATTAGAGGCGCCTAAAAGTTTCTATTAGAAGGTATACGCCCCTTTAGACTAGTTAGGCTTCCAGACCAGTCATAGCAAAGGAACAGGTTTTGTTATAATAGAACACTGCTCCCTCTAGTGGATATTTTATATATAGGACTCTGCTGCAATGGATTTTCAATGTACTCTAACAAAGAGTTGGCTATATATTTTCAAGGGACTTCTACACAAAAGATCCCGATGAAATTAAGGGAACGACTGGATCACAAACCCGACCCCAGAACTGAAATACAGTTGGGTGTGCGAGGGTGGCAACAGCTGGTGATATTATTCTTCTTATTATTATTTTATTTTTATTTTTTATGTATGGGTCCACATTTACCTTAACCTTTAATAGGATTACTAAGATTTGCCAGTCGGACTTAATCCCCTGCTGTAATGACTTAATCCCCTGCTGTATTGTTCGAAGACAATAGCCGAAGGGTTTATGCTAAGAAGTCATGCTGTGCCTATGCGCAGAAAACTAGTCGAGATAACCGGGGACTCATCTGTAGTATATAATGAAATTATCCAGCTAGATGAATCCGGTGTACCTTTAATATCCATCACCCGTTACGGTCTTTCTGTTCCTATTATAAAGGTGGAAAGCACTGAGAAGCGCTCCATGGGGTGCGGCTTCAGATGTTAAAAGCACTTACCAATAGCTTATTATGTGTGCACAAACTGTAATAAGATCAGCGCTAGTTTGGGTGACTCCCGGGTATGCGTTCCTGTTTAGTTAAAGGCGCTCAACACGGGAGCAAGGTTCCGCCAAAGATTTCAAAAGAAATGTCCGAGACCATGGAGGTATTCTGATTTAACTGAATCCCTCCTGCGCAAGCATTATGCAATGTGAGCAAGGCGTTTCAGAGAACCCTCCCCATCTTACACGAAGGAGGAAGAGGGTCTTCTAGTTGAAAGGGCGAGATAATTGAGTCTGCCTTAGTTCAGGAGTTTAGATTCCCTTATAGAAGCGGTTATGGAGATCCTAAGTTTCCTGACGTAAGGAGTTAAGGAACCAGAGTGTTTTTCGATTTATTCGTATCCCTCTCCTCGTTGACAAATGTCACCTATGCCTAGCGTGACCGCCTAAAAGGATATGTCCTGTCGCAGGGTGCACACTGCATTAAAATCACATTTTATAACAGCACATTTGTAGCATGGGCTGGGCGTAAGAAAGTCGCCTGGAGGAAATTTCTCAGCGGAGCATATCCGAGAATCAGCGACTTATATGTGCCAGACTTCAAGGGTCGCTAGTAACACAGCGTCCCGCATCTCTGTTTTGGCCATTTACACTAGAAGAATTTTATGGCTCAGAGAATGGCTAGTGGTCTACGATTCCAGGAGTAGAGGCTGTTCCATTTTGGGGGTTAGATGTTATTTTAGGAGTTAGACAAGTGGATTTTGCAGGCAACTACAGTGAAATCTACCTTTCTACCTACTTCTTACTCGAGCACCACTTCACACGTTAGAGGAGGTTGCTCGGGACCAGTGTTTAAGTTCATTCGATCGCTGTCGTACCTAGCCAGAAGACAGTCGACACCACAAAAGCAGGACAAACCTATGGCAGGAGGGTCTTCCTGCTCACCTGGGGTCCACCTTGGGGACGTCTGGGCCAAAACATCACCAGACGTCTGGCTCACCAAGATATTTCCCAGGGTTACTGGATAGAAGTGCAAGAGTGTACACTCAGGCTGTTTATTAACAACGCGAGGGCCTAAGGTGCCCGTTGCGAGCAGGAGCGTTACAGAAGGCAAGAATCCTGCATACAAAGGCTTAAGTCGCCAGTCCCTAATCCTCACTGAGGAACGGGATTTTATTCAAAACTTTTGGTAATGCAAAATACCTTCATATTCCGATTCGGACCCCTCACCAAGCTTACTTAAGATTTGCACCGGTGTGGGATCACTACCGAATCAGGGCCCTGCCATTAGGTCTATAATCAGCCCCAAGACTCTTTATAAAGATCATAACAATAGCGATGACAGGATTGAGACAGTTGGGGGTCACGATCATACCTTACCAAGACGATCTACTGCTCAAGACCTCTTCACAGAAACAGCTGATAAAGGATGCTCAGCATCTCATCGAATTCTCATTCAACATGGGTGGATTGTAAACTTCCAGAAATCCAACCTCATGCCAACTCAAGGGAGTCAATTCCTCTGTCTCATCTTGGACACTATACAATTGAGAGTATTCCTACCAGAGCACTAGATCCAGGACCCACAAAGGTTAGTGGCTCAGGTACGGAGGACACAGATGGTTTCTCTACACCTCTGTGTGCCAATTCTAGAGAAGAGGGTGGCGTCATTCACAGCGCTCCGGTACGACAGACTTCATTCCCGACCATTCCAAATGACACTCATTGCTCAGGGAGCAGATTCGCACTGGCTTCTACATCAAAGAATCCAACATCCACCACGCATACGACCCTACGGATTTGGTGGTCATTGCACAAGAATCTCGCAGCATACAAGAGATTCGGCATTTGGGATTGGAGGATCCTGACAACGGACGCCAGTCTCAGAGGTTGGGATACCGTCCTAGTGGTACAAAGTCCTAACTGTTTGCAGATTCAGGATGGAATAAATCCAGTCAGTTATTGCGGGCTTAGAGCATGAAGGGCAGCCTGCCCAGATACATTCTCGAACTGAGAGCTGTTTACAATGCGCTTCTCTTAGCCGCAGACCTAGTCATGGGTCAGCACTCAAAGATACAGTCGGACAATGTCACGACGACTGCTTACATAAACCATCAAGTAGGAACAAAGAGCAGGATGGCGTTAAAGAAAGCCACAAAGATCTTGTTGTGGGAAGAAGGGCGAAACATCATCCTCTCTGCAGTGTTCATTACAGGTGTGGAAAACTGGAAAGCAAATGATCTCAGCCGCCAGGACATGCATCCGGGAGAGTAGTGCCTACATCCACGGATTTTCGACACGGGGGTGAGGAGATGTGGTATACCTCTAGTCGATCTAATGGCGCCTCGGCTAAACCATCAGCTTCCCAGATCTGTGTCCAGGACAAAATATCCAGCAGCAGAAGGAGTGGACGCAGTAACACTTCCTTGGTGTTACAGGAGGGTTTACATTTCTCCACCTTTCCCACTCATACCAAGGGTTCTGAAACGGTTGAACCGAGAATGAGTATGGGCAATTCTAATTGCACCAGATTGGCCCCAAAGGAGTGGGTACTCTGACCTGCGAGGGTTACTAGTGGAAGATCCTTGGCGATTACCTCAAAGGGAGGACCTGCTATCTCAGGGACTGTTCCAACACCCAGACCTGCATAGGCTGCGTTTAACGGCGTGGTTATTGTAACACGGATCTTAAGAAACAGAGGGATACCTAGAACGGCCATTCCTACGATGATTACCGCTAGGAAGCCGGTCACAGCCCTGCACTACTACAGGATTTGGAAGAGGTACATGGACTGGTGTCAATACCGTGGGTGGAATTCGGCGAATTCCAGACTTCTACTATTCCTTCAGACCGGTCTAGATGTAGAACTGAGACTGGGCTCTCTGAACGTTCAAATTTCGGCTCTCTCCATCCTAGGTCAGCAAGCAGTTAGCATTCTTGCCAGAGGTTCAAGTTTTTTTACAGGGGGTTCTGAGGATACAACCCCCTTTTCGCCCTACAAAGGCGCCATGGGACTTAAATTTGGGTTGGAATTTTTCAGATATCCAACATTTGAGTCGTTGACAAGAACAGACCTGAACTATCTCTATTGGAAGGTCACGTTCTTGCTTGCCTTGGTTTCGCCAGGCGGGTTCCTGAGTGGGAGCCTTATTGTGTTAGAGTCCTTTGAATGTCTCATGGAGTTAGAGCAGAACTCCGTACAAGAACAGGTTTCCTTCTTAAGGTTGTTTCGGGGTTTCACGTAAACCAGCCACTTGTGGTCCCATCTTTCCGAGGTCTCGCAGATGGGGACGTGTCCTTGGATGTTGTCCGAGCTTTACGGGTATACGTACAAGTTACGTCGTCCTTCAGAATGTCGGACCATTGTTTGTTCTTTATGATGGGCCAAAGACGGGTTGGCCAGCATCTACGCAGTCTGTGTCTAGGTGAATTCGACTTGCTTATATTTCCTGTAGCAAACAGGTTCCGGTTCAGACGGGTGCTCCTACCAGATCAGTGGGTGCCTCGTGGACGGCCGTCAGAGGTGTTTTCACTACTCAACTTTGCAGAGCGGCGACGTGGTCCTCAGCCCACACGTTCGCGAAATTTTACAAGTTTGATGCCCTGGCGTCCGGACGCTCTAAGTTCGGACGTTTAGTTTTGCAGGCCACTGACAACACTCCCTCCCTGGGGGATAACTTTGGGACGTCCCCTACTGTATAAGACTCCAGTGTCCCCTAGTGGATGAAAGAGAAAGGAGGATTTTGGTACTTACCGATAAATCCATTTCTCTGAATCCTCTAGGGGACACTGGACGCCCGCCTCGGTGCTGTCAGTCTGGTGGGTTCACACTTCCTGTTCAAAGGACTCTTGTGACCCGCGTAGTTAGTCCCAGGACTTTGACAAACAAGGTCATAGGATCAAATCACATTGTGGCTCTGTGCCTAATATGGATTTTACATAGTTTTTCCAAACAGCGTTGATTTTCCAGTTAAGAGTTCTTGGGGGCTGTTTGATAGGTTGTACGGTTCGGTTCCTCGCCATGTGCTCAAGTGTCATGTCCTATTCTCTCAGTCAAATTTTCCAAACTGAGGGAGGAGGGATGTGAAGGGGGAGGAACCGGCTGTGCAGACAATGCTAATTTTAGATTGTGCCACACCTCCGGTTGCAAGCTTCACACCCCTACTGTATAAGACTCCAGTGTCCCCTAGAGGATTCAGAGAAATGGATTTATCGGTAAGTACCAAAATCCTCTTTTCTCAGTTCATCCTCTTTGGGTGACACTGCTAAACTTGGGGTGTATAGGGTGTAGTAGCTGGAGTCGGCAAACTCAAAGCTTATTTGCAACTGGAGAGTCTTCCTCGTGGATTAAGAAAAAAGGATTGCGCTACGAGTACAAATAAATCTTATTTTAGTCCAGTTATTCTAGGTCAATGTGAGTATTCACGTCATCAGTTGTGCTGTATTTTTATTACTTTTTTTTTTTTAACTGTGCTTTAATAGTCAAATTCTGATGAGGTACACATTTATTTTTGTGGTAAGTACAGTGTGTCAAAATAATATAAATATTTATGTTTACACCCTGAATGTTGAGTTTTATGTTTCAGCATAGGATCTCTGGAGCTAAAACTCAGATGATAATTGAGGACTGGGATTTCCTGCAGTTGCAGTGTGCACTGTACATCAACAGTGAGCTCTCTGGCATTCCCATGAACATGGCTCCCAAAAAATGGACACGTGGCTTTGTTCAAAGACTAAAGGGAAAGCAAGGTAAAGTAAAGTGTAGTAGCTCGTATTTCTCTATCGTCCTAGTGGATGCTGGGGTTCCTGAAAGGACCATGGGGAATAGCGGCTCCGCAGGAGACAGGGCACAAAAGTAAAGCTTTCCGATCAGGTGGTGTGCACTGGCTCCTCCCCTTATGACCCTCCTCCAAGCCAGTTAGATTTTTGTGCCCGGCCGAGAAGGGTGCAATCTAGGTGGCTCTCCTAAAGAGCTGCTTAGAAAAGTTTAGCTTAGGTTTTTTATTTTACAGTGAGTCCTGCTGGCAACAGGATCACTGCAACGAGGGACTTAGGGGAGAAGAAGTGAACTCACCTGCGTGCAGGATGGATTGGCTTCTTGGCTACTGGACATCAGCTCCAGAGGGACGATCACAGGTACAGCCTGGATGGTCACCGGAGCCTTGCCGCCGGCCCCCTTGCAGATGCTGAAGTAAGAAGAGGTCCAGAATCGGCGGCAGAAGACTCCTCAGTCTTCTAAAGGTAGCGCACAGCACTGCAGCTGTGCGCCATTTTCCTCTCAGCACACTTCACACGGCAGTCACTGAGGGTGCAGGGCGCTGGGAGGGGGGCGCCCTGGGAGGCAAATGAATACCTATTTTGGCTAAAAATACCTCACATATAGCCTCCGGAGGCTATATGGAGATATTTAACCCCTGCCAGAATCCGTTAAGAGCGGGAGACGAGGCCGCCGAAAAAGGGGCGGGGCCTATCTCCTCAGCACACAGCGCCATTTTCCCTCACAGAAAGGCTGGAGGGAAGGCTCCCAGGCTCTCCCCTGCACTGCACTACAGAAACAGGGTTAAAACAGAGAGGGGGGGCACTAATTTGGCGTTAGAAATATATAATAAAGATGCTATAAGGGAAAACACTTATATAAGGTTGTCCCTATATAATTATAGCGTTTTTGGTGTGTGCTGGCAAACTCTCCCTCTGTCTCTCCAAAGGGCTAGTGGGTCCTGTCCTCTATCAGAGCATTCCCTGTGTGTGTGCTGTGTGTCGGTACGTGTGTGTCGACATGTATGAGGACGATGTTGGTGAGGAGGCGGAGCAATTGCCTGTAATGGTGATGTCACTCTCTAGGGAGTCGACACCGGAATGGATGGCTTATTTAGGGAATTACGTGATAATGTCAACACGCTGCAAGGTCGGTTGACGACATGAGACGGCCGACAAACAATTAGTACCGGTCCAGACGTCTCAAAAACACCGTCAGGGGTTTTAAAACGCCCGTTTACTTTAGTCGGTCGACACAGACACAGACAGGGACACTGAATCCAGTGTCGACGGTGAATAAACAAACGTATTCCTTATTAGGGCCACACGTTAAAGGCAATGAAGGAGGTGTTACATATTTCTGATACTACAAGTACCACAAAAGAGGGTATTATGTGGGATGTGAAAAAACTACCGTAGTTTTTCCTGAATCAGATAAATTAAATAAAGTGTGTGATGATGCGTGGGTTCCCCCCGATAGAAAATTAGGGGCGGTATACCCTTTCCCGCCAGAAGTTAGGGCGCGTTGGGAAACACCCCTTAGGGTGGATAAGGCGCTCACACGCTTATCAAAACAAGTGGCGGTACCGTCTATAGATAGGGCCGTCCTCAAGAACCAGCTGACAGGAGGCTGGAAAATATCATAAAAAGTATATACACACATACTGGTGTTATACTGCGACCAGCGATCGCCTCAGCCTGGATGGGCAGAGCTGGGGTGGCTTGGTCGGATTCCCTGACTAAAAATATTGATACCCTTGACAGGGACAGTATTTTATTGACTATAGAGCATTTAAAGGATGCATTTCTATATATGCGAGATGCACAGAGGGATATTTGCACTCTGGCATCAAGAGTAAATGCGATGTCCATATCTGCCAGAAGATGTTATGGACACGACAGTGGTCAGGTGATGCAGATTCCAAACGGCACAAAGGTGTATTGCCGTATAAAGGAAGAGGAGTTATTTGGGGTCGGTCCATCGGACCTGGTGGCCACGGCAACTGCTGGAAAATCCGCCGTTTTTACCCTAAGTCACATCTCTGCAGAAAAAGACACCGTCTTTTCAGCCTCAGTCCTTTCGTCCCTATAAGATCATATCTGCCCAGGGATAGAGGAAAGGGAAGAAGACTGCAGCAGGCAGCCCATTCCCAGGAACAGAAGCGTTCCACCGATTCTGACAAGTTCTCAGCATGGCGCTGAGAACGTACAGGACCCCTGGATCCTACAAGTAGTATCCCAGGGGTACAGATTGGAATGTCGAGACGTTTCCCCTTCGCAGGCTCCTGAAGTCTGCTTTACCAAGGTCTCCCTCCGACAAGGAGGCAGTATGGGAAAAAATTCACAAACTGTATTCCCAGCAGGTGATAATTAAATTACCCCTCCTACTACAAGAAAAGGGGTATTATTCCACACTATATTGTGGTACTGAAGCCAGAAGGCTAGGTGAGACTTATTCTAAAAAATTTTTTTTGAACACTTACAAAGGTTCAAATCAAGATGGAGTCACTCAGAGCAGTGATAACGAACCAGGAAGAAGGGGACTATATAGTGTCCCGGGACATCAGGGATGCTTACCTCTATGTCCCAAATTTGCCCTTCTCACTAAGGGTACCTCAGGTTCGTGGTGCAGAACTGTCACTATCAGTTTCAGACGCTGCCGTTTGGATTGTCCACGGCACCCCGGGTCTTTACCAAGGTAATGGCCGAAATGATGATTCTTCTTCGAAGAAAAGGCGTCTTAATTATCCCTTACTTGGACGATCTCCTGATAAGGGCATAGTCCAGGGAACAGTTGGAGGTCGGAGTAGCACTATCTCGGATACTGCTACAACAGCACGGGTGGATTCTAAATATTCCAAAATCGCAGCTGATCCCGACGACACGTCTGCTGTGCCTAGGGATGATTCTGGACACAGTCCAGAAAAAGGTGTTTCTCCCGGAAGAGAAAGCCAGGGAGTTATCCGAGCTAGTCAGGAACCTCCTAAAAACAGTGCATCATTGCACAAGGGTCCTGGTAAAAATGGTGGCTTCCTACGAAGCAATTCCATTCGGCAGATTTCACGCAAGAACTTTTCAGTGGGATCTGCTGGACAAATGGTCCGGATCGCATCTTCAGATGCATCAGCGGATAACCCTATATCCAAGGACAAGGGTGTCTCTCCTGTGGTGGTTATAGAGTGCTCATCTTCTAGAGGGCCGCAGATTCGGCATTCAGGATTGGATGCTGGTGACCACGGAGCCCAGCCCGAGAGGCTGGGGAGCAGTCACACAAGGGAAAAATTTCCAGGGAGTGTGATCAAGTCTGGAGACTTTTCTCCACATAAATATACTGGAGCTAAGGGTAAATTTATAATGCTCTAAGCTTAGCAAGACCTCTGCTTCAAGGTCAGCCGGTATTGATCCAGTGGGAAAAACATCACGGCAGTCGCCCACGTAAACAGACAGGGCGACACAAGAAGCAGGAGGGCAATGGCAAAAACTGCAAGGACTTTTCGCTGGGCGGAAAATCATGTGATAGCACTGTCAGCAGTGTTTCATCCCGGGAATGGAAACTGGGAAGCAGACTTCCTCAGCAGGCACGACCTCCACCCGGGAGAGTGGAAACTTCATCGGGAAGTTTTTTCCACATGATTGTAAACCGTTGGGAAATACCAAAGGTGGACATGATGGCGTCCCGTCTGAACAAAAAACGGGACAGGTATTGCGCCAGGTCAAGAGACCCTCAGGCAATAGCCGTGGACGTTCTGGTAACACCGTGGGTGTACCAGTCGGTGTATGTGTTCCCTCCTCTGCTTCTCATACCTAAGGTGCTGAGAATTATAAGACGTAGAGGAGTAAGAACTATACTCATGGCTCCGGATTGGCCAAGAAGGACTTGGTACCCGGAACTTCAAGAGATGCTTACAGAGGTCTTATGGCCTCTGCCGCTAAGAAGGGACTTGCTTCAGCAAGTACCATGTCTGTTCCAAGACTTACCGCAGCTGCGTTTGTCGGCATGGCGGTGGAAAGCCGGATCCTAAGGGAAAAAGGCATTCCGGAAGAGGTCATTCCTACCCTGGTCAAAGCCAGAAAGGAGGTGACCGCACAACATTATCACCACAGGTGGCGAAAATATGTTGCGTGGTGTGAGGCCAGGAAGGCCCCACAAAGAAATTTAAACTCGGTCGTTTCCTGCATTTCCTGCAAACAGGAGTGTCTATGGGCCTCAAATTGGGGTCCATTAAGGTTCAAATTTCGGCCCTGTCGATTTTCTTCCAGAAAGAATTGGCTTCAGTTCCTGAAGTCCAGAAGTTTGTCAAGGGAGTATTGCATATACAACCCCCTTTTGTGCCTCCAGTGGCACTGTGGGATCTCAACGTAGTTCTGGGATTCCTCAAATCACATTGGTTTAAAACCAGTCAAATCTGTGGATTTGAAGCATCTCACATGAAAAGTGACCATGCTCTTGGCCCTGGCCTGGACCAGGCGAGTGTCAAATTGGTGGTTTTTTCTCAAAAAAGCCCATATCTGTTTGTCCATTCGGACAGGGCAGAGCTGCGGACTCGTCCCCAGTTCTCTCCCTAAGGTGGTGTCAGTGTTTCACCTGAACCAGCTTATTGTGGTGCCTTGCACCTACTAGGGACTTGGAGGACTCCAAGTTGCTAGATGTTGTCAGGGCCCTGAAAATATGTTCCAGGACGGCTGGAGTCAGGAAAACTGACTTGCTGTTATCCTGTATGCACCCAACAAACTGGGTGCTCTTGCTTCTAAGCAGACTATTGCTAGTTGGATGTGTAATACAATTCAGCTTGCACATTCTGTGGCAGGCCTGCCACAGCCAAAATATGTAAATGCCCATTCCACAAGGAAGGTGGGCTCATCTTGGGCGGCTGCCCGAGGGGTCTCGGTTTTTACAACTTTGCCGAGCAGCTACTTGGTCAGGGGCAAACACGTTTGCTAAATTCTACAAATTTGATACCCTGGCTAAGGAGGACCTGGAGTTCTCTCATTCGGTGCTGCAGAGTCATCCGCACTCTCCCGCCCGTTTGGGAGCTTTGGTATAATCCCCATGGTCCTTTCAGGAACCCCAGCATCCACTAGGACGATAGAGAAAATAAGAATTTACTTACCGATAATTCTATTTCTCGGAGTCCGTAGTGGATGCTGGGCGCCCATCCCAAGTGCGGATTATCTGCAATACTTGTACATAGTTACAAAAATCGGGTTATTATTGTTGTGAGCCATCTTTTCAGAGGCTCCGCTGTTATCATACTGTTAACTGGGTTTAGATCACAAGTTGTACGGTGTGATTGGTGTGGCTGGTATGAGTCTTACCCGGGATTCAAAATTCCTCCCTTATTGTGTACGCTCGTCCGGGCACAGTACCTAACTGGCTTGGAGGAGGGTCATAGGGGGAGGAGCCAGTGCACACCACCTGATCGGAAAGCTTTACTTTTGTGCCCTGTCTCCTGCGGAGCCGCTATTCCCCATGGTCCTTTCAGGAACCCCAGCATCCACTACGGACTCCGAGAAATAGAATTATCGGTAAGTAAATTCTTATTTTTTCATAATATAGGCTTCTTGCGTCACAGTACACAAACAGTATGTTGGACAGTCAGCCATTGTTGTCATTTGTATCATATTTATATATGAAAACAGGTTGTTTTTTGTTTTTCAGTTTTTATGAATATTTGCATATTCCATTTTAGTAACGGTCATAAAATTATTGTTATGGTGTATAGGCGCTAGGATTTTTTTTGCTAGACACTACTCTGGACAGAGGCGTAACTAGGGTAGGGTGAGTGGGGCACGTGCCCTGGGCGCTTTGGCAAGCCCAGGAGAGGGGGGGCGCCGGCGGCGGCCAGGGCATCATGCCCCACTCGCCCCCGTCACGCCGAAATGTGAGGGGAGGAGAGCGCAGCGTCTCTCCCCTCACCGCCGCTGCCAGCACTAGCAATGCTGCCAGCACAGCTGCGTGTGTCCAGTCTCCGGCGGCGTTAGCAAATCAGAGCTTGCGGACTGGCTCCTGATTGGCTGCCGGTCCGCGAGCTCTGATTGGCTAGCGAACCGGCGCCACACAGCCGCCGCCGGAGACCTGGAGCGGTGAGGGGCAGGAGAGGCGCTGCGCTCTCCTCCCCTCACATAGCAGAGTGATAGCGCCGGCCGCAGCGGTGAGTGACTGACGGGGGGGACAGGAGAGGAGAGTCTTGTGTATCTGGCACTGTGGGGCATTGTATCTGGCACTGTGGGGCATTGTATCTGGCACTGTGGGGCATTGTATCTGGCACTGTGGGGCAATGTAACTGGCACTGTGGGGCATGTATCTGGCACTGTGGGGCAATGTAACTGGCACTGTGGGACATTTTCAGTGGCCACACCGCTTCTGGTGTGTGGCCACACCCCTTCTGGCGTGTGGTCACGCCCATTTTTTCACTGCACGCGCCTTCGACGCGCGCACATTCTTCTTTTGATGTTTTTTTTTTTGCGGGGGGGGGGGGGGGGGGCGGCACCATTTTCCATCTTGCCCCTGGGCTCCGAAAACCCTAGTTACGCCTCTGACTCTGGATCATGTGCAAGTCTCAAGTCAGGCCTGAATAGTTTTTTGGAATTATAATCTTATGGGTTACATTCAAAATTGTGTTAATTGTGATTAGTAGGACTTTGGGGGAGATGTAGCAAAACTACAAAAGAGTGCGGATGTTGCTACCTTGCATTCTGTAGAATGCACTGGATAAATGCTAGCTAGGAGCAGATTGTGTTGCTTTGGGCATCTTCTCCATAGTTTTGATAAATCTCTCCCACTTGCTCTGGTTATGTCACAGATCTCTTCTGTTACAGGTCGGTTCAGAGGGAATCTTTCTGGTAAGAGAGTAGACTTCTCTGGCCGCACAGTTATCTCTCCGGATCCAAACCTCCGTATTGATGAGGTCGCTGTTCCTGTCCATGTGGCTAAAATACTGACTTTTCCTGAAAAGGTGAATATCCAATAAGATTCTGTTTCTTTAACTATTCCTATACAGAAGTTCATTGCAGTTCAGTTCTGCAGAAACAGCATGTCCACTTCAGAAAATAAAACTATACATCCGCATAGGCTTACTGAGGGGCTTGTGATGGGTACAGTGCACAAGCCCAAGGGGGTGGACGGTTCCCTTCCCTGACAGTACCCTGTTGCAGCTTACCAGTGCAAATCTTCCTGCTTCCCCAGCATTATGTCATGACCTCGTGTTCCTGGTGCAGGGGGTGCCTGTCTAGTATGCCTTGCTACAGCTTTGCCTGTGGGCAGCATTTACTTACGGCATTATTTCCATTAACTTTGAGGGACTACCTTCAAAATCTTACAGTACAATTGCTTTTTAGAAGTTAATTGTGTAATGAGACTTTACACTCTGCTCCACAAATAATATACCATGTACTGTGGGATTTGATTTGTAAGTATTTTAGTTTGTTTTAAACAACTAGACAGGAGTTTGAAATTTGTGTTTGTTTGTTTTTTTGTTTTCTCTAACGTCCTAGAGGATGCTGGAGACTCCGTAAGGACCATGGGGAGAGACGGGCTCCGCAGGAGACATGGGCACTTTAAGAAAGAATTTAGTTCCTGGTGTGCACTGGCTCCTCCCTCTCTGCCCCTTTTCCAGACCTCAGTTTGATTCAGTGCCCAGAGGAGCTGGGTGCTTTTCAGTGAGCTCTCCTGAGTTTGCTGATAGAAAGTTTTTTGTTAGGTTTTTTATTTTCAGGGAGCTCTGCTGGCAGCAGACTCCCTGCATCGTGGGACTGAGGGGAGAGAAGCAGCCCTACTCTCTAAAGCTAGGTCCTGCTTCTTAGGCTACTGGACACCATTAGCTCCAGAGGGATCGGAACGCAGGATCTCAACCTCGCCGTCCGTCCCAGAGCCGCGCCGCCGCCCCCCTCGCAGAGCCAGAAGACTGAAGCCGGGTGAGTATGAGAAGCAAGAAGACTTAACAGGCGGCAGAAGACTTCGTGATCTTCACTGGAGGTAACGCACAGCACTGCAGCTGTGCGCCATTGCTCCACACACCTACATATACTCCGGTCACTGTTAGGGTGCAGGGCGGGGGGGCGCCCTGGGCAGCATTTGGGACCTCATTCTGGCAAATGAACACATATATACAGCAGGGCACTGTATATATGTAGGAGCCCCCGCCAAAGAAATAAAATTTAAGCGGGACAGAAGCCCGCCACCGAGGGGGCGGGGCTTCTCCCTCAGCACTCACCAGCGCCATTTTTTCTCCACAGCACGCTGAGAGGAAGCTCCCCAGGCTCTCCCCTGCTGATACACAGTAGAAGAGGGTTGAAAAGAGAGGGGGGGCACGTAATTAGGCGCAAAAAAGTATATAAACAGCAGCTACTGGGTTAACATTAAGTTACTGTGTTATTCCTGGGTTATATAGCGCTGGGGTGTGTGCTGGCATACTCTCTCTCTGTCTCTCCAAAGGGCTTCGTGGGGGAACTGTCTTCAGAAAGGACATTCCCTGTCTGTGTGGTGTGTCGGTACGCTTGTGTCGACATGTCTGATGTGGAAGGCTATGTGGGAGAGGAGCGGGAGCAAATGAATGTGGTGTCTCCGCCGACGGCGCCGACACCTGATTGGATGGATATGTGGAAGATTTTAAATGATAATGTAAATTCCTTGCATAAAAGATTAGACAAGGCTGATGCATTGGGACAGGCAGGGTCTCAACCCGTGCCTGATCCTATGTCGCAGGGACCGTCGGGGTCTCATAAGCGCCCACTATCCCAAATTGTTGACACAGATACCGACATGGATTCTGACTCCAGTGTCGATTACGATGATGCAAAGTTACAGCCAAAGTTGGCTGAATCACTCCGATATATGATTATAGCAATTAAGAAGGTTTTGCACATCACAGAGGAAACCCCTGTCCCTGACACAAGGGTTTATATGTATAAGGCAGTGGTTCCCAAACTTTTTACAAGCACGGCGCCCTAGAGCATCAGAATTGTTTTCACGGCACCCCTAGGCCAAAGGTTTCTTATTGAGAAATAAGAAAGAAATATTAAATTAAGTAAATTGTGCTTATATGTCACCCTTAGGGTCAATTGTGTGGTGAGGGACAGGATTTGCCTCTGTTTGTCCACACATGTTATGATTGGCAGCCCCCAGCACTGGCTTTGCCTATTACATTAACCATAAATCATTTTAATTGGTCCTGGACCACCAACCCGAGGCACCCCTGCAAGTGTCCTGAGGCACCCCAGGGAGCCACGGCACACAGTTTGGGAACCACTGGTATAAGGGAAAGAAACCT
This sequence comes from Pseudophryne corroboree, assembly GCF_028390025.1. Classification (NCBI taxonomy): domain Eukaryota; kingdom Metazoa; phylum Chordata; class Amphibia; order Anura; family Myobatrachidae; genus Pseudophryne; species Pseudophryne corroboree. The sequence continues at coordinate 186,723,786 of NC_086446.1, read as the reverse complement.
GAGGTAACTTTTCCCCCCTCACACGAACTGAATGAGTTATGTGAAAAAGCTTGGGAATCTCCAGATAAAAAACTGCAGATTTCCTAACGGATTCTTATGGCGTATCCTTTCCCGCCAACGGACAGGTTACGATGGGAATCCTCCCCTAGGGTGGACAAAGCTTTAACACGCTTATCCAAAAAGGTAGCCCTGCCGTCCCAGGATACGGCTACCCTCAAGGATGCTGCTGATGGCAAACAGGAGGGTACCCTGAAGTCCATTTATACACATTCAGGTACCTTGCTCAGACCGGCAATTGCGTCGGCCTGGGACTGTAGTGCAGTAGCGGCATGGACTGATACCTTATCAGAGGAGTTTGATACCTTAGATAGGGATACTGTTTTATGACCCTGGGGCATATTAAAGACGCTGTCCTTTATATGAGAGATGCTCAAAGAGACATTAGTCTGCTGGGTTCTAGAATAAACGCTATGTCGATTTCTGCCAGAAGGGTCCTGTGGACTCGGCAATGGACAGGTGATGCCGACTCAAAACGACATATGGAGGTTTTACCTTACAGGGGTGAGGAATTGTTCGGTGAAGGTCTCTGGGGCCTGGTCTCCACAGCTACGGCTGGAAAGTCAAATTTTTTGCCTTATGTTCCCTCACAGCCTAAGAGAGCACCGCATTGTCAAATGCAGTTCTTTCGTTCACAAAGAAACAAGAAAGTCCGAGGTGCGCCCTTTCTTGCCAGAGGGAGGGGCAGAGGAAAGAAGCTGCACAATACAGCTAGTTCCCAGGAACAGAAGTCCTCCCCGGCCTCTGCAAAATCCACCGCATGACACTGGGGCTCCACTGGCGGAGTCGGGGCCAGCGGGGGCGCGTCTTCGGAATTTCAGCCACATGTGGGTTCACTCCCAGGTGGATCCCTGGACAATAGAAATTGTGTCTCAGGGTTACAAGCTGGAATTCGAAGAGGTGCCTCCTCGCCGGTTTTTCAAATCGGCCCTATCGTCTTCCCCCCTAGAGAGGGAGATAGTGTTAAATGCAATACAAAAATTGTATCTTCAGCAGGTGGTGGTCGAGGTTCCCCTCCTTCAACAGGGAAGGGGTTATTATTCGACCATGTTTGTGGTTCCGAAACCGGACGGTTCGGTCAGACCCATATTGAATTTTAAATCTCTGAACCTATACTTGAAGAGGTTCAAGTTCAAGATGGAATCGCTAAGAGCGGTCATCGCCAGCCTGGAAGGGGGGGATTTTATGGTGTCACTGGACATAAAGGATGCGTACCTTCATGTCCCCATTTATCCACCTCATCAGGCGTACCTAAGATTTGCGGTACAGGACTGTCATTACCAATTTCAGACATTGCCGTTTGGTCTCTCAACGGCTCCGAGGATTTTCACCAAGGTAATGGCGGAAATGATGGTGCTCCTGCGCAAGCAGGGTGTCACAATTATCCCGTACTTGGACGATCTCCTCATAAAAGCGAGATCAAGAGAGCAGTTGCTGAACAGCGTCTCACTGTCACTGAAGGTGTTACAGCAACACGGCTGGATTCTCAATATCCCAAAGTCGCAGCTGGTTCCTACGACTCGTCTGCCTTTCTTTGGCGTGATTCTGGACACGACCCAGAAAAGGGTTTATCTTCCAATAGAAAAAGCCCAGTAACATGACTCTGGTGTCAGGTGTCCGTGCATCATTGCACTCGAGTCCTGGGAAAGATGGTGGCCTCATACGAGGCCATTCCCTTTGGCAGGTTCCATGCGAGGACTTTCCAATGGGATCTGTTGGACAAGTGGTCCGGATCACATCTACAGATGCATCGGTTGATCACCCTGTCCCCCAGGGCCAGGGTGTCGCTCCTGTGGTGGCTGCAGAGTGCTCACCTTCTCGAGGGCCGCAGATTCGGCATTCAGGATTGGATCCTGGTGACCACGGACGCAAGCCTCCGAGGTTAGGGAGCAGTCACACAGGGAAGAAATTTCCAGGGTCTTTGGTCAAGTCAAGAGACTTGTCTGCACATCAACATCCTGGAACTAAGGGCCATATACAACGCCCTACGTCAAGCGGAGGCCTTACTTCGCGACCAAACAGTTCTGATCCAGTCAGACAACATCACCGCAGTGGCTCATGTAAACCGCCAAGGCGGCACAAGGAGCAGAGCGGCAATGGCGGAAGCTACCAGGATTCTTCGCTGGGCGGAGAATCATGTAAGCGCACTGTCAGCAGTGTTCATTCCGGGAGTGGACAACTGGGAAGCAGACTTCCTCAGCAGACACGACCTACACCCGGGAGAGTGGGGTACTTCATCCAGAAGTCTTCGCACAGATTGTGAGTCGGTGGGAACTGCCACAGATAGACATGATGGCGTCCCGCCTCAACAAAAAGCTACAGAGGTATTGCGCCAGGTCCAGAGACCCTCAGGCAGTAGCGGTAGACGACCTTGTGACACCGTGGGTGTTCCGGTCCGTCTAAGTATTTCCTCCTCTTCCTCTCATACCCAAGGTGTTGAGAATAGTAAGAAGAAAAGGAGTGAGAACAATCCTCGTTGTTCCAGATTGGCCACGACGGACCTGGTATCCAGATCTGCAGGAAATTGCTCACGGAAGATCCGTGGCCTCTTCCTCTAAGGCAGGACCTGTTGCAACAGGGGCCCTGTCTGTTCCAAGACTTACCGCGGCTGCGTTTGACGGCATGGCGGTTGAACGCCGGATCCTAGCGGAAAAAGGTATTCCGGTTGAGGTTATCCCTACGCTGATAAAGGCTAGGAAGAAAGTAACAGCAAAACATTATCACCGTATATGGCGAAAATATGTTTCTTGGTGTGGGGCCAGGAATGCTCCTACGGAAGAATTCCATCTGGGCAGTTTCCTTCACTTCCTACAAACTGGAGTGGATTTGGGCCTTAAATTAGGCTCCATTAAGGTCCAGATTTCCATTTTCTTTCAAAAAGAATTGGCTTCTCTCCCAGAAGTTCAGACTTTTGTTAAGGGAGTACTGCATATTCAGCCTCCGTTTGTGCCTCCGGTGGCGCCTTGGTCTTGGACTTCCTAAAGTCACATTGGTTTGAACCACTGAAAACGGTGGAGTTGAAATATCTCACTTGGAAAGTGGTCATGTTATTAGCCCTGGCTTCGGCTAGGCGAGTGTCGGAATTAGCGGCTTTATCACATAAAAGCCCCTATCTGGTTTTCCATATGGATAGAGCGGAATTGCAGACACGTCCTCAGTTCCTGCCAAAAGTGGTTTCATCGTTTCATATGAACCAACCTATTGTGGTGCCTGTGGCTACACGGGACTTAGAGGATTCAGAGTCCCTTGATGTGGTCAGGGCTTTGAAAATTTATGTAGCCAGGACGGCTAGAGTCCGAAAAACAGAAGCACTGTTTGTTCTGTATGCAGCCAACAAGCTTGGCGGCCCTGCTTCAAAGCAGACTCTTGCTCGCTGGATCTGTAACACGATTCAGCAAGCGCATTCTACGGCTGGTTTGCCGTTACCAAAATCGGTCAAGGCCCATTCCACTAGGAAAGTGGGATCTTCTTGGGCGGCTGCCCGAGGGGTCTCGGCACTACAGCTGTGTCGAGCTGCTACTTGGTCGGGTACAAACACCTTTGCAAAATTCTATAAGTTTGATACCCTGGCTGAGGAGTACCTCATGTTTGCTCAATCGGTGCTGCAGAGTCATCCGCACTCTCCCGCCCGTTTGGGAGCTTTGGTATAATCCCCATGGTCCTTACGGAGTCACCAGCATCCTCTAGGACGTTAGAGAAAATAAGATTTTACTTACCGGTAAATCTATTTCTCGTAGTCCGTAGAGGATGCTGGGCGCCAGTCCCAAGTGCGGACTTCTTCTGCAATACTTGTATATAGTTATTGCTTCAATAAGGGTTACGTTATTGTTGCATCGGGCGTGAACTGATGCTATGTTATTGTCATACTGTTTACTGGATTGTTATCACAAGTTATACGGTGTGATTGGTGTGGCTGGTATGAATCTTGCCCTTGGATTAACAAAAATCCTTTCCTCGTACTGTCCATCTCCTCTGGGCACAGTTCTCTAACTGATGTCTGGAGGAGGGGCATAGAGGGAGGAGCCAGTGCACACCAGGAACTAAATTCTTTCTTAAAGTGCCCATGTCTCCTGCGGAGCCCGTCTCTCCCCATGGTCCTTACGGAGTCCCCAGCATCCTCTACGGACTACGAGAAATAGATTTACCGGTACGTAAAATCTTATTTTTTTTTTTTTTTTTTGGGGGGCTTTAGTTCCATTCTTTATCTGTAAATCTAATCTACCTGTCATGTTTTGTGCAGGTGAACAAAGCAAATATCCATTTTATGCGAAAATTGGTACAGAGCGGACCAGATGTTCATCCTGGTGCCAACTTCATCCAACAGAGACATACCCAAATGAAAAGGTATTTCCCGTGTTGTCTGTACTCCTATCTTCTTTGTGCCAGTCTTCTAGTTTTGTGGACTCTGTAATCTGTGGCTGTGAAATAATACATTCAGAAATACATGTTTCTACCCAGAATATAGCCAATAAACTCAAAATTTCTCTGACGTCCTAGTGGATGCTGGGAACTCCGTAAGGACCATGGGGATTAGCGGCTCCGCAGGAGACTGGGCACAAAAGTAAAAGCTTTAGGACTACCTGGTGTGCACTGGCTCCTCCCCCTATGACCCTCCTCCAAGCCTCAGTTAGATTTTTGTGCCCGGCCGAGAAGGGTGCACACTAGGGGCTCTCCTGAGCTTCTTAGTGAAAGCTTTAGTTTTAGGTTTTTTATTTTCAGTGAGACCTGCTGGCAACAGGCTCACTGCATCGAGGGACTTAAGGGGAGAAGAAGCGAACTCACCTGAAGTGCAGAGTGGATTGGGCTTCTTAGGCTACTGGACACCATTAGCTCCAGAGGGACCGAACACAGGCCCAGCCTCGGAGCTCGGTCCCAGAGCCGCGCCGCCGGCCCCCTTACAGAGCCAGAAGCAAGAAGAGGTCCGGAAAAATCGGCGGCAGAAGACATCGGTCTTCAACAAGGTAGCGCACAGCACTGCAGCTGTGCGCCATTGTTACTCAGGCACACTTCACACTCCGGTCACTGAGGGTGCAGGGCGCTAGGGGGGGGCGCCCTGAGCAGCAATGTAAAACACCTTGGCTGGCATAAATACACCACATATAACCCCCAGGGCTATATGGATGTATTTTAACCCCTGCCAGAACTTACAAAAAAGCGGGAGAAAAGGCCGCCGAGAAGGGGGCGGAGCCTATCTCCTCAGCACACAGGCGCCATTTTCCATCACAGCTCCGCTGGAAGGACGTCTCCCTGACTCTCCCCTGCAGTCCTGCACTACAGAAAAGGGTAAAAAAGAGAGGGGGGGGGCACTAATTTGGCGCAGTTTTGATACTAACAGCAGCTATAAAGGAAAAGCACATTTTATAGTGGTATTCCTGTTTATATATAGCGCTCTGGTGTGTGCTGGCATACTCTCCCTCTGTCTCCCCAAAGGGCTAGTGGGGTCCTGTCGTCTATCAGAGCATTCCCTGTGTGTGTGCGGTGTGTCGGTACGATTGTGTCGACATGTTTGAGGAGGAAAATGAGATGGAGGCGGAGCAATTGCCTATTATACAGTTGTCACCCCCTGGGGAGTCGACACCTGAGTGGATGAGCTTATGGAAGGAATTGCGTGACAGTGTCAGCTCGTTACGACAGACCGTTGACGACATGAGACAGCCGGCTACTCAGCTTGTGCCTGTCCAAGGGTCTCAAACGCCATCAGGGGCTTTAAAACGCCCGTTACCTCAAATGGCAGACACAGACACGGATACTGACTCCAGTGTCGACGATGATGAGACAAACGTGACTTCCACTAGGGCCACACGTTACATGATTGAAGCAATGAAAAATGTATTGCATATCTCTGATAATACAAGTACCACTAAAAAGGGTATTATGTTTGGTGAGAAAAAACTGCCTGTAGTTTTTCCTGTATCCGAGGAATTAAATGAAGTGTGTGATGAGGCGTGGGTTTCCCCCGATAAAAAACTGATAATTCCTAAAAGGTTATTGGCATCGTACCCTTTCCCGCCAGAGGATAGGGCACGTTGGGAAACACCCCCTAGGGTGGATAAAGCGCTCACACGTTTGTCAAAACAGGTAGCACTACCCTCTCCTGATACGGCCGCCCTAAAGGAACCTGCCGATAGAAAACTGGAGAATATCCTAAAATGTATATACTCTCACACGGGTGTTATACTGCGACCAGCAATCGCCTCAGCCTGGATGTGCAGTGCGGGCCTGGCGTGGTCGGATTCCCTGACTGAAAATATTGATACCCTAGCTAGGGACAGTATATTACTGACTATAGAGCATTTGAAGGATGCATTTCTATATATGCGTGATGCACAGAGGGATATTTGCCGACTGGCATCAAGAGTTAGCGCGCTGTCCATTTCTGCTAGAAGAGGTTTATGGACGCCGCAGTGGTCAGGTGATGCGGATTCTAAAAGGCACATGGAAGTATTGCCTTATAAGGGGGAGGAGTTATTTGGGGTAGGTCTATCAGACCTGGTAGCCACGGCTACTGCTGGAAAATCCACATTTTTACCCCAGGTAGCTTCTCAACCTAAGAAGACGCCGTATTATCAGGCGCAGTCCTTTCGGCCCCATAAGGGCAAGCGGGCAAAAGGCGCCTCATTTATGCCCCGTGGCAGAGGGAGAGGAAAAAGGCTGCAACAAACAGCCAGTTCCCAGGAACAAAAGCCCTCTCCCGCCTCCGCAAAGTCCTCAGCATGACGCTGGGGCTTTACAATCAGACACGGTGGGGGCCCGTCTCAAGAAGTTCAGTGCGCAGTGGGCCCACTCGCAAGTGGACCCCTGGATCCTTCAAGTGGTATCTCAGGGGTACAAATTGGAATTCGAGACGTCTCCCCCTCGCCGTTTTCTAAAGTCTGCTTTACCGACGTCTCCCTCAGACAGGGAGGCAGTATTGGATGCCATTCACAAGCTGTATTCCCAGCAGGTGATAATCAAGGTACCCCTCCTACAACAGGGAAAGGGGTACTATTCCACACTATTTGTGGTACCGAAGCCGGACGGCTCCGTGAGACCAATTTTAAACCTAAAATCCTTGAACACTTACATACAAAGGTTCAAATTCAAGATGGAGTCACTCAGAGCAGTGATTGCAAACCTGGAAGACGGGGACTATATGGTGTCTCTGGACATCAAAGATGCTTACCTACATGTCCCAATTTGCCCTTCTCACCAAGGGTACCTCAGGTTTGTGGTACAGAACTGTCACTATCAGTTTCAGACGCTGCCGTTTGGATTGTCCACGGCACCCCGGGTCTTTACCAAGGTAATGGCCGAAATGATGATACTCCTTCGAAGGAAGGGAGTTTTAGTTATCCCTTACTTGGACGATCTCCTGATAAGGGCAAGATCCAGGGAACAGTTGGAAGTCGGGGTAGCACTATCTCAGATAGTGCTGCGCCAGCACGGTTGGATTCTCAATATTCCAAAATCTCAGCTGATCCCGACTACCCGACTCCTATTCCTAGGGATGATCCTGGACACAGTCCAGAAAAAGGTGTTTCTCCCGGAGGAGAAAGCCAGGGAGTTATCCGAACTAGTCAGAAATCTCCTAAAACCAGGCCAAGTCTCAGTGCATCAATGCACAAGGGTCCTGGGAAAGATGGTGGCTTCTTACGAAGCAATCCCATTCGGCAGATTCCACGCAAGAACCTTCCAGTGGGATCTGCTAGACAAATGGTCCGGGTCGCTTCTTCAGATGCATCAGCGGATAATCTTGTCACCAAGGACAAGGGTGTCTCTCCTGTGGTGGTTGCAGAGTGCTCATCTTCTAGAGGGCCGCAGATTCGGCATTCAGGACTGGGTCCTGGTGACCACGGATGTCAGCCTGAGAGGCTGGGGAGCAGTCACACAGGGACGAAATTTCCAGGGCTTGTGGTCAAGCCTGGAGACATCACTCCACATAAATATCCTGGAGCTAAGGGCCATCTACAATGCTCTAAGCCTAGCAAGACCTCTGCTTCAAGGTCAGCCGGTGCTGATCCAGTCAGACAACATCACGGCAGTCGCCCACGTAAACAGACAGGGCGGCACAAGAAGCAGGAGGGCAATGACAGAAGTTGCAAGGATTCTTCGCTGTGCGGAAAATCATGTGATAGCACTGTCAGCAGTGTTCATTCCGGGAGTGGACAACTGGGAAGCAGACTTCCTCAGCAGACACGACCTCCATCCGGGGGAGTGGGGACTTCACCCAGAAGTCTTCCACATGATTGTGAACCGTTGGGAAAAACCAAAGGTGGACATGATGGCGTCCCGCCTCAACAAAAAACTGGACAGGTATTGCGCCAGGTCAAGGGACCCTCAGGCAATAGCTGTGGACGCTCTGGTAACACCGTGGGTGTACCAGTCAGTGTATGTGTTCCCTCCTCTGCCTCTCATACCCAAGGTACTGAGGATCATAAGAAGGAGAGGAGTAAGGACTATACTCGTGGCTCCGGATTGGCCAAGAAGGACTTGGTACCCGGAACTTCAAGAGATGCTCACAGAGAAGTAGCCTCTACCTCTAAGAAAGGACCTGCTTCAGCAGGGACCCTGTCTGTTCCAAGACTTACCGCGGCTGCGTTTGACGGCATGGCGGTTGAACGCCGGATCCTGAAGGAAAAAGGCATTCCGGATGAAGTCATCCCTACCCTGATCAAAGCCAGGAAGGATGTAACCGTGCAACATTATCACCGGATTTGGCGTAAATATGTTGCGTGGTGCGAGGCCAGGAAGGCCCTACAGAGGAATTTCAACTGGGTCGTTTCCTACATTTCCTGCAAACAGGACTGTCTATGGGCCTAAAATTAGGGTCCATTAAGGTTCAAATTTCAGCCCTGTCGATTTTCTTCCAGAAAGAACTGGCTTCAGTTCCTGAAGTTCAGACGTTTGTCAAGGGGGTACTGCATATACAGCCTCCTTTTGTGCCTCCAGTGGCACCTTGGGATCTCAATGTAGTTTTGGGTTTCCTAAAATCACATTGGTTTGAACCACTCTCCACTGTGGACTTAAAATATCTCACTTGGAAAGTGGTAATGTTGTTAGCCCTGGCTTCAGCCAGGCGTGTCTCAGAATTGGCGGCTTTATCCTATAAAAGCCCTTACCTAATTTTTCATACGGACAGGGCAGAATTGAGGACTCGTCCTCAATTTCTCCCTAAGGTGGTTTCAGCATTTCACTTGAACCAGCCTATTGTGGTGCCTGCGGCTACTAGGGACTTGGAGGACTCCAAGTTGCTGGACGTAGTCAGGGCCCTGAAAATATGTTTCCAGGACGGCTGGAGTCAGGAAATCTGACTCGCTGTTAATCCTGTATGCACCCAATAAGCTGGGTGCTCCTGCTTCTAAGCAGACTATTGCTCGTTGGATTTGTAGTACAATTAAGCTTGCACATTCTGTGGCAGGCCTGCCACAGCCTAAATCTGTAAAAGCCCATTCCACAAGGAAGGTGGGCTCATCTTGGGCGGCTGCCCGAGGGGTCTCGGCGTCACAACTTTGCCGAGCAGCTACTTGGTCAGGGGCAAACACGTTTGCTAAATTCTACAAATTTGATACCCTGGCTGAGGAGGACCTGGAGTTCTCTCATTCGGTGCTGCAGAGTCATCCGCACTCTCCCGCCCGTTTGGGAGCTTTGGTATAATCCCCATGGTCCTTACGGAGTTCCCTGCATCCACTAGGACGTCAGAGAAAATAAGAATTTACTTACCGATAATTCTATTTCTCATAGTCCGTAGTGGATGCTGGGCGCCCATCCCAAGTGCGGATTGTCTGCAATACTTGTACATAGTTATTGTTACAAAAATCGGGTTATTATTGTTGCGAGCCATCTTTTCAGAGGCTCCTCTGTTATCATGCTGTTAACTGGGTTCAGATCACAGGTTGTACGGTGTGATTGGTGTGGCTGGTATGAGTCTTACCCGGGATTCAAAATCCTTCCTTATTGTGTACGCTCGTCCGGGCACAGTATCCTAACTGAGGCTTGGAGGAGGGTCATAGGGGGAGGAGCCAGTGCACACCAGGTAGTCCTAAAGCTTTTACTTTTGTGCCCAGTCTCCTGCGGAGCCGCTAATCCCCATGGTCCTTACGGAGTTCCCAGCATCCACTACGGACTATGAGAAATAGAATTATCGGTAAGTAAATTCTTATTTTAATTTTGAAGGGACTTTCAGACCGTTACCCTTTTGTATGTCTGTATGCAGGGCCGGTGCTAAAGTGTTTTGTGCCCCCCTGCAAACTACATTTGTGCCGTCCCTCCCATACTTTGCAAAGGGACAGTGCACGCCTTAGGCGCGCGTCACAAAAAAGGGTGTGGCCACACAAGTAGCCACATTTCAAATTATGCCACACAGTAGCACACTCTCTTACTCACATTACACCGCACGTTGTGCCCATGATTCATTTTGCACAAAATAGTGCTGTCCCTTGTTCACATTATGACACACAGTAGTGCCCCTTATTCATGTTACACTACACAGTAGTGTTCCTTGTACACCTAATGCCCACAGTAGTAATTCCATTTACACAAATAATGCACCCAGAAGTAGCACCGCTTCTACACATAATTTACAAAGGAGGGGGGGGGGGGAGTATTGAGAGGAATTAAGTGTGGTACTTACACGGGAGATCAGCGGGTGGATTGGATACTGCTGCTCTACCGGTACCGCTAACTGTTATACAGCTTGAGAAAGGAGGGACCTGACACAGGGCGCTGCACTTCATGCTGCCGTCACTGCTGCCTGTCATACAGTTTTGACAGGCACAGCAGCAGCCATCAAGAACAGCAGTGTAGCAGAGTGGGGAGAGCGCCAATCCAGCCCTGTGTCTCCCTGCAATGCATGTCCTTGCTGAGCCGGTTGTGCTGGCCCTGGTTGCCATTTACCAGAATACTATTGGAATAATTTTTTTCTGCCATTATACAAGTTACACCTGGCTCCTGCCCTCCCCTCCTATCACCACTTCTGGACCCCCCTTCTGTCATTTCTTTTGTTCCTTCTCCTGCCCCTATGTCACTTATCCTGTCCCTCCCTCCTGTCACTTCACCTGCTCTCCCTCCCTCTCATGGACTCTCCTTCTGTCACTACCACCAGACCTGTGGGGTCGTGGGTGGGGCTGTTGCATCTGCTGCGGGTCAGGTGACTGCTCCCATGTGTGCCTGGCCAGGAAGCTCCGCAACATAATTGTTTTGCGGGGCTGCAGCCTGTCCGGGTCACAGGGAGCAAGCATGGCAGTGTGTGGGCAGTGCACAGCCACGTACTTGGCAAAAAAAGAAAACGCATTTACCCGGACCACGCACTGACCGCGAGTGACCTCACTGCTGACCGCAAAGTTCCCACCATTGAAGATAATGGAGCGGCTGTGCAATGTGCTGTCTGACAGCTCAGACGCGCACAGCCAATCAGGAGAGTGCCACGACGTGGCGCTTCCTGATTGGCTGAAGGGACCCTCTGTGACAGGAGTCACGGGGGGTCCCGGCATTCAGGGAAAGGGTTCCCATGTGTAAACATGGGACCCCTTTCAGTGCGTGGTCCGGGTAATGCGATTTGTTTTTTTGCCAAGTACGTGGATTACAAAACAGAAGAGGACAGATCTACACTGGATTTTGGTGAGTATAATTTTATTTTCAGGTACACCGTGGATTCTACTTGGAGAAGTGGACCGAACCTCGTGTGAACATAGGTAGGTATGTGTGTATGTATGTTGGTGTGCATGTATGTAATAAAGTTTTACTTTCACGGTGTGCGTGTACTGTTTTTATTTGGGTATTTTTTTTCTCTGACGTCCTAGTGGATGCTGGGTACTCCGTAAGGACCATGGGGAATAGACGGGCTCCGCAGGAGACTGGGCACTTCTTTAAAGAAAAGATTAGGTACTACATCTGGTGTGCACTGGCTCCTCCCTCTATGCCCCTCCTCCAGACCTCAGTTAGAATCTGTGCCCGGCCAGAGCTGGATGTACTCTAGGGGCTCTCCTGAGCTTCCTAGAAAGAAAAGTATTTGTTAGGTATTTTATTTTCAGTGAGATCTGCTGGCAACAGTCTCACTGCTACGTGGGACTTAGGGGAGAGAAGCAAACCTACCTGCTTGGAGCTAGCTTGTGCTTCTAGGCTACTGGACACCATTAGCTCCAGAGGGATCGAACACAGGGCCCGAGCTCGATCGTCCGTTCCCGGAGCCGCGCCGCCGCCCCCCTTGCAGAGCCAGAAGACGGAAGAAACCGGAGGAAATCGGCGGCTGAAGACTTCGGTCTTCAATAAGGTAGCGCACAGCACTGCAGCTGTGCACCATTGCTCCCACAGCACACCACACGCTCCGGTCACTGGTGGGTGCAGGGCGCTGGGGGGGGCGCCCTGGGCTGCAATTAATGTACCTTTTGGCAATAAAAAGCACATAATACATTGTTTAACACTGTATATGTGCAGAAACCCCCGCCATTAACGATATAAAAAGCGGGAGAAGCCCGCCGTTGAAGGGGCGGGGCTATCTCCCTCAGCACAGCCAGCGCCATTTTCTCTTCACAGCTCTGCTGGAAGGACGCTCCCCAGGCTCTCCCCTGCAGTATACACTACAGAAAGGGTAAAAAAAGAGGGGGGGCACATAAATTTAGGCGCAAATTGTGATATAAGCAGCTATAGGGGGAAAATTCACTTTGTGTATAGTGTCTATCCCTCTGTTATATAGCGCTCTGGTGTGTGCTGGCATACTCTCTCTGTCTCCCCAAAGGACTTTGTGGGGTCCTGTCCTCAGTCAGAGCATTCCCTGTGTGTGTGTGCGGTGTGTCGGTACGGTTGTGTCGACATGTTTGATGAGGACGCTTACGTGGAGGCGGAGCAGGTGCCGATAAGTGTGATGTCGCCCCCTGCGGGGCCGACACCTGAGTGGATGGATATGTGGAAGGTATTAACCGACAGTGTCAACTCCTTGCATAAAAGGTTCGATGACGCAGCTTTGGGACAGCCGGCATCTCAGCCCGCGCCTGCCCAGGCATCTCAGAGGCCGTCAGGGGCTCAAAAACGCCCGCTACCTCAGATGGCAGACACAGATGTCGACAAGGAGTCTGACTCCAGTGTCGACGAGGATGAGACAAATATACAATCCACTAGGGCCATCCGATGCATGATTACGGCAATGAAAAATGTGTTGCACATTTCTGACATTAACCCGGTTACCACAAAAAAGGGTATTATGTTTGGGGAGAAAAAGCAGCCAGTGACTTTTCCCCCATCTGATGAGTTAAATGAATTGTGTGAAGAAGCGTGAAGTTCCCCAGATAAGAAACTAGTAATTTCTAAGTGGTTACTAATGGCGTACCCTTTCCCGCCAACGGATAGGTTACGCTGGGAGACATCCCCTAAGGTGGACAAGGCGCTCACACGATTATCAAAAAAGGTGGCACTGCCGTCTCAGGATACGGCCGCCTTAAAGGAGCCTGCAGATAGAAAGCAGGAGGCTATCCTGAAGTCTGGGTATACACACTCAGGTACTATACTGAGACCTGCTATTGCTTCAGCATGGATGTGTAGTGCTGCAGCAGCATGGTCTGATTCCCTGTCTGATGACATTAATTCCCTTGACAGGGACACTATATTGCTAACCATAGAGCATATTAAAGACGTAGTCTTATATATGAGAGATGCACAGAGGGACATTTGCCGGCTGGCATCTAGAATTAATGCGATGTCCATTTCTGCCAGGAGAGTATTATGGACTCGGCAGTGGACAGGTGATGCTGATTCTAAAAGGCACATGGAAATTTTGCCTTATAAGGGTGAGGAATTGTTTGGGGACAGTCTTTCGGACCTCGTATCCACAGCAACAGCTGGGAAGTCGGCTTTTTTACCTCAGGTTCCCTCACAGCCTAAGAAAGCACCGTATTATCAAGTACAGTCCTTTCGGCCTCAGAAAGGCAAGCGGGTTAGAGGCGCGTCCTTTCTGCCCAGAGGCAGGGGTAGAGGGAAAAAGCTGCACCATACAGCCAGTTCCCAAGAACAAAAATCCTCCCCTGCTTCCACTAAGTCCACTGCATGACACTGGGGCTCCACATGTGGAGCCAGGTGCGGTGGGGGCCCGTCTCCGGAACTTCAGCGACCAGTGGGTTCGCTCACAGGTGGATCTCTGGGTTCTACAAGTGGTATCTCAGGGATACAAGCTGGAGTTCGAGACGTCTCCCCCTCGCCGTTACCTCAAATCAGCCTTGCCAGCTACTCCCCAGGACAGGGAGGTAGTACTGGCGGCAATTCACAAGCTGTGCCTCCAGCAGGTGATAATCAAAGTTCCCCTCCTTCAACAGGGACGGGGTTACTATTCCACAATGTTTGTGGTACCAAAACCAGACGGTTCGGTGAGACCCATTCTAAATTTGAAATCCTTGAACACTTATATAAGGAAGTTCAAGTTCAAAATGGAATCGCTCAGGGCGGTTATTGCAAGCCTGGAAGAGGGGGATTACATGGTATCACTGGACATCAAGGATGCTTACCTACATGTCCCCATTTACCCACCTCACCAGGTGTACCTCCGTTTTGTGGTACAGGACTGCCATTACCAATTCCAGACGTTGCCGTTTGGTCTGTCCACGGCACCGAGGGTATTTACCAAAGTAATGGCCGAAATGATGATACTCCTTCGAAAGAAGGGAGTTGTAATTATCCCGTACTTGGACGATCTCCTTATAAAGGCGAGGTCCAGGGAGCAGTTGTTGGTCGGAGTAGCACTATCTCAGGAAGTGCTACAACAGCACGGCTGGATTCTGAATATCCCGAAGTCGCAGCTGGTTCCTACGACGCGTCTGCTGTTCCTGGGTATGATTCTGGACACAGAACAGAAGAAGGTGTTTCTCCCGGAGGAGAAGGCCAAGGAGTTGTCATCTCTGGTCAGAGACCTCCTAAAACCAAAACAGGTGTCGGTGCATCACTGCACGCGAGTCCTGGGAAAGATGGTAGCTTCTTACGAGGCAATTCCATTCGGCAGGTTCCATGCACGGATCTTTCAGTGGGATCTGTTAGACAAGTGGTCCGGATCGCATCTTCAGATGCATCGGCTGATCCCCGAGGGCCAGGGTGTCTCTGCTGTGGTGGCTGCAGAGTGCTCATCTACTCGAGGGCCGCAGATTCGGCATACAGGACTGGGTCCTGGTGACCACGGATGCAAGCCTCCGAGGTTGGGGGGCAGTCACTCAGGGAAGAAACTTCCAAGGACAATGGTCGAGTCAGGAGGCTTCCCTACACATAAACATTCTGGAACTAAGGGCCATTTACAATGCCCTAAGTCAGGCAAAACCCCTGCTTCAAAACCAGCCGGTGCTGATTCAGTCAGACAACATCACGACGGTTGCCCATGTAAACCGACAGGGCGGCACAAGAAGCAGGATGGCGATGGCAGAAGCCACAAGGATTCTCCGATGGGCGGAAAATTACGTGATAGCACTGTCAGCAGTGTTCATTCCTGGAGTGGACAACTGGGAAGCAGACTTCCTCAGCAGGCACGACCTCCACCCGGGAGAGTGGGGACTTCATCCAGAAGTCTTCCAGCTGATTGTAAATCGTTGGGAAAGGCCACAGGTGGACATGATGGCGTCCCGCCTCAACAAAAAGCTAAAAAGATATTGCGCCAGGTCAAGGGACCCTCAGGCGATAGCTGTGGACGCTCTAGTGACACCGTGGGTGTACCAGTCGGTTTATGTGTTCCCTCCTCTTCCTCTCATACCAAAGGTACTGAGGATAATAAGAAAGAGAGAAGTAAGAATTATACTCATCGTTCCGGATTGGCCAAGAAGAACTTGGTACCCGGAACTACAAGAAATGATCTCAGAGGACCCTTGGCCTCTGCCGCTCCGACAGGACCTGCTACAGCAGGGGCCCTGTCTGTTCCAAGACTTACCGCGGCTGCATTTGACGGCATGGCGGTTGAACGCCGGATCCTGATGGCAAAGGGCATTCCGGTTGAAGTCATTCCTACGCTGATAAAAGCTAGGAAGGATGTGACAGCAAAACATTATCACCGCATATTGCGAAAATATGTTGCTTGGTGTGAGGCTATGAAGGCCCCAACAGAAGAATTTCAGCTGGGTCGATTTCTGCACTTCCTACAGTCAGGAGTGACTATGGGCCTAAAATTGGGATCCATTAAAGTCCAGATTTCGGCCCTGTCTATTTTCTTTCAAAAAGAACTGGCTTCACTGCCTGAAGTTCAGACGTTTGTTAAGGGAGTGCTGCATATTCAGCCCCCTTTTGTGCCTCCAGTGGCACCTTGGGATCTCAACGTTGTGTTGGATTTCCTAAAATCACATTGGTTTGAGCCACTTCAGACCGTGGAGTTGAAATATCTCACGTGGAAAGTGGTCATGCTTTTGGCCTTGGCTTCGGCTAGGCGGGTGTCAGAATTGGCAGCTTTGTCATGTAAGAGCCCCTATCTGATCTTCCATATGGACAGGGCAGAATTGAGGACTCGTCCCCAATTTCTCCCTAAGGTGGTATCAGCGTTTCATTTGAACCAACCTATTGTAGTGCCTGCGGCTACTCGGGACTTAGAGGCTTCCAAGCTGCTGGATGTAGTCCGGGCCCTGAAAATCTATGTTTCCAGGACGGCTAGAATCAGAAAAACTGACTCGCTGTTTATCCTGCATGCACCCAACAAGCTGGGTGCTCCTGCTTCTAAGCAGACTATTGCTCGCTGGATCTGTTGCACGATTCAACTTGCACATTCTACGGCTGGACTGCCGCATCCTAAATCAGTCAAAGCCCATTCCACGAGGAAGGTGGGCTCTTCTTGGGCGGCTGCCCGAGGGGTCTCGGCTTTACAACTTTGCCGAGCTGCTACCTGGTCGGGATCAAACAAGTTTGCAAAATTTTACAAGTTTGATACCCTGGCTGAGGAGGACCTTGAGTTTGCTCATTCGGTGCTGCAGAGTCATCCGCACTCTCCCGCCCGTTTGGGAGCTTTGGTATAATCCCCATGGTCCTTACGGAGTACCCAGCATCCACTAGGACGTCAGAGAGAATAAGAATTTACTCACCGGTAAATCTATTTCTCGTAGTCCGTAGTGGATGCTGGGAGCCCGTCCCAAGTGCGGAATTCTGCAATACTTGTATATAGTTATTGCTTAACTATAGGGTTTTTTGTTCTGAGCCATCAGTTTCATGAGGCTCAGTTGTTGTTCATACTGTAAACTGGGTATAGTTATCACGAGTTGTACGGTGTGATTGGTGTGGCTGGTATGAGTCTTACCCTGGATTCCGAATCCTTTCCTTGTAATGTCAGCTCTTCCGGGCACAGTTTCCCTAACTGAGGTCTGGAGGAGGGGCATAGAGGGAGGAGCCAGTGCACACCAGATGTAGTACCTAATCTTTTCTTTAAAGAAGTGCCCAGTCTCCTGCGGAGCCCGTCTATTCCCCGTGGTCCTTACGGAGTACCCAGCATCCACTACGGACTACGAGAAATAGATTTACCGGTGAGTAAAATCTTATTTTTGCAGTAGACCTACAGTTACCAGCAGGCCCGTTTCCCTCCCGCATGCTGGTACTTGTGGTTCTCCAAGTACCAGCTTGCAGGGGAGGCTTGCTGGGACTTGTAGTTCTGCTACAAAAAACAATATTCTTTTATTTGACACAAGGCTATCAGCCCCCCATCCGCAGCCCTTGGATGGGGAGGACAGCCTCGGGCTTCACCCCTGGCCCTTGGGTGGTTGGAGGGGGGGACCCCTTGATTTAAGGGGTCCCCACTCCTCCAGGGTACCCCGTCCAGGGGTGACTAGTTGGGGATTTAATGCCACGGCCGCAGGGACCAGTATAAAAGTGTCCCCCGGCTGTGGCATTATCTCTCCAGCTAGTGGAGCCTGGTGCTGGTGTTAAAAAATACAGGGGACCCCTATGCTTTTTGTCCCCCGTATTTTTTTGATCAGGAACGGACGCAGAGCCCGGTGCTGGTTGTAAAAATACAGGGGATCCCCTATCAATTCCCCCCCCCCCCCCGTATTTTTACAACCAGGACCGGCTCAAAGAGCCCGAGGCTGGTTATGCTTAGGAGGGGGGACCCCACACATTTTTTTTTCGTGATTTTTAACCCATTCCCACCCCTTCCCACTAAAAAAACATGCTCTGATCTCTCCATATTATTTTAGTCAGTAAAAAATAAAATATATATTCTTTTAAAAAATATATAAATAATACTTGTGGCTCCTAATAGACAAACCAAGTAGATAATCCCTTCTAATATAAATAGATATGCTATTAGCAACAAAAAAAACACACAAAAAAACATGTTTTTAAATTTTTGTATTAGATTCCGCCAGCAAAATGAGGCGGACTGAAATTGACAAAATGACTGTCGAAAAGCACTGTTGTCGAATTGACATTCTTCAATTGAATATACTTTTGTCGAAAAGCCGCATTTTTACCATTGCAGACATGTCGAATTTCAAAAAGTCGAATCTGAAACGTCCGTTTTCTTTGTCGAAAAGTACTGTATTGCATTGTCGAATTTTTTTTTTTTTTGTGTCGAAAATGCCCCGTTTTTTGACATTTGCGGCAATTCGACCGCAATTGCATATACCCCATTGTGTTGGTTGTGGTCTGGACAAACGGATTTGTGTCCAAAAGTGGATGACCACGTTCTTAGGAACCCCTAGCCAGAGTCCTCTGGACTGTCACCTACAATCCTCCTTCACGGCATTCTCAAGAGAGTCCAACTTGTTAGTGCTTTCTTTCTGACGCCATGTTAATGTTAATTCTCTTTATTTATTTTCGTCCTCTGCCATAAATAACTGCAAGAGCCCCATAGGCACCTTAGGAATATATTTTTCCACAACTGTATAGCTGATAAGTTCAGGCATCGCTGTTCTATGTATGTAGCTTGGTCACATGAGCTACATTGTGTAGCTCTTTAAAAGTGAGGTGATTGTAATTTCTGCATTTACTACAAAGTAAAATAAACCTTTGTTAGGAAAAAACAATACATTCTGCATATGTGTGTTCATGAAATTATTTCAGAAAAAAACGAATCTTCCACCTTGCTCTGGCAGGTTCCTGAAGTACGGTAACCGCGAGAAGATTGCTCAGGAACTGAGATACGGAGACACAGTGGAGAGGCACCTCATAGATGGAGATATTGTTCTCTTTAACAGACAGCCATCCCTGCACAAGCTCAGCATCATGGCTCACATAGTGAGTGACACGCTAAATGCTCACACGGACTGTTTGTCCGTGCCACTATTCATCTGGTTTCAGGATAGTATATTAAATCTACTAAGACTTAAGCCTTTATTGTAACTGTAATATTTTAATCTATTGTGTTCCAGTTAATATATGTTTTGGGGGATTTTTTTTACTGAATATATGTACTTCAAACTATTTTCTTCTGGCAAGGCTCTAATGACTCCTTCATACAGATGTGTCCTAATACCTCATTGCAGCAGTCACGCCAAACAGCCCTTCTCAGTGCACTCTGCTAGCGGCTGTCATTTTTTTTACCGAAAATGCGTCTAAATCGCAAAATTATGTGGCTAGGACGCACCAGGAGACTGTGCTGATTAATTTGGTATATGACACTTGTATATCTGTGTACGACTGAGTCTCTGAATCTGTGTACAAAGTGTTATGATGCACGGCTGCTGTTTTTCTCTATGCAAGGTTCAGTTGTGCTTCACCGATACAGATTGTCACACACAGATATCCAAGTGTCCTATCAAATTACTCAGCACAGTCTTTGTGCATCCTAGCTGCACTGTGTTGAGACTAAGACACATTTCTCTAACGTCCTAGTGGATGCTGGGGACTCCGTAAGGACCATGGGGAATAGACGGGCTCCGCAGGAGACTGGGCACTCTAAAGAAAGATTTAGTACTACCTGGTGTGCACTGGCTCCTCCCTCTATGCCCCTCCTCCAGAACTCAGTTAGAATCTGTGCCCGGCCAGAGCTGGGTGCTTTTAGTGAGCTCTCCTGAGCTTGCTAATAAGAAAGTATTTTAGCTAGGTTTTTTATTTTCAGAGAGCCTCTGCTGGCAACAGACTCTCTGCTACGAGGGACTGAGGGGAGAGAAGCAAACCTACTAACTGCGGCTAGGTTGCGCTTCTTAGGCTACTGGACACCATTAGCTCCAGAGGGTTCGAACACAGGATTTTAACCTAGGTCGTCCATTCCCGGAGCCACGCCGCCATCCCCCTCGCAGAGCCAGAAGTCAGAAGCCGGCAGAAGCAAGAAGACATCGAAATCGGCGGCAGAAGACTTGTCTTCACATGAGGTAGCGCACAGCACTGCAGCTGTGCGCCATTGCGCCCACACTACCCACACACTCCGGTCACTGTAGGGTGCAGGGCGCAGGGGGGGGGGGGGCGGCGCCCTGGGCAGCAATTAGGATACCTCTTGGCAAAAAGACACATATATACAGTTGGGCACTCTATATATGTACGAGCCCCCGCCATTTTATTTACACAGACCCGGGACAGAAGACCGCCGCTGAGGGGGCGGGGCCTTCTTCCTCAGCACTAACCAGCGCCATTTTCTCTCCACAGCTCCGCTGAGAGGAAGCTCCCCAGGCTCTCCCCTGCAGTATCAAGGTAGAAAAAGGGTAAAAAGAGAGGGGGGGGGGGGGGGGCACATAAATTTAGGCGCAAATTATCATAAACAGCAGCTACTGGGTAAACACTAAGTTACTGTGTAATCCCTGGGTTACATAGCGCTGGGGTGCGTGCTGGCATACTCTCTCTCTGTCTCCCCAAAAGGCCTTGTGGGGTCCTGTCCTCAATTAGAGCATTCCCTGTGTGTGTGCAGTGTGTCGGTACGTTTGTGTCGACATGTTTGACGAGGACGGTTACGTGGAGGCAGAACAAGTGCAAGTGAATGTGGTGTCGCCGCCGACACCTGATTGGATGGTGTTAAATGATAACGTAAGCTCCTTGCATAAAAGGTTGGATAATCAGTCAGGGTCTCAACCCATGTCTCATTCTACAGCTCAGAGGCCGTCAGGGTCTCAAAAGCGCCCACTATCCCAGTTGGTTGACACAGATGTCGACACGGATTCTGACTCCAGTGTCGATGACGATGATGCAAAGTTGCAGCCTAAAATGACTAAAGCCATCCGATACATGATTATAGCAATGAAGGATGTATTGCACATATCGGAGGAAAACCCTGTCCCTGACAAGAGGGTTTATATGTTTGGGGAGAAAAAGCAAGAAGTGACTTTTCACCCTTCACATGAATTAAATGAGTTATGTGAAAAAGCGTGGGATTCCCCTGATAGGAAAGTACTGATTTCCAAAAGATTACTTATGGCGTATCCTTTCCCGCCAACGGATAGGTTACGCTGGGAATCCTCCCCTAGGGTAGACAAAGCGTTGACACGCTTATCTAAGAAGGTGGCCCTGCCGTCACAGGATACGGCCGCCCTAAAGGATCCTGCGGATAGGAAGCAGGAAGGTATCCTGAAGTCTGTTTATACACATTCTGGTACTCTTCTGAGGCCAGCAATTGCTTCGGCTTGGATGTGTAGTGCTGTAGCAGCATGGACAGATACTCTGTCTGAGGAGTTAGATACCCTGGACAGGGAGACTATTTTACTGACCCTAGGACATATCAAAGACGCTGTCCTATATATGCGGGATGTCCAGAGGGACATTTGCCTGCTGGGCTCTAGAATAAACGCAATGTCGATTTCTGCCAGAAGGGTCCTATGGACTCGGCAATGGACAGGTGATGCCGACTCTAAAAAACACATGGAGGTGTTACCTTATAAGGGTGAGGAATTGTTTGGGGACGGTCTCTCGGACCTAGTTTCCACAGCTACGGCTGGGAAGTCAAATTTCTTGCCATATATTCCCTCACAGCCTAAGAAAGCACCGTATTACCAAATGCAGTCCTTTTGTTCACAAAAAAGCAAGAAAGTCAGAGGTGCATCCTTTCTTGCCAGAGGCAGGGGTAGAGAAAAAAGCTGCACCAGGCAGCTAGTTCACAGGAACAAAAGTCCTCCCCGGCTTCCACTAAATCCACCGCATGACGCTGGGGCTCCACAGGCGGAGCCAGGAGTGGTGGGGGCGCGTCTCCGAAATTTCAGCCACCAGTGGGTTCGCTCACGGGTGGATCCTTGGGCTATACAAATTGTGTCTCAGGGATACAAGCTGGAATTCAAGGTGACGCCCCCTCACCGTTACCTAAAATCGGCCTTGCCAGCTTCCCCCATGGAAAGGGAGGTAGTGTTGGCAGCAATTCACAAGCTATATCTCCAGCAGGTGGTAGTGAAGGTTCCCCTCCTTCAACAGGGAAGGGGTTACTATTCCACCATGTTTGTGGTACCGAAACCGGACGGTTCGGTCAGACCCATTTTGACTTTAAAATCCCTGAATATTTATCTGAAGAAATTCAAGTTCAAGATGGAATCGCTCAGAGCGGTCATTGCAAGCCTGGAGGAAGGGGATTTTATGGTGTCTCTGGATATCAAGGATGCATACTTGCATGTCCCCATTTATCCACCTCATCAGGAGTACCTCAGGTTTGTGGTACAGGACTGTCATTACCAATTCCAGACGTTTCCGTTTGGCCTGTCCACGGCACCGAGAATATTTACCAAGGTGATGGCGGAAATGATGGTGCTCCTTCGGAAGCAAGGGGTTAAAATTATCCCATACTTGGACGATCTCCTCATAAAGGCGAGGTCCAGGGAGCGGTTGCTGATCAGCGTAGCACACTCTCAGGAAGTGTTGCGACAGCACGGCTGGATTCTGAATATTCCAAAGTCGCAGCTGATTCCTACGACACGTCTGCCCTTCCTGGGCATGATTCTGGACACAAACCAGAAAAAGGTGTTTCTCCCGGAGGAGAAGGCTCAAGAGCTCGTGACTCTGGTCAGAGACCTCCTAAAACCAAAACAGGTATCGGTGCATCACTGCACGCGAGTCCTGGGAAAGATGGTGGCGTCATACGAAGCCATGCCCTTCGGCAGGTTCCATGCGAGGATCTTTCAGTGGGATCTGTTGGACAAGTGGTCCGGATCGCATCTTCAGATGCATCGGCTGATCACCCTGTCCCCCAGGGCCAGGGTGTCTCTTCTGTGGTGGCTGCAAAGTGCTCACCTCCTCGAGGGCCGCAGGTTCGGCATACAGGACTGGGTCTTGGTGACCACGGATGCAAGCCTCCGAGGATGGGGGGCAGTCACTCAGGGAAGAAACTTCCAGGGGCTGTGGTCAAGTCAGGAGACTTGTCTGCACATCAATATCCTGGAACTAAGGGCCATATACAACGCCCTGAGTCAAGCGGAGCCTCTGCTTCGAAACCAACCAGTGCTGATTTAGTAAGACAACATCACTGCAGTGGCCCATGTAAACCGCCAGGGCGGCACAAGAAGCAGGGTGGCAATGGCAGAAGCCACCAGGATTCTTCGTTGGGCGGAGAATCACGTACTAGCACTGTCAGCAGTGTTCATTCCGGGAGTGGACAACTGGGAAGCAGACTTCCTCAGCAGGCACGACCTCCACCCGGGAGAGTGGGGACTTCATCAAGAAGTCTTCACGCAGATTGCAAATCGATGGGAACTGCCACAGGTGGACATGATGGCGTCCCGTCTCAACAAAAAGCTAAAAAGGTATTGCGCCAGGTCAAGGGACCCTCAGGCGATAGCTGTGGACGCACTAGTAACACCGTGGGTGTTCCAGTCGGTCTATGTGTTTTCCCCTCTTCCTCTCATACCAAAGGTGCTGAGAATTGTAAGAAAAAGAGGAGTGAGAACAATACTCATTGTTCCGGATTGGCCAAGAAGGACTTGGTACCCGGAATTGCAAGAAATGCTCACAGAGGACCCATGGCCTCTGCCTCTCAGACAGGACCTGTTGCAACAAGGGCCCTGTCGGTTCCAAGACTTACCGCGGCTGCGTTTAACGGCATGGCGGTTGAACGCCGGATCCTAGCGGAAAAAGGCATTCCGGATGAAGTTATTCCTACGCTGATAAAGGCTAGGACGGATGTGACAGCAAAGCATTATCACCGTATATGGCGAAAATATGTTGCTTGGTGTGAGGCCAGGAAGGCCCCTACAGAGGAATTCCAGCTGGGTCGATTCCTGCACTTCCTACAGTCAGGAGTGACTATGGGCCTAAAATTAGGGTCCATAAAGGTCCAGATTTCGGCCCTATCTATTTTCTTTCAAAAAGAACTGGCTTCACTGCCTGAGGTTCAGACGTTTGTTAAGGGAGTGCTGCATATTTAGCCCCCTTTTGTGGCACCTTGGAATCTTAACGTGGTGTTGAGTTTCCTGAAATCCCACTGGTTTGAGCCACTTAAGACCGTGGAGCTAAAGTATCTCACGTGGAAAGTGGTCATGCTGTTGGCCTTAGCTTCGGCTAGGCGTGTGTCAGAATTGGCGGCTTTGTCATGTAAAAGCCCCTATCTGGTTTTCCATATGGATAGGGCAGAATTGCGGACTCGTCCGCAATTTCTGCCAAAGGTGGTGTCATCCTTTCATTTGAACCAACCTATTGTGGTGCCTGCGGCTACTTGTGACTTGGAGGATTCCAAGTTGCTTGACGTAGTCCGGGCTTTGAAGATTTATGTGACCAGAACGGCTGGAGTCAGGAAGACTGACTCGCTGTTTGTCCTGTATGCATCCAACAAGCTGGGTGCTCCTGCTTCAAAGCAAACTATTGCTCGCTGGATCTGTGGCACGATTCAGCAGGCTCATTCTGCGGCTGGATTGTCGCATCCAAAATCAGTGAAAGCCCATTCCACAAGAAAGGTGGGCTCTTCTTGGGCGGCTGCCCGAGGGGTCTCGGCATTACAGCTTTGCCGAGCTGCTACTTGGTCCGGTTCAAACACATTTGCAAAATTCTACAAGTTTGATACCCTGGCTGAGGAGGACCTTGTGTTTGCCCATTCGGTGCTGCAGAGTCATCCGCACTCTCCCGCCCGTTTGGGAGCTTTGGTATAATCCCCATGGTCCTTACGGAGTCCCCAGCATCCACTAGGACGTTAGAGAAAATAAGATTTTACTCACCGGTAAATCTATTTCTCGTAGTCCGTAGTGGATGCTGGGCGCCCGTCCCAAGTGCGGACTTTCTGCAATACGTGTATATAATTATTGCTTACTAAAGGGTTATGTTATGTGGCATCAGTTGAGTGATGCTTGTTTGTTGTTCATACTGTTAACTGGGTATGTTATCACAAGTTGTCCGGTGTGATTGGTGTGGCTGGTATGAGTCTTACCCTGGATTCCAAAAATCCTTTCCTTGTACTGTCAGCTCTTCCGGGCACAGTTTCCTTAACTGAGGTCTGGAGGAGGGGCATAGAGGGAGGAGCCAGTGCACACCAGGTAGTACTAAATCTTTCTTTAGAGTGCCCAGTCTCCTGCGGAGCCCGTCTATTCCCCATGGTCCTTACGGAGTCCCCAGCATCCACTACGGACTACGAGAAATAGATTTACCGGTGAGTAAAATCTTATTTTTTGGCGCAAAAAGATGCACAACGCTAGCAGAGTTGAGCAGCACCTGTTGATTCACTCACACCAGGCATCTCGTGCTGCATGGCACATTGAGACTGGATGTAGGAGGACAAATCTGTATGGTACATTTTATTTTCAAGAAGTACAAACATTTATGTTATGATCATTGGTCAAATGACAAGTTAAAAAAATTGTGTTCTCATTTGAACTTGAAATAAATAACATCAACTCTACTCCATGCAGGCCAGGGTCAAACCGCATAGAACATTCCGCTTCAATGAATGTGTCTGCACACCTTACAATGCTGATTTTGATGGGGATGAAATGAACCTTCATCTCCCCCAGACAGAAGAAGCAAAAGCAGAAGCTTATGTATTGATGGGAGTAAGTGTTTTTTCATGCAACCTCTTTCGTGTTAAGAATGAAGTGTTTTTGGAAGGTACTTAAACTTTCAATTGAATGTTTTGATGAAATATGACTTCCTTTAAATTTAGTACTCCCATGAGTCTCTGGCAGGCACTTCATTCATTTCTTTGTAAAGAAGTGGACGTATATTAGACATGACTTTTATGTGC
Organism: Pseudophryne corroboree; assembly: GCF_028390025.1. Classification (NCBI taxonomy): domain Eukaryota; kingdom Metazoa; phylum Chordata; class Amphibia; order Anura; family Myobatrachidae; genus Pseudophryne; species Pseudophryne corroboree. Next base: position 186,697,745 of record NC_086446.1, on the reverse strand, counting down.
AGAATGATATGTCCCTAAGTAGTTTAATATATATTTAAAGAAAAATAAATTGATTATAGACTGGATTTAGACAAGTGTTTTTATTCCCTCTATAATACTGCAGGTATAATAAATATGCTTGGCCTGGCTGGTGACTAGATCACATATGTAAAGGGCCCCATACACTAGGACGATAATGCCCGATATCGGGCATTCGGCCCGATATATCGGATGAAATCAGGCATTTTGGAGCTGTTTCCGATCCGATGCGCGTTCCCGTGAACATCGGATCGGATCCTCCAGATTGAATGTGCTGCACATTCAATCATGTCTGACCCCGCAGGCATGGCTGGGATTGCCCAGGATCACCCAAGATACATCGTATGTTAAAGGACAGCATACGATGTATCTTTGGCGAGCCTGCCCCCCGTGAGGCTGCCGGGGTGATCGCCTGCGACATGTCAGACGGACATGTCTCGTAAGTGTATGGGGCCCTTTGCTTGGATACTATTTTCCTTCATAGTTTTTAATACAGTATCTCTGTTTGATTAAAAAAATTGAGGTTCAAGGTGGGAACATATCTTAAATCCCATATGACTGTATTTTACTCTTTCAGACTAAAGCTAACCTGGTAACACCTCGCAATGGAGAACCCTTAATTGCTGCCATCCAGGACTTTCTCACAGGTACATGCTCTTAAACTGGAAAGCAGCAGTAAACCAAATCGGAATCAGTATGATATCCCGGCTGTCGAGATCCTGGCGGTCAGAAGACCCGACTGCTGGAATACCGGCGGCGAGCGCAGCGTGTTCCCTCGCGGGCTCGCTGCGCTCGCCATGCTTCGGGCCGGTGGTGACCTTAGGCCGCCACACTAATCTATTCCCCGACTGGTGGTGGCGTGGCCCAACACCCAAGTGGGGATTCCGGGCTGCAGGCGGCATTTTGACCGTCGGCATTTCAGCTGGTGTCGGGATTCCAGCATCAGTATCCTGACTGCCAGGAACCCAACAGCCGGCTAATTGACCGCATACCAATAAGTGCACCTCATGCATACTAGACATGGAATACAAGCTGTATGGAAGTTTTTTATTCCCTTTCATTTTTGTATCCGGTTATAATTGTGCAATTGTTGCATCACATTAAAGAACAAATATTAAAAAATGACAGCTGTGACCAATATTATCCAGGCACTATTGCGTTTTGTAGATGGTAGGGATACAAATTTATTTTAACAGTCTCAATGCCCTAGGGTGGGTCACATGTAAATAGTAATTTGTATTCTCTCACCTGTCTGTACAGCTATTCTTATGTGATTGTGTTTTCACCGGTTGTCTACTCTTCCTGCAAATCTGTAACAGTTAGTCATGTATAGATGATTCATACAATTGATTGTGTCCTCATACACCTATACTTTATGCACCATATGATGTGTAATGCTTGATGCATTTCCTGTGTGTCATGGTTTTTTTCTCTCAGTTTTGCATCGTAGTTCACAAATAGTGTACTAGGTACTTCGGTTTATTTTATTTTTCTGTAGCAAACTAATTGTGATCTCGTCACGGTTTAAGCATAACAATTGATGAGGGTTACTCATATGTAGATTTACCATACTATCATTTTAAACAGGGGCACTCCTGAATTACACAGGTTCTGTGGCTGCTGACTTCAAACCTGCATTTCATCTGGTTTTAATTAGCCAAAGAACCTGTGTAGTTCAGGAGTCTCTCGGTATAAAGGGATAGTATGTTAAGCCTACTCATATCGGACCTGATCTTCCAGGATTGTGTACTTTTTCTTCAACTTTGCTACTTTTTCCTCAATTTTGGAACTTGGTTCGCTTGTAAAATCCTATAAACAGGGCTATAGGTACAATTTGAGGATAGATATTTGTGGACACATGTATAGCGTAAATGCAAGTGACTGGCTTACTATTCTTTAGCCCAGGATAACGGTACTGTTATGATTTTTACCAGCTGCCTACCTCCTCACACTCAAGGATACGTTCTTTGACCGCTCGAAGGCCTGCCAAATCATTGCCTCTATTTTAGTGGGGAAAGATGAGAAGATAAAAGTTCGTCTGCCTCACCCGGCAATAATGAAGGTATTTTTAACAGTTTAAGGATTCTGACACTGAACAATCTTTTATAAGCTGTACCTTGTGATAATGTGTGTGTGCTTGTGACACGTATATATATCTGTTCTCTTTTTATTTCTAAATATCCAGCCTGTCACGTTGTGGACTGGAAAACAAATTTTCAGTCTTATCCTACAACCAAGTCTGGACAATCCAGTCCGTGCCAACTTGAGGACCAAGGGAAAACAGTACTGTGGTAAAGGGGAGGATCTGTGCCACAATGATTCCTGTAAGTTCTTGGTGTGTTCTTTTGCTTGTAATATCTTGTGCTTATATCAGTGCTACGGTTTTTCTTGCCATTTTCCATAAAACAATTAACAATCTGCATCTAATAATTTGTTTCATTAGGCTACTGTGGTTAAGATTCATTCCATTCCTTGGTACCTTTATATTGAGTGTATTTATTTTTCTGGAAAGTATTTGGTATTTTTGCAATTGTCTGATAAAGCAAATGTACTCCACAGATGTGACCATTCAGAACAGCGAGCTGATGTCTGGCAGTATGGACAAGGGGACTCTAGGCTCTGGTTCGAAGAATAATATTTTCTATATCCTACTACGAGACTGGGGACAAATTGAGGCCGCGAATGCTATGTCTCGCCTGGCCAGACTGGCACCTGTTTACCTGTGTGAGTTCAACCTTTGAATTGTGATACAATGGAACTGGTGAAGTAATGACAAAGATGCACAGAGTTGTAGTTGCTCAATTAGTCTTTTTTGGCTCATCACAGGTGCATGTAAGAAGGGGTTAATCTAGACAAGAAATAAACAAAACAAATTCCCCCCGCACACTGCATTTGGCCAGCAAAAGTCATGCATAATAAAAGGCAGTGGACTCTGTTACATACATTTACAAATATATGGTAAGCCGCCATCCATGACTCTGCTCTGGTGGTCATATACTACATAATAGTAGCACCAGTTTGGGTCATACTGTATATTCTTGTACTTCTAAACTGAGAGCCAGGTCACCTGGAGGCACACCTGGATTCTACAATACGGCAAAACAAGGATCTGCATACACTACAGATCCCATATGTGCTTCTGTGTGCGGGTGGAATTTGTTTTGTCATTGTTGATAAAGAGTAGTTAATTAACCAACGTGAACCTTGTATTATGTGTTGTCACTTCTTTGAGCTTATTTAGGGCATATGTATATGTGAAAAATATAGAATACTGTGATAATGAGCCATAAAAATGACTTCATAACTAAATAATACAAATTAAAGTCAGTAAATCACTGTTTATAAGTCTGGCTTATTGTTACTCCACTGGGAAGTTCTCCTGTATTCACCATGTATGGGGTGGTATTCATGTGACCGCCGGTCAGCTGACCGACAGTCACATGACCTCCTCGACCAACAGGGACTATTTCCACCCGTGGGTGTCCACGACACCCATAGAGTGGGAATAGAACCCGTGGTGACCGCAGGTCGCCACCGAGCCCGCAGCGTGGCGAGCGCAGCGAGCCCGCAAGGGGCTTACTGCACTCGCCCCTCCCCGCCGGGATCCCGGCGTCGGAATTCTGCCGGGATCCTGGCGTCGGTAAGCTGACCGCCGGTCAGCCGTACTACACCCCATGTATGTAGTACCTATAGCACTTTTGTCATTCTGGAAATGGCTTGTGATTTACCATATCGGGTGTTCTGCTGCAGCATGGAATAAGTGCTGCTATGCTTTCTCTTAATAGACAGAACAGAGAGCATGCTGGCCTAATACAGTAAAAATAAACATTACCTTTTACCACAGATATCTTATTCCCTACACATTCACAAAATACATTTTTTGTGTAACTCATGAAGTGCATTTCTAATTTATTTCCTTTTTTTTTTTTTTTTTTTTATTTATTGATGCAGCAAATCGAGGCTTCTCCATTGGGATTGGTGATGTTACTCCAGGGCAAGGCCTACTGAAGGCCAAACAGGATCTATTAGATGCAGGCTACAAGAAGTGTGATGAGTACATTGAAGCATTGAATACTGGCAAGTTACAACAGCAGCCTGGGTGCAGTGCAGAGGAGACTTTGGAGGTAATGATTATCAATATTGAATTTACATGCTGGCTACAGCAGTGGGGGAGAACAGCATTACTTGTTGCCACTTTATTATGTTATTAAGGTTAATTTCTCTAACGTCCTAGTGGATGCTGGGGACTCCGTAAGGACCATGGGGAATAGACGGGCTCCGCAGGAGACTGGGCACTCTAAGAAAGATTTAGTACTACTGGTGTGCACTGGCTCCTCCCTCTACGCCCCTCCTCCAGACCTCAGTTAGAATCTGTGCCCGGAAGGAGCTGGGTGCATTTTAGTGAGCTCCCCTGAACTTGCTATTAAGAAAGTATTTGTTAGGTTTTTTATTTTCAGAGAGCTTCTGCTGGCAACAGACTCTCTGCTACGTGGGACAGAGGGGAGAGAAGCAAACCTACTAACTGTGGCTAGGTTGCGCTTCTTAGGCTACTGGACACCATTAGCTCCAGAGGGATCGAACACAGGAACTTAACCTTGGTCGTCCGTTCCCGGAGCCGCGCCGCCGTCCCCCTCGCAGAGCCAGAAGACAGAAGCCGGCGGGTTGAAGCAAGAAGACGTCAAAATCGGCGGCAGTAGACTCCTGTCTTCATATGAGGTAGCGCACAGCACTGCAGCTGTGCGCCATTGCTCCCACACTAACCCACACACTCCAATCACTGTAGGGTGCAGGGCGCCGGGGGGGGCGCCCTGGGCAGCAATTGAGTACCTCCTGGCAAAAAGCAGCATATATACAGCTGGGCACTGTAATATGCATGAGCCCCTGCCATTATTTTTACACAAAATCGCGGGACAGAAGCCCGCCGCTGAGGGGGTGGGGCTTCTTCCTCAGCACTCACCAGCGCCATTTTCTCTCCACAGCTCCGCTGAGAGGAAGCTCCCCAGGCTCTCCCCTGCAGAAGCACGATAGAAGAGGGTGAAAAAGAGAGGGGGGGGGCACATAAATTTGGCGTAAAAACAATATATACAGCAGCTACTGGGTTAACACTAAGTTACTGTGTGATTCCTGGGTCATATAGCGCTGGGGTGTGTGCTGGCATACTCTCTCTCTGTCTCTCCAAAGGGCCTTGTGGGGAAACGGTCTTCAAATAGAGCATTCCCTGTGTGTGTGGTGTGTCGGTACGTGTGTGTCGACATGTCTGAGGTAAAAGGCTCCCCTAAGGAGGAGATAGAGCAAATATGTGTGTGAGAGGGTGTCTCCGTCGACAACGCCGACACCTGTTTGGATATGTGTAAGTGCTAAGGTGAATTTATTGCACAAAAGATTAGAGAACAGACAGGAAATCTACCCATGTCTGTCCCTATGGCGCAGAGACCTTCAGAGTCTCACAATGCTCACTATCCAAAATAATAAACACTGATATCGACACGGAGTTTGACTCCAGTGTCGACTACGATAATGCAAAGTTACAGCCAAAATGGCAGAAAAGTATTCAATATATGATTATTGTAATAAAAGATGATTTGCATATCACTGATGACTCATTTGTCCCTGACACAAGGGTACACATGTTAAGGGGAAGAAAGCTGAGGTAAATTTCCCTCCTCTCATGAGGAAAAAGAGCGGGAATCTCCAGACAAGAGACTGCAGCTTCCCACATAGAATTCTCAGGCAGTATCCTTTCCCCACTAGGGCCAGGATGTGATGGGAATCTTCCCCTAGGGTGTCACGTTTGCCCAGAAGGTAGCCCTAGCTATTCTCAGGGATCCTGCAGATAGCGTGCACATTCTGGTACACTACTCAGACCGGCGATTGTGTCGGCATGGGTTTATATCGCTGGGGCGGCGTGGACAGGTACCTTGTCAGCAGAAATTGAGACCCTAGTATGTATGTATGTATATATATATATATATATATATATATATATATATATATATATATATATATATATATATATATATATAGAGAGAGATATGTATATAGAGAGATATGTATATATATTAAAGATGCTGTCTTAAGAGAGATATATATATATAATCAAACATGCCCAAAGAGACATGAGTATACTGGGTCCTAGAGTCAAATCTATGTCGATTTCTGCTTGACGTGTCCTGTAGAATATGCAATGGACAGATGATGCCAACTTAAGTGGCATATGGAAGGCTGAGGATTGTGTGGAGAAGGGTTCTCGGACCTGGTCTCCACGGCTATAGCTGGTAATTCGGATATTTTGCCTTATATTCCTGCACAGCCTAGGAAAGCACGTCATTATCAAATGCAGCTTTTCGAACAAAGAAACAAGAAAGTCCGAGATGCGTCCTTTCTTGCCAGAGGCGGGGCCAGAGGAAAGAAGCTGCACAACACAGCTAGTTCCCAGGAACAGAAGTCCTCCCCGGCCTCTATGAAAATCCACTGCATGTCGCTGGGGCTCCACAGACTGAGCTAGGCCCGGTGGGGGCACGCTTTCGTAAGTTCTGCAACAATAGTGGGTTCACTCCCTGTTAGATCCCTGGGCAATAGATATTGTGTCTCAGGGATACAAGCTGGACTTTGAGAAGATGCCTCCTCACTGGCGGCCCTGCCGGCTTCCCCCACGAGAGGGAAACAGGGTTAACTGCAATTCACAAATTGTATCTTCAACAGGTGGTGGTCAAGGTTCCCCTCCTTTGACAAGGAGGGGGTTATTATTCGACCATGTGGTAGTCCCGAAACCAGACGATTCGGTCAGACCCATATTGAATTTAAAATCCCTGAACATATACCTGAAAAGGATCAAGTTCAAGATGGAATCGCTAAGAGCGGTCGTTACAAGCCTGAAAGGAGGAAATTTTATCGTGACTCGGGACATAAAGGAGGCATACCTTCATGTCCCCATTTATCCACCTCATCAGGCGTACCTCAGAATTGCGGTACGGGATTGTCATTACCAATTTCAGACATTGCCGTTTGGTCTCTCCACGGCCCGAGAATATTCACCAAGGTAATGGCGGAAATGATGGTGCTCCTGCGGAAGCAAGGTGTCACTATTATCACGTACTTGGACGATCTCCTCATAAAAGCTAGATCAAGAGAGCAGTGGCTGAACAGCGTATCACTTTCTCTGGAAGTGTAACAGCAACACGGCTGGATTCTATATATTCCAAAGTCGCAGTTGGTTCTTACAGCTCATCTGCCTCTCCTAGGCATGATCCTTGACACAGACCAGAAAAGGGTTTATCTCCCGATAGCGAGAGCTCAGGAGCTCGTGACACTGGTCAGGAATCTATTAAAACCAAAACAGGTGTCAGTGCATCACTGCACTCGAGTCCTGGGAAGGATGGTGGCATCATACGAGGCCATTCCTTTCGGCAGGTTCCATGAGAGGACCTTCTAATGGGACTTACTGGACAAAGTGGTCCGGATCACATCTTTAGATGCATCGGTTAATCACCCCATCCCCCGGGGCCAGGGTGTCTCTCCGGTGGTGACTGCAGAGTACTCACCTTCTCGAGGGCCGCAGGTTCGGCATTCAGGACTGGGTCCTGGTGACCACGGATGCAAGCCTCCGAGGGTGGGGGGCAGTCACTCAGGGAAGAAGTTTCCAAGGGCTGGGGTCAAGTCAGGAGACTTGCCTTCACATCAATAACCTGGAACTAAGGGCCATATACAACGCCCTAAGTCAAGCGGAGACCCTGCTTCGCAACCAATCGGTGCTGATCCAATCAGACAACATCACCGCAGTGGCTCATGTAAACCGCCAAGGCGGCACAAGGAGCAGGGTGGCGATGGCGGAAGCCACCAGAATTCTTCGATGGGCGGAGAGTCACGTACGAGCACTGTCAGCAGTGTTCATTCCGGGAGTGGACAACTGGGAAGCAGACTTCCTCAGCAGGCACGACCTCCACCCGGGAGAGGGGGGACTTCATCAAGAAGTCTTCGCGCAGATTGTAGGTTGGTGGGAACTGCCACAGGTGGACATGATGGCATCCCGCCTCAACAAAAAGCTACAGAGGTATTGCGCCAGGTCAAGAGACTCTCAGGCGATAGCTGTAGACCCACTGGTGACACCGTGGATGTTCCAGTCGGTTTATGTGTTTCCTCCTCTTCCTCTCTTACCCAAGGTGCTGAGAATCATAAGGAAAAGAGGAGTGAGAACAATACTCATTGTTCCGGATTGGCCAAGAAGGACTTGGTATCCAGAGCTGCAAGAAATGCTCACAGAGGACACATGGCCTCTGCCTCTAGGGCAGGATCTGTTGCAGCAGGGACCTTGTATGTTCCAAGACTTACCGCAGCTGCGTTTGACGGCATGGCGGTTGAACGCCGGATCCTAGTGGAAAAAAAGGGATTCCGGATGAGGTTATTCCTACGCGGATAAAGGCTAGGAAGGACGTGACGGCTAAACATTATCACCGTATACGGCGAAAATATGTTGCTGGGTGTGAGGCCAGGAATGCCTCTACAGAGGAATTCCAGCTGGGCCGTTTCCTTCACTTCCTACAGTCGGGAGTGACTTTGGGCCTACAATTGGGGTCCATTAAGGTCCAGATTTCGGCCCTATCCATTTTCTTTCATAAAAAAAATAGCTTATCTACCTGAAGTTCAGACGTTTGTAAAGGGAGTGCTGCATATTCAGCCCCCTTTTGTGCCACCAGTGGCACCTTGGGATCTTAACGTGGTGTTGAGTTTCCTGAAATCTCACTGGTTTGAGCCGCTTAAGACCGTGCAGTTAAAATATCTCACGTGGAAAGTGGTCATGCTATTGGCCTTAGCTTCGGCTAGGCGTGTGTCAGAATTGGCGGCTTTGTCATGTAAAAGCCCCTATCTGGTTTTCCATATGGACAGGGCAGAATTACGGACTCGTCCGCAATTTCTGCCAAAGGTGGTGTCATCTTTTCATTTGAACCAACCTATTGTGGTGCCTGCGGCTACTCGTGACTTGGAGGATTCCAAGTTACTAGATGTAGTCAGGGCTTTGAAGATTTATGTAGCCAGAACGGCTGGAGTCAGGAAAATTGACTCGCTGTTTATCCTGTATGCATCCAACAAGCTGGGTGCTCCTGCTTCAAAGCAAACTATTGCTCGCTGGATCTGTAACACGATTCAGCAGGCTCATTCTGCGGCTGGCTTGCCGCCTCCAAAATCAGTAAAAGCCCATTCCACAAGGAAGGTGGGCTCTTCTTGGGTGGCTGCCCGAGGGGTCTCGGCATTACAGCTTTGCCGAGCAGCTACTTGGTCGGGTTCAAACACTTTTGCAAAGTTCTACAAGTTTGATACCCTGGCTGAGGAGGACCTTGTGTTTGCTCATTCGGTGCTGCAGAGTCATCCGTACTCTCTCGCCCGTTTGGGAGCTTTGGTATAATCCCCATGGTCTTTACGGAGTCCCCAGCATCCACTAGGACGTTAGAGAAAATAAGATTTTACTCACCGGTAAATCTATTTCTCGTAGTCCGTAGTGGATGCTGGGCGCCCGTCCCAAGTGCGGACTTCTTCTGCAATACTTGTATATAGTTATTGCTTAAATAAGGGTTATGTTATGGTTGCATCAGGTTTGTCTGATGCTCTGTTGTTGTTCATACTGTTGACTGGGTATAGTTATCACAAGTTATACGGTGTGATTGGTGTGGCTGGTATGAGTCTTACCCTGGATTCCAAAATCCTTTCCTTGTAATGTCAGCTCTTCCGGGCACAATTTCCTTAACTGAGGTCTGGAGGAGGGGCATAGAGGGAGGAGCCAGTGCACACCAGATAGTACTAAATCTTTCTTCGAGTGCCCAGTCTCCTGTGGAGCCCGTCTATTCCCCATGGTCCTTACGGAGTCCCCAGCATCCACTACGGACTACGAGAAATAAATTTACCGGTGAGTAAAATCTTATTTTTGCCATACATATTACTGTCCAGTTATTCCCTTTTTCTTTTTTTTTTGTAGTTATTTTTTTGCACTGGGGGGATGATTTAATTGAATCTGATCAATCCATTTATTTGCAGCGGATGTTCTTTTATTTGAGATTATGTATATTTTTAAAGTGCAAAGATCTTATATTTCCTACTATCAACATCCACTGCAGATGGCTTTCTACACTGTTGAATTTTACAGTGAGAATGAATTGATCATTTTGTATGGTGTATGCTGCAAGTGTATGTGTTCAGCAATGCAATTCTTAGTTTCTGGAGTAGTAAAGAGGAGTATTGGGCTCAGTCTTTGTGCTGTATCTTGAACAGCTCCAACTCATGGGTTGTGCAGACAAGATAGTCTCTTCTTTCTCTTGTCTGGGAAAGGAGGTTTGAACAGGACTAAAACTAGACACTGGCAAAAGGTTTGTTTGCTCCTTTGTTTTGCTTGTCAATATTCCATATTGCCACAAGCCCTGTCAAGGGTGGATGCCCTATGTGAGGCGGTGGACCAGTGGCCACTTTTGCCTGCAAGTGAGATGGCAGAGCTAATAAGCACCCTGGCACAGGCTATTGTGGAACTCACAGCTCATGGCTTGCCCTATTGCATTAAGCAGATGTTGTCCCTCCTCTGTTCCCTTCATGCAAACTACTAGGATCACAACTGTTCCCATTGGGTTTCCAACCAGCTCCATTCGGCATCCATGTCTGCATGATCTGGAGGTCTGTCAGGGTTTGTTGCAACCATCCTCCATTTATGACTGCCACCACTACTTCTAGATAAGAGAAGCAGCACCTTCCGAAGGTTCTCTGAACTTAAGAGTGGTTACTGTTTCTTCCTCTCAAGTGGCAGATGTGGTGTACAGGCGCTGACCTTGAGGTTTTCTTCTGTCCTACAAAGGATTGCTCTATGAAGCTAGGAATGACTGACTGAATGTGTGCCCGTAGGTACACACTGGAAATAGGAGACAGTGAGAATTTGTAAATTCTGTATACTGTGTGTTGCTGTCAACAACCTTTGCAGGTCATCATTCCTGCCTGGTGTGTCGCTCTCTGCTCTGGTGCTTCTAGTACATTCTGGTCTGTAGCTCAATGATGAGATACAGAGACAGGCGCAGGGTGCTAGAATGAACACTATTTTTCCCTCCTTTATTCATTTGGAGCCTTGTTTTTGAAACATGGACTAAACATAACTGACAATTTCAGGTATCCCACAGATTGCAGTTTCTCTCCCTAGCATGTAGAGTCTACCACTGTGCAGCTCCTGAACACTGCTGCTAGAAGAGAGAATATGTTTGTGAAGCTGTGGTCAGAACAGTTCGCTGAAGGTCTGGAGTACCCGGAAAGGATGTACAGTACATGAGGCCACTCAGTATCTGGGGGCAGCAGACGTTGATGGACTGAAAGCAGTTCTCCGTATTCCGTGTACTTGGGAGGTGCATGCTGATTTAAAGAGCATTCTGGTGTCCTTTACACCGACTGTGGAGTTCATGTTCGGCCCCCGACATGGATAAGATTATTTCTCCTTCATCCAGGCTGGACGGCACTGAACCATGGGGTTACAGATGGGTCGGCAGGAGCTGGCACTTAAATTACACTGTAGCTTTAAACTTAATCTCCTTTTCTCTTTCATCCACTAGGGGACACTGGAGTCCTATACAGTAGGGGGTGTGAAGCTTGCAACCGGAGGTGTGGCACAATCTAAAATTAGCATTGTGTGCACAGCCAGCTCCTCCCCCTTCACATCCCTCCTCCCTCAGTTTGGAAAATTGTGCCAGGAGGAAGAAGCACAAGATGGGAGCTCCTGCTCCATGAAGACAATTTACTTATTTTATTTATTTCTAATTTTAATTTTTATTGTTTTATACTGGCCCAATCCCTCCTAACTAAAAGGAGGGTGCAGGCTTTTTCCTAAGGAAAGCTGCCCAATCCCACCTAAATGGAAGGAGGGTGCAGGCTTGAGCACAGGAAAAAAGACGTTGCCCAATCCCACCTAAATGGAAGGAGGGTGCAGGCTTAACAAAACGAATAAAGGACTCCGTCCACCTAGTAAAAGGAGGACAAGTGTCTGCAGTGTGGAGAGACAAGGATCCCAGCTAAAGGGATCTAGATCTCTCAACGGGAGGAGGACTCAGAGGTGTCGTGAGTACTGGTAGTAACAGAAGCCCCAGTTTCTTAACCCCACACCACGCTGCTGCCATCTGACTATTTATTACAACACTCCCTCCACAGCTTTATCCAGTACCTCCAGCCAGCTCTCCCTGCGTCCCCTCTTCAGTGAGCGCTGCGTCATTTATTTATTTTTTTACACACTGATCTCCCCTGTTAACAGCGGTGGGGAGATCAATGTAGCCGCAGCAGGGGTAGCAGAAATTAGCGGACGTAAGAACGAGGCACATGCCCCTCCCGCCGCCTCACGGAGACAAGGTCAGTCTTCCAGCCTCCCGGCCAGCTGCAGCCGTCCCTTCCCGCTTCTAAGCTGCACACGCGGCAAGGTAACTCCGCGGTGCAGCATATGGAGGAGATCGGGAGAGACTGTGTTGTGTGAGCGGCGGGTGACTCATGCAGCAGAGGCGTCTCGCTATGGGACGCGCTGCGAGGACGGCAAAGCCAACTAGCACTGAGACATAGGGGCTCCGGGAGCCACAGGGTACCTTTTGTAAATGTAATTGAGGTGTCACAAAATGTTCAAATGCGGCCATTTTTCGGGACTAAGAGGCGCCAAACGTCACTTTTAGCAAGAACACGCCCCTCTTCGTGGGGACATGAGGTCTGGCCAGTCAGAATAGGGGGTGGGGTCTTATATTAAAATATGAGTGCTCCCTCTATTTATGAGAAATCTGGCCTGGTAAAAATACAGAGGATTTGGCTCCCTCTTCTGGTGAATAGTGGTCACTGCTGCAAAGGATCCTCCTGTATATATTAATCATAGATCTTTATGCTTTATATTTTCAAGGACTTCTTCTATTTAAAAGATCCCGTGAAAATAAAGGGATGCAACTGAACATCAACCCCGCTCATAAAAGCTGATTCACAGTTGGAGGTGCAAGGGTTGTAAGACGGCTGTTATATGGAAGATAATAATAATAATTTAATTCTGAAGACACAGCCGGCCAGGTAAAGGCTATTGTTTGCATCATCCCTACGGTCTTTCTCTACCTAATTAAAAGGGTGAAAGTACCGCTGAATATTCTATATGTGTGTGTCTGCTGTTTCAGTCAAAAGCACCAGCCAAGCACGCTAAACCAGATTGCGGTTGCAGAAAGCGTGAAGGAAGGGAACATGCTCAACTTTGCAAATAGAATAAAACTAAGATTGGTGGAGGAATTTCTCATCAGGTTAACGCCACCCACACATACAGAAACGAATGTGCGCAAGGCAGTTAAGAGACCTCTTCCTATTATACCGGAAGGAGGAAGAGGGTATTCTCATTGATACAGAGGAAGGTGAGTTCATTGAATCTAACCTAAGCGCCGATTTTCCAGAAAAGGACACGGCAATCTCAGGTCTTGAGTCTTTGTTGGAAGCGGTAATGGAAGAAAAATTCGAATTGTTCGAATCCCAAAAGCCGCGTTCAGTAGTGTTTGCCATTCCTAAATCCCTCCAATCTCAAATGGAAGAGGCTTGGGAATCCCCTGACAAACATTTTCAATTTCTGGAAAAAAAAAAAAAGGGGTCTCAAGTAACTTATCCCCTGCCTATGGGTGTAATGGTTAAGTGGGAGAACCCACCAGTAGTGGATGCTTCCCTAGGAAAGTTGTCGAAGAAGACAATCTTACCAATACTTAATGTGACGATTTTGCAAGGCAAAGTTTTGGTAGCAGCAGGTGCAACACAGAAACCTGCGATCATCTGAACTTGGGTCTACAGGGCCATGGGAGCATGGTCTGGACGTATTGTACAGGCTATTTAGGAAAAATAGCTTAGGAAAGATTACCCAACAGGCGGAACACAGTCATGAATCTTTTTCATGCTTGTGTCAAGCCTCAAAGGATATTAGAAGGATAGCATCGCGCATCTCCGCATCGGCCATATCGGTTAGACGGATTTTATGGCTCAGAGAATGGCAGGGAGACTGACACCATGAAGGCGGTAGAATACACCCCCTTTGGGGGTGAAATGCCTTTCGGTCTACAATTGGACAAGTGGATTTTGCAGGCTACTGCAGGGAAATCCACCTTTATGCCTACACCTTATACAGGAACCAAGGTTCGGAGAGGTTATTTGGGACCAGTTTTTCATTTCATTCATTTAGATCACGGTCCTTTTTGAGCCCGGGGAAGAGGTTTCGGTACACAAGTACGTGGGGGCAGAGGAGAGGCCGCTCACAGGCAGCAACCAGAAAGCAGGATAAACCTGCTGACAAAACCGTGGCATGACAGCCTAACGGCTCACCTGGGGTCCCCGTTGGTGGGCTCACGTCTGGAAGGTTTTCGGGACATCTGGGCCACAACCTCACCAGACCTTTACATAAACAACATAATCTCCCAACAAACTGGATTTTCGCAAAGACCTCACAGTCAGTTTGTTTACAACGGGATTGCCCCACTGCCCTCAGAAAGCATACAGGATGCATGTCTGCATATCCAAATCTGGGCTCCTCACCAGGCTGAGTAGGGTTCGCACTGGTGATGGATCGCTGCCAATTCTGGGCCTTGCCATTAGGTCTTTCATCACAAATTTTTACGAAGCCCATGGCAATCATGGTTGCAGGATTGAGTTTGTTGAGTGTCACGATTGTACCGTCTCTAGACGATCTCCGGATCAAGGCATGGGAACAGTTGATCAAGGATGTTCAGACATCTCATCTATTTCTCATACAACATGGGTGGATTGTAAATTTCCAGAAACCCATCCTCATGCCAACTCAACAGACTCAATTCCTCAGTCTCCTCTTGGACACGGTACACTTGGGAGTGTTCCTACCAGAGTGCAAGGTCCCGGTCCTGCAGAGCTTAGTGGCTCAGGAACTGCGGACACACACACGGTTTCGCTACACCTCTGTATGCATCTTCTCGGAACAATGGTGGCATCGTTCGAGGCTCTCCAATACAGCAGACTTCATTTTCAACAATTCCAGATAAACGCATTGCTTAGGGAGCAAGTTCGCGCTGGGTTCTATATCGAAGAATCCGGTTTCCACCGCGCATACGAACCTCCTTAATTTGGTGGTTGTTACATAGGAATCTCGCAGCTGGCAAGAGTTTCGGCATTTGGGATTAGAGGATCCTGACAACAGACAGTTTCAGAAGTTTGGGTGTCGTCTTAGAGGAACATCAGTTTCAGGGCAGATGGACGTTACTGGAGAGCAGCCTGCCCATGTACATTCTCGAACTGAGAGCGGTGTACTCAGCCGAAGACCTAGTCATGGGTCAACACGTCAGGATACGGTCGGACAATGGCATGACGACGGCTTGCTTAAACCGTTAAGGAGGAACAATGAGCAGGAAGGCGCCAAGGGCTGACACAAGGTTCTTGTTGTTGGCAGAAAGGCGACGCATCATCCTCTTGGCAGTGTTCATTCCAGGTGATGAATACTGGGAAAGCAGATTCTCTCATGTCGCCAGGACATACATCCGGGAGAGTGGTGCCTACACGTATGTTCGACATTGTGGTATGGAGATGGGGTCTACGTCAAGTGGACCTAATGACGTCTTGACAACACCATCAGCTACCCAGATATGTGTCCAGGACAAGGGATCCAGCAGCAGACGGAGTGGACGCATTAACGTTTCCTTGGTGTTGCAGGAGGGTTTACATTTTTCCTCCTTTCCCACTCATACCCAGGTTTCCGAAAGGGTTGAAAAGAGAACGAATGTGGGCGATCCTGATCGCACCAGACTGGTCCCGCAGTTGTACTCAGAACTGCAAGGATTACTAGGGGAAGATTCTTGGCGGTGGCCTCGGAGGGAGGACCTGTTATATCAGGGACCGTTTCAACACCCAGTCCTGCACAGGTCGAGTTTAACGACGTGGCTCTTGAAACCCGGATCTTAAGAGACAGAGAGATACCAAGAACGGCCATTTCTACGATGTTTATCGCTAGGTAGCTGGTCACAATCATGTACTACTACATAGATTGGAAGAGATATATGGCTTGGTGTCAAGTACGTGGGTGGAATTCGACGAACTTCCACTTATCCAGACTTCTATTTTCCTTCAGGCCGGTCTAGAGGTAGAACTGATACTGGGCGTTCTGAAGGTTCAACTTTCAGCTCTCTCCATCCTATTTCTACGGCGGTTGGCATCCTTGCCAGAGGTCAAACCTTTTTACTGGGGGTTCTGAGCATACGTTCCCCATTTCGTCCTCCCACTGAGCCGTGGGACTTCATTTTGGAGTTGGAGTTTCGGAGAACTCCAACTTTTGAGCCGTTTGCAAGAAAGACCTGAAATATCTCTCTTGGGAGATCACATTATTGCTTGCCTTGGTTTCGCCCAGGCGGGTTTATGAGTTGGGAGCCTTATAGGGTAGACGTCCCTTTTTCATCTTTCATGCGGATAGGACGGAATTCCGTACAGGAACAGATTTCCTTCCTAAGTTTGTTTCGGGGGTTCACGTAAACCAGCCATGCATGGTCCCGTCTTCCTAGGGTCTTGCAGATGGGTCTTGCAGATGGGGACGTGTCTTTGCATGTTGTCCGCGTTTTTAGTGGTATACGTGTAGGTTACATCGACTTTTCCGAAGGTCGGACCATTTGTTTTGTTTTTAGATGGGCCACGGAAGTTTTGGCCTGCACCTATGCAGTCTTTGTCTAGACGGATTTGACTTGCCATTCGGCAAGCTTATATTTCCTGTAACACCGTTTTCGGTTCAGGCGGGTGCTCTTACCACCCGATCAGTGGGGGCCTCATGGGCGGATGCCAGAGGTGCTTCCACTACTCAACTTTGCAGAGTGGCAACGTGGTCTTTAGCCCACACGTTCACAAATTATTACAGGTTTGATAACTTTGCGTCCGGAGAAGTTCGGACGTTTAGTTTTGCAGGCCACCGACAGCACTCCCTCCCTTGGGGATAACTTTGGGACGTCCCCTACTGTATAGGACTCCAGTGTCCCCTAGTGGATGAAAGAGAAAAGAGGATTTTGGTACTTACCGATAAATCCATTTCTCTGAATCCTCTAGGGGACACTGGACGCCCGCCTCGGTGCTGTCAGCCTGCTGTGTTCGAAGTTCTTGTTTAAACAGTTCGTAAAACAGCGTTCGTTTTTCGGTTAACCGTTTCTTGGATACTGTTTGACAGGTTGTACGGTTCGGTTCCTCGCCAGGTGCTATAGAATCATGTCCTATTCTCTCAGTCAAATTTTCCAAACTGAGGAAGGAGGGATGTGAAGGGGGAGGAGCCGGCTGTGCACACAATGCTAATTTTAGATTGTGCCACACCTCCGGTTGCAAGCTTCACACCCCCTACTGTATAGGACTCCAGTGTCCCCTAGAGGATTCAGAGAAATGGATTTATCGGTAAGTACCAAAATCCTCTTTTCTCTGCAACTCCCAGCACGACGCTGCATTTTAAGTGCCCGTCAGATTTGGGCATGTTTTCGGGGGCTGCCGCACACTCCCCCATCCCCTTGTTGCAAACTCCTCTGCCTGATTGACAGTCAGAGGCGTTCGCAGGGCAGACGGGGCTGCGACGACGTGGGGACGCAAACGGGGGCGGGTCTGGCCTGATTTCAGCTAGGACGCGCAGGCAGGGGTCTCCCCTTGTTTTGCGAGGTCTGTGCTGTGATCACATTTGAATTACGATTGCATCCCTGGCGACCATTAGCAAAACTGCAACTGAAGCTGAATAAGGTCGTAAGTACCTAGAGTTTTCTATTTTCAGTATATTTCGGTATTGTTTTGGTCTTTCTCTTTATGTCTCATAAGAGATTGATTCCACTTATTTTCTAAAACAGGATTTGGTGGGTTACTGGTGCAAAAGCCGCTGTTACTAGGGCCAGCTCGGTTGCACCCACCCTCAGTCACTGTCTGAGTCACTGCATTCATGGGTACGGAACGCAGGCTGTTCCTGTACACCAGTTCAGGCTAGGGCTGTGGAGGTGGTCACTCCCTCAGTGCACTGACAGGATTCCTTTCCTACTAGGAGAGTGGGTACTCAGCTGGTGTCTGATACACACTGGCTTCTGAAGCATACGTCTTCAGATTTTGAGACTGTGTCCTCTTTCATAAAAAAATCTTTACTTTATCTCCTTCAGGTGGCCTGGGTCCCCACGTGAGACCAGTCTCCCACGGTGGAGAGGTTTATAAAATAAAAAACAACATTAAAAAATTATATTTCAGAAACCTGTTGATTCCTTCCCATTTATACTGAATCTGAAATCACTAACCCTTCTTTTGGGGATGATCGGGTTCAAAATTCTTGATGGAGCAATGGAACATGCCAAGTTCATGATATCTATGAACATAAGGACATGTATTTGCATGTTCCAATCCGGGAGGGATACCAGTGCTTTTTCAGATTTTCCTTTCAGTCCCGTCATTTCCATATTCGGTCTTGCCACAGCTGTGAGTGTATTAACAGAGATCATGACAGATCTCAGAACTAGGCATATGACGGCCCTACTTTACCAGGATGATCATTTCACCAAGGAGAGTTCTCAGTCATTGCTGCAGACTTATTTTCTTGGAGCTTCACGGTTGAATTTTCAATCATTTTGTTTTTCAAAATTATAGTGCACTGCAACATCACATGAAAGACACAAGATAACAGTATTGGTATAATTACAGAAATCGAGAATGGTCTGAAGACCAATGAGTAAATAACATTGCTACTGTTTATCACACATGGAGAAAATGTCAGTGTTACATCAAAACGGTATTAGATATACAATCAATTCAAGAAGCTGCCGCCAACTTACAGTACTCTATGAACCATAATACAAAAGCCTTAAGATGTACAGATAGTCTACAGGCTCCCATACACAGGTGCGATTTGGCCTGTTTTTATCCGATTCTGAAAGGTCGTTCTAATAAATCTAATGAAAGCTAGCCAAATTGTCTGTCTGACATCAGGTCGGAACCGATACGCATTCCCGTTCGCATCGGATCAGACCTTACAGATCCTAGGATAAATCGAATTTAGGCCCATCAGCCGTACATCGCGGGTGCTTATTAAGCACCTGCGATATATCGCATGCATACTTGACTGGCATCCTGTGTGCGCCCACCCACACAGGATCAAGAAGTGACGCAGCATGGGCTGCTGCTTTTTATTTCACGGTTTAGCTCCCCCCCGCCTCCAGCAATGAGGGCCACCCTATAAGGTAAATCTGATGTGATTTATCTGATGCAAATTGCATGTAAAAACTGGCTCATCAAGTGGCAAATCTGATGTAGCCATCCTGTCCTGCTGCCGGAGAAATCAGGTCAGACTTGTTGCTCAGACAAGTCTGAGGCAAGTCTGACCTGTGTGTGGGGGCCTTAGGTGTGCTCAGGTGGATCATACGGTAGCAGTGGGAGGAGAGGAACACCACTAAGTACTTAGACCACAATGACAACTGAGGGAGATCGGAGGATCGTTATCGATCATTAGGAGCTCATACCATGTTGTATGTTGTAAATTCTTTGATGTGACTTTTCCAGACCACCAAGACTAAGCTTGTTCATTGGTCTTTTCCCCATAGTGTCTCAATCCACTCCATCTGAAACACGTGCCTCAACTTTTCCTTGAAAAGAAGAAAGGAAGGGGGTCCACTTTGAATCTAATTCTGGGGGATAGTTTTTCTACCTTTACTAATGGCCAATAGTAAGGTCTTACAGCCCAAAGTAATCTTCTGATTTTCAGGGAAAGAGCCCCAATACAGCACATTCAGGGTTGAAAGGAACATGGGGTGATTCAGACCTGATCGCTGTGCTGCAAACTTTGTAAATTCGCTCATGCAAGTGTGAGATCCTGTGTGTACGCCGAGCTGCAACAATCCACTGTGTGCAGTCTGTGCGCAGCACAGGACTTACTCCTACAGTGCGGTAAGAGGCTGATCGGGTCTGGAGCTGACGTCAGACATCCTCCCTGAAAACGCTTGGGCACGCCTGCGGTTTTCCGGACACTCCCAATAAACTGTCAGTTACCACCCACAAACGGCCTCTTTCTGTCAATCGCCTTGCGAACGCCCATGCGATCGGAATTTTCGCTTCATCCCATCACTGACCAGCGATGCCCTTTATTGTTGTTCGACGCACATGTGCGTTGCGGTGAATGTGCACTTAATACCTGATCGCCCGCTGTGCGAAAACGCACAGCAGTGATCAGGTCTGAATCACCCCCATAGTTTACCAACTGGTTCTCATAATTACGAACCCTTAACCAAAAATGTCTGACATGGGGACATTCCCACAAACATTGGAAGAGATCAACCTCATTTTTGCGTCATGTTTCATCCTCATAGGGCGGTTCTACATGAGGTTCCTTCATTCCAACTGAAGGTTGTTTCAGCATTTTCTGCGTCCCAAGTCCCCATCTCCCCCACTAACACTACAAATAGATATTTGAGGTCTTAACCTGGTGCTCGCAGTTTTGCAGCACCTTTCTTTTGTGTTAAATTTGGTGGTTAAAATTCCTTACTTAAAACTCTGCCTTCCTGTTGTCTATCTTCTCAGATAGTAGAGCTTCAGAGCTGGGAGTTCCGTCTTGAAGTAGGTCTGTCTTCAACTTCTGTGAAGACAGGTCAATTCTTAGAACTACAACTTCCTTTCAGACAAAAGTTCCCAAGCCTTCCTTTCATTGTACAATGGATTTAGAGAAAAGCTAAATGTAATTACAAAATTCCATTTTAATTTCTGTAGTTCTTTAATTTATGAATACTTTTTGCATATCCCATCTTTACTTTAGGCATTGATTTTGCGTGAGTTGTCTGTGATCAGAGACCATGCCGGTAGTGCCTGTCTGAGAGAGCTGGACAAGAGCAACAGCCCCCTCATTATGGCTCTCTGTGGCTCCAAAGGTATGTTCCATTCTTCAGATTAAGTATGTGAATGATTGGAATCCTCAACAGCTTGGCTATCGTAATGCAATTCAGTCAAATATAATGTAATAATGCTGAGGAACACTACTTTTGTTTTTATTAGATTATCACTAATGACATACTTTATAAATACCATAATGTACCCCATTCTCTGCAAATGGGTACACCTATATACCACTGAGTGAAACCAAAGAGAAGTTTTGTTGTTTGTGGACAGTTAAGGGTTTTTTTGGTTTGTGTTTTTTTGCTTTGTTCTTCTTTGTGCCTTGAATAATTACTGTAAAAATATGCTTTGCAGGTTCATTTATTAATATCTCCCAGATGATTGCTTGTGTGGGCCAGCAGGCTATCAGTGGTTTCCGAGTCCCTGATGGATTTGAGAACCGATCTCTCCCACATTTTGAGAAGCATTCAAAGGTAGTCACTTTTGTTTCTGCTATTTCATTGTTTCAGTTGGGTTGTGTTTTGTACATTGAATGAAATAGACTAAAAACGTATGGGTTAAGTTCCTGGAAGTGCTTTCTAAGAAAATGATGCAAATGATTGCTTTCTATCATTTTAATAATGCATTAAACGTTAGACATTTTGCTAATCTACTAATTGTTTATTTAGTGCTACAAAATTTCCCAATATCTATACAGTGGGGAAATAGGGCACAATACTTAAAATGTAGAGGTGCAACTGTGAGAGAACCTATATGCAGTAACATCTACATATTTTAATGCATATGACATGATGACTCAACGTGTGAGAGACTTGTTGCAAGGACACGTACGACGAGAAGGTATGAGCAGACGTCTAAAACCATTATCCTGTCTGCATGGCCAACTCACAGAACAAGGGGTACATGTCACATTTCTTAGGTGAGGGGGTTCTGTGTGTACTTACTCACTTATAGAGGACATGAGCTCTGGGTACTACCCATTCAGAGCTTGCAAGCAACTAGATGCTGTCCAGTGGTAGCCTACTATGGATGCTGGGATGTGATTATGTTTGCATACAGTCATAGAGGTCAGGAAAATCTGCCCTCCATTGATGGGTAATTAAGGGTTTTTGGCTTTTTTGTAACATTAAAGGTATTTCACCCTTTTTTCTCTGACGTCCTAAGTGGATGCTGGGGACTCCGTCAGGACCATGGGGATCAGCGGCTCCGCAGGAGACAGGGCACAAAAGTAAAAGCTTTAGGATCAGGTGGTGTGCACTGGCTCCTCCCCCCATGACCCTCCTCCAAGCCTCAGTTAGATTTTTGTGCCCGGCCGAGAAGGGTGCAATCTAGGTGGCTCTCCTAAAGAGCTGCTTAGAGTAAAAGTTTTGTTAGGTTTTTTATTTTCAGTGAGTCCTGCTGGCAACAGGCTCACTGCATCGAGGGACTTAGGGGAGAGAAGTGAACTCACCTGCGTGCAGGATGGATTGGCTTCTTAGGCTACTGGACACCATTAGCTCCAGAGGGAGTCGGAACACAGGTCTCACCCTGGGGTTCGTCCCGGAGCCGCGCCGCCGACCCCCTTGCAGATGCCGAAAAAGTGAAGAGGTCCAGAAACAGGCGGCAGAAGACTTTTCAGTCTTCATAAGGTAGCGCACAGCACTGCAGCTGTGCGCCATTGTTGTCAGCACACTTCATAGCAGCGGTCACTGAGGGTGCAGGGCGCTGGGGGGGGCGCCCTGGGCAGCAATGATAGTACCTTATTCTGGCTAAAAATACATCACATATAGCCCCTGGGGGCTATATGGATGTATTTAACCCCTGCCAGGTCTCAGAAAAACGGGAGAAGAAGCCCGCCGAAAAGGGGGCGGGGCCTATTCTCCTCAGCACACAGCGCCATTTTCCCTCACAGAAATGCTGGTGGGAAGGCTCCCAGGCTCTCCCCTGCACTGCACTACAGAAACAGGGTTAAAACAGAGAGGGGGGGCACTTATTTGGCGATATGACTATATATATTAAAATGCTATAAGGGAAAAACACTTATATAAAGGTTGTCCCTGTATAATTATAGCGTTTTTGGTGTGTGCTGGCAAACTCTCCCTCTGTCTCCCCAAAGGGCTAGTGGGGTCCTGTCCTCTATCAGAGCATTCCCTGTGTGTGTGCTGTGTGTCGGTACGTGTGTGTCGACATGTATGAGGACGATGTTGGTGAGGAGGCGGAGCAATTGCCTGTAATGGTGATGTCACTCTCTAGGGAGTCGACACCGGAATGGATGGCTTATTCAAGGAATTACGTGATAATGTCAACAGAGACGGCCGGCAAACAAAATAGTACCTGTCCAGGCGTCTCAAACACCGTCAGGGGCTTTAAAACGCCCATTTACCTCAGTCGGTCGACACAGACACGGACACTGATTTCAGTGTCGACGGTGAAGAAACAAACGTATTTTCCTTTAGGGCCACACGTTACTTGTTAAGGGCAATGAAGGAGGTGTTACATATTTCTGATACTACAAGTACCACAAAAAAGGGTATTATGTGGGGTGTGAAAAAACTACCTGTAGTTTTTCCTGAATCAGATAAATTAAATGAAGTGTGTGATGATGCGTGGGTTTCCCCCGATAGAAAATTATTGGCGGTATACCCTTTCCCGCCAGAAGTTAGGGCGCGTTGGGAAACACCCCTTAGGGTGGATAAGGCGCTCACACGCTTATCAAAACAAGTGGCGGTACCGTCTCCAGATAGGGCCGTCCTCAAGGAGCCAACTGATAGGAGGCTGGAAAATATCCTAAGAAGTATATACACACATACTGGTGTTATACTGCGACCAGCGATCGCCTCAGCCTGGATGTGCAGAGCTGGGGTGGCTTGGTCGGATTCCCTGACTAAAAATATTGATACCCTTGACAGGGACAGTATTTTATTGACTATAGAGCATTTAAAGGATGCATTTCTATATATACGAGATGCACAGAGGGATATTTGCACTCTGGCATCAAGAGTAAGTGCGATGTCCATATCTGCCAGAAGATGTTTATGGACACGACAGTGGTCAGGTGATGCAGATTCCAAACGGCACAAAGAAGTATTGCCGTATAAAGGGGAGGAGTTATTTGGGGTCGGTCCATCGGACCTGGTGGAAAAACTGCTGGAAAATCCACCGTTTTTACCCTAAGTCACATCTCTGCAGAAAAAGACACCGTCTTTTCAGCCTCAGTCCTTTCGTCCCCATAAGAGTCATATCTGCCCAGGGATAGAGGAAAGGGAAGAAGACTGCAGCAGGCAGCCCATTCCCAGGAACAGAAGCCTCCACCGCTTCTGCCAAGTTTCTCAGCATGACGCTGGGGCCGTACAGGACCCCTGGATCCTACAAGTAGGATCCCAGGGGTACAGATTGGAAAGTCGAGACGTTTCCCCCTCGCAGGTTCCTGAAGTCTGCTTTACCAACGTCTCCCTCCGACAGGGAGGCAGTATTGGAAACAATTCACAAGCTGTATTCCCAGCAGGTGATAATCAAAGTACCCCTCCTACAACAAGGAAAGGGGTATTATTCCACACTATGTTGTGGTACTGAAGCCAGAAGGCTCGGTGAGACCTATTCTAAATCTGAAATATTTGAACACTTACAAAGGTTCAAATCAAGATGGAGTCACTCAGAGCAGTGATAGCGAACCAGGAAGAAGGGGACTATAGGGTGTCCCGGGACATCAGGGATACTTACCTCCATGTCCCAATTTGCCCTTCTCACCAAGGGTACCTCAGGTTCGTGGTACAGAACTGTCACTATCAGTTTCAGACGCTGCCGTTTGGATTGTCCACGGCACCCCGGGTCTTTACCAAGGTAATGGCCGAAATGATGATTCTTCTTCAAAGAAAATGGACGACCTCCTGATAAGAGCAAGGTCCAGAGAACAGTTGGAGGTCGGAGTAGCACTATCTCAAGTAGTTCTACGACAGCACGGGTGGATTCTAAATATTCCAAAACCGCAGTTGTTTCCGACGACACATTGGCTGTTCCTAGGGATGATTCTGGACATCTGGACAGAAAAGGGTGTTTCTCCCGGAGAAGAAAGCCAGGGAGTTATCCGAGCTAGTCAGGAACCTCCTAAAACCAGGAAAAGTGTCAGTGCATCATTGCACAAGGGTCCTGGGAAAAATGGTGGCTTCTTACGAAGCGATTCCATTCGGCAGTTTTCACGCAAGAACTTTTCAGTGGGATCTGCTGGAAAAATGGTCCGGATCGCATCTTCAGATGCATCAGCGGATAACCCTGTCTCCAAGGACAAGGGTGTTTCTTCTGCGGTGGCTGCAAAGTACTCATCTACTAATGGGCCGCAGATTCGGCATTCAGGAAGGGTCCTGGTGACCAGGGATGCCAGCCTGAGAGGCTGGGGAGCAGTCACACAGGGAAAAAATTTCCAGGGAGTGTGATCAAGTCTGGAGAATTCTCTCCACATAAATATACTGGAGCTAAGGGCAAGTTACAATGCTCTAAGCTTAGCAAGACCTCTGCTTCAAGGTCAGCCGGTATTGATCCAGTGGGACAACATCACGGCAGTCGCCCACGTAAACAGACAGGGCGGCACAAGAAGCAGAAGGGCAATAGCAGAAACTGCAAGGATTCTTCGCTGGGCGGAAAATCAGGTGGTAGCACTGTCAGCAGTGTTCATTCCGACGCCCGGGAGAGTGGGGATTTTATCGGGAAGTCTTCCACATGATTGTGAACCATTGGGAAAGACCAAAGGTGGACATGATGGCGTCCCGCCTGAACAAAAAACTGGACAGGTATTGCGCCAGGTCAAGAGACCCTCAGGCAATAGCTGTGGACGCTCTGGTAACACCGTGGGTGTACCAGTCAGTGTATGTGTTCCCTCCTCTGCTTCTCATACCCAAGGTACTGAGAATTATAAGACGTAGAGGAGTAAGAACTATACTCGTGGCTCCGGATTGGCCAAGAAGGACTTGGTACCTGGAACTTCAAGAGATGCTCACAGAGGACTCATGGCCTCTGCCGCTAAGAAGGGACTTGCTTCAGCAAGTACCATGTCTGTTCCAAGACTTACCGCGGCTGCGTTTGACGGCATGGCGGTTGAACGCCGGATCCTAAGGGAAAAAGGCATTCCGGAAGAGGTCATTCCTACCCTGGTCAAAGCCAGGAAGGAGGTGACCGCACAACATTATCACCACATGTGGCGAAAATATGTTGCGTGGTGTGAGGCCAGGAAGGCCCCCACGGAGGAATTTCAACTCGGTCGGTTCCTGCATTTCCTACAAACAGGAGTGTCTATGGGCCTCAAATTGGGGTCCATTAAGGTTCAAATTTCGGCCCTGTCGATTTTCTTCCAGAAAGAATTGGCTTCAGTTCCTGAAGTCCAGAAGTTTGTCAAGGGAGTACTGCATATACAACCCCCTTTTGTGCCTCCAGTGGCACTGTGGGATCTCAACGTAGTTCTGGGATTCCTCAAATCACATTGGTTTAAACCGCTCAAATCTGTGGATTTGAAATATCTCACATGGAAAGTGACCATGCTGTTGGCCCTGGCCTCGGCCAGGCGAGTGTCAGAATTGGCGGCTTTGTCTCACAAAAGCCCATATCTGATTGTCCATTCGGACAGGGCAGAGCTGCGGACTCGTCCCCAGTTTCTCCCTAAGGTGGTGTCAGTGTTTCACCTGAACCAGCTTATTGTGGTACCTGCGGCTACTAGGGACTTGGAGGACTCCAAGTTGCTAGATGTTGTCAGGGCCCTGAAAATATAGTTTCCAGGACGGCTGGAGTCAGGAAAACTGACTTGCTGTTATCCTGTATGCACCCAATAAACTGGGCGCTCTTGCTTCTAAGCAGACGATTGCTAGTTGGATGTGTAGTACAATTCAGCTTGCACATGCTGTGGCAGGCCTGCCACAGCCAAAATATGTAAATGCCCATTCCACAAGGAAGGTGGGCTCATCTTGGGCGGCTGCCCGAGGGGTCTCGGCTTTACAACTTTGCCGAGCAGCTACTTGGTCAGGGGCACACCCTGACTGAGGAGGACCTGGAGTTCTCTCATTCGGTGCTGCAGAGTCATCCGCACTCTCCCGCCCGTTTGGGAGCTTTGGTATAATCCCCATGGTCCTGACGGAGTCCCCAGCATCCACTTAGGACGTCAGAGAAAATAAGGATTTACTTACCGATAATTCTATTTCTCGTAGTCCGTAGTGGATGCTGGGCGCCCATCCCAAGTGCGGATTGTCTGCAATACTTGTACATAGTTATTGTTACAAAAATCGGGTTATTATTTTTGTGAGCCATCTTTTCAGAGGCTCCGCTGTTATCATGCTGTTAACTGGGTTCAGATCACAGGTTGTACAGTGTGATTGGTGTGGCTGGTATGAGTCTTACCCGGGATTCAAAATCCTTCCTTATTGTGTACGCTCGTCCGGGCACAGTATCCTAACTGAGGCTTGGAGGAGGGTCATGGGGGGAGGAGCCAGTGCACACCACCTGATCCTAAAGCTTTTACTTTTGTGCCCTGTCTCCTGCGGAGCCGCTGATCCCCATGGTCCTGACGGAGTCCCCAGCATCCACTACGGACTACGAGAAATAGAATTATCGGTAAGTAAATTCTTATTTTTTTCTTTTTTCTTTTTCAAAAGAATGAAAAGGTTTTGGCTGACATTTTTTCTATTGAAATGTCATAACTTCTATCTATCTACGCATTTGCAGCTCCCAGCAGCCAAAGGATTTGTGGCAAACAGCTTCTATTCAGGACTGACTCCTACAGAGTTCTTCTTCCACACCATGGCTGGTCGAGAGGGTCTGGTGGATACAGCGGTTAAGACAGCAGAGACTGGTTATATGCAGGTGTGGCCAAAGTAGTTAATTGATTCATTCATTTTCACGCCTTTGTGGTAATTTTTTAAGCTTCTATTCTATCTGTTTGTAACCTAACTACAAGTGAGTTGTACATTTAGCATGGGCATGTGTCAATTCCGTTTCAGATAATTATAGGTTTGGTAATTGCTAGAATAGCAGTTGGCATTTTTAAACTGTAGACAACATTAAACAAATGAAAATGTTGCACAAAAGTCTGTGTTCTATAATGTAATTATCATAACCTGATTTAAAGAGCTCCTCCTAAAAGAAATATGACTGATTTGATCTCTAGAGGCGTCTTGTGAAATCTCTTGAGGACCTCTGCTCCCAGTATGACCTGACTGTTAGGAGCTCCACTGGTGATATTATCCAGTTCATATATGGAGGAGATGGGTTGGACCCTGCAGCTATGGAAGGAAAGGATGAACCTCTTGAGTTTAAAAGGGTCTTGGACAATGTCAAGGTGAGCTGAGCTTGGATGTGGCAAAGGTTGCAATCCCTTGCATTTATGAACACTGGTTTTGTAGTCAATCACCATTCACATAAGCTTCAGAGCTACATAGTAGTCGGTGAATAAAAACTCACATCTGCTGACAATACTAACCTACAGCGAGCCTTGTGACACGTTACACAGCCCTTCTAGTCACACCCTGCAGTGGCGTGACTCAGCTACGAGTGTCTTTTGTGCAACTTTACACTGAAATGCATCTTGTTCACAAATTGATGCGAATAGGACACACAAGCAGCTTTTGCTCATACTCACACAGCGATGTTTGTAAGATTGAAAAAAAAGGCGCCTGACGCTAACTGTGTTGTACAGGACCTGTCAGTTCACTCATTCCAGGCATCTCCCACTGTGTGGCATATTGAGGCAAGATGTATGGGGAAACATTTGTACTTCTGCATCTCATCCGAATGGTGTGGGAGAACATGGCAGAGATTAGCACCCACTATGACCCAAAAAGTCTGCTTTTCCTATTATTTTCTCTCTTGACCACCTTTTGTTTCCTATCTTTCTCTCCTAGGCGGTGTATCCCTGCTCAAATGAACCGGCATTAAGCAAAAATGAGCTTGTTCTGACCACTGAGTCCATCATGAAGAAGACTGAATTTCTTTCATGCCAGGATTCTTATTTGCAGGTAATGAAACTGCATATTCTCTGCCCAGACACTAAAGCATCTTATATACCCCCAATGAACATGACCTAAACGTATGTTTTCTGTGTAATGTATAAATGATGCATTACCCTGACAAACATTTAAGCTATGGAGTGCACTGCTGACAGTCTAGTGTAGATGGAAATAAAGATCACTATGGGCAAATGGTGATTTGTTATTAGTGATCCCTAATTTATTAGAATAATCTTAATTCTACTGTATATTAAGCATTATGTAGTGACTTTGGTTGTTCCGTTATCAGGAATCTATTCATTTATGTAAACGCAACTTTTTTTTTTTTTTTAATTCTTCATTTTCCTCACATTCTCTAATTTTTTTTAAGTCACTCACAGATACAGGGTACAGACACTATTACCAGGTAACTGAAGCATGGAATGAGAGCTACTTTCTTGTGTTTACTGTATAAAGTATGCAGTGTCCATATGTGTGTCCTTAGAAAATAACCTGAAATGTCTTACTGACATTCTGACATTACTGCATTCTATTTCCTGATGAACGTCTGCATGCAGCAAATGAGTTCTGAATAGCAACCCCTATACATGCTCAATTACAGGATATTAGAAGTAATTATATTACCTAATTTTCCAATAGTACATTCTGTGTTACTAAATAGCGTCCAATGTAGTTGAATATTGTTCGGGACTACTTTCTGGAGGCAAGTGATAGTTTATTCATGAAAACCAGTAGATTATTATGTATGCACATTATTTCAATGACTGTCTTACTGCTGGAGATAAACAATCAGACAGTGACCTACCCTCACACCTTGGAGATAGGTACTGGGGAAAAAAACAGTCTTCTGCTTACTATAGCTGTATTTTTTTTCAGTGCGTGCTTGTGGGCAGACAAGACATTTACTTAGTTTGATACTTTTTTATATTTTATACCTTTCTAAAGATGCCATTAGCTATCCCCTAGAGTGAGGGATGTAAACCTCCTTCACCCAGTCCCATTGCCACTGTTGCTAACTCCTAGCTGCTGTATGTCCCAGGATCCAACAGTGGGTCAAGAATACCCTTAGTTACCTATGGTGAGAAATGTGGTCAGTCACCTCTGCAGCATCACGGCCCTGCTGTCCTGTCCTGGTCATCAGAGGCAGAACTCTGGGAGGCAACGGAGTCATCTGCCGCCGGGCTCCTGCTCTGAAGGGGGGCACCTCTCCTCCCACTCTGTGACACCTTTGAATTAAAATAATTGATAGCTGTCGCTGTGTTTTCAGTGGCCGACTTCCTCACTGGTCCCTGCACCTTACAAATCACAGCCTCTTTATTATACTGAATATACACATTTTACAAGTATCACACCCAGGATTAGAAACCACGACCTATTACACTGGAAGCAGACACCTTACTGATGAAACTGTTTGCTCCTGTATAGGAAATATGAGAATTTTAACTATATGAAGATACTTCTCTGACAATTACACGTAACTTCAGAATTCTTATGTTTCCTGTACAGGAGCAAATAGCTCCATCAGTAAATTGTCTGCTGTCAGTGTAACAGGTCATGGGTTCTAATCCTGTGTATGACGGCTAAGAAATGTGTGATTTGAAATAAAAGATAATTAAATGTATAAATACAGTACATACATACATACATACATACATACATACATACATACATACATACATACATATATATTATTTATCTTAATATAGGAAATAGGGGGGCACCAATATTTATCTTGCCTCTGGGCAACTGTGATGAACTTACGCCACTGCTGGTCATGGCTGTATCCTGAATTAGGGTGCTAAGGGCCTAATTAAGTAATGATTGCATTTGCAAAGCTAAATTAAACTTTTTCCTAGAACCTGAGGCCATGGGCATGGCATTGTCTCACCTCCTTCTTATAAGCATCTCCTTACCTGTTTACAAACCCATGGTAGTCGGCATAGCCAGTCAGGAGAATGTTATATCCTTTTTCGGAGCCCAACCTGTTTCTTGCTTTCATCTTCCAACAGACTTGGAGCACAGTAATGTTTCCCACTTAATGCTCTAAATATGTCATTCGTTATCCAATCTTCCTGGTGGTATGGTTTCTTCATGTCCATGTTGGAGCTATAAAGGTTCTTAAATGTATTTTGAGAGTAGGTAAAGGTGAAGGCACTTCTGTGACTTTTTCCTTAAGGAAGGGGAGCTTCTGGCTTCCCTAGATATCATAGATGCTTCTACTTATACCGAGATATGAGAGGACAACTTATGCTGCTGCTTCATTTTGCTCAAAGGAGCTCGCTTCCAGTTTCAGGAATTCCATTTTGATCGGTTTACCCGGCTGTTCTTGACCGCTATGACGATACTTATGCTCAGTCAGGGACGTTAGAAATAACCCATATCTGGGTGATATTCTGCTGAATGCTTTTTTCTGGATTTGTGATTAATAATCTCTAGTTTGGTATTCTTTGTTTAGATTTTAATGTGCTGTGTTCTAAATAGGCCTGATATGTCACCGACTCCTTGTAGTCTACACTGTTAGAAAGTCTTTCTTCTTTTTTTTTTTTTTAATAAGATACAGTACAGCTAACATTTACAATGGACCTAATACAATGTCCTGACTTTCTTTTGGGTCCACTAGGGGTCACGGTACCATGTTTAAATTTGTTGTCGGTAGGTGCGGGCACCTGTTAGATAGGGGGGCTACCTTTTAGTGGTCCCCCTGTGCAGGTTTTTTTTTTTTTTATGTTGTTGAAGTTTGAGCAGTCAGGTTTCCTATAGGAAGCCCTCACCGCCGCTCCAACACCCTGTGTCAGTGTCGGTAGCCCGTTCCTGCTGGCGCCAAACTTAAACATGGTACCTGTGCCCCCTATGGACTCAAAGAAAAGGATTTAACAGTTAAGAACATAATCCAGTTTCTCTTTCATCCACTAGGGGACACTAGAGTCCTATACAGTAGGGGTGTGAAGCCTTGAACCGGAGGTGTGGCACAATCTAAAATTAGCATTGTCTGCACAGCCGGCTCCTCCCCCTCCACATCTCTCCTCCCTCAGTTTGAAAAATTGTGCTGGAGGTACAGCACTTGGAGCACTGAGCTCCTGAATAAAATCTACATTGAGTGTGCTGCGTCCACCTAATAAAAGGGAGACAAGGCCACACACATATATATTGGAGAGACAAAGATCCCTATTGAAGGGACCTGCATCTCTCCACAGGAGATCCTCCAAGACCACTAACAGTGAGTACTGGTCGAAGAAAATAGGCAGGGTCCTTCATGTATTTTAATTATTTCTCTGACGTCCTAGTGGATGCTGGGAACTCCGTAAGGATCATGGGGAATAGACGGGCTCCGCAGGAGACTGGGCACTCTAAAAGAAAGATTAGGTACTATCTGGTGTGCACTGGCTCCTCCCTCTATGCCCCCTCCCTCTATGCCCCTCCTCCAGACCTCAGTTAGAATCTGTGCCCGGCCAGAGCTGGGTCCTCCTAGTGGGCTCTCCTGAGCTTGCTAGAAAGAAAGTATTTGTTAGGTTTTTTATTTTCAGTGAGATCTGCTGGCAACAGACTCACTGCTACGTGGGACTGAGGGGAGAGAAGCAAACCTACCCGCGTGCAGCTAGCTTGTGCTTCTTAGGCTACTGGACACCATTAGCTCCAGAGGGTTCGAACACAGGGCCTGACCTCGATCGTCCGTTCCCGGAGCCGCGCCGCCGTCCCCCTTGCAGAGCCAGAAGACAGAAGAAGGAGATGAAATCGGCGGCAGAAGACTCCGGTCTTCATTAAGGTAGCGCACAGCACTGCAGCTGTGCGCCATTGCTCCCACTGCACACCACACACTCCGGTGACTGTAGGGTGCAGGGCGCTGGGGGGGGGCGCCCTGGGCAGCAATAAGAATACCTTTTGGCAATATATACACATAATACAGTCTGGAAAACTGTATATGTGTAAAAAACCCCGCCATTAAGCTATACAAAACGCCTTCTTCCTCAGCACACCAGCGCCATTTTCTCTTCACAGCTCCGCTGGAAGGACGCTCCCCAGGCTCTCCCCTGCAGTATCCAGGTACAAGACGGGTTAAAAAGAGAGGGGGGGCACATAAATTTAGGCGCAAATAGGATGATAAGCAGCTATTGGGAAAAATCACTCATTATAGTGTAAATCCCTGTGTTATATAGCGCTGTGGTGTGTGCTGGCATACTCTCTCTCTGTCTCCCCGAAGGACTTTGTGGGGTCCTGTCCTCAGTCAGAGCATTCCCTGTGTGTGTGCGGTGTGTCGGTACGGCTGTGTCGACATGTTTGATGAGGAGGGTTACGTGGAGGCGGAGCAAGGGCAGATAAGTGTGGTGTCGCCCCCGACGGGGCCGACACCGGATTGGATGGATATGTGGAAGGTCTTAACAGACAGTGTCAACTCCTTACATAAAAGGTTCGATGACGCAGCAGCCTTGGGACAGCCGGGATCTCAGCCCGCGCCTGCTCAGGCGTCTCAGAGGCCATCAGGGGCTCATAAACGCCCGCTAGTTCAGATGGTAGACACAGATGTCGACACGGAGTCTGACTCCAGTGTAGATGAGGATGAGACAAATGCACAGTCTACAAAAGCCATCCGATGCATGATTACTGCAATGAAAAATGTATTGCACATTTCTGATGTTAACCCGGTTACTACCAAGAAGGGTATTATGTTTGGGGAGAAAAAGCAGCCAGTGACTTTTCCCCCATCTGATGAATTAAATGAAGTGTGTGAGGAAGCGTGGAGTTCCCCCGATAAGAAACTAGTGATTTCTAAGAGGTTACTGATGGCGTACCCTTTCCCGCCAACGGACAGGTTACGTTGGGAAACATCCCCTAGGGTGGACAAGGCGCTCACACGCTTATCAAAAAAGGTGGCACTGCCGTCTCAGGATACGGCCGCTTTAAAGGAGCCTGCGGATAGAAAGCAGGAAGCTATCCTGAAGTCTGTGTATACACACTCAGGTACTATACTGAGACCTGCTATTGCTTCAGCATGGATGTGTAGTGCTGCAGCCGCATGGTCTGATACCCTGTCAGACAACATTGATTCCCTCGACAGGGATACTATTTTGCTAACCATAGAACATATAAAAGACGTCGTCTTATATATGCGGGATGCACAGAGGGACATTTGCCTGCTGGCATCTAGAATTAATGCAATGTCCATTTCTGCCAGGAGAGTATTATGGACTCGGCAGTGGACAGGTGATGCTGATTCTAAAAGACACATGGAGGTTTTGCCTTATAAGGGTGAGGAATTGTTTGGGGACGGTCTCTCGGACCTCGTATCCACGGCAACAGCCGGGAAGTCAACTTTTTTACCTCAGGTTCCCTCACAGCCTAAGAAAGCACCATATTATCATGTACAGTCCTTTCGGCCTCAGAAAGGCAAGCGGATCAGAGGCGCATCCTTTCTGGCCAGAGGCAAGGGTAGAGGAAAGAAGCTGCACCAGGCAGCCAGTTCCCAGGAACAAAAATCCTCCCCTGCTTCCACTAAGTCCACCGCATGACGTTGGGGCTCCACAGGCGGAGCCAGGTGCGGTGGGGGCGCGTCTCCGAAACTTCAGCAACCAGTGGGTTCGCTCACAAGTGGATCTCTGAGCTGTACAAATTGTATCTCAGGGATACAAGCTGGAGTTCGAGGCGACTCCCCCTCGCCGTTACCTCAAATCAGCCTTGCCAGCTGCTCTTAGGGAAAGGGAGGTAGTACTGGCGGCAATTCACAAGCTGTACCTCCAGCAGGTGATAATCAAGGTTCCCCTCCTTCAACAGGGACGGGGTTACTATTCCACAATGTTTGTGGTACCGAAACCAGACGGTTCGGTGAGACCCATTCTGAATTTAAAATCCTTGAACACTTATATAAGGAAGTTCAAGTTCAAAATGGAATCGCTCAGGGCGGTTATTGCAAGCCTGGAAGAGGGGGATTTTATGGTGTCGCTGGACATCAAGGATGCTTACTTGCATGTCCCCATTTACCCACCTCACCAGGAGTACCTCAGGTTTGTGGTACAGGATTGTCATTACCAATTCCAGACGTTGCCGTTTGATCTGTCCACGGCACCGAGAGTATTTACCAAGGTAATGGCCGAAATGATGATACTCCTTCGGAAGAAGGGAGTTATAATTATCCCGTACTTGGACGATCTCCTTATAAAGGCGAGGTCCAGAGAGCAGTTGTTAGTCAGCGTAGCACTCTCTCGGGAAGTGTTGCAACAGCACGGCTGGATTCTGAATATCCCAAAGTCGCAGCTGATTCCTGCGACGCGTCTGCTTTTCCTGGGCATGATTCTGGACACAGAACAGAAGAAGGTGTTTCTCCCGGGGGAGAAGGCCCAGGAATTGTCTTCTCTGGTCAGGGACCTCCTGAAACCAAAACAGGTGTCGGTGCATCACTGCACGCGAGTCCTGGGAAAGATGGTGGCTTCTTACGAAGCAATTCCCTTCAGCAGGTTCCATGCAAGGATCTTTCAGTGGGATCTGTTAGACAAATGGTCCGGATCGCATCTTCAGATGCATCGGTTGATCACCCTGTCCCCAAGGGCCAGGGTGTCTCTGCTGTGGTGGCTGCAGAGTGCTCATCTTCTCGAGGGCCGCAGATTCGGCATACAGGACTGGGTCCACGGATGCAAGCCTCCGAGGATGGGGGGCAGTCACTCAGGGAAGGAACTTCCAAGGACAGTGGTCAAGTCAGGAGACTTCACTACACATAAATATACTGGAACTAAGGGCCATTTACAACGCCCTGAGTCAAGCAGAGCCCCTGCTTCAAAACCAACCAGTGCTGATTCAATCAGACAACATCATGGCGGTCGCCCATGTAAACCGCCAGGGCGGCACAAGAAGCAGGATGGCGATGGCAGAAGCCACAAGGGTTCTCTGATGGGCGGAGAATCACGTGCTAGCACTGTCAGCAGTGTTCATTCCGGGAGTGGACAGCTGGGAAGCAGATTTCCTCAGCAGGCACGACCTCCACCCGGGAGAGTGGGGACTTCATCCAGAAGTCTTCACGCAGATTGTAAACCGTTGGGAACGGCCACAGGTGGACATAATGGCGTCCCGCCTCAACAAAAAGCTAAAAAAATATTGCGCCAGGTCAAGGGACCCTCAGGCGATAGCTGTGGACGCACTAGTGACACCGTGGGTGTACCAGTCGGTTTATGTGTTCCCTCCTCTTCCTCTCATACCCAAGGTACTGAGGATAGTAAGAAAGAGAGGAGTAAGAACTATACTCATCGTTCCGGATTGGCCAAGAAGAACTTGGTACCCAGAACTACAAGAAATGATCTCAGAGGACACATGGCCTCTGCTTCTCAGACAGGACCTGTTACAGCAGGGGCCCTGTCTGTTCCAAGACTTACCGCGGCTGCGTTTGACGGCATGGCGGTTGAACGCCGGATCCTAACAGAAAAGGGCATTCCAGATGAAGTGATTCCTACGCTGATAAAAGCTAGGAAGGATGTGACAGCAAATCATTATCACCGCATATGGCGGAAATATGTTGCCTGGTGTGAGGCCAGGAAGGCGCCAACAGAGGAATTCCAGCTGGGGCGATTTCTGCACTTCCTACGGTCAGGTGTGACTATGGGCCTAAAATTGGGGTCCATAAAGGTCCAGATTTCGGCCCTATCTATTTTCTTTCAAAAAGAACTGGCTTCACTGCCTGAAGTTCAGACGTTTGTTAAGGGAGTGCTGCATATTCAGCCCCCTTTTGTGCCTCCAGTGGCACCTTGGGATCTTAACGTTGTATTGGATTTCCTGAAATCCCACTGGTTTGAGCCACTTAAGACCGTGGAGCTAAAATTTCTCACGTGGAAAGTGGTCATGCTATTGGCCTTAGCTTCGGCTAGGCGTGTGTCAGAATTGGCGGCTTTGTCATGTAAAAGCCCTTATCTGATCTTCCATATGGACAGGGCAGAATTGAGGACTCGTCCCCAATTTCTGCCAAAGGTGGTATCAGCGTTTCATTTGAACCAACCTATTGTGGTGCCTGCGGCTACTCGGGACTTGGAGGACTCCAAGTTACTGGATGTAGTCAGGGCTTTGAAAATCTATGTAGCCAGGACGGCTGGAGTCAGGAAAACTGACTCGCTGTTTATCCTGCATGCACCCAACAAGCTGGGTGCTCCTGCTTCAAAGCAAACTATTGCGCGCTGGATCTGTAACAGGATTCAGCAAGCTCATTCTGCGGCAGGGTTACCGCATCCTAAATCGGTAAAAGCCCATTCCACAAGGAAGGTGGGCTCTTCTTGGGCGGCTGCCCGAGAGGTCTCTGCTTTACAGCTTTGCCGAGCTGCTACTTGGTCGGGTTCAAACACATTTGCTAAGTTCTACAAGTTTGATACCCTGGCTGAGGAGAACCTTGCCTTTGCTCATTCGGTGCTGCAGAGTCAACCGCACTCTCCCGCCCGTTTGGGAGCTTTGGTATAATCCCCATGGTCCTTACGGAGTTCCCAGCATCCACTAGGACGTCGGAGAAAATAAGAATTTACTCCCCGGTAATTCTATTTCTCGTAGTCCGTAGTGGATGCTGGGCGCCCGTCCCAAGTGCGGACTCTCTGCAATACATGTATATAGTTATTGCTTAACTAAAGGGTTATTGTTATGAGCCATCTGTTACTGAGGCTCAGTTGTTGTTCATACTGTTAACTGGGTATGGTTATCACAAGTTGTACGGTATGATTGGTGTGGCTGGTATGAGTCTTACCCTGGATTCCAAATCCTTTCCTTGTTGTGTCAGCTCTTCCGGGCACAGTTTCCTTAACTGAGGTCTGGAGGAGGGGCATAGAGGGAAGAGCCAGTGCACACCAGATAGTACCTAATCTTTCTTTTAGAGTGCCCAGTCTCCTGCGGAGCCCGTTTATTCCCCATGGTCCTTACGGAGTTCCCAGCATCCACTACGGACTACGAGAAATAGAATTACCGGTGAGTAAATTCTTATTTTTTCTCTAACGTCCTAGTGGATGCTGGGGACTCCGTAAGGACCATGGGGAATAGACGGGCTCCGCAGGAGACAGGGCACTCTAAGAAATAATTAGGTCTACTGATGTGCACTGGCTCCTCCCTCTATGTCCCTCCTCCAGACCTCAGTTAGAATCTGTGCCCGGACAGAGCTGGGTGCACTTTAGTGAGCTCTCCTGAGCTTGCTAATAAGAAAGTATTTTGTTAGGTTTTTTATTTTCAGAGAGATCTACTGGCAACAGACTCTCTGCTACGTGGAACTTAGGGGAGAGAAGCAAACCTACTAACTGCGGATAGGTCGTGCTTCTTAGGCTACTGGACACCATTAGCTCCAGAGGGATCGAACACAGGAACTCACCCTTGGTCGTCCGATCCCGGAGCCGCGCCGCCGTCCCCCTCGCAGAGCCAGAAGGCAGAAGCCGGCGAGAGAAGCAAGAAGACTTCAAAATCGGCGTCAGAAGACTCCTGTCTTCATATGAGGTAGCGCACAGCACTGCAGCTGTGCGCCATTGCTCCCACATTACACCCACACACTCCGGTCACTGTAGGGTGCAGGGCGCAGGGGGGGCGCCCTGGGCAGCAATTAGAGACCTCTTGGCAAAGTGGGCATATATACAGTGGGGCACTGTATATATGCATGAGCCCCCGCCATTATTTTACACAAAATCGCGGGACAGAAGCCCGCCGCTGAGGGGGCAGGGCTTCTTCCTCCGCACTCACCAGCGCCATTTTCTCTCCACAGCTCCGCTGAGAGGAAGCTCCCCAGGCTCTCCCCTGCAGAAACATGATAGAAGAGGGTGAAAAAGAGAGGGGGGGGCACATAAATTTGGCGTAAAAACAATATACAGCAGCTACTGGGTTAACACTACGTAACTGTGTGATTCCTGGGTCATATAGCGCTGTGGTGTGTGCTGGCATACTCTCTCTCTGTCTCTCCAAAGGGCCTTGTGGGGGAACGGTCTTCAAATAGAGCATCCCCTGTGTGTGTGGTGTGTCGGTACGTGTGTGTCGACATGTCTTGAGGTAAAAGGCTCCCCTAAGGAGGAGATGGAGCTAATATATGTGTGAGAGGGTGTCTCAGTCGACAACACCGACACCTGTTTGGATATGTGTAAGTGCTAAGGTGAATTTATTGCACAAAAGATTAGAGAACAGACAGGAAATCTACCCATGTCTGTCCCTATGGCGCAGAGACCTTCAGAGTCTCACAATGCTCACTATCCAAAATAATAGACACTGATATCGACACGGAGTTTGACTCCAGTGTCGACTACGATAATGCAAAGTTACAGCCAAAATGGCAGAAAAGTATTCAATATATTATTATTGTAATAAAGATGATTTGCATATCACTGATGACTCATCTGTCCCTGACACAAGGGTACACATGTTAAGGGGAAGAAAGCTGAGGTAATTTTCCCTCCTCTCATGAGGAAAAAGAGCGGGAATCTCCAGACAAGAGACTGCAGCTTCCCACAAAGAATTCTCAGGCAGTATCCTTTCCCCACTAGGGCCAGGATGTGATGGGATTCTTCCCCTAGGGTGTCACGTTTGCCCAAAAGGTAGCCCTGATTTAACGGCTATCCTCAGGGATCCTGCAGATAGCGTGCACATTTTGGTACACTACTCAGACCGGCGATTGTGTCAGCATGGGTTTATAGCGCTGTGGCAGCGTGGACAGGAACCTTATCAGCAGAAATTGAGACCCTAGTATGTGTGCGTATATGTGTGTGTGTGTGTGTGTATATATATATATATATATATATATATATATGTATATGTAGAGATATATTTATACATATATTAAAGATGCTGTCTTAAGAGATATATATCATAAAACATGCCCAAAGAGACATGAGTATACTGGGTCCTAGAGGCAAAGCTATGTCGATTTCTGCTTGACGTATCCTGTAGAATATGCAATGGACAGATGATGCCAACTTAAGTGGCATATGGAAGGCTGAGGATTGTGTGGAGAAGGGTTCTCGGATCTGGTCTCCACAGCTATAGCTGGTAATTCTGATATTTTGCTTTATATTCCTGCACAGCCTAGGAAAGCACGTCATTATCAACTTCAGCCTTTCGAACAAAGAAACAAGAAAGTCCGAGGTGCGTCTTTTCTTGCTAGAGGCGGGGGCAGAGGAAACCAGCTGCACAACACAGCTAGTTCCCAGGAACAGAAGTCCTCCCCGGCCTCTACGAAAATCCAGGCGGAGCTAGGCCCGGTGGGGGCACGCCTTCGTAAGTTCAGCCACAAGTGGGTTCACTCCCTGTTAGATCCCTGGGCAATAGATATTGTGTCTCAGGGATACAAGCTGGACTTTGAGAAGATGCCTCCTCACTGAAGGCCCTGCCGGCTCCCCCTCCCCCCTCCGAGAGGGAAACAGGGTTAACTGCAATTCACAGATTGTATCTTCAACAGGTGGTGGTCAAGGTTCCCCTCCTTCAACAAGGAGGGGGTTATTATTCGACCATATTGTAGTCCTGAAACCAGATGGTTTGGTCAGACCCATATTGAATTTAAAATCCCTGAACATATACTTGAAAAGTTCAAGTTCAAGATGAAATCGCTCAGAGCGGTCATCGCAAGGGAGGGGGATTTTATGGTGTCTCTGGACATAAAGGATGCTTACCTTCATGTCCCCGTTTATCCACCTCATCAGGAGTACCTCAGATTTGTGGTACAGGATTGTCATTACCAATTCCAGACGGTGCCGTTTGGTCTGTCCACAATTATTCCATACTTGGACGATCTCCTCATAAAGGCGAGGTCCAGAGAGCAGTTGCTGATTAGTGTAGCACGCTCTCGGGAAGTGTTACAACAGCACGGCTGGTTTCTGAATATTCCAAAGTCGCAGCTGATTCCTACGACGCGTCTGTCCTTCCTGGGCATGATTCTGGACACAGACCAGAAGAAGGTTTTTCTCCCGATGGAGAAGGCTCAGGAACTCATGACACTGGTCAGAGACCTCTTAAAACCAAAGCAGGTGTCGGTGCATCACTGCACGAGAGTCCTGGGAAAGATGGTGGCGTCATACGAGGCCATTCCCTTCGGCAGGTTCCATGCGAGGACCTTTTCAATGGGATCTGTTGGACAAGTGGTCCGGATCACATCTACAGATGCATCGGCTGATCACCCTATCCCCCAGGGCCAGGGTGTCTCTTCTGTGGTGGCTGCAGAGTACTCAACTTCTCGAGGGCCGCAGTTTCGGCATTCAGGACTGGGTCCTGGTGACCACGGATGCAAGCCTCCGAGGGTGGGGGGCAGTCACTCAGGGAAGAAGTTTCCAAGGGCTGTGGTCAAGTCAGGGGACTTGCCTTCACATCAATATCCTGGAACTAAGGGCCATATACAACGCCCTAAGTCAAGCGGAGACCCTGCTTCGCAACCAATCGGTGCTGATTCAATCAGACAACATCACCGCAGTGGCTCATGTAAACCGCCAAGGCGGCACAAGGAGCAGGGTGGCGATGGCGTAAGCCACCAGAATTCTTCGATGGGCGGAGAATCACGTATGAGCACTGTCAGCAGTGTTCATTCCGGGAGTGGACAACTGGGAAGCAGACTTCCTCAGCAGGCACGACCTCCACCCGGGAGAGTGGGGACTTCATCAAGAAGTCTTCGCGCAGATTGTAGGTCGGTGGGAACTGCCACAGGTGGACATGATGGCATCCCGCCTCAACAAAAAGCTACAGAGGTATTGCGCCAGGTCAAGAGACCCTCAGGCGATAACTGTAGACACAGTGGTGACACCGTGGATGTTCCAGTCGGTTTATGTGTTTCCTCCTCTTCCTCTCATACCCAAGGTGCTGAGAATCGTAAGAAAAAGAGGAGTGAGAACAATACTCATTGTTCCAGATTGGCCAAGAAGGACTTGGTATCCGGCACTGCAAGAAATGCTCACAGAGGACCCAGGGCCTCTGCCTCTCAGACAGGATCTGTTGCAACAGGGGCCCTGTCTGTTCCAAGACTTACCGCGGCTGCATTTGACGGCATGGCGGTTGAACGCCGGATCCTAGCGGAGAAAGGCATTCCGGATGAAGTTATTCCTACGCTGATAAAGGCTAGGAAAGACGTGACAGCAAAACATTATCACCGTATATGGCGAAAATATGTTGCTTGGTGTGAGGCCATGAAGGCCCCTACAGAGGAATTCCAGCTGGGCCGTTTCCTTCACTTCCTACAGTCGGGAGTGACTATGGGCTTAAAATTAGGGTCCATCAAGGTCCAGATTTCGGCCCTATCCATTTTCTTTCAAATGGAACTGGCTTCTCTTCCTGAAGTTCAGACGCTTGTAAAGGGAGTGCCGTATATTCAGCCCCCTTTTGTGCCACCAGTGGCACCTTGGGATCTTAACGTGCTGTTGAGTTTCCTGAAATTTCACTGGTTTGAGCCACTTAAAACCGTGGAGTTAAAATATCTCACGTGGAAAGTGGTCATGTTATTGGCCTTAGCTTCGGCTAGGCGGGTGTCAGAATTGGCGGCTTTGTCATGTAAAAGCCCCTATCTGGTTTTCCATGTGGACAGGGCAGAATTACGGACTCGTCCGCAATTTCTGCCGAAGGTGTTGTCATCTTTTTATTTGAACCAACCAATCCAAGTTACTAGATGTAGTCAGGGCTTTGAAGTGTAGCCAGAACGGCTGGAGTCAGGAAAACTGACTCGCTGTTTATCCTGTATGCATCCAACAAGCTTGGGTGCTCCTGCTTCAAAGCAAACTATTGCTCGCTGGATCTGTAACACGATTCAGCAGGCTCATTCTGCGGCTGGATTGCCGCCTCCAAAATCAGTAAAAGCCCATTCCACAAGGAAGTCGGGCTCTTCTTGGGCGGCTGCCCGAGGGGTCTCGGCATTACAGCTTTGCCGAGCAGCTACTTGGTCAGGTTCAAACACTTTTGCAAAGTTCTACAAGTTTGATACCCTGGCTGAGGAGGACCTTGTGTTTGCTCATTCGGTGCTGCAGAGTCATCCGCACTCTCCCGCCCGTTTTGGAGCTTTGGTATAATCCCCATGGACCTTACGGAGTCCCCAGCATCCACTAGGACGTTAGAGAAAATAAGATTTTACTCACCAGTAAATCTATTTCTTGTAGTCCGTAGTGGATGCTGGGCGCCCGTCCCAAGTGCGGACTTCTTCTGCAATACTTGTGTATAGTTATTGCTTAAATAAGGGTTATGTTATGTTTGCATCAGGTTGTCTGATGCTCTGTTATTGTTCATACTGTTAACTGGGTAAGTGTATCGCGAGTTATACGGTATGATTGGTGTGGCTGGTATGAGTCTTACCCTGGATTCCAAAATCCTTTCCTTGTACTGTCAGCTCTTCCGGGCACAGTTTCCTTAACTGAGGGCTGGAGGAGGGACATAGAGGGAGGAGCCAGTGCACACCAGTAGACCTAATTCTTTCTTAGAGTGCCCTGTCTCTTGCGGAGCCCGTCTATTCCCCATGGTCCTTACGGAGTCCCCAGCATCCACTACGGACTACGAGAAATAGATTTACCGGTGAGGATAATCTTATATTTTTTTTGTTTGTTTTTTTGTTTGGATGTCTTCCATTATTTATTAACAAGAACAGGGCACCCTCTATCACTGCTGCCTCCTGTAATAGAATCTGCTGCTGTAAACTAATCTCCCTTAGTTTTATCCCCTCTTGAAGCTACAGCGGCGGGCGCGGGAGCAGAGTGCGGCGCTGGACTCAGCCTTTCCTCCCTGTGAGCAGGGAGAGACGGCAGAGAGGCGCGCTACACAGCGACGGAGATCTGACAGCCGAAGCGGAGCACAGCGCCGCTACGGGAAACTGTCCCGGCGTGCCCCGGCCAGCGGGTCCGGAGCGCGCCAAATAGTGTACTTGCCGAGCGCCTCATAGGCTCAGCGCGCGCGCCAGCCAGCGGGAGGGGGCTAAAAATAAATACAGCAAGTGCATTCCATAATATGAGGAGAAATAGCAACTATATATGGGGCAGCGGCCACTGCTTCCATACAGTCTTACAGGACATTTAGTTGGGGCCATATTTAATGATTATGACGCCAGACTGAGATAATGGATGGGTCCTCCCCCTCCCCCCCAGTAAAATACATAGGGGAAGGTGGTTTATTAAAGAATTAGCTCCCCCTGCTGCACTGCCTGCATAGTATAATATAGCAGAGAGATCGTTAGGTAACAGCTCCCTCTGCTGGTATATAATATATATACAGTATATGAGGATCTCCTGAAAAGTAA
This sequence comes from Pseudophryne corroboree, assembly GCF_028390025.1. Lineage (NCBI taxonomy): Eukaryota > Metazoa > Chordata > Amphibia > Anura > Myobatrachidae > Pseudophryne > Pseudophryne corroboree. The sequence continues at coordinate 186,653,756 of NC_086446.1, read as the reverse complement.
TCAAACTTTAACAATTTATATTTTCAAGGGACTTCTGTTTCAAAGATCCCGCAGAAAATACACGGAAGCAAGCGAATACCAACTCTAACATCGTAGCTGATCTACAGTTGGGGTGTGATGATTGCGAGTCGGCTTATTTTTTTTATTAATTAAAGTAAAGATATTGGCCTGCTCCTTTTATATACGAATAGGACAGGTAATTCCAGCCGGATCCAATACCTTCGCTTCCGTCATCTCCCAGTCTTTCTCTTCGTAGTTTAAAGGGTGAAAGCGCGGCGGGCTACCCTGGTACAGGGTTTTCAAAACAACATGTCTAAGGCAACCAAGACCTCCAAGACCTGTTATGTTTGTACGAAATGTAACAAAAAGAACACGCGGGTTGGCAGCTCCGGGGTGTGCGACTCCTGCTTAGACAAGGACGCCCCACCTGGGAGCAGTGCTCTGGCTAAGGCATGGGAAGACAACCTTGCTAATAGAATCTCCATGGAGATGGCAGAATCGCGCAAGCAGCAATCAGAATGGGCTGCGGGATTCTCAAAGACGATGGAGGAATTTCTCATCAGGTTAACGCCGCCCGCACACGCAGACACAAGTGTGCGCAAGGCTGTTAAGAGAACTCTCCCTATGATACAAGAATCAGAGGAGGAAGAGGGTATTCTTCTTGATACGGAGGAAGGTGAGTTAATTGAACCTAACCTAGACGCCGACTTTCCAGACGAGGACTCGGCAATCTCAGGTCTAGACTCCTTAATTGACGCGGTAAAGGAGATCCTAAGCTTTAAAGACGAGGAAATACGGGAGCCGGAAGATTTCGATTTGTTCGAATCCCAAAAGCCGCGTTCAGCAGTGTTTCCCATTAATAAATCCCTCCAATCTCAGATAGAGGAGGCTTGGAAACAACCTGACAAACGGTTTCAATTTCCGAAACGGTTTCAGGTAACTTATCCCCTACCTAAGGGTGTAATGGACAAGTGGGAGACTCCGCCAGTAGTGGATGCTTCACTAGGAAGGTTGTCAAAGAAGACAATTTTGCCAGTTCCTAACGTAACCACTTTAAAGGATGCGTCAGACCATAAAGTTGACACTGCGTTAAAGTAAATTTTTGTTGCAGCTGGTGCAGCGCAGAGACCTGCGATCGTCTGTGCTTGGGTCAACAAGGCCATGGGTGCATGGTCCGGCCGTATTGTACAAGCTATTGAGGAGAAAAATAGCTTAGAAGAGATTACCCAACTGGCGGAACACATTCGGGAATCTGCATCGTACTTATGTCAAGCTTCTAAGGATATTAGCAGAATAGCATCGCGCATATCTGCATCGGCCATATCGGCTAGACGGATTTTATGGCTCAGAGAATGGCAGGGAGACTCTGAGACCAAAAAGGCGGTAGAATTCATCACCTTTGGGGGTGAAATGCTGTTCGGACCAGAATTAGACAAGTGGATTTCGCAGGCTACAGCGGGGAAGTCCACTTTTCTGCCTACTCCTTATACGAGAACCTCTCGACAAACTGAGAGGTTATTCGGGACCTGCGTTTACTTCATTTCGATCACAGTCCTTTCGAGCCCGAGGAAGGGGTTTCGGTACACAAGCACGTGGAGGCAGAGATAGAGGCCGCTCACAGGCAGCAACCAGAAAGCAGGATAAACCTAATGACAAGACCGTGGCCGGACGGCCTCCCAGCTCACCTGGGGTCCCCCTTGGTGGGCGGCCGACTGGAAGGTTTTCAGGACATCTGGGCCAAAACCTCACCAGAACTTTGGGTGAACAACTTAATCTCTCAGGGATACAAACTGGAATTTCAACAGAGGCCTCACAGTCAGTCAGTTTTTTACGACAGGATTGCCTCAGTGCCCTCAAAAAGCAAGGGCACTACGGGCAGCAATTCAAAAGTTGCTACAGGCAGAAGTCATTATTCCGGTTCCCGCTTCTCAGAGAGGAACGGGGTTCTATTCCAATCTTTTTGTCGTGCCAAAGCCAGACGGGATGGTCAGACCAATACTCAATTTAAAAGTTTTCAACCTGTTCTTAAGGGTCTACAAATTCAAGGTGGAATCAATCCAATCGGTCATTGCAGGCCTAGAACAGGGCGAGTTCATGGTATTCATGGACATAAAAGATGCATATCTGCATATTCCAATCTGGACTCCTCACCAGGCTTACTTGAGGTTCGCACTGCTGGCGGATCACTACCAATTCCGGGCCTTGCCGTTCGGTCTATCATCAGCCCCAAGAATCTTCACAAAGATCATGGTTGCAGGACTGAGACTGTTGGGGGTCACGATTATACCTTATCTGGACGATTTACTGATCAAGGCACCATCTCAAAATCGACTGCTCAAGGATGTCAGACATCCCATCAATTTCTAATTCAACATGGATGGATTATCAATTTCCAAAAGTCCAACCTCATACCGACTCAACGGATTCAATTCCTCGGTCTCATCTTGGACACGGTACTATTACGTGTGTTCCTGCCAGAGAACAAGGTCCAGGACCTACAGAGATTAGTGGCTCAGGTACTGAGGACGCCAACTGTTTCTCCTCACCTCTGTGTGCAACTTCTCGGGAAGATGGTGGCGTCGTTCGAAGCTCTTCAGTACGGCAGACTTCATTCCCGACCATTCCAGATAAACTTCATTGCTCAGGGAGCAGGCTTGCACTGGCTTCTCCATCGGAGAATCAGACTTCAACCGCAGGTACGAGTCTCCTTGATATGGTGGTCGTTACACAAGAACCTTGCAGCCGGCAAGAAATTCGTCATTTGGGATTGGAGGATTCTGACAACGGACGCCAGTCTCAGAGGTTGGGGAGCCGTCCTAGAGGACCATCAGTTTCAAGGACGGTGGACGTTACAGAAGAGCAGACTACCCATAAATATCCTCGAACTAAGAGCAGTTTACAATGCGCTTCTCTTAGCAGAAGACATAGTCATGAATCAACACATCAGGATTCAGTCGGACAATGTCACGACGACGGCTTACATAAACCGTCAAGGAGGGACAAAGAGCAGGATGGCGTTAAAGGAAGCCACAAAGATCTTGTTGTGGGCAGAAAGACGAAACATCATCCTCTCGGCAGTGTTCATTCCAGGTGTGGAAAACTGTGAAGCAGATTACCTCAGTCGCCAGGACATGCATCTGGGAGAGTGGTGCCTACATCCACGGATTTTCGACATGGTGGTGAGACGATGGGGTCTACCTCAGGTGGACCTAATGGCGTCTCGGCAAAACCATCAGCTGCCCAGATATGTGTCAAGGACTCGAGATCCAGCAGCAGAAGGAGTGGACGCATTAACGCTTCCTTGGCGTTACAGGAGGGTTTAATTCTAATCGCACCAGATTGGCACTGCAGGAGTTGGTACACCGACCTGCGGGGGTTACTTGCGGAAGATCCTTGGAGGTTACCTCAGCGAGAGGACCCGCTATCTCAGGGACCGTTTCTACACCCCGACCTGAACAGGCTGCGTTTGACGGCGTTGCTCTTGAAACCCGGATCTTAAGAAACAGAGGGATTCCAAGAACGGCCATTCCTACAATGATTGCCGCCAGGAAGCCGGTCACAGCCAGGCACTACTACAGGATTTGGAGACGGTACATGGCTTGGTGTCAGGAACGGGGATGGAATTCAACGAACTTCCACTTATCTCGACTGTTACTTTTCCTTCAGGCAGGTCTAGAGGGAGGACTCAGACTGGGCTCTCTGAAGGTTCAAATTTCGGCTCTCTCCATATTTTTTCAACAGCGGCTAGCATCCTTGCCAGAGATTCAAACCTTTTTACAGGGGGTTCTGAGGATTCAACCCCCTTTTCGTCCTCCCACAGCACCATGGGACTTAAATTTGGTGTTAGAATATTTGAAGTCACCGACTTTTGAGCCATTGACAGGAACAGACCTGAAATATCTCTCTTGGAAGGTCACGTTATTACTTGCCTTGGCTTCGGCTAGGCGGGTTTCTGAGTTGGGAGCCTTATCCTGTAAGAGTCCTTTCTTAGTTTTTCATGAGGATAGGGCGGAACTCCGTACAAGAGCGGACTTCCTTCCAAAGGTGGTTTCAGGGTTTCATGTAAACCAGCCAATAGTGGTTCCATCTTTTCAGGGTCTCACAGATGAGGACGTGTCCTTGGATGTTGTCCGAGCTTTACGGGTATACGTACAGGTTACGTCGTCCTTCAGAAAGTCGGACCATTTGTTTGTTCTTTATGATGGGCCAAAGAAGGGTTGGCCAGCTTCTAAGCAGTCTTTGGCTAGATGGATCAGACTTGCCATTCGGCAAGCTTATATTTCCTGTGGCAAACAGGTTCCGTTTCAGATGGGTGCTCATACTACCCGTTCAGTGGGTGCCTCGTGGGCGGCTGCCAGGGGTGCTTCCACTACTCAACTTTGCAGAGCGGCGACGTGGTCTTCAGCCCACACGTTCGCAAAATTTTACAAGTTTGATACTTTTGCGTCCGGAGAATCTAAGTTTGGACGTTTAGTTTTGCTGGCCACCGACAGCACTCCCTCCCTGGGGGTAAACTTTGGGACGTACCCTACTGTATAGGACTCCAGTGTCCCCTAGTGGATGAAAGAGAAAGGAGGATTTTGGTACTTACCGATAAATCCATTTCTCTGAATCCTCTAGGGGACACTGGACTCCCGCCTCGGTGCTGTCAACCTGCTGTGTTCTAAGTTCTTGTTTTAAACAGTTCGTTTAGACAGCGTTCCTTTTTCGGTTAGGAGTTCTTGGCCGCTGTTTGATATGTTGTACGGTTCGGTTCCTCGCCATGTGCTATAGTTTCATGTCCTATTCTCTCAGTCAAATTTTTCAAACTGAGGGAGGAGCTGGCTGTGAAGACAATGCTAATTTTAGATTGTGCCACACCTCCGGTTCAAGGCTTCACACCCCTACTGTATAGGACTCCAGTGTCCCCTAGAGGATTCAGAGAAATGGATTTATCGGTAAGTACCAAAATCCTCCTTTTCTCAGTAGCATACATTGGGGGTTGTTGCAGATCTGGATGACTTACTTCTTGCTATCTAGTTGTCCCAAGGAGAAATGTATCATGCCTTGGAGTGTGATAGTGAAGACATTGCTTAAAGCAACCAATCTACTTATAACTGCCATTTATCTATCGAAGTCTTTGAGATAACAGAAGCTGATTGTTGCTTTGGGCAACTTCTCTACTTTATCTCTCTCAAAGACTTGATACATCTTCCCTCCAGTATTACTGGACATCATGTAATTCTAGGGTCCCTGGAAATAGATCTGTTCGTGTCATGATTAAGAACCTGGTTATATTAAAAAGAAGCTTGTGATTTAGCATTGGAGTGTGTGCATTTTTTTTTGTTCTAGTGATTTTGTTGATTATTCTAGTTCAGGGGTTCTCAAAATCGGTCCTCAGGACCCCACACAGTGCATGTTTTGCAGGTAACCCAGCAGGTGCACAGGTGTATTGATTACTCACTGACACATTTTAAAAGGTCCACAGGTGGAGCTAATTATTTCACTTGCAATTCTGTGAGGAGACCTGCAAAACATGCACTGTGTGGGGCCCTGAGGACCGAGTTTGAGAACCTGTGTTCTAGTTCATCTGCTGGTTTTGGTATTACCCCCAACTGGAACAGACAGTTCTGTGGAATTTCTTGATCAGCCAGCCTCTTTAAATGGATCTGGTGTCTCGGCCTGAATAGAACGAGCTTTAATAGCATGATTATTAATGACACACATGGAATTTAACTGGATAATGGACTGACTGGCAGTCTGTACTAATTAGATGTATGCTCTTTACAACACAATGGAAAAGCAGGAGACCGCATCAAATGCCACCTCTCCTCCACTCACACCTGATATGTAAAAGAAAAATTGTTTGCAAAACCTAATTGAAAGCTTTTACACCTTTACTCCCACCTCACACTTGGCTCACACTTTTACACTCACAGAAAATCTGAGCAAGAAAACATTAACACGGTGGTAAATGTTTTAATGATGATGGTGTACTTGGCACCTATAATACACACATTTTCAGAAAATTAAGTATAACGCAATGTTTAAGAAAATAACAAAAATCCTTGTGGCCTGCTTAACTGCTATTAACATCCTTGTTACATAATCCATAGCTTAAAGCTGAACTCTGTTTGACGTGATGATTTCAATTTAATAATAAATATCATCACTTTTGTGTAAGAAATACCTTGGTTGTCATTTACTTGGAAGTCAATAGAATTGCATATGCTGTACTAGTAAAGATGAGTAAGAAAAGAAAATATCCACGCAACCTTGCATATACTCTGGGCACAGCAGATGGAGGACTTTTTTGAAAGTTCGCCTTAGAAAATTAAAACATCCACTTGGTTAATCTAGGCTTCTTTCCCAACCTTGGGCTTCAAGACACAGTAACAGTCAGCTTTTAAGTATAGCCATTAAGGTGACTTAATTAGTACCTCAGTTTTCTCCGGCAGGGTCCACAGGTTATCCACAGGATAACACTGGGATATGATGAAGCGACAGCGGATTTCCACCTATCTGTCAAAGGTTTTCGGCCTCCCAGTATGCAACGGGCTCATCCATATATTCCCGCCTCCTGGCTCATGCAAATCAGTTTTTTGTTTGGTGCGGCAGGAGCCGGACCATGGTCAGAGGGCTGCTGGTTTTTAGCAGCCCTAAGCTTTCTTATTTTATTTTTATAGTCTTACTATTTTTTCTTGAGTGCTCTTTCTAAAAAGCGTCTTATACGTACCTTAGAGTCGCTCCAACAACTCTTCGCCGGGTTGCGACAACGCTTACCCATAAGTACAGTGCTATTTCTGCGGGCGTCTGTGTCTCATATACTAGCAGGTCCAGCAGACGTTACCAGACTGTAGCTGGAGCACGGGAAGAAGTTAAGGCATCGGTTCCGCTAAGAAGGGGAATGCGGACACAGCCGCACTGTTTTGGGAGGAGACTACCAAACAGTAGCTGACGTGGCTGCCACCTCGGATGCACCAGCGCTAGGCCTTAGGGATCATAGGCTCCAGGAATAGTATGAGGCCGAGATCCCTTGGGTTGATGTCAGCAGTGGGGAGTCAGGCGCCCTCCTGGTCGCCCCTCCCCCCTAGTTCATGACCAGTTTCCTCCGAATCTCCCACCATGAACTGTTTTCCTGCTTCCGTCTGAGATGCTGTATACGAAGGGGACCCAGTCGCAGCATAGGCGGCTGTGTGACTGGTGCGTCTGTGTTCGCAATATGTTCATGGAGCGGCAGTGTACACTAGTAGCATCTGGATCCACTCAGCGTTCGCAAACGTATTGTTCGGTCCTGGAAGCGGGGTGAGTCTCCCTGTATCCCATTCTACTGAGTATGGGTAATGCAGCACTAAGTATCTACCTTTTGAGTACGAATAGTTAGATAAGTTCCTGTTGCATGTGAGTCTGTATACTATTACTGTTGTTTCTTTCGCTATGTGTCAATACGGTAGATCTTTTTAAACATGATTCAGTAATATGTTCTCCTACATAATTGAAATATATTTATAGTTGATTATGTGCTCATATTGCTTATTATACTAATGTATAACATGTGACTGACTGCTAGTGTGATTGCTGACTTTACTATAATTCTGTCAGGATTTTTTTTCTATTCCGATCCGCAATGCTGGTACATAGCAGGGTAGGGTCGGATTGTATGTCACTTTAAAAAGCTTAAAGTGATTACAGTCATAAATTGTGTAGTACACTGTGTAAGTGTTGATTTATTTATCTTCTCTAAGAGCGGCAAAGGTGAGGAAGATACACTTACAGCAACGCCAACACTCATATCATGTTTGTCTTGCAAAGCTGGGTTAACCCCTCAGGATCTGGTTCAGGATGGTTTGTGTGCAAATTGTTTTAACATCCACCAGGGCCTCTTCAAAAATACAAGGCAGATTAAGGTGTAGGTTGATCTCCCTTGGGCTGTGTTTGAACAAACATTATCCAGTATAGTTGAGCGGATAATTCCAAATCCTGTACCAGGGATAGGTTACACGATTAACCCTTACATGCAGCTTCCCACCTGCGTTTTATCACTTCCAGCAGCAGTCTCTCAAAAGAAACAGGTGGATAAGCCAGTGGTAAGTAAATTTCATCCTCACAGGCTACACATGATTCAGATGAGGATTCATCGGAGGATGAAAGCTCAAAAAACTCTGGTTCCGCATACGAAGATACCAAGGCACCTGTGTTTATACGTCCCAAAACGGTTAAGACTGAGTTTCCTAGGTCAGATCAGCTGACAGAAATCATGGAAGAGGCTTGGGCTACGCCCAGTAAGAAGTTTAGAATTCCTAGGAAATTGAATTCCAATTATCCTCTTCCAGCTAAGGATTGTTTAAAAAGGGACGTGGCTCCCAAAGTAGATATGCATGTTATTCGATTAGTGCGAAAATCTACATTATCTCTGCCTTCAACATCATTAAATGATGTCATGGATAGGAGAGTGGATGGCTTTTTTAAAAAACATTTTCTCTGACGTCCTAGTGGATGCTGGGGACTCCGTCAGGACCATGGGGAATAGCGGCTCCGCAGGAGACAGGGCACAAAATTTAAAAGTTTGACCACTAGGTGGTGTGTACTGGCTCCTCCCCCTATGACCCCCCTCCAAGCCTCAGTTAGGTTTTTGTGCCCGTCCGAGCAGGGTGCAATCTAGGTGACTCTCATAAAGAGCTGCTTAGAGTAAAAGTTTTGATAGTTTTATTATTTTCAGTGAGTCCTGCTGGCAACAGGCTCACTGCAACGAGGGACCTAGGGGAGAAGAAGTGAACTCACCTGCGTGCAGGATGGATTTGCTTCTTAGGCTACTGGACACTAGCTCCAGAGGGACGATCACAGGTACAGCCTGGATGGGTCACCGGAGCCGCGCCGCCGACCCCCTTGCAGATGCCGAAGTAAGAAGAGGTCCAGAAACCGGCGGCTGAAGGCTTTTCAGTCTTCATGAGGTAGCGCACAGCACTGCAGCTGTGCGCCATTGCGCTCAGGCACACTTCACACCGGCGGTCACTGAGGGTGCAGGGCGCTGGGGGGGGCGCCCTGGGCAGCAATGTTAATACCTTTCTGGCTAAAAAGAATACATCACATATAGTCCATGAGGCTATATGGATGTATTTCACCCCTGCCAGGTCTCAGAAAAACCGGGAGAAGAGCCCGCCGGAATAGGGGGCGGGGCCTATCTCCTCAGCACACAGCGCCATTTTCCTACACAGCTCCGCTGCTAGGAAGGCTCCCAGGCTCTCCCCTGCACTGCACTACAGAAACAGGGTAAAAAACAGAGAGGGGGGGCATTTTTTGGCGATATTATATATATTTAAGCAGCTATAAGGAAACAACACTTATATAAGGTTGTTCCTATATAATTATAGCGCTTTGGTGTGTGCTGGCAAACTCTCCCTCTGTCTCCCCAAAGGGCTAGTGGGGTCCTGTCTTCTATCAGAGCATTCCCTGTGTGTCTGCTGTGTGTCGGTACGTGTGTGTCGACATGTATGAGGACGATGTTGGTGTGGAGGCGGAGCAATTGCCGGTAATGGTGATGTCACCCCCTAGGGAGTCGACACCGGAATGGATGGCTTTGTTTATGGAATTACGTGATAATGTCAGCACGCTGCAAAAGTCGGTTGACGACATGAGACGACCGGCAAACCAGTTAGTACCTGTACAGGCGTCTCAAACACCGTCAGGGGCTGTAAAACGCCCTTTGCCTCAGTCGGTCGACACAGACCCAGACACGGACACCGAATCTAGTGTCGACGGTGAAGAAACGAACGTATTTTCCAGTAGGGCCACACGTTATATGATAACGGCAATGAAGGAGGCTTTGCATATCTCTGATACTGCAAGTACCACAAAAAGGGGTATTATGTGGGGTCTGAAAAAACTACCTGTAGTTTTTCCTGAATCAGAGGAATTGAATGACGTGTGTGATGAAGCGTGGGTTACCCCTGATAAAAAACTGCTAATTTCAAAGAAGTTATTGGCGTTATACCCTTTCCCGCCAGAGGTTGGGGCGCGCTGGGAAACACCCCCTAGGGTGGACAAGGCGCTCACACGTTTATCCAAACAAGTGGCGTTACCGTCTCCTGATACGGCCGCCCTCAAGGATCCAGCTGATAGGAGGCTGGAAAATACTCTAAAAAGTATATACACACATACTGGTGTTATACTGCGACCAGCAATCGCCTCAGCCTGGATGTGCAGTGCTGGGGTGGCTTGGTCGGATTCCCTGACTGAAAATATTGATACCCTGGATAGGGACAGTATTTTATTGACTATAGAGCAATTAAAGGATGCATTCCTTTATATGCGAGATGCACAGAGGGATATCTGCACTCAGGCATCAAGAGTAAGTGTGATGTCCATATCTGCCAGAAGAAGTCTATGGACACGACAGTGGTCAGGCGATGCGGATTCCAAACGGCATATGGAAGTATTGCCGTATAAAGGGGAGGAATTATTTGGGGTCGGTCTATCGGATTTGGTAGCCACGGCAACAGCCGGGAAGTCCACCTTTTTACCTCAAGTCCCCTCCCAGCAGAAAAAGACAGTCTTTTCAGCCGCAGTCCTTTCGTTCCTATAAGAACAAGCGAGCAAAAGGACATTCATATTTGCCCCGAGGCAAAGGAAAGGGTAAGAGACTGCAGCAAGCAGCCCCTTCCCAGGAGCAGAAGTCCTCCCCGGCTTCTGCAAAGGCCTCAGCATGACGCTGGGACCTTACAAGCGGACTCAGGGGCGGTGGGGGGTCGCCTCAAGAATTTCAGCGCACAGTGGGCTCACTCGCAGGTGGACCCCTGGATCCTGCAGGTAGTATCTCAGGGTTACAGGTTGGAATTCGAGAAGTCTCCCCCTCGCCGGTTCCTAAAATCTGCTTTGCCAACGTCTCCCTCAGACAGGGCGACGGTATTGGAAGCCATTCACAAGCTGTATTCTCAGCAGGTGATAATCAAGGTACCCCTTCTACAACAGGGAAAGGGGTATTACTCCACGCTATTTGTGGTACCGAAGCCGGACGGCTCGGTAAGACCTATTCTAAATCTGAAATCTCTGAACCTGTACATACAAAAATTCAAGTTCAAGATGGAGTCATTTAGAGCAGTGATAGCGAATCTGGAAGAAGGGGATTTTATGGTGTCCTTGGACATCAAGGATGCTTACCTTCATGTCCCAATTTGCCCTTCACACCAAGGGTACCTCAGGTTCGTGGTACAAAACTGTCATTATCAGTTTCAGACGCTGCCGTTTGGATTGTCCACGGCACCCAGGGTCTTTACCAAGGTAATGGCCGAAATGATGATCCTTCTTCGAAGAGAAGGCGTATTAATTATCCCTTACTTGGACGATCTCCTGATAAGGGCAAGATCCAGAGAACAGCTGGAGGTCGGAGTAGCACTAACTCAAGTAGTGCTCCAACAGCACGGGTGGATTCTGAATTTTCCAAAATCCCGACGACACGTCTGCTGTTCCTAGGGATGATTCTGGACACTGTTCAGAAAAAGGTATTTCTTCCGGAAGAGAAAGCCAGGGAGTCATCCGAACTCGTCAGGAACCTCCTAAAACCAGGGACAGTGTCTGTGCATCAATGCACAAGAGTCCTGGGAAAAATGGTGGCTTCTTACGAAGCGATTCCATTCGGCAGATTCCATGCACGAAATGGTGGTTGCAGAGTGCTCATCTGTTAGAGGGCCGCAGATTCGGCATACAGAACTGGGTCCTAGTGACCACGGATGCCAGCCTGAGAGGCTGGGGAGCGGTCACACAAGGAAGAAACTTCCAGGGCGTGTGGTCAAGCCTGGAAACGTCTCTTCACATAAATATACTGGAACTAAGAGCAATCTACAATGCTCTAAGCCTGGCAAAACCTCTGCTTCAGGGTCAGCCGGTGTTGATCCAGTCGGACAACATCACGGCAGTCGCCCACGTAAACAGACAGGGCGGCACAAGAAGCAGGAGGGCAATGGCAGAAGCTGCAAGGATTCTTCGCTGGGCGGAAAATCATGTGATAGCACTGTCAGCAGTGTTCATCCCGGGAGTGGACAACTGGGAAGCAGACTTCCTCAGCAGACACGATCTTCACCCGGGAGAGTGGGGACTTCATCCAGAAGTCTTCCACATGATTGTAGTCCATTGGGAAAGACCAATGGTGGACATGATGGCGTCCCGCCTCAACAAAAAACTGGACAGGTATTGCGCCAGGTCAAGAGATCCTCAGGCAATAGCTGTGGACGCTCAGGTAACACCATGGGTGTACCAGTCAGTGTATGTGTTCCCTCCTCTGCCTCTCATACCCAAGGTACTGAGAATTATACGGCAAAGGGGAGTAAGAACGATACTAGTGGCTCCGGACTGGCTAAGAAGGACTTGGTACCCGGAACTTCAGGAGATGCTCACGGAAGATCCGTGGCCTCTACCTCTAAGAAGGGATCTGCTTCAGCAGAGACCGTGTCTATTCCAAGACTTACCGCGGCTGCGTTTGACGGCATGGCGGTTGAACGCCGGATCCTAAGGGAAAAAGGCATTCCGGAAGAGGTCATCCCTACCCTGGTCAAAGCCAGGAAGGAGGTGACTGCACAACATTATCACCGCATTTGGAGAAAATATGTTGCATGGTGTGAGGCCAGGAAGGCCCCGACAGAGGAATTTCAACTGGGTCGATTCCTACATTTCCTGCAAACAGGATTATCTATGGGCCTCAAATTAGGGTCCATTAAGGTTCAAATTTCGGCCCTGTCGATTTTCTTCCAGAAAGAATTGGCTTCAGTTCCTGAAGTCCAGACTTTTGTAAAAGGAGTACTACATATACAGCCCCCGGTTGTGCCCCCAGTGGCACCGTGGGATCTCAATGTAGTTTTGGATTTTCTCAAATCCCATTGGTTTGAGCCACTCAAATCGGTAGATTTGAAATATCTTACATGGAAAGTAACCATGCTACTGGCCCTGGCTTCAGCCAGGAGAGTGTCGGAATTGGCGGCTTTATCGTATAAAAGCCCATATCTGATTTTCCATTCGGACAGGGCAGAATTGAGGACGCGTCCTCATTTTCTGCCTAAGGTGGTATCAGCGTTTCACCTGAACCAGCCTATTGTGGTGCCTGCGGCTACTAGCGATTTGGAGGATTCCAAGTTGCTGGACGTTGTCAGAGCATTGAAAATATATATTTCAAGGACAGCTGGAGTCAGAAAATCTGACTCGCTGTTTATACTGTATGCACCCAACAAGCTGGGTGCTCCTGCTTCTAAGCAGACGATTGCTCGTTGGATTTGTAGCACAATTCAACTGGCACATTCTGTGGCAGGCCTGCCACAGCCTAAATCTGTCAATGCCCACTCCACAAGGAAGGTGGGCTCATCTTGGGCGGCTGCCCGAGGGGTCTCGGCATTACAACTCTGCCGAGCAGCTACGTGGTCAGGGGAGAACACGTTTGGAAAATTCTACAAATTTGATACCCTGGCTAAGGAGGACCTGGAGTTCTCTCATTCGGTGCTGCAGAGTCATCCGCACTCTCCCGCCCGTTTGGGAGCTTTGGTATAATCCCAATGGTCCTGACGGAGTCCCCAGCATCCACTAGGACGTCAGAGAAAATAAGAATTTACTCACCGGTAATTCTATTTCTCGTAGTCCGTAGTGGATGCTGGGCGCCCATCCCAAGTGCGGATTGTCTGCAATACTTGTACATAGTTATTGTTACAAAAAAATCGGGTTGTTTATTGTTGTGAGCCATCTTTTCAGAGGCTCTTACGTTATCATACTGTTAACTGGGTTCAGATCACAAGTTGTAGGGTGTGATTGGTGTGGCTGGTATGAGTCTTACCCGGGATTCAAAATCCTTCCTTATTGTGTACGCTCGTCCGGGCACAGTATCCTAACTGAGGCTTGGAGGAGGGTCATAGGGGGAGGAGCCAGTACACACCACCTAGTGGTCAAACTTTTAAATTTTGTGCCCTGTCTCCTGCGGAGCCGCTATTCCCCATGGTCCTGACGGAGTCCCCAGCATCCACTACGGACTACGAGAAATAGAATTACCGGTGAGTAAATTCTTATTTTTTCCCTGTCTGGGGCTGTCATAAGGCCAGCCATGGCTTCAGCTGCAGTGGCTGCCTGGGCGGATGCATTGGAAGGGGATCTTTCAGTGGCATCTAGAGAGCAAAAATCCCATGTAGCACATATAAAACAGGCTGCAAGGTTCTTGGAAGAAGCAGCATTGGATATGGGTACTATTGCCTCCAGGGCATCTGCTTCAACAACAGCTGCTCGCAGAGGAGTTTGGCTACGTTCGTGGAAAGCTGATTCAGAATCTAAGAAGGTTTTGGAAACTTTGCCTTTTTCTGGAGATATCCTTTTTGGTAAAGAATTGACATATTTTGGAGTCAGAAGCAGACTCCAAGAAGGTAAAGTCTCCTTCCACATACAAATTCAAACCTAAGGTTCCAGCTTTTCGGCCCTTTCGGTCTCAAGGAAAAGCTAAAGGAAAAAGTGATGGCAAGCAGCCCCAAATACAACAAGTCTGGTAAGACTAAAAAGCATTGGGCTACCAGAGGACCTGTTGGTAAAACAGAAAATAAGCCATCAGCCTAATGGTGCGGGCCTCCACCTGGGGGATCCCAGGGTGGTGGGCCGACTTCTTCAGTTTGCACAGATCTGGCAGCAGTCTACAACAGATGCCTGGGTGCAGGAAGCGGCATCTCTAGGTTATGCATTTGCCTTCAAGAAGCACCCTCCACGAAGGTTTTTTTTTGCACCAGCCCATCTCGGGTAGAGACAAAGGCCAGGGCTTTGCAAGAGGCAGTTCAGAAACTGCTTCAGTCAGGAGTAATCATTCCAGTTCCTCCTGCATAATGAGGACCGGGTTTTTACTCCAACCTGTTTCTAGTTCAGAAGCCAAATGAGTCATTCCGGCCCATTCTCAATCTCAAAGTGCCGAACAAATACATTTGGGTACCTCTGTTTCATATGGAGACTTTACGTTCCATCATTTTGGCCATGGAGCCAGGGGATTATACGGTATCCCTGGATATCCAGGATGCTTACCTACATGTTCCTATAATTCGGTCCCATCAGTGCTATCTCAGGTTCGCTATCCTCCAACAGCATTTTCAGTTCCAGGTCCTGCTTTTTGGGTTAGCCACAGCCCCCAGGGTATTTACCAAAATGATGGTGGTAATGGCAGCTTATCTCTGCCTGCAGGGGATAAGAATTTTTCCATACCTCGACTATCTTTTAATCCTGGCACAGTCATAGGAACTGCTTCTGTGTCATCTGCAACAGACAATAACGTGTCTGCAGAAGTACGGGTGGCTCATAAATAGGGGGAAATCGTCTCTGGTTCCATCACAACGGATGACTCACTTGAGGTCTGTACTGGATTCAAGCCTTCAGAGAGTAATTTTTCCTCTGAACAAGATATCCAAAGTTCCGTCAAGGATTCAGGAGTTGCTACACAGTCAAAAGTTATCCATTCACGCAGCAATGCGTGTGATGGGATTGATGGTGTCAACATTCGACATGGTGGAGTATGCTCACTTCCACTCGAGGCCTCAGCAGCATCTGATCCTTGCCAAATGGAATGGGTTGCATTAGATGATAAAAACGCAGACTATGGTCTTTACGATGGAAGTAAGAAAGTCATTAGCCTGGTGGCTACAGACATCCCATCTGGACAAGGGGAGACCCTTTTGGATATCAAATTGGGAAATTCTGACAACGGATGCCAGTCTCCAGGGTTGGGGAGTAGTGTCAGGAAGGTTTTGTTTCCAGAGGCAATGGACCAAGGAAGAAGGTTGCCTGCCAATAAATATATTGGAACTTCGGGCCATATACATGGCACTGATTCAGGCAAAGGACATCCTTCGGGGAAAACCAGATCTGCTCGGACAATGCGACGGCAGTAGCGTACCTCAACCATCAAGGAGCAACTCTCAGTCAAAAAGCTATGAAGGAAGTAAGTCACACACTAAGGTGGGCAGAACTTCATCATCCAGCCTTGTCTGCAGTGTTCGTTCCGGGAGTCCTAAACTGGGAAGCAGATTTTCTCAGTCGACATGCTATTCTGGCAAGCAAATGGGCTCTACATCCGGAGGTCTTCCAGACTCTAGTCAACTGGTAGGGGTTGCCAGAGATAGATCTCATGGCGTCCCGTCAGAACAACAAAGTTCTTGCATACAGGTCAAGAACAAAGGATCCCAGAGCGATCTTTGTGGATGCCCCGTCAGTGATATGGTATTTTCTCTGACGTCCTAAGTGGATGCTGGGGACTCCGTCAGGACCATGGGGAATAGCGGCTCCGCAGGAGACAGGGCACAAAAGTAAAAGCTTTAGGATCAGGTGGTGTGCACTGGCTCCTCCCCCTATGACCCTCCTCCAAGCCTCAGTTAGATCTTTGTGCCCGGCCGAGAAGGGTGCAATCTAGGTGGCTCTCCTAAAGAGCTGCTTAGAGTAAAAGTTTTGTTAGGTTTTTTTATTTTCAGTGAGTCCTGCTGGCAACAGGCTCACTGCATCGAGGGACTTAGGGGAGAAGAAGTGAACTCACCTGCGTGCAGGATGGATTGGCTTCTTAGGCTACTGGACACTAGCTCCAGAGGGACGATCACAGGTACAGCCTGGATGGGTCACCGGAGCCGCGCCGCCGACCCCCTTGCAGATGCTGAAGAGAGAAGAGGTCCAGAAATCGGCGGCTGAAGACTTTCCAGTCTTCTTAAGGTAGCTCACAGCACTGCAGCTGTGCGCCATTGCTCTCAGCACACTTCACACCAACGGTCACTGAGGGTGCAGGGCGCTGGGGGGGGCGCCCTGAGCAGCAATGAAAGTACCTATGCTGGCTAAAAATACATCACATATAGCCCCTGGGGCTATATGGATGTATTTAACCCCTGCCAGGTTGTCAGAAAAACGGGAGAAGAAGCCCGCCGAAAAGGGGGCGGGGTCTATTCTCCTCAGCACACAGCGCCATTTTCCCTCACAGAACTGCTGGTGGGAAGGCTCCCAGGCTCTCCCCTGCACTGCACTACAGAAACAGGGTTAAAACAGAGAGGGGGGGCATTTTTGTGGCGATATTATTACATATTAAGATGCTATAAGGGAAAACACTTATATAAGGTTGTCCCTGTAAAATTATAGCGTTTTGGTGTGTGCTGGCAAACTCTCCCTCTGTCTCCCCAAAGGGCTAGTGGGGTCCTGTCCTCTATCAGAGCATTCCCTGTGTGTGTGCTGTGTGTCGACATGTATGAGGACGATGTTGGTGAGGAGGCGGAGCAATTGCCTGTAATGGTGATGTCACTCTCTAGGGAGTCGACACCGGAATGGATGGCTTATTTAGGGAATTACGTGATAATGTCAACAAGCTGCAAGGTCGGTTGACGACATGAGACGGCCGGCAAACCAATTAGTACCTGTGCAGGCGTCTCAAACACCGTCAGGGGCTTTAAAACGCCCATTACCTCAGTCGGTCGACACGGACACTGACTCCAGTGTCGACGGTGAAGAAACAAACGTATTTTTCATTAGGGCCACACGTTACATGTTAAGGGCAATGAAGGAGGTGTTACATATTTCTGATACTACAAGTACCACAAAAAAGGGTATTATGTGGGGTGTGAAAAAACTACCTGTAGTTTTTCCTGAATCAGATAAATTAAATGAAGTGTGTGATGATGCGTGGGTCTCCCCCGATAGAAAATTAAAGGCGCTCACACGCTTATCAAAACAAGTGGCGTTACCGTCTCCAGATACGGCCGCCCTCAAGGAGCCAGCTAATAGGAGGCTGGAAAATATCCTAAAAAGTATATACACACATACTGGTGTTATACTGCGACCAGCGATCGCCTCAGCCTGGATGTGCAGTGCTGGGGTGGCTTGGTCGGATTCCCTGACTGAAAATATTGATACCCTTGACAGGGACAGTATTTTATTGACTATAGAGCATTTAAAGGATGCATTTCTATATATGCGAGATGCACAGAGGGATATTTGCACTCTGGCATCAAGAGTAAGTGCGATGTCCATGTCTGCCAGAAGATGTTTATGGACACGACAGTGGTCAGGTGATGCAGATTCCAAATGGCAGTATTGCCATATAAAGGGGAGGAGTTATTTGGGGTCGGTCCATCGGACCTGGTGGCCACGGCAACAGCTGGAAAATCCACCTTTTTACCCCAAGTCACATCTCAGCAGAAAAAGACACCGTCTTTTCAGCCTCAGTCCTTTCGTCCCCATAAGGGCAAGCGGGCAAAAGGCCAGTCATATCTGCCCAGGGGTAGAGGAACGGAAGAAGACTGCAGCAGGCAGCCCCTTCCCAGGAACAGAAGCCCTCCACCGCTTCTGCCAAGTCCTCAGCATGACGCTGGGGCCGTACAAGTGGACTCAGGTGCGGTGGGGGGGTCGTCTCAAGAGTTTCAGCGCGCAGTGGGCTCACTCGCAAGTGGACCCCTGGATCCTACAAGTAGTATCCCAGGGGTACAGATTGGAAATTCGAGACGTCTCCCCCTCGCAGGTTCCTGAAATCTGCTTTACCAACGTCTCCCTCCGACAGGGAGGCAGTATTGGAAACAATTCACAAGCTGTATTCCCAGCAGGTGATAATCAAAGTACCCCTCCTACAACAAGGAAAGGGGTATTATTCCACACTATATTGTGGTACTGAAGCCAGACGGCTCGGTGAGATTTATTCTAAATCTGAAATCTTTGAACACTTACATACAAAGGTTCAAATCAAGATGGAGTCACTCAGAGCAGTGATAGCGAACCAGGATACCTCCATGTCCCAAATTGCCCTTCTCACCAAGGGTACCTCAGGTTCGTGGTACAGAACTGTCACTATCAGTTTCAGACGCTGCCGTTTGGATTGTCCACGGCACCCCGGGTCTTTACCAAGGTAATGGCCGAAATGATGATTCTTCTTCAAAGAAAAGGCGTCTTAATTATCCCTTACTTGGACGATCTCCTGATAAGGGCAAGGTCCAGAGAACAGTTGGAGGTCGGAGTAGCACTATCTCAAGTAGTTCTACGACAGCACGGGTGGATTCTAAATATTCCAAAATCGCAGCTGATTCCGACGACTCGTCTGCTGTTACTAGGGATGATTCTGGACACAGTCCAGAAAGAGGTGTTTCTCCCGGAGGAGAAAGCCTGGGAGTTATCCGAGCTAGTTAGGAACCTCCTAGAACCAGGCCAAGTGTCAGTGCATCAATGCACAAGAGTCCTGGGAAAAATGGTGGCTTCTTACGAAGCGATTCCATTCGGCAGATTTCACGAAATAATTTTTCAGTGGGATCTGCTGGACGAATGGTCCGGATCGCATCTTCAGATGCATCAGCGGATAATCCTGTCTCCAAGGACAAGGGTGTCTCTTCTGTGGTGGCTGCAGAGTGCTCATCTACTAGAGGGCAGCAGATTCGGCATTCAGGACTGGGTCCTGGTGACCACGGATGCCAGCCTGAGAGGCTGGGGAGCAGTCACACAGGGAAGAAATTTCCAGGGAGTGTGGTCAAGTCTGGAGACTTCTCTCCACATAAATATACTGGAGCTAAGGGCAATTTACAATGCTCTGAGCCTAGGAAGACCTCTGCTTCAAAGTCAACCGGTGCTGATCCAGTCGGACAACATCACGGCAGTCGCCCACGTAAACAGACAGGGCGACACAAGAAGCAGGAGGGCAATGGCAGAAGCTGCAAGGATTCTTCGCTGGGCGGAAAATCATGTGATAGCACTGTCAGCAGTGTTCATTCCGGGAGTGGACAACTGGGAAGCAGACTTCCTCAGCAGGCACGACCTCCACCCGGGAGAGTGGGGACTTCACACGGAAGTCTTCCACATGATTGTGAACCATTGGGAAAAACCAAAGGTGGACATGATGGCGTCCCGCCTGAACAAAAAACTGGACAGGTATTGCGCCAGGTCAAGAGACCCTCAGGCAATAGCTGTGGACGTTCTGGTAACACCGTGGGTGTACCAGTCGGTGTATGTGTTCCCTCCTCTGCTTCTCATACCTAAGGTACTGAGAATTATAAGACGTAGAGGAGTAAGAACTATACTCGTGGCTCCGGATTGGCCAAGAAGGACTTGGTACCCGGAACTTCAAGAGATGCTCACAGAGGACTCATGGCCTCTGCCGCTAAGAAGGGACTTGCTTCAGCAAGTACCATGTCTGTTCCAAGACTTACCGCGGCTGCGTTTGACGGCATGGCGGTTGAACGCCGGATCCTAAGGGAAAAAGGCATTCCGGAAGAGGTCACTCCTACCCTGGTCAAAGCCAGGAAGGAGGTGACCGCACAACATTATCACCACATGTGGCGAAAATATGTTGCGTGGTGTGAGGCCAGGAAGGCCCCACGAAGAAATTTCAACTCGGTCGATTCCTGCATTTCCTGCAAACATAGAGTGTCTATGGGCCTCAAATTGGGATCCATTAAGGTTCAAATTTCGGCCCTGTCGATTTTCTTCCAGAAAGAATTGGCTTCAGTTCCTGAAGTCCAGAAGTTTGTCAAGGGAGTACTGCATATACAACCCCCTTTTGTGCCTCCAGTGGCACTGTGGGATCTCAACGTAGTTCTGGGATTCCTCAAATCACATTGGTTTAAACCGCTCAAATCTGTGGATTTGAAATATCTCACATGGAAAGTGACCATGATGTTGGCCCTGGCCTCGGCCAGGCGAGTGTCAGAATTGGCGGCTTTGTCTCACAAAAGCCCATATCTGATTGTCCATTCGGACAGGGCAGAGCTGCGGACTCGTCCCCAGTTTCTCCCTAAGGTGGTGTCAGCGTTTCACCTGAACCAGCTTATTGTGGTACCTGCGGCTACTAGGGACTTGGAGGACTCCAAGTTGCTAGATGTTGTCAGGGCCCTGAAAATATAGGTTTCCAGGACGGCTGGAGTCAGGAAAACTGACTTGCTGTTATCCTGTATGCACCCAACAAACTGGGTGCTCTTGCTTCTAAGCAGACAATTGCTAGTTGGATGTGTAGTACAATTCAGCTTGCACATTCTGTGGCAGGCCTGCCACAGCCAAAATATGTAAATGCCCATTCCACAAGGAAGGTGGGCTCATCTTGGGCGGCTGCCCGAGGGGTCTCGGCTTTACAACTTTGCCGAGCTGCTACTTGGTCAGGGGCACACCCTGGCTGAGGAGGACCTGGAGTTCTCTCACTCGGTGCTGCAGAGTCATCCGCACTCTCCCGCCCGTTTGGGAGCTTTGGTATAATCCCCATGGTCCTGACGGAGTCCCCAGCATCCACTTAGGACGTCAGAGAAAATAAGAATTTACTTACCGATAATTCTATTTCTCGTAGTCCGTAGTGGATGCTGGGCGCCCATCCCAAGTGCGGATTGTCTGCAATACTTGTACATAGTTATTGTTACAAAAATCGGGTTATTATTGTTGTGAGCCATCTTTTCAGAGGCTCCGCTGTTATCATGCTGTTAACTGGGTTCAGATCACAGGTTGTACAGTGTGATTGGTGTGGCTGGTATGAGTCTTACCCGGGATTCAAAATCCTTCCTTATTGTGTACGCTCGTCCGGGCACAGTATCCTAACTGAGGCTTGGAGGAGGGTCATAGGGGGAGGAGCCAGTGCACACCACCTGATCCTAAAGCTTTTACTTTTGTGCCCTGTCTCCTGTGGAGCCGCTATTCCCCATGGTCCTGACGGAGTCCCCAGCATCCACTACGGACTACGAGAAATAGAATTATCGGTAAGTAAATTCTTATTTTCATTTGGCCTATGTGTTTCCTCCAATCACTTTGAGAAAGATAAAGCAAGGAAAGGGTGCCATGATGATACTAATAGCTCCGGCTTGGCCCAGAAGACATTGGTACACAGATCTGTAGAGAATGTCGATAGATGCTCCATTCCTGCTCCCTCAGCGTCCAGATCTACTGACGCAGGGTCCTTGTTATCACAGACATCTGGATCGACTGTCTTTGATGGCGTTGCTCTTGAGACCTCTATCCTGAAGTCAACAGGATTCTCACAACAGGTAACTCAATGTTCAGAGCAAGGAAACCTTCCTCAGCTCGAATTTATCACCGAATATGGCAAACCTATATTTATTGGTGCAGTGAACGGAAAATGGACCCTAGGTCTTTCAGAATTTCCAGGGTCTTCGCATTCCTTCAGACAGGAATGGATAAAGGTTTGAAGGTGGCTTCCTTGAGAGTACAAGTGTCCGCATTGACTGTATGGTTCCAAAAGAAAATTGCCAATTTACAGGATGTGCATACTTTTTTCCAGGGAATGCTGCGCATTCAACCTCATTTTGTTCCTCCTACAGTGCCTTGGGACTTAAGTTTAGTTCTAAAGGCCCTACACGTCCCCCCATTTGAACCACTTAATAAAGTGGATCTTAAATGGTTGACAGCCCATGGCGTCAGCTAGAAGAGTGTCAGATTTAGGAGCATTTTTATGTCGTTCCCCATTTCTGATTTTTTTTTATCCAGATAAAGCAGTTCTCAGAACTAGAACTGGTATCTGCCTAAGGTGGTGTCTAAATTCCACCTTAACGAAGAAATTGTAGTCCCGGCTTTCCAGGAACCGGGCCTTTCTGCAGGAGATGCATCGCTGGACGTGGTCCATGCCCTAAGGATATACGTGGATAGTACCAGTGCCATCAGAAAGACAGATTCTCTCTTCATTCTCTATGGATTTCACAAAAGAGGATGGCCTGCTGATAAGCAGACACTGGCAAGGTGGCTTCGGATGACTATTTCAGAAGCATATTCTCAAGCTGATCTCCCTGTTCCGGCTAATGTCTCTGCTCACTCTACTCGTAAGGTAGGTCAATCATGGACAGCACAACGTGGTACTTAAGCAGAACAGATATGTAAGGCAGCCACATGGTCTTTCATTAACACATTCATTAGACATTATGCCATGGATACCTTTGCCTCTCAGGACGCTGAATTCTGGCGAAGGATTCTCCTGTCCAATCAGGAGCATCCCCACCACTAAAATTGCTTTGGGAAATCCCAGTGTTATCCTGTGGATAACCTGTGGACCCTGGCAGAGAAGTATAGGTTATGGTAAGAACTTACCGTTGATAACGGTATTTCCCCTAAGTCCACAGGATCCACCCTGACGCACCTGATTGAGGATCCTTTCACTCACTAACCTCTTCCTCCTTGTACGGAAGGGTGTGTGCATGTGTGTTCTTCTTGCATGATTAGGGCTATCTATGATGCTACTGCCTTTAGCTTTGGGAATACAACTGATTTGCCTGAGCCAGGAGGCGGGGATATATGGACGGGCCCGTTGCATGCTGGGAAGCCGAAAAGCTTTGACCGATTGGGCAAATCCGCTGTCGCTTCATCATATCCCAGTGTTATCCTGTGGATCCTGTGAACTTAGGAGAAATACCGTTATCAACGGTAAGTTCTTACCATAACGTATATATTTTGATTTAACCATGTGTGCTCAAGCTCGGATATCCTTAAAACCTGGAGTGTTAGTGTTCTTTGAGGACTGATGTTGGGAAACACTGCTCTGGACTATTGCGCACATTATCACTGACCACCAGTTTTTTTTTATAAATACTCCTGAATATACTATTGTAGTCACTACATGGCTTAACCGTGGGTGAGAATGTCTTCCTTTTACCGCAGTGCTGGATTGTGGCTGTATCCCCTAATCTTCTGTATTGCTGAATAAAAGTAGCAGGATGATATATTAAGCTCTAACCTCCACACATCTTTTACTGTAACATGTATTTGTAAACACATTAATATCTATGCTACATTTCCAATTCTGATCAGTGCTTGCGTATAATTTGTTGTCCTGTCACCCTGCAGGAAATCAGGAAGTTTGTGAAGGGAGTTTCAGAGCAAATTAAGAAGACCAGAGATAAATATGGAATCAACGATAACGGCACTACAGAGGTAATAGGCCCTTAACAAAACCATTTGGAGGTACTTCAAACAGAAGTTTCCAACATGATAACTTGAAAGCATGTTTTCATTAAATATATAGATTTTCTTGCAGAACAAGGGACGTGACACCACTGGTAGATTTCGGGGTTGACCTTAAAAATATTATTTTTGCCCAATGCTGAACACAAGACATTTTTGGCCTAAAACACAGCACTAGTAATCAGGGCAATTATAATAAACTCAGAAATTTAAGATGGCGTAAAATGAAGGTACTTGGCATAAGTTTTGTCCAAAAATATTGGCCCACATACCATGACCAGGTGACCTCATCAGGTGGTCCCTAAAATTCTGCTGCTTCTTGCAAGTGTGATGCCTCTGGTCGGTTAGTTGTGCTGACCCTGGGGGTCCCGTACTCTGGACTTGTACCTTAGGAATTTTTAGGTCACCTAACTTTGGTCACAAATTTATGCTAAGATCTTCTATTTTACCCCATGTTAAATTGCAGAGTGTATTATAACTCATCTGATTACTAGGGTTCTTAGTGCTTAGAGTGCAGATCTGCATTTTTTTTTCTGTGTAGACAAGTAACCTTCAGGTAACTTGTATTGTAGGAATTGTCAAGTAATTGCCCCCATACATCAGCAATAAATTGCTGCAGTGTCCCGATCCCACAATGGCCGTCTCAGGGAATTGGCAATGTTAAATATTGAAAAATTCCAATTTCCTGATTCCAATCCGTTTTCAATTGGGGAATAAGGCATTTTTAACATATTTAATTTTCCCAATTTTCCAACGGATCACCGATCATCACTGACCAAGGTCGGCAGTACCACTGCCTTTGAGATTTGAGACCACTGTTGTATGTGGGCCATAAGTTAAGACTAACAATAAAGAAGAAAGGTTTGAGAGCACAGGTGTTCAGTACACTGTAGTAGTTTACTGCAAACCTGAGGCATTGAACCTCAAGCATCAACTTACAGGATCCCAAACAGCATGGATTTACTGGAGGGATTTCATGTCTAACAAATCTTAATTACTTTTTTTTTTTTTTTTTTTTAACTATGTGACAGAAGTAATAGATCAAGTGGGGGCTGTAGATGTAGCTTATCTAAACTTTAGTAAGGCAGGTAATCAATGTAACAAAGCAATGAGGAAGGCAAGTCCGATGCTTGGTGGCATAGGGAGAGGAATCAGTAGCGGATAGAAAGAAGTAATAATGCTACTGTATAGGTAATTAGTACAGCCTTATCTGGAATACTGTGTCCAGTTCTGGAGACCATATCTCCAGAAGGCTATAAATACATTGGAGTCTGTACAAAGAAGGGCAACTACAATGGTGCATGGCCTCCATCACCAAACTTACCTGGGAAGACTAAAAGATCTTAATATGTATAGCTTGGAGCAGAGAAGGGAACATGGGGGACATAATAGAAACTTTCAAATATATCAAGGGTATTACCAAGGTACAGGAGAGAGACATTCAATTTAAGAAAAGTAATAGAACACGAGGACGTACACTGAGACTGGAGGTTCAGGGGAAATTTGAGGAAACAATACTTGACAGAAAGGATAGTGGACAAGTGGAATAGCCTCCCATCAGAGGTGGTAGAGGCTAAAAAAGCAGAGCAATTTCAACATGCTTGGGATAGACCTATGGATCTCCTTACAAAGAACTAAGGATCAAATAGGGTTTGAGGTAACAATATGGTAAAAAAAAAAAAAAGGAGGCAGACTAAATGGACGGAGTGGTTTTTATCTGCTGTCAAATTCTATATTTCTGTGTTTACGTTGGGTAAATTTAACATACAAATGAATTCCAAATAAGAGATTGTAATTTTTTTAAATATTTCACAGTATATTTGCTTTCTCTGGCTGGGTCCACAGGTTATCCACAGGATAACCTTGGAAAATGCCGGAGCGACAGCGGAAATAGCACCAAACGGTCACAAGCTTTCTGGCCTCCCAGGATGCATCGGGGCTTCACCATATAATCCCGCCCACTGACTCAGTCAAATCAGTTTTTTGTTTGGTGCGGCAGGAGCCGGACCATGGTCACAGGGCTGCTGTTAATAAAGCAGCCTGAAGCTTTTATTATGTTTTTTTATAGTCTTACTATGTTTTTTGAGCGACTTTTCTTAACAGCGTCTTAAACGCATAACTGGAAAGAGTAGCTCCAACAACGCTTACCTTCGCGGTACAGTGCTGTCTCGACGGGCGTCTGTGTCGGATGTTCTAGCAGGTCCAGCAGACGTACCAGGCTGTGGCCGGAGCATGGGGAGAAGGTAAGTTTATGGATTTCCTCTTACTAGAGGGGTCCGGACACCGCTACACTGCTTTTGGTGGAGACTACAAACAGTGTGTTGATGCGCCGAACACTCTCTGGTGCGACAGCGCTACGCTCTAGGGATCATAGGCGCCAGGACCTGGTAGAGGCCGCGATCCTTAGAGTTTAAGTCAACAGGGGGATTCAGACGCTCTCCTGGCCGCCCCTCCTCCGAGTTCATGACCAGTTTCCGTGCGTCTCCCGTCCATGAACTGAATGACCTCACTTCCGTCTCAGACGCTACCACGAGGGTACTCGGTCGCAGCTTAGACGCTGCGGTCGTGTACACTAGAGAACCCGCCTAGACCGAGTCGCAGGCCTTAGCGTCTGCATACACGAGGAAGTCATTGAGCGTCCGTGTCCGTCAGTGAGCGACTGTGTCTTTCATCAGTTATCAGAAGCGGTAGTGTACATCAGTAGCGTCTGAATCCACTCAGCGTCTTGCGAGCCTATTTGCTTGGATATGGAAGTGTGGTGAGTCTCCCTGTATCCCGCTCTATGGAGGAAGGGTATACAGTACTAAAAATTCTCTCTACTTGTTAGTATGAATTGTTAATTTTAGTACATATGGCATATGAGACCTGTATATTACTGTTGTTTCTGCATGTTATGTTTGAAAAAAAACAGTTAAAACAGAAGTACACTTTTCCTACTTACTTGTAAGTTGTTATGGGGGTTGTATTCTCATATGACAATGTTTAATGCCTTAACATGTGACTGACTGCTAGTATGTGTGCTGACTTTTTTATGTCGTCAGTCCTGTTCTGACCCTCAATTTAGGTGCACGGTTGTGGTCAGATTGAGCTCACTTCTATATATCCATATATAGGTGATTTTCAGTCACAAATTGTGTAGTCAGTAACAGAATATTACCATGTCTGTGAGCGGCAAAAGTGACTAGGAGAATTTATCAGGCACTCCTACATCCCTAACATGTTTATCTTGTAAAACAGGGTTAATTGACCAGTTGGTCACACATGAGGGGTTATGTGCGAACTGTTTTGCTTTTCAGCAAAGGTAAAAACAGGATTTGGTTCAACAGCCAATAGAACCACCATGGAGTATGTTCGCAAAAACTTTGTCTTCAATAGCGGACAGGTTAACTCCGGTAGCACCACCCCAGGGGTTAGGTTACACTATTAACCCATACATGCAGCTCCCTTCCTACGGCTTGGTTCCAGTAGCCTCTACAAGCAACCAAGGGACAGGTAAGACTAAGACAGATGCGTCTATGTGGCAGACTACACAAGATGATACAACAGATGATGATACAGTATATTCAAATACTCCGTATGATGATCAGTCGCAGAGTTTTAGTTCAGAGGATGTAGCTGAACTTATTGAGGCTGTGAAGGCTGTTCTCTCTTTGGAAGAGCCAGCCAAGACAGTGTTAAAGTCTAAAGCACCTGTGTTTAAACGAACAAAGTCAGTTAAAACTGAATTCCCAGCATCAGATGAGCTGACGGAAATGATGGATGAGTCTTGGGCGATGCCCAGTAAAAAGTATAATATTCCGAAAAGATGGGATTCTTATTATCCATTTCCAGCTGTGGAGTGTTCAAAAAGAGAAGTTCCTCCAAAAGTAGATGCACATGTACTGCGACTTGTGCATAAATCTGCTTTACCACTGTCATGTACCTCACTAAATGATGTCACAGACAGAAGGGTAGATAGCTTCTTGAAAAATATATTTTCTCTCGCAGGAGCAGTGGTAAGACCTGCTATGACTTCGGCCTGGATAGCAAAGGCAATGGGCGAATGGATAGAGGAACTAGAGAATGACCTCTCTTCTCCTAATAGGGAGCAAGAGTATCATCTAAGCCGATTAAGACAATCTGCCCAATACTTGGAAGAAGCGGCAATTGACATGGGTACAATCGCTTCTAGAGCATCAGCCTTGACGGTAGCCGCTTGTAGAGCAATTTGGCTGCGTACTTGGAAAGCGGATGCAGAATTTAAGAAGGAATTGGAAGCATTACCTTTCATTGGTAGACATTGTCAGACATTCTAGAATCGGAAGCTGAGTCGAAGAAGGTCAGATTTCCGACTAATTATAACCCGAAGTCTAGGGGTTCAAAGTTTCGGCCATTTCGATGGCAAAGCAAAGGCTAAGGAGGAGTCTAAGCAACCCTAGTTCAAAACTAGGGGTAGGAAGCAGTGGGCTACCAAAAAGCCAGCTTCCAAACCTGAACAGAAGCCATCAGCCTGAAGAGACAGGCTTCCGCCTGGAGGATTCCAGGGTTGGGGGCGACTCCTTCGTTTTGCACACATACGGCAACAGTCGACAACAGATGCTTGGGTGCAGAAGGTGGTATCTCAGGGGTATGGGTTCCCATTCAGGAGGCAGCCTCCTCAAAGATTTTTTTGCACCAGCCCATCTCGTATAGAGTCGAAGGCCAATGCCCTGCAAGAAGCAGTCCAAAAATTACTGCAGTCAGGTGTGATTGTCCCAGTACCTCCATCACAAAGGGGACAGGGGTTTTACTCCAATCTATTTCTGATCCAGAAGCCAAATGGGTCGTTTCAACCAATTCTCAATCTGAAAATATTAAACCAAAACATTTGGATCCCAAGGTTCCACGTGGACACATTACGCTCCATAATGTTGGCTATGGAACCAGGAGATTACACGGTATCTCTGGATGTACAGGATGCTTACCTACATGTGCCTATAGCACGGTCTCATCAGTGCTACCTCAGGTTTGCCATCCTTCAGGAACATTTTCAGTTCCAAGACTTGCCCTTTGGGCTAGCAACAGCACCCAGGGTGTTTACTAAAATGATGGTGGTTATGGCAGCTTGTCTCCGCAAGCAGGGGATAAGAATATTCCCATACCTCGACGACCTGTTAATCCTAGCACATTCGCAGGAGTTACTTTTGAGCCATCTTCAACAGACAATAGTTTGTTTACAGAGACACGGGTGGCTCATAAATTGGGAGAAGTCGTCTCTGAATCCTTCACAGCGGATGGTTCATTTGGGGGCGATATTGGATTCAGACCTACAGAAAGTTTTCTTGCCGGAGAAAAAGATAGTCAAGGTGCAGGTCATGACTCAGGAAGCGTTGCACACCCAGACAATGTCAGTCCATGCAGCAATGCGACTGTTGGGTCTGATGGTATCAACCTTCGACATGGTGGAATATGTGCAATTCCACTCCAGACCTTTACAGCACCTTATTCTGACCAAATGGAACGGAAATCATCAGACGATAAAAAAGCAGATGATAAAGTTTCCAGTAAACGTAAAAAGGTCTTTAGCGTGGTGGCTACAGACAGACCATTTAAACAAGGGGAGCCCCTTTTGGATAAAAGAATGGCAAGTCCTGACAACAGATGCCAGTCTGCAAGGCTGGGGTGCGGTATTCAGAAGCCTTTGGTTCCAGGGGAAATGGACCATAAGGGAAAGTCGCCTGCCGATAAATCTGTTGGAAATAAGGGCCATTTATATGGTTCTAGTTCAGGTTCAAGGACAGTCTGCAAGGAAGACCGGTCCAGATTCGCTCAGATAATGCGACAGCAGTAGCGTACCTCAATCATCACGGAGGAACTCACAGACCCAAGATTGATGGAGGAAGTAACTCCCATTCTAAGATGGGCAGAACTCCATCTCCCAGCATTGTCAGCAGTGTTTGTCCAAGGTGTACTGAACTGGGAAGCGGATTTTCTCAGTCGACACACCATTCAGGAAACCGAATGGGCATTACACCCAGAAGTGTTTCAGACAATAGTGAACAGATAGGGTCTACCAGAGATAGACCTCATGGCATCTCGTCTAAACAACAAAGTTCCAAGGTACAGATCGAGAACAAAGGATCCAAAAGCGGTCCTTGTAGACGCACTGTCAGTAGAATGGAAATTTCATCTGGCGTATTTGTTCCCTCCAATATCTCTGCTACCCAGAGTAGTGAGAATAATAAAGCAAGCAAAGGGAGCGATAATTCTAATAGCTCCAGCTTGGCCAAGAAGGCATTGGTACACAGATCTACTGAGAATGTCCGTGGAAGCACCGATACTGCTCCCTCAACGTCCAGATCTGCTAATGCAGGGTCCTTGTTGTCACAGTCATCTGGATCGTCTGTCTTTGGCGGCGTGACTGTTGAAACCTCTATCTTAGAAGCTAGAGGATTTTCTAAACAAGTAATCCAAACTATGCTTAGAGCAAGAAAGCCTTCTTCAGCTCGTGTGTATCATAGAATATGGCAAGCCTATATTCATTGGTGTACTGAAAAAAGTTTGAATCCAAGATCTTTTAAAGTATCCAGGATTTTGGATTTCCTTCAAGCAGGATTGGATAAAGGTTTGAAAGTAGCTTCCTTGAGAGTTCAAGTATCAGCATTAACTATATGGTTTCAGCGAAAGATTGCTGATTTACAGGATGTACGTACTTTCTTTCAGGGAGTGGTACATATTCAACCTCCATTTGTTCCTCCTGCAGCTCCTTGGGATTTGAATTTAGTTCTTAAATTCCTCCAGGGACCTCCGTTTGAACCACTTAAGAGAGCAGATCTTAAGTGGTTAACAGCTAAAGTATTTTTTCTACTGGCATTGGCGTCAGCCAGAAGAGTGTCTCCTTTCCTAAGTTTTTTTCCAGACAGAGCAGTTCTCAGAACTAGATCTGGTTATCTTCCGAAGGTGGTTTCAAAGTTTCACCTTAATGAAGAGATTGTAGTCCCAGCTTTTCAGGTATCGGGACTTTCTGCGGGAGAAGTGTCGCTGGACGTAGTCCGAGCTTTAAGAATCTACATAGATCGTTCTAGTGCCATCAGAAAAACAGATTCTCTCTTCATCCTCTACGGATTTCATAGAAGAGGATGGCCTGCTAGTAAACAGACGCTGGCAAGATGGCTCCGAATGGTAATATCAGAACCTTATTCTCATGCAGATCTCCCTACTCCGGCTAATGTCTCTGCTCACTCTACACGTAAGGTAGGTCCTTCATGGGCAGCACAACAGGGTGCTTCAGCAGAACAGATTTGTAAGGCAGCCACATGGTCTTCCATAAACACATTCATCAGACATTATGCCTTGGATACTTTTGCCTCAGACTTCGGGCGAAAGGTCCTCCTGTGTAATCAGGAGCGTCCCCACCACTAAAACTGACTTTGGGAATCCCAACATTATCCTGTGGATAACCTGTGGACCCAGCCAGAGAAATAGACGTTATGGTAAGAACTTACCGTTGATAACGTAATTTCTCTTATGTCCACAGGTATCCACAGGGGTCCCACCCTGACGCACCTGATTTGAGGATCTTGACAATCACTAAACCTCTTCCCTCTTGTATGGAAGGGTGTGCATGTGTGTTCTTATCGCCTAAATAGGTTTCTACCTGATGCTCCTGCCTAATCGCTGTGGAAAGAACTGATTTGACTGAGTCAGTGGGCGGGATTATATGGTGAAGCCCTGATGCATCCTGGGAGGCCAGAAAGCTTGTGACCGTTTGGTGCCATTTCCGCTGTCGGTCCGGCATATCCCAACGTTATCCTGTGGATACCTGTGGAAATAAGAGAAATTACATTATCAACGGTAAGTTCTTACCATAACGTCTATTTTGCACATATCGCGTGCGTACGTACGTACGTACGTACGTACATTCATATATACATATCGAAAAAGAGACATAGAGGCACACAGTGTACTGTAGTGTTGTAAAGGTTAAATGTCTACCACATAGGTATATTACATGTATATAAACACAATGTCACTAGGCATGACAGTAATAATCAACATGATGCAGACATCACATCCCAGATTCTGATAACAGAACCACAAAGGACTGCGGCTTGGTACATTGTGTTCCACAGGGAAACATCAGAGGTGTAGATTGGATCTTGATCCAGAGGCACCGATAGGCTAAAGCTTTAGGCTGTCCCAGAATGCATTGGGGCCTCCTCTATAAACCCCGCCTCCAGGCACTTGACCTCAGTTTTGAGTTGGTGCCTGCAGCAGCAGGTCACTTAACAGGGGGCCTGCACTGGGCAGCCCTGAAAAGCTTTCTAAGAAGACATCATGGGCCGCAGCGCTGATATGTCGGTGTGACAGTCTGTGCTGCTGCTTCATCACCTCCCAAGCGGCCAGTAATAATAACAGTCCTGGTCTAGGCTCACGTCATTTATTTGCCTTGGAGTAGACCTTAGAAATTCCACAATGCCACGTCATTTTAAGTTGTTTTGTGATTGTGTACAATAAATACACCCTCTTTTAAAAAAATAAGTACTGTGTGTTTATCCACAGTAGCGCTAGGAGTACACCCCCCTTTAATGTATCCTGGCTTCAGGACCAGCAATTGAGCAGGGGCTGTCTCTTCTGGAAATCCAACTGGGTCCTGCTGACAATGGACGCCAGTCTGAAGGGATGGGGTGTGGTGTTGGAGCAACACACTTTTCAGGGTCAGTGGACCAAGGTGGAATCACTCCTTCAATAAACATTGTGGGCGGTGTTCAATGCACTGACTCTTGCCCTGCCTTTGGTACAGAACAGGCCGGTTTAATTATGGTCAGACAGTGCCACCACAGTGGCATATATAAACCATCAAGGCGGCACTCGAAGCCACATGGCTATGATGGAAGTGTCAAAAATCCTTTGTTGGGCGGAACGCCATCTGCTAGCAATATCGGCAGTGTTCATTCCGGGCATCCTAAACTGGGAAGCAGACTTCCTCAGTCGTCAGGACATGCACGCCGGAGAGTGGAGTCTTCATCCTGAAGTCTTTCAACTCCTAGTGGACAAGTGGGGCCTACCAGATGTAGACCTGATGGCGTCTCGACAAAATCACAAGGTTCCGGTCTTCGGATCAAGGACAACGGATCCTCAAGCAACGTTCGTGTACACACTAGCAATGTACATATACACACACAGGTTGAGTATCCCATATCCAAACTGCTTGGGACCAGAAGTATTTTGGTTATCGGATTTTTCCGTATTTTGGAATAATTGCATACCATAATGAGATATCATGGCGATAGGACCTAAGTCTAAGCACAGAATGCATTTATGTTTCATATACACCTTATACACACAGCCTGAAGGTCATTTAATACAATATTTTTTAATAACTTTGTGATTTAAACAAAGTTTGTATACATTGAGCTATCAGAAAACAAAGGATTCACTATCTCACTCTCACTCAGAGAATTCCGTATTTCAGAATATTTGGATATGGGATACTCAACTTGTGTGTGTGTATATATGTGTGTGTGTGTGTGTGTGTGTATATATATATATATATATATATATATATATATTGAGTATCCCTTATCCAAAATGCTTGGGACCAGAAGTATTTTGGATATCGGATTTTTCCGTATTTTGGAATAATTGCATACCATAATGAGATATCATGGTGATGGGACCTAAATCTAAGCACAGAATGCATTTATGTTTCATATACACCTTATACGCACAGCCTGAAGGTCATTTTAGCCAATATTTTTAATAAATTTGTGCATTAAACAAAGTGTGTGTACATTCACACAATTCATTTATATTTCATATACACCTTATACACACAGCCTGAAGGTCAGTTAATACAATATTTTTAATAACTTTGTGTATTAAACAAAGTTTGTGTACGTTGAGCCATCAGAAAACAAAGGTTTCACTATCTCACTCTCACTCAAAAAAAGGGAACACTTAAACAACACATCCTGGATCTGAATGAATGAAATATTCTTATTAAATACTTTGGCCCTCATTCCGAGTTGTTCGCTCGCAAGGCGAATGTAGCAGAGTTACACACGCTAAGCCGCCGCCTACTGGGAGTGAATCTTAGCTTCTTAAAATTGCGACCGACGTACACGCAATATTGCGATTACAAACGAGTTAGCAGTTTCTGAGTAGCTTCAGACTTACTCTGCCTGTGCGATCAGTTCAGTGCTTTTCGTTCCTGGCTGACGTCATAAACACACCCAGCATTCGCCCAGGCACTCCCACCGTTTCTCCGGCCACTCCTGCGTTTTTTCCGGAAACGGTAGCGTTTCCATCCACACGCCCCTAAAACGCCATGCATCCGCCCAGTAACACCCATTTCCTGTCAATCACAATGCGAACGTCGGAGCGATGAAAATGCCGTGAGTAAACTTACTTTCTTCATAGTAAAGTTACTTGGCGCAGTCGCAGTGCGAACATTGCGCATGCGCACTAAGAGAATTCTCACTGCGATGCGATGAAAAACTCCGAGCGAACAACTCGGAATGAGGGCCTTTGTTCTTTACATAGTTGAATGTGCTGACAACAAAATCACACAAAAATTATCAATGGAAATCAAATTTATTAACCCATGGAGGTCTGGATTTGGAGTCACACTCAAAATTAAAGTGGAAAAACACACTACAGGCTGATCCAACTTTGATGTAATGTCCTTAAAACAAGTCAAAATGAGGCTCAGTAGTTTGTGTGGCCTCCACGTGCCTGTATGACCTCCCTACAACACCTGGGCATAATCTTGATGAGGTGGCGGATGGTCTCCTGAGGGATCTCCTCCCAGACCTGGACTAAAGCATCCGCCAACTCCTGGACAGTCTGTGGTGCAACGTGGTGTTGTTGGATGGAGCGAGACATGATGTCCCAAATGTGCTCATTTGGATTCAGGTCTGGGGAACGGGCGGGCCAGTCCATAGCATCAATGCCTTCGTCTTGCAGGAACTGCTGAGACACTCCAGCAACATGAGGTCGGGCATTGTCTTGCATTAGGAGGAACCCAGGGCCAACCGCACATGGTCTCACAAGGGGTCTGAGGATCTCATCTCGGTACTTAATGGCAGTCAGGCTACCTCTGGCGAGCACATGGAGGGCTGTGCGGCCCCCCAAAGAAATGCCACCCCACACCATTACTGACCCACTGCCAAACCGGTCATGCTGGAGGATGTTGCAGGCAGCAGAACGTTCTCCTTGGCGTCTCCAGACTCTGTCACGTCTGTCACATGTGCTCAGTGAGAACCTGCTTTCATCTGTGAAGAGCACAGGGTGCCAGTGGCGAATTTGCCAATCTTGGTGTTCTCTAGCAAATGCCAAACGTCCTGCACGGTGTTGGGCTGTAAGCACAACCCCCACCTGTGGACGTCAGGCCCTCATCCCACCCTCATGGAGTCTGTTTCTGATCATTTGAGTAGACACATGCACATTTGTGGCTTGCTGGAGGTCATTTTGCAGGGCTCTGGCAGTGCTCCTCCTGTTCCTCCTTGCACAAAGGCGGAGGTAGCGGTCCTGCTGCTGGGTTGTTGCCTTCCTGCGGCCTCCTCCACGTCTCCTGATGTACTGGCCTGTCTCCTGGTAGCGCCTCCATGCTCTGGACACTACGCTGACAGACACAGCAAACCTTCTTGCCACAGCTCGCATTGATGTGCCATCCTGGATGAGCTGCACTACCTGAGCCACTTGTGTGGATTGTAGACTCCGTCTCATGCTACCACTAGAGTGAAAGCACCACCAGCTTTCAAAAGTGACCAAAACATCAGCCAGAAAGCGTAGGAGCTGAGAAGTGGTCTGTGGTCACCACCTGCAGAACAACTCCTTTATTGGGGGTGTCTTGCTAATTGCCTATAATTTCCACCTGTTGTCTATTCCATTCGCACAACGGCATGTGAAATTGATTGTCAATCAGTGTTGCTTCCTAAGTGGACAGTTTGATTTCACAGAAGTGTGATTGACTTGGAGTTACATTGTGTTAAGTGTTCCCTTTATTTTTTTGAGCAGTATATATATATATATATATATATATATATATATATATATATATTTTAGAGATAGATAGACAAATAACATAGGGATTATCCTATATGTTTATAAAATAATTTTACGTAACTCAATACTCCATTTGCAGTGAACTTTGTACTGACTTCATAACTGCATACTTCCCTCTGTGGAATGAGGTTGTGTCATATATCCTAAAGACAATTTTTATGTCAAGCAGCTTGTACACCATCAGCAAGCCTGTATCTGTGTATTCAGATTTAGTTGTAGAACCAGTCAACACCTTGTTTAAGAACTATTATTGTTGGGGGATTCTTGGTTGTGCATCAGACCTCTGTTGTTACAGTGTACGATTTAATTGAACAAACAGAGGTCTTTCTATGGGGATAAGTATGACTTACCGGCGGACAGTATGCCAGCTGTCATGATCCCGACAGCGTGATCCCGTCAGCGGGGCGAGCTCTAGAAAGGTTATATTCTTCTCCTATGGGTGTCATGAACACCCACAGAGGTAGAATAGCCTGTGTCGCCGGTATTCCGGCGGCTGCATTTCACTGCCTGTCGCGATTCTGGTGGCAGTATTGTGACCGCTTCCCTTTCTATGTACTATAGCTCCTGTCTCCTGTTTGTGTTTTGTGACTATTGTTTTTAGCTTGTACACATGTTTTGTAATAGCATGACTTTGCTTTCTCACGTTTTGAGTTTTTCGAATTGTGTTTTTAAATTTTGTGCAGCCTCGGGTTTTATACCAACTTGACAGGATCACCCCCACGCAGCTGGAAAAGTTTTTAGAGACATGTCGGGATAAGTACATGAGGTAATAATGGCTGTCCAGCTATTTTGAATGATCTTTTGTAATGATAATTTTTGTGTGAGTTTTACTACCTTTGACCATTACTTACTCTAAGTGCTGACCAGGATAATCTGTGTCTCTCCAGGTGTTATAAAGCTACAAGCCCCATGCAGATATGCTGGGACTTGTAGTTTCACAACACTTTGAGTACTACATGTTGTACAGGTCTGCTGTAGTTGGTAATTGTAGTGTCATTTTAGAGGTCTCCTCTGTATGTGTGTGTTCTTGTGTCTCCATGTGGTTGGAACATTAGTATCTATTGCATATTCCATATTATCTTGGATTTATTTACTTTACCAGAGCTCAAATGGAGCCAGGTTCTGCCGTGGGCGCCCTCTGTGCTCAAAGCATCGGGGAGCCTGGAACGCAGATGACCCTGAAAACGTTTCATTTTGCTGGGGTTGCTTCCATGAACATCACTCTGGGTGTGCCTCGTATCAAGGAGATCATCAATGCTTCAAAGAACATCAGGTACATTATGTGTAAAAGCAAAATTATTACATTGTATGATGGGAATTATGGAAACTCTTGTGGCGAGATGTTTTAATGTGTTTATTTAGTCTCTTATAATAGCTTTAAGAATAGCTGGAATTGGGGAGAGTAGTTATTTTTTGTGCTTGACCCAAGTGTAAGTGCTGCACTTAGTATGCTGTTTACGCCTACTTGGAAACCAGAGAAGGGAGGTTAAAATGGGCATACAGTATACTAACGCTGTTCCCCAATATCATTACAGTACACCAATCATTACTGCCCAGCTCGACATAGATGATGACTCTGACTTTGGCCGTCTTGTAAAAGGCAGGATTGAGAAGACATTACTAGGAGAGGTAAGCTTTGTTGGCTTCCCCAAATGTGCGTCTCAGTTTATATTTCTCTTACGTCCTAGAGGATGCTGGGGACTCCGTAAGGACCATGGGGTATTGACGGGCTCCGCAGGAGACATGGGCACCTAAAAGAACTTTCTAGTATGGTGTGCACTGGCTCCTCCCTCTATGCCCCTCCTCCAGACCTCAGTTAGATCTTGTGCCCAGAGGAGACTGGGTGCATTACAGGGAGCTCTCCTGAGTTTTCTGTAAAAATAATTTTGTTAGGTTTTTTATTTTCAGGGAGCTCTGCTGGCAACAGACTCCCTGCATCGTGGGACTGAGGGGAGAGAAGCAGACCCACTTCTTAAGAGTTAAGGGCTCTGCTTCTTAGGCTACTGGACACCATTAGCTCCAGAGGGAGTCGGAACACAGGTCTCACCCTGGGGTTCGTCCCGGAGCCGCGCCGCCATCCTCCTCACAGATACCGGAAAAAAGAAGCCGGGCGAGTATGTCAGACATAAGAAGACATCAGGCGGCAGAAGACTTCAGATCTTCATGAGGTAAGCGCGCAGCAGGAAGCTGCGCACCATTGCTCCCACACTTACACACACACACATGGCACTGATGGGTGCAGGGCGCAGGGGGGGCGCCCTGGGCAGCAATAAACCTCGTTTTAGGCAAAAAAAGTATGTAGTTAGGCTGCGGAGGCAGTAAACTACAGATCCCCGCCATTTTTTGCAAATTCACGAGCGGGACCGAAGCCTGCCACGCGAGGGTGCGGAGCTTGATCCCTCAGCACTAACCAGCGCCATTTTCTTCACAGAGGCTGCAGAGAACGCTGGCTCCCCAGACTCTCCCCTGCTGAGCATCAGAGGGCTGAAAAAAAGAGAGGGGGGCACATAATTAAGGCGCAGTGAGTGGGGAAATCTATATACATTTTTCTCTGACGTCCTAGTGGATGCTGGGGACTCCGTAAGGACCATGGGGAATAGACGGCTCCGCAGGAGACTGGGCACATCTAAAGAAAGATTTAGGACTATCTGGTGTGCACTGGCTCCTCCCCCTATGTCCCTCCTCCAAGCCTCAGTTAGATTTCTGTGCCCGGCCGAGCTGGATGCACACTAGGGGCTCTCCTGAGCTCCTAGAAAGAAAGTATAGTTTAGGTTTTTTATTTTACAGTGAGACCTGCTGGCAACAGGCTCACTGCAGCGAGGGACTAAGGGGAGAAGAAGCGAACCTACCTAAGTGGTGGTAGCTTGGGCTTCTTAGGCTACTGGACACCATTAGCTCCAGAGGGATCGCACACAGGACCCGACCTCGTCGTCCGTTCCCGGAGCCGCGCCGCCGTCCCCCTTACAGAGCCAGAAGCAAGAAGGTCCGGAAAATCGGTGGCTGAAGACTTCTGTCTTCTCCAAGGTAGCGCACAGCACTGCAGCTGTGCGCCATTGCTCCTCATGCACACCACACACTTCGGTCACTGATGGGTGCAAGGCGCAGGGGGGGGGGGGGTGCCCTGAGCAGCAATATTAGCACCTTGGCTGGCAAAACTGACACCATATATAGCCCCAGAGGCTATATAGGTGTAAATTACCCCTGCCAGAATAACACAAAAAGCGGGAGAAAGCCCGCCGAAAAAGGGGCGGAGCCATCTCCCTCAGCACACTGGCGCCATTTTCCCTCACAGCTCCGCTGGAAGGATCGCTCCCTGGCTCTCCCCTGCAGTCCTGCACTACAGAAAGGGTAAAAAAGAGAGGGGGGGCACTAAATTTAGGCGCAGTATATATATAATACAAGCAGCTATAGGGGAAAACACTCTGTATAGTGATATCCCTCTGTTATATAGCGCTCTGGTGTGTGCTGGCATTCTCTCCCTCTGTCTCCCCAAAGGGCTTTGTGGGGTCCTGTCCTCTGTCAGAGCATTCCCTGTGTGTGTG
This sequence comes from Pseudophryne corroboree, assembly GCF_028390025.1. Lineage (NCBI taxonomy): Eukaryota > Metazoa > Chordata > Amphibia > Anura > Myobatrachidae > Pseudophryne > Pseudophryne corroboree. Next base: position 186,614,316 of record NC_086446.1, on the reverse strand, counting down.
CTGTGTGTCGGTACCGCTGTGTCGACATGTATGATGAGGAAAATGATGTGGAGGCAGAGCAAATGCCTGTAAATGTGTTGTCACCCCCTGAGGGGTCGACACCTGTGTGGATGGACTTATGGAAGGAATTACGTGACAGTGTCAGCTCTTTACATAAAAGGTTTGACGATATAGGACAGCCGGCTACTCAGCTTGTGACTGTTCCAGCGTCTCAAATGTCATCAGGGGCTTTAAAACGCCCGCTACCTCAGATGGCAGACACAGATGTCGACACGGATACCGACTCCAGTGTCGACGACGATGAGACTAGTGTACCCTCCAATAGGTCCACCCGTTACATGATTGAGGCAATGAAAAATGTATTACACATTTCTGATAGTACCCCAGGTACCACAAAAAAGGGTATTATGTTCGGTGAGAAAAAACTACCAGTAGTTTTTCCTGCATCTGAGGAATTAAATGAGGTGTGTGAGGAAGCCTGGACTTCCCCCGATAAGAAATTGATAATTTCTAAACGGTTATTGGCAGCGTACCCTTTCCCGCCAGAGGATAGGTCACGTTGGGAAACATCCCCTAGGGTAGATAAAGCGCTTACACGTTTATCAAAACAGGTGGCACTACCGTCTCAGGATACGGCCGCCCTAAAGGATCCTGCTGATAGAAAGCAGGAGGCTACCCTAAAAGCTATATATACAAGTTTTGCCTTATAAGGGGATGGAACTGTTTGGGGATGGTCTTTCAGACCTCGTTTCCACAGCTACGGCTGGGAAATCGACATTTTTGCCACAGGCTACCCCACAGCAAAAGAAAGCACCGTATTATCAAGTACAGTCCTTTCGGCCCCATAAACACAAGAGGGCTCGAGGCGCATCCTTTCTGCCGAGAGGCAAAGGTAGAGGGAAAAAGCTGCAGCATACAGCCAGTTCCCAAGAGCAAAAGTCCTCCCCCGCGTCCGGTAAGTCCACAGCATGACGCTGGGGCTTCACAGGCGGACCCGGGTACGGTGGGGGCCCGTCTCAGAAATTTCAGCACACAGTGGGCTCTCTCACAGGTGGATCCCTGGATCCTTCAAGTAGTATCTCAGGGGTACAGGCTGGAATTTGAGACGTCCCCCCCCCCCCCCCCCCCCGCCGTTTTCTAAAATCTGCCTTACCAGCAACTCCCTCTGCCAGGGAGGCAGTGTTGGTGGCTATCCAAAAACTGTATTCACAGCAAGTGATTGTCAAGGTACCCCTCCTTCAGCAAGGAAAGGGTTACTATTCCACAATGTTTGTGGTACCGAAACCGGACGGTTCGGTGAGACCCATCTTAAATTTAAAATCCTTGAACACGTATATCAGAAAGTTCAAGTTCAAGATGGAATCGCTCAGGGCGGTTATTGCGAGCCTGGACGAGGGGGATTACATGGTCTCTCTGGACATCAAGGATGCCTACCTGCATGTCCCCATTTACCCTCCTCACCAGGAGTACCTCAGATTTGTGGTACAGGACTGTCACTATCAGTTCCAGACGCTGCCGTTTGGGTTATCCACGGCACCGAGGGTCTTTACCAAGGTAATGGCCGAAATAATGATACTCCTTCGCAAGAAGGGAGTTTTAATTATCCCGTACTTGGACGATCTCCTGATAAAGGCGAGGTCCAAGGAACAGTTGGTAGTGGGGGTAGCACTTTCTCGGGAAGTGCTACAACAGCACGGCTGGATTCTCAATATTCCAAAGTCACAGCTGGTCCCGACGACACGTCTTCTGTTCCTGGGAATGATTCTGGACACAGACCAGAAAAAAGTGTTTCTTCCAGTGGAAAAAGCCGAGGAGTTGTCATCTCTAGTCAGAGACCTCCTAAAACCGGGACAGGTGTCGGTACATCAATGCACACGAGTCCTGGGAAAAATGGTAGCTTCGTACGAAGCAATTCAATTCGGAAGGTTCCACGCATTGACTTTCCAGTGGGACCTGTTGGACAAATGGTCCGGGTCCCATCTCCAGATGCAACAGCGGATAACCCTGTCGGCGAGGACCAGGGTGTCGCTGCTGTGGTGGCTGCAGAGGGCTCATCTACTAGAGGGCCGCAGATTCGGAATACAGGACTGGGTCCTGGTGACCACGGACGCCAGCCTTCGGGGCTGGGGGGCAGTCACACAGGGAAGAAATTTCCAAGGACTGTGGTCAAATCAGGAGATTTCGCTTCACATAAATATTCTGGAGCTAAGGGCCATTTACAATGCCCTAAGCCAAGCAAGGCCCCTGCTTCAGAACCAACCGGTACTGATCCAATCAGACAACATCACGGCGGTCGCCCATGTAAACAGACAGGGCGGCACAAGAAGCAGGAGGGCAATGGCAGAAGCCACAAGGATTCTCCGATGGGCGGAAAATCATGTGTTAGCACTGACAGCAGTGTTCATTCCGGGAGTGGACAACTGGGAAGCAGACTTCCTCAGCAGACACGACCTCCACCCGGGAGAATGGGGACTTCATCCAGAAGTCTTCCAAATGCTGGTAAACCGTTGGGAAAGACCACAGGTGGACATGATGGCGTCCCGCCTCCACAAAAAGCTAAAAAGATATTGCGCCAGGTCAAGGGACCCTCAGGCGATCGCTGTGGACGCTCCAGTAACACCGTGGGTGTACCAGTCGGTTTATGTGTTTCCTCCTCTGCCTCTCATTCCCAAGGTACTGAGAATAATACGAAGGCGAGGAGTGAAAACTATACTCGTGGTTCCGGACTGGCCAAGAAGAGCTTGGTACCCGGAACTTCAAGAGATGCTTTCAGAGGACCCTTGGCCTCTGCCGCTCAGACAAGACCTGCTGCAGCAGGGGCCATGTCTGCTCCAAGACTTACCGCGGCTACGTTTGACGGCATGGCGGTTGAACACCGGATCCTGAAGGAAAAGGGCATTCCGGAGGAAGTCATCCCTACCCTGATCAAAGCCAGGAAGGATGTCACCGCAAAACATTATCACCGCATTTGGCGGAAATATGTTGCTTGGTGTGAGGCCAGGAAGGCCCCAACGGAGGAATTTCAACTGGGTCGATTCCTGCATTTCCTGCAAGCAGGGGTGACGTTGGGCCTCAAATTGGGGTCCATTAAGGTCCAGATTTCGGCCCTGTCGATTTTCTTCCAGAAAGAACTGGCTTCACTGCCTGAAGTTCAGACTTTTGTCAAAGGAGTTCTGCATATTCAGCCTCCTTTTGTGCCCACAGTGGCACCTTGGGATCTCAATGTGGTTTTGGAGTTCCTGAAATCACATTGGTTTGAACCACTTAAGACTGTGGATTTGAAATATCTCACGTGGAAAGTGGTCATGCTGTTGGCCCTGGCTTCGGCCAGGCGTGTGTCAGAATTGGTGGCTTTGTCATATAAAAGCCCTTATCTGATTTTCCACATGGATAGGGCAGAGTTGAGGACTCGTCCTCAGTTTCTCCCGAAGGTGGTATCAGCGTTTCACTTGAACCAGCCTATTGTGGTGCCTGTGGCTACTAGGAACTTGGAGGATTCCAAGTTACTGGACGTAGTCAGGGCCCTGAAAATTTATGTGCTGGAATCAGGAAAACTGACTCGCTGTTTATCCTGTATGCACCCAACAAACTGGGTGCTCCTGCTTCTAAGCAGACTATCGCACGCTGGATTTGTAGCACTATTCAGCTGGCGCATTCTGCGGTGGGACTACCGCAGCCTAAATCTGTAAAAGCCCATTCCACAAGGAAGGTGGGCTCATCTTGGGCGGCTGCCCGAGGGGTCTCTGCTTTACAACTTTGCCGAGCTGCTACTTGGTCAGGGGCAAACACGTTTGCAAAATTCTACAAATTTGATACCCTGGCTGAGGAGGACCTGGAGTTCTCTCATTCGGTGTTGCAGAGTCATCCGCACTCTCCCGCCCGTTTGGGAGCTTTGGTATAATCCCCATGGTCCTTACGGAGTCCCCAGCATCCACTAGGACGTCAGAGAAAATAAGAATTTACTCACCGGTAATTCTATTTCTCGTAGTCCGTAGTGGATGCTGGGCGCCCATCCCAAGTGCGGATTGTCTGCAATACTTGTAAATAGTTATTGTTACACAAATCGGGTTGTTATTGCGAGCCATCTGTTCAGAGGCTCCGTTGTTATCATACTGTTAACCGGGGTTCCTATCACGAGTTATACGGTGTGATTGGTGTGGCTGGTATGAGTCTTACCCGGGAATCAAAATCCTTCCTTATTGTGTCAGCTCTTCCGGGCACAGTGTCCTAACTGAGGCTTGGAGGAGGGTCATAGGGGGAGGAGCCAGTGCACACCAGATAGTCCTAAATCTTTCTTTAGATGTGCCCAGTCTCCTGCGGAGCCGTCTATTCCCCATGGTCCTTACGGAGTCCCCAGCATCCACTACGGACTACGAGAAATAGAATTACCGGTGAGTAAATTCTTATTATATATATATATATATATATATATATATATATATATATATATATTCTCTAACGTCCTAGTGGATGCTGGGGACTCCGTCAGGACCATGGGGAATAGCGGCTCCGCAGGAGACAGGGCACAAAAGCAAGCTTTTAGGATCACATGGTGTGTACTGGCTCCTCCCCCTATGACCCTCCTCCAAGCCTCAGTTAGGTTTTTGTGCCCGGCCGAGAAGGGTGCAATCTAGGTGGCTCTCTTAAAGAGTTACTTAGAAAAAGTTTTTAGGTTCTTTATTTTCAGTGAGTCCTGCTGGCAACAGGCTCACTGCATCGAGGGACTTAGGGGAGAGATTTTCAACTCACCTGCGTGCAGGATGGATTGGATTCTTAGGCTACTGGACATAGCTCCAGAGGGAGTCGGAACACAGGGCTCGCCCTGGGGTTCGTCCCGGAGCCGCGCCGCCGACCCCCCTTGCAGACGCTGAAGATGAAGAGGTCCGGAACCAGGCGGCAGAAGACTCTGTCTTCATCAGGTAGCGCACAGCACTGCAGCTGTGCGCCATTGTTGTCAGCACACTTCACACAGCGGTCACGGAGGGTGCAGGGCGCTGGGGGGGGGCGCCCTGGGCAGCAATGTATAATACCTGTATGGCGAAAAATACATCACATATAGCCCTTGAGGCTATATGGATGTATTTAACCCCTGCCAGATATCTAAAACTCCGGAGAAGAAGCCCGACGAAAAGGGGGCGTGGCCTATTCTCCTCAGCACACAGCGCCATTTTCCCTCACAGAAAGGCTGGTGGGAAGGCTCCCATGCTCTCCCCTGCACTGCACTACAGAAACAGGGTTAAAACAGAGAGGGGGGGCACTGATTTGGCGATATGTATATATATTAAAATGCTATAAGGGAGGAACACTTATATAAAGGTTGTCCCTGGATAATTATAGCGTTTTGGTGTGTGCTGGCAAACTCTCCCTCTGTCTCCCCAAAGGGCTAGTGGGTCCTGTCCTCTATCAGAGCATTCCCTATGTGTGTGCTGTATGTCGGTACGTGTGTGTCGACATGTATGAGGAAAATATTGGTGAGGAGGCGGAGCAAATTGCCTGTAATGGTGATGTCACTCTCTAGGGAGTCGACACCGGAATGGATGGCTTATTTATGGAAATTACGTGACAATGTCAACACGCTGCAAGCCGGTTGACGACATGAGAGGGCCGGCGAACAAATTAGTATCTGTCCAGGCGTCTCAAACACCGTCAGGGGCTGTAAACTGCCCATTTACCTCAGTCGGTCGACACAGACCCAGACACGGACACTGATTTCAGTGTCGACGGTGAAGAAACAAACGTATTTTCTTTTAGGGCCACACGTTAAGGGCAATGAAGGAGGTGTTACATATTTCTGATACTCCAAGTACCACAAAAAAGGGTATTATATGTGAGGTGAAAAAACTACCTGTAGTTTTTCCTGAATCAGATAAATTAAATGAAGTGTGTGATGATGCGTGGGTTTCCCCCGATAGAAAATTATTGGCGGTATACCTTTTCCCGCCAGAAGTTAAGGCGCGGTGGGAAACACCCCTCAGGGTGGATAAGGCGCTCACACGCTTATCAGAACAAGTGGCGGTACCATCTACGGATAGGGCCGTACTTAAGGAGCCAGCTGATAGGAGGCTGAAAAATATCCTAAAAAGTATACACACACATGCTGGTGTTATACTGCGACCAGCGATCGCCTCAGCCTGGATGTGCAGAGCTGAGGTGGCTTGGTCGGATTCCCTGACTAAAAATATTGATACCTTTGACAGGGACAGTATTTTATTGACTATAGAGCATTTAAAGGATGCATTTCTATATATGCGAGATGCGCAGAGGGATATTTGCACTCTGGCATCAAGAGTAAATGCGATGTCCATATCTGCAAGAAGATGTTTATGGACACGACAGTGGTCAGGTGATGCAGATTCCAAACGGCACAAAGATGTATTGCCGTATAAAGGGGAGGAGTTATTTGGGGTCGGTCCATGGGACCTGGTGGCCAGGGCAACTGCTGGAAAATCCACCGTTTTTTACCCTAAGTCACATCTCTGCAGAAAAAGACACCGTCTTTTCAGCCTCAGTCCTTTCGTCCCTATAAGAGTCCTATCTGCCCAGGGATAGAGGAAAGGGAAGAAGACTGCAGCAGGCAGCCCATTCCCAGGAACAGAAGCCCTCCACCGCTTCTACCAAGTTCTCAGCATGACGCTGGGACCGTACAGGACCCCTGGATCCTACAAGTAGTATCCAAGGGGTACAGATTGGAATGTCGAGAGGTTTCCCCCCTCGCAGGTTCCTGTAGTCTGCTGTACCAATGTCTCCCTCCGACAGGGAGGCAGTATTGAAAACAATTCACAAGCTGTATTCCCAGCAGGTGATAATAAAATTACCCCTCCGACAACAAGGAAAGGGGTATTACTCCACACTATATGGTGGTACTGAAGGCTAGGTGAGACCTATTCTAAATCTGAAAAATTTGAACACTTACAAGGGTTCAAATCCAGATGGAGTCACTCAGAGCAGTGATAGCAAAGAACAAGGGGACTATATGGTGTCCCGGGACATCAGGGATGCTTACCTCCATGTCCCAAAATTTGCCTTTTCTCACCAAGGGTACCTCAGGTTCGTGGTACAGAACTGTCACTATCAGTTTCAAGACGATGCCGTTGGATTGTCCAAGGCACCCCGGGTCCTTACCAAGGTAATGACCGAAAGGAGGATTCGTCTTCAAAGAAAATGGACGACCTCCTGATAAGAACAAGGTCCAGAGAACAGTTGGAGGTCGGAGTAGCACTATCTCAAGTAGTTCTACGACAGCACGGGTGGATTCTAAATATTCCAAAACCGCAGTTGTTCCGACGACACGTCTGCTGGTCCTAGGGATGATTCTGGACACAGTCCAGGAAAAGGTGTTTCTCCCAGAGGAGAAAGCCAGGGAGTTATCCGAGCTAATCGGGATCCTCCTAAAACCAGGAAAAGTGTCAGTGCATCATTGCACAAGAGTCCTGGTAAAAATGGTGGCTTATTACGAAGCGCTTCCATTCGGCAGATTTCACGCAAGAACTCTTCAGTGGGATCTGCTGGACAAATGGTCCGGATCGCATCTTCAGATGCATCAGCGGATAACCCTATATCCAAGGACAAGGGTGTCTCTCCTGTGGTGATTACAGAGTGCTCATCTTCTAGAGGGCCGCAGATTCGGCATTCAGGATTGGATGCTCGTGACCACGGAGGCCAGCCTGAGAGGCTGGGGAGCAGTCACACAAGGAGTGTGATCAAGTCTGGAGAATTCTCTCCACATAAATATACTGGAGCTAAGAGCAAATTTATAATGCTCTAAGCTTAGCAAGACCTCTGCTTCAAGGTCAGCCGGTATTGATCCAGTGGGATAACATCACGGCAGTCGCCCACGTAAACAGAAAGGGCGGCACAAGAAGCAGGAGGGCAGTGGCAAAACTGCAAGGATTTTTCGCTAGGCGGAAAATCATGTGATAGCACTGTCAGCAGTGTTCATTCCGGGAGTGGACGACTGGGAAGCAGACTTCCTCAGCAGGCACGACCTCCACCCGGGAGAGTGGGAACTTCATCGGGAAGTTTTCCGCATGATTGTGAACCGTTGGGAAAGACCAAAGGTGGACATGATGGCGTCCCGCCCGAACAAAAAATGGGACAGGTATTGCGCCAGGTCACGAGACCTTCAGGCGATAGCTGTGGACGTCCTGGTAACACCGTGGGTGTAACAGTCGGTGTATGTGTTCCCTCCTCTGCTTCTCATAACCAAGGTATTGAGAATTATAAGACATAGAGGAGTAAGAACTATACTCGTGGCTCCGGATTGGCCAAGAGGGACTTGGTAACCGGAACTTCAAGAGATGCTCACAGAGGACTAATGGCCTCGGGAGCTAAGAAGGGATTTGCTTTCAGCAAGTACCATGTCTGTTCCAAGAGGAACCGTGGCATCGGCCTTTAAGAAAGGACCTGCTCCAGCAGGGACCTTGTCTGTTCCAAGACTTACCGCGACTGCGTTTGACGGCATGGCGTTTTGAACGCCGGATCCTAAGGGAAAAGGCATTCCGGAAGAGGTCATACCTACCCTGGTCAAAGCCAGGAAGGAGGTGACCGCACAACGTTATCACCACATGTGGTAAAAATATGTTGCGTGGGTGAGGCCAGGAAGGCCCCACGAAAAAATTTCAACTAGGTCGATTTCTGCACTTCCTGCAAACAGGAGTGTCTATGAGCCTCAAATTGGGGTCCATTAAGGTTCAAGTTTCGGCCCTATAGATTTTCTTCCAGAAAGAATTGGCTTCAGTTCCTGAAGTCCAGACGTTTGTCAAGGGAGTATTGCATATACAGCCCTTGTGTGCCTCCAGTGGCACCGTGGGATCTCAACGTAGTGTTGGGATTCCTCAAATCATATTGGTTTGAACCACTCAAATCTGTGGATTTGAAATATCTCACATGGAAAGTGACCATGCTGTTGGCCCTGGCCTCGGCCAGGCGATTGTCAAAATTGGCGGCTTTGTCTTACAAAAGCCCATATTTGATTTTCCATTCGGGACAGGGCAGAACTGCGGACTCGTCCCCAGTTTCTTCCTAAGGTGGTGTCAGCGTTTCACCTGAAACAACCTATTGTGGTGCCTGCGGCTACTAGGGACTTGGAGGACTCCAAGTTGCTAGACGTTGTCAGGGCCCTGAAAATATATATATATATATATATATATATATAATTCCAGGACGGCTGAAGTCAGAAAGTCTGACTTGCTGTTTATATTGTAGGCACCCAAAAAGCTGGGTGCTCCTGCTTCTAAGCAGACTATTGCTCGTTGGATTTGTAGTACAATTCAGCTTGCACATTCTGTGGCAGGCCTGCCACAGCCAAAATCTGTAAATGCCCATTCCACAAGGAAGGTGGGCTCATCTTGGGCGGCTGCCCGAGGGGTCTCGGCTTTACAACTTTGCCGAGCTGCAACTTGGTCAGGGGCAAACACGTTTGCTAAATTCTACAAATTTGATACCCTGGCTGAGGAGGACCTGGAGTTCTCTCATTCGGTGCTGCAGAGTCATCCGCACTCTCCCGCCCGTTTGGGAGCTTTGGTATAATCCCCATGGTCCTGACGGAGTCCCCAGCATCCACTAGGACGTTAGAGAAAATAAGATTTTACTTACCGATAAATCTATTTCTCATAGTCCGTAGTGGATGCTGGGCGCCCATCCCAAGTGCGGATTGTCTGCATTACTTGTACGTAGTTATTGTTACAAAAAAATCGGGTTATTATTGTTGTGAGCCATCTTTTTTAGAGGCTACTTCATTGTTATCATACTGTTAACTGGGTTCAAATCACAAGTTGTACGGTGTGATTGGTGTGGCTGGTATGAGTCTTACCCGGGATTCAAGATCCTTCCTTATTGTGTACGCTCGTCCGGGCACAGTACCTAACTGAGGCTTGGAGGAGGGTCATAGGGGGAGGAGCCAGTACACACCATGTGATCCTAAAAGCTTGCTTTTGTGCCCTGTCTCCTGCGGAGCCGCTATTCCCCATGGTCCTGACGGAGTCCCCAGCATCCACTACGGACTATGAGAAATAGATTTATCGGTAAGTAAAATCTTATTATATATATATAGATATATATATCCATATGAAGGGAGAGCACTCACCAGACTTCTTAAAAGATAAATTCTTTATTTGGCACAGGAAATCAAACAGCTACATCGACGTTTCGGTCCTATCCAGAACCTTTGTCAAGATACAAACACAGTGTGGTGTACAGACATTTATACCCATCCTGGTTCCCTCCCACCAATAAAGTGGTCTCCACCTACATTCTCCAATAGTAAAATTATTCATGGTTCTATGAATAAGATAGGTCAACAATCCACCATATGGGTATCTATATTTATAAATATCTGCTAGATTATCATAAAAACATACTCAATTCAACTTAATCGTGTATAAAAATCACAACAAATCGGCGTGCGTTCCAGCGGCCGGGTTACTTCCGGTCCATGAACCGCATATCCGGTCACATATTCCGGAAGTCAATCAACCTCCGGTCCAGGACCAGTATACTCAGTCCATGGCAACCGAGGTAAACACAGCACACAAAGTAAAATGAAATGAAAAAATTCCCCACATCCTATGTAAATTAGATGTGGTGATCAGAAGTGTACTAACTTCGTGCTGCTGGTAAATCTACGAATATCGGCATTTATATCAGCCGTCAGGTTACTTCCGGTCAATGAACCGCAAACAAGATCACGTGTCCAGGACATGAAACTATGCCGTGGACATCAAACATATAGTACATACTGATACATATTGTTAACACTATAGACAATATTACGAATAGGTAAATATGAAATATTAAACAAGTGTCCATAGTGTTCAATAGATCATTTACGCCGATCTTGTGAATAAATCAATTCTCCAAGTACTGGATCTTAATAGAATACTCAGGGTGTCCATCTTCAAGTTGGGATAATCAACCATTATCCATGCTGAAAGGAAAATATAAAATTAGTGAGGCTACAGACCAATCTGGTAAACGAGACAGACCGCAAAAAAGTATATATAAAAAAATTAAAGTTAAAATTATGAAAAAATATTATTGACTTCCGGACTCAGCCCAAAAATATGCCATAATGAATGGCATCATTAAGTCCCCGTGGTCGAATGGTATCCAGATGAAAAATCCAGGAGGCCTCCTTTTTAAGAAGTATTTTAGCACGATCTCCACCTCTTCTTGGGGGATCCACTCTATCTATTATCATGCATCTCAGTGTAGCCAGTGAGTGTTTGGCCTCAACAAAGTGCCGGGCCACTGGTTTATCCGAGGTACCGTCCGTGAGTGCCGACCTAATAGATAGTCGGTGATTGGCCATTCTCTCGCGAAATGGACGTATAGTCTTTCCGACATATACTAGTGAGCATGGGCACATTAGTATGTAAACCACATAATCTGACGTACAAGTCACCCTTTTTCGGATATAAATTTTCTTGCCTGTGTGAGGGTGATGAAAGAATGCACCCACCATCATCCCCCTGCAAGTCGTACAATTGATGCAACGATAGCATCCTGGTTTGTTTGTGTTTAACCAGGTGTTAGTGGATGAGACTTGTATCCTATCAGGTAACATGAGCAGATCTTTCAAATTTTGTGCTCGTTTGAAGCTCACTAGAGGTTTATTAGGTAATTTCTTGGTCAATGACGGGTCGGATTTAACAATGGGCCACATCTTGTGAATGGCATTACGTATGTTGGATCCTGCACCGTCAAAGGTGGTCGTGATCACAAATGGATTGTCATTCTTCGGTCTGGTGGAATTGCCTCTATCGAAGATATTTCTGGCTTTGTCCAGACATCTATTGATAGTCTGATCATCATATCCACGTGATGAGAACCTCTGTTTCATCTCTTCGATTTGATATCTTGCTGTCATAGGATCGGAGTTATTACGAAACACTCTCAAAAATTGAGAGATAGGTAAGTTCTGTTTGAGCGGTCCTGGGTGATAGCTGTCAAAATGCAATAAAGAATTGCGGTCTGTCTCTTTACAGTATAGTCTGTAGCCGTAGCCCAGTTCTGTGCTGAAGACACAGACATCCAAAAACGAAATAGATTGGACACTAAATTGCATGGTGAATCTAATCGGTGAGTCTAGAGAATTTAATTCTTCCAACATTAGATGTAGAGATTGTTCAGTACCTCTCCACAGCAGAAAGACATCGTCTATAAATCTACGGTAAAAAGCAATACTATCCCCAAACAGCGGGATTATGTTCTCAGTTTCATAGGCATCCATAAATAAATTAGCGTACGAGGGCGCTATATTACTGCCCATCGCGGTGCCCGCTGTTTGGAGATAGTATCGCTCACCGTATCGAAAGTAGTTACAGGTGAGTATCAATTCAAGTAGTTCAATCAGAAAATCAACAGGAGGAGAACCCACATGATGTCGAGTAAGGACCCGTCTCACCGTCTCTATACCGGCACCATGTGGAATCACCGTATAAAGTGACATGACATCCATGGTGACAAGCAAATCACCCGGTACATATGGTAATGAGTCAATCAATTCCAAAAAGTGACCTGTATCACGAAGATAACTTTGGGTATGCTTTACACAAGGTTGTAAAAATGTGTCTAGATATTGTGCTACCGGTGAAAACAGGGAGTTACGGGCCGAGATTATAGGCCTACCTGGCGGGGCATCAAGAGTTTTGTGAACCTTTGGTAGGAGGTATAAGATTGGACAAATGGGATATTCAGTTCTAAGAAATCCTAGAGTGTCTTCATCAATCCAATTATTGTTAATAGCTACATTCAGTAAGCTATCCAGACGTGTTTTAAAACCCCCTACCGGGTCACAATCAAGTAACCTATAGGTATCGGTGTCAGCTAGTTGTCTTAATGCCTCAGTGTGGTAGTCAGACGTATTCAAAATTACCACCGCCCCTCCCTTATCAGCTGATCTAATCGTGATTTTAGGGTTCTCCTTAAGGTTGGTTAATGCCTGTTTTTCCACAGGAGTAAGATTATATCGGGTTCTACCCTGTTTCCCAAGTGATATTCTGATGTTGTCATCTAACATCCGGGTGAATGTCTTGATACTGGGGTTATAAGATACAGGGTCATATGTACTTTTTTTCTTAAATGATTTCATAATTCCAGTATTGTCACTAGTTTGATCAAATTTCTCAGCAAGTCTCAGCTTACGTCCTAATTTATATTTAGATATATATATATATGCGCTATCTGGGGTTTTTTTTTCCTGGGTCAGTTGGCGCTGGTGTGTGCTGGCATACTCTCTCTCTGTCTCTCCAAAGGGCCTTCTTTAGGGAATTGTCCCCTTATAGTTATATCCCAGTGTGTGGGGGGTGTCGGTACGTGTGTCGGCATGTCTGAAACGGAAGGCTTATCCAAAGAGGAGGTGGAACAGATGAGTGGTGTGTCTCAGTCGGCGGTGCCGACTCAGGATTGGATGGATGTGTGGCATATGTTAAATGCTAGTGTAGCTTCACTGCATAAAAGACTGGACAAAGCAGAGTCCAGTGCGTCGGCAGGTAATCAATCTACGGATTATACCGACTCACAGGACCCGTCGGGGGCTCAGAAACGTCCCTTCTCACAAATAAGGGACACAGATACCGACATTGACTCTGATTCCAGTGTCGACTATGATGAAGTAAGATTGCACCCCAGGGTGACCAAAAGTATTCAGTGCATGATTATTGCAATAAAAGATGTGTTACATATCACTGATGAGCCCTCGGTGCCCGACACGAGGATACACATATTTAAGGGAAAGAAACAGGTTATAAACTTTCCTCCTTCCCATGAAATTAATGAGTTATGTGAAAAAGCATGGGAAACTCCAGATAAGAAACTGCAGATTCCCAAAAGGGTTCTTATGGCGTACCCTTTCCCTACACAGGACAGGGTACGTTGGGAATCCTCTCCCACAGTGGACAAAGCCTTAAAACGCCTTTCCAAGAAGGTGGCGCTACCTTCCCCTGACACAGCGGCCTTCAAGGATCCTGCGGACCGCAGGCAAGAGACTACACTAAAGTCTATCTACACTCATACTGGTACTTTGCTTAGACCGGCAATTGCGTCGGCATGGGTATGTAGTGCAGTAGCAGCTTGGACGGATACACTGTCAGCTGACCTTGATACCCTAGATAGGGATACAATTTTGTTAACATTAGCTCATATTAAGGACGCAGTCTTATATATGAGGGACGCTCAAAGAGACATTGGTTTACTGGGTTCAAGAGCCAATGCTATGGCTATTTCGGCAAGAAGAGCCTTATGGATCCGCCAATGGACGGGGGATGCAGACTCAAAAAGGCATATGGAGGTTTTACCTTACAAAGGTGATGTATTGTTTGGGGACGGCCTCGCGGACCTGATCTCTACAGCTACCGCGGGTAAGTCGACCTTTTTACCTTTTGTTCCCCAACAGCAAAAGAAACCCCCACAATATCAGATGCAGTCCTTTCGGTCGCATAGATCCAGAAGAGGTCGGGGCTCCTCTTTCCTCGCCAGAGGTAAGGGTAGAGGCAAGAGGACACCTGCTGCGGCAGGTTCCCAAGAGCAGAAGTCCTCCCCGGCTTCCCCTAAGTCTACCGCATGACGCTGGGGCTCCCGCACAGGTGGGGGCACGCCTTCGACTATTCAGCCAGGTCTGGGTTCAGTCAGACGTGGACCGTTGGGTGATAGAAATAGTCTCCCAGGGCTACAAGCTGGAATTCGAAGAGGTGCTCCCACGCCGATTTTTCAAGTCGGCCTTACCAGCTTCTACCCCAGAGCGGGAAGTAGTGCTAGCTGCAATTCAAATGCTGTGTCAACAGCGAGTGATTATCAGGGTTCCCCTGAGCCAACAGGGAAAAGGGTATTATTCAACCCTATTTGTGGTTCCGAAGCCGGATGGTTCGGTAAGGCCCATTTTAAACCTAAAATCCCTGAACCTGTACCTGAAAAGATTCAAATTCAAGATGGAATCGCTCCGAGTGGTGATAGCCTGCCTGGAAGGGGGGATTTTATGGTGTCACTGGACATAAAGGATGCTTATCTTCATGTCCCCATATAACCCTCTCATCAGGAGTACCTGAGATTCGCGGTACAGGATTGTCATTATCAGTTTCAGACGTTGCCGTTTGGGCTGTCCACGGCCCCGAGGATTTTCACCAAGATAATGGCGGAAATGATAGTGATCCTGCGCAAGCGAGGAGTCACAATTATCCCATACTTGGACGATCTCCTGATAAAAGCCAGATCAAGAGAGCAATTACTGGAGAATGTGTCACTCTCTCAGAGAGTGCTTCAACAACATGGGTGGATTCTCAATCTACCAAAGTCACAGTTGGTTCCGACAACTCGACTACCGTTCCTAGGCATGATACTGGACACGGAACAAAAGAAAGTTTTCCTCCCGTTGGAAAAAGTCCAGGACCTCCAGAACATGGTCCGAGAACTACTGAAGCCGAAAAGAGTGTCAGCTCATCAATGCACTCGGGTTCTGGGGGAAATGGTGGCAACTTACGAGGCCATTCCCTTCGGCAGGTTCCATGCAAGGATGTTTCAATGGGATCTTCTGGACAAATGGTCTGGGTCCCATCTACAATTACATCAAAAAATAACACTGTCCCCCAGGGCCAGGGTGTCTCTTCTATGGTGGCTACAAAGTGCTCACCTTCTAGAGGGTCGCAGTTTCGACATTCAGGACTGGATCCTGGTAACCACGGACGCGAGCCTCCGAGGATGGGGAGCAGTCACCCAAGGAAGAAATTTTCAGGGACTATGGTCAGACCAGGAGTCCTGTCTACACATCAACGTGTTGGAGCTAAGGGCCATATACAACGGCCTTCGACAAGCGGATAATCTTCTTCGCAACCTACCGGTTCTGATTCAATCAGACAATGTCACAGCAGTAGCTCATGTGAACCGCCAAGTCGGGACAAGAAGCAGAGTCGCGATGGCGGAAGCCACCAGGATTCTTCGCTGGGCGGAAAATCACGTAAGCGCTCTGTCAGCTGTCTTCATTCCGGGAGTGGACAACTGGGAAGCACTCTTACTCAGCAGACAAGATCTCCATCAGGAGTGTGGGGACTTCATCAAGAAGTATTTGCAGAGATAACGGGTCTCTGGGGAGTTCCTTAAATAGACATGATGGCGTCACGCCTCAACAAGAAGCTTTGGAGGTATTGTGCCAGGTCCCGGGACCCTCAGGCAATAGCAGTAGACGCTCTGGTAACGCCATGGGTGTTCCAGTCGGTCTATGTGTTTCCTCCGCTTCCTCTCATCACAAAAGTGTTGAGGATCATAAGACGAAAAAGAGTACAGACAATACTCATTGTTCCAGACTGGCCTCGAAGGGCCTGGTACTCAGATCTTCAGGAGATGCTCACAGAAGATCCTTGGCCTCTTCCTCTAAGAGAGGACCTGTTACAGCAGGGGTCCTGTCTGTTCCAAGACTTACCGCGGTTACGTTTGACGGCATGGCGGTTGAACGCCGGATCCTAGCGGAGAAGGGTATTCCGGAGGAGGTCATACCTACTCTAATAAAGGCTAGGAAGGAGGTGACGTCAAAACATTATCACCGTATCTGGCGGAAATATGTCTCTTGGTGTGAAACCAAGAATGCTCCTACGGAAGATTTCCATCTGGGTCGTTTTCTCCACTTCCTACAGACAGGAGTGGATATGGGCCTAAAGTTAGGCTCTCTTAAAGTACAGATTTCGGCTTTGTCAATATTCTTTCAGAAGGAATTTGCTTTTCTTCCAAAAGTCCAGACTTTTGTAAAAGGAGTACTGCACATCCAGCCTCCTTTTGTGCCCCCAGTGGCACCATGGGACCTGAACGTGGTGTTGCAGTTCCTTAAATCACACTGGTTTGAACCCCTTAAAACGGTGGAGTTAAAATTTCTCACCTGGAAGGTGGTCATGTTGTTAGCCTTGGGATCTGCGAGGCGTGTGTCAGAATTGGCGGCCTTGTCTTACAAGAGCCCTTACTTGATTTTTCATGTGGATAGAGCGGAATTGAGGACTCGTCCTCAATTTTTACCCAAGGTGGTGTCTTCATTTCATGTGAACCAACCTATAGTGGTGCCTGTTGCTACGAGTGACTTGGAGGATTCCATGTCCCTGCATGTAGTCAGGGCCTTAAAAATGTATGTAGACACGACGGCTAGAATTAGGAAAACAGATGCATTGTTTGTCCTGTATGCTGCCAACAAGACTGGCGCGCCTGCTTCGAAGCAGACTATTGCTAGCTGGATCTGTAACACGATTCAGCAGGCTTATGTTACTGCTGGATTGCCGTTACCGCATTCAGTAAAGGCCCATTCCACTAGGAAGGTGGGCTCTTCTTGGGCGGCTGCCCGGGGCGTCTCGGCATTACAGCTTTGCCGAGTAGCAACTTGGTCGGGGTCAAACACTTTTGCTAAATTCTACAAGTTTGATACCCTGGCTGATGAGGACCTAGCATTTGCTCAGTCGGTACTGCAGAGTCATCCGCACTCTCCCGCCCGATTGGGAGCTTTGGTATAAACCCCATGGTCCTTACGGAGTTCCCAGCATCCTCTAGGACGTAAGAGAAAATAAGATTTTAAACCTACCGGTAAATCTTTTTCTCCTAGTCCGTAGAGGATGCTGGGCGCCCGTCCCAGTGCGGAAAATCTGCAAGACTTGTATATAGTTATTGCTTACATAAGGGTTATGTTACAGTTAGAATCGGTCTTGGACCGATACTGTTGTTTATTCATACTGTTAACTGGTTAGGTGTATTCCAGGTTATATGGTATGATTGGTGTGGGCTGGTATGAATCTTGCCCTTAGATTAACAAAATCCTTTCCTCGTATTGTCCATCTCCTCTGGGCACAGTTCTCGAACTGAGGTCTGGAGGAGGGGCATAGAGGGAGGAGCCAGTGCACACCATACTAGAAAGTTCTTTTAGGTGCCCATGTCTCCTGCGGAGCCCGTCTATACCCCATGGTCCTTACGGAGTCCCCAGCATCCTCTACGGACTAGGAGAAAAAGATTTACCGGTAGGTTTAAAATCTTATTTTCTCATACGCCCTAGAGGATGCTGGGGTCCACTTCAGTACCATGGGGTATAGACTGTTCCGCAGGAGCCATGGGCACTTTAAGACTTTTCAAAGGTGTGAACTGGCTCCTCCCTCTATGCCCCTCCTCCAGACCTCAGTTTAGAAAATGTGCCCAGGCAGACTGGATGTACTCCAGGGGAGCTCTACTGAGTTTCTCTGAAAGACTTATGTTAGGTTTTTTATTTTCAGGGAGTACTGCTGGCAACAGTCTCCCTGCTTCGTGGGACTTAGGGGACAGAAGTAGGAACCAAGTTCCTGAATAGTTTCATGGCTCTGCTTCTGGCCAGGACACCATTAGCTCCTGAAGGGTACTGAACGCTAGCTGCGGCTATGTGCTCACTCCCACAGCCCGCCGTCGCCCCCCTTGCAGAGCCAGAAGTCAGAAGACAGGTGAGTGTAAGAAGAAAAGGATCTTCAGTCATCGTGACGGCTAAAAGGTACCGCACGGTGGGCGGGAACGCTGCGCGCCATGCTACCCATCACACACAGGCACTGCAGGGCGCGGGGAGAGGCGCCCTGGGCAGCATGAAACCTAATAAAACTGGCAGATAAGGGGCATAAGTTGCTTAGGCACAGTCCTACCCCCGCCAGTATAAATATTGGTAGAAAACGGTCTGAGGGGAAGCGCGCCATTCCTCCTCAGTCAGCCAGCACACTGCTCAGCGCCATTTTCTCTCCTTCCAGCCTGCAGAGAAGAACGCTGGTCCTCCTCCACTGCTGAACCAAGTATCAGGGTGCAAAACGGGGGGCACAGTGAAATTTGGTGCTATACATTGTGTGATTATCATTATAAAAGCGCTGCAGGTCTGTGGGCATTTTGTGTTTCACAGACCTTTTTATTGCTGGCACTGGGTTGTGAACTGGCAAAATCCTATCTGTGTCCTTCTGACAGATTTTATTGTGGGTCTGTCCCCTATAAGTCCCGGAGTGTCTGTGGTGTGGTTGTGCACGTATGTGATATGTCTGAGGCAGGGAGCTGTTCCCCTGAGCGAGCCATTTTAGGGACACAGAGTTGTAATGTGGTGGCACTGCCGACACATCAGGAGCCTGAATGGGTGAAAGAATTACGTGATAGTGTGAATCATATCAGTAAGAGATTAGATACAGTAAGTCTGAGTCTCATGCAGAAAACTGGAGAAAATCAGTGGAAGATGTGATTTTTAGTGGTTCTGCTTTCTCTGACGTCCTAGTGGATGCTGGGAACTCCGTAAGGACCATGGGGAATAGCAGGCTCCGAAGGAGACTGGGCACTCTAAGAAAGAATTAGGACTACCTGGTGTGCACTGGCTCCTCCCTCTATGCCCCTCCTCCAGACCTCAGTTAGAATCTGTGCCCGGCTCGAGCTGGATGCACACTAGGGGCTCTCCTGAGCTTCTAGAAAAGAAAGTATATTTAGGTTTTTTATTTTCAGTGAGATCTGCTGGCAACAGACTCACTGCTACGAGGGACTTAGGGGAGAGAAGCGAACCTACCTGCTTGCAGCTAGCTTGGGCTTCTAGGCTACTGGACACCATTAGCTCCAGAGGGATCGAACACAGGCCCAGCCTCGGTCGTCCGGTCCCGGAGCCGCGCCACCGCCCCCCTTGCAGAGCCAGAAGCAAGAAGAACGTCCAGGAAATCGGCGGCTGAAGACTCCGGTCTTCATTAAGGTAGCGCACAGCACTGCAGCTGTGCGCCATTGCTCCCCATGCACACCTCACACTCCGGTCACTGATGGGTGCAGGGCGCTGGGGGGGGGGGGGGGGGCGCCCTGGGCTGCAATAAGATTACCTTACATTGGCAAAAATACACATAATATAGTCATTAAGACTATATATGTGTAAAATCCCCTGCCATATATCCATGAAAAAAGCGGGAGAAGTCCGCCGTGAAGGGGGCGGGGCTATCTCCCTCAGCACACTGGCGCCATTTCCTCTCACAGCTCCGCTGGAAGGACGCTCCCCAGGCTCTCCCCTGCAGTTTCCAGGCTCAATAGGGTAAAAAAGAGAGGGGGGGCACTAAATTTAGGCGCAAATACATATATATATACATACACATATATATATATATATAGCTGCTATAGGGTAAAATCACTCATTATAGTGTACATCCCTGTGATTTATAGCGCTGTGGTGTTTGCTGGCATACTCTCTCTCAAAGGACTTTGTGGGGTCCTGTCCTCAGTCAGAGCATTCCCTGTGTGTGTGCGCGGTGTGTCGGTACGGCTGTGTCGACATGTTTGATGAGGAGGCTTATGTGGAGGCGGAGCAGGTGCCGATAAATGTGATGTCACCCCCTGCGGGGTCGACACCTGAGTGGATGGTTATGTGGAAGGAATTACGTGACAGTGTCGACTCCTTACATAAGAGGTTTGATGACAAAGCAGATGTGGGACAGCCGGCTTCTCAGTCCGTGCCTGCCCAGGCGTCTCAAAAGCCATCAGGGGCTCAATAACGCCCGCTACCTCAGATGGCAGACACAGATGTCGACACGGATACTGACTCCAGTGTCGACGACGATGAGACTAGTGTACATTCCAATAGGGCCATCCGTTACATGATTACGGCAATGAAAAATGTGTTGCACATTTCTCTTTCATCCATCTGGGGGACGCTGCGCACTTACTAATGGGGTTAGAGTGTGTGGGAAGGGAGTTTGGCACAGAACCTATAGAAATCAACTCCTTCCCCCTCTAACCCCTCCCATCTACATCCTGTTCAGGAATTACCTCAGTTTTAGTTTTGTGCCTGAGGAGTACAGGCACAGTTTCTATGCCTATAGTTTTTTAGTTAGGTTTTCTTTTCCTTTTATTTGAGTTTTGTTGGATACTTAGTCCCTGTTTACAGGTGACAAGTATAGGTAGAGTGGGGTTAGCTAAGGAGGCTGTTTAAGCCAGATTTCCCACTCTAAATAGCCTCTGGGAAGCCACCATACTGAGGTCACTGGGGCTTTTTCTGTTTTTTTTCCGGGCAGAGATCCGAGGAGGCACTATTCAGGTAGGACAGCCACAACCTGCCTGAGCAGAGTTGGACTGTTAATTACTTACATTAATATTTATACAAATGCTGTCTGTGTAGTCCCCCCCCCCCTCCCCTCCGCTGGCGACTGTATGTTAAGCATGGGAGATGCTGTCTGACAGAGACCGCTTACATGAGACACGCTGCCACGGTGATTTACCGCTGCTGTACACAGAGGTGAGGCAGCGGGATCTTATACAGACAGAGCGGTTCTGACGGAGATGTAAACTCTCTCCGCTCCCGCCTGTACCTCCATAGGAGCCACGCTCCCAATACAGAGGGAGGAAGAAGGTTCCCTTGTTGAAGTGGATTGGACGGCTAGCCGTAGCAGTGTTACAGAAGGGGAAGTCAGCGCTTCCCGCCTTGTTCTTCCCGCTTGGCTAGTTAGTAACGGTCTGCCTCCATTTTCCTTGTTAGGCTAGCTTGATTTACCGGCGCCATCTTCTCCACGCTTGTGGTAGAGTTACACAGCGGGAGATGCTGCGCAGCATACAGCAGCACACTGGAGATCCCAGCCAGGATTGGCTCACAGCAAGTATTATAGTTAACCTGTGCTTGTTTTTTAGTTACTTTCTTAATTATATAGCCTGTAGTGCAGTGACAGTCACTTAATTTATTTTTTGGAGTCACTGTTATTCATTTACTCACCCTGTTATTTCTACAGGGGAGTTCATATGTTTACAAGGCATTTATTAGAGGGGATTTCTACTTACTTCTCTCTATTGCATTTTTCACTACTATTTGGGTTACTATTAGCTACTTGTAAGAATTATTTATGGCAATAAGCCGGACACATTTACCAAAAGAAGCAGGCTCAGTTGTTTATTTGTCCTGTTTCACAGTGCGGCTCCACACTTGTAAGGGCTAACACAGATCCAGGTCCCCTCTGTACTGCATGCTCTGAAACACCTGTGACGGATCAGCGGGGTAGTTCTGTAGATCAGGTAATACCTCTGTGGGCCAGGAATGTGGCTGATGTTACAGCTGACTTGACAGTCTTCTCAGGAACCTCCATGGGCAAGAAAGATGGGCAGGTGTCTCTCTGACTCAGCTCAAGAATCCTCTACAAGCTCAGGAGTCAAGTTATTGATATATGTTATACGTCGAACTCCTTCTCTATACGCATTTTGCAGAGATTTAATAGAGGCCTGGCTGAAGCCAGACTCTCCTTATTCAAATTCCTACAAAATAAATTAATAAATTGAGATTTCGGTATCCCTGTGCAGAAGAGGATACAAGATCCTGGAAAACGGCTCCGACGGTAAATGCCCCTATTACAACATCTGGCGATGGCAATGGTTAATCCTTGGGTGCAGTCAGGAGACCTTGAGGGATCCTACAGATAGGGAGACATGGGCAATTCTTAAATCCATATTCACCTTATTTGATATTTCTCTATGTCCAATGCTCGCCGGAGCTTGGGTCCTTACAGCCGTAGATGATTGGCTTGCACAGGGGTGTCTGAAATGCAACCGGACGACCCATCCGAAGCTATACAATTAGTAAAAAAAAAAAAAAAAAAGCTGTCTCCGATTCAAAGCAGACTTTAACAGCTGTTCTCTTTTGAAGGAGGGTTCCTCTTTGACTCGGAATTTACAAAAATCAATACACTGGGGGACAATAGCCCTTTCTTCAGGTTGTTCTGCTCCTCAGAAACCGAATCAAACAAAGTTTCGGACCTTTCGTACTAAAGGTAGGTGAATTCTCCAGTTTGTTCGGGCCTCTTCACAATTTCAACGCGGAGGACCATTCTGAGGAGGGGAACCCAGTCATCTCGTAGACCAGCCTTACACCTACCAACAAACCTGCTGCAGGATTGTCCGGGTCCTCCGGAGGGATCTTTGGTGGTTGGGGCTCGGTTACTTCAGTTCAGGAAGGTATGACCGTTGTTAAAACCAGATCAGTGGGTGACGGGTCGGATTCCGAAGATATATGTTGGGACCTCGAGGAACCAGTCCCATTTCTCTCCCATGCGATCCCTCCTAACGCAACTTCCGCGCTTTTATACTACGGAGTAATTCTTCCGGTTCCCAAACAACAACAGAGTCAGGGCTTTTACTCAAGTCTTTTTCTTTTTAACAAACCGGACGGTTCGTTTCGGCCCATTTTAAATCTAAAATGCCTAAATCTGTATCTCTCTGTACAGAAATTCAAAATGGAATCCATTCGTTTAATCATCGCCTCCATGGAACCGGTTGAATTTTTGACTTCCTTATACATAAAGGACGCATACCTACATGTTCCCATTTGGACAGGTCACCAGACCTTCTGAGATCTCCCATTCGGCCTATCCATGGGCCCTTGGGTGTTTATGAAACTCATGGCCCGCATAGCTGTGGTACTCAGGTCTCAGGGAGTCAACATTACTCCTTACTTAGACGACCTGTTCCTGAAGAGTGGTCAGCGGTGGCATAGTGGTTACAGTGTCCGTCTGCAATGTGTGCATCCCGTGTTCAAATCCGGGCAAGACTAGAAATTTTCTCCATCACAGACACTTCTTCACCAGCAATTGAAGCTCACAACAAACACCCTACATTCATTCAAGTGGATAGTGAATTTCCCAAAAATCTTCGCTGCTTCCCTCTCAGAAGATGGTTTTTCTAGGTGTCTTGTTTGACACAAGCCAGAAAGTTCCTCAGGACAATGTTCAGGATCTACAATCCACAATCAGATCCCTGTTAAAATTGCCGATGGGTTCAAGTTCTCAGATGTATGCTGCTGTTGGGAAAGATGGTGACAACCGAGGCAGTGCCATATGCCAGATTACATGCTCCAACCCTTCAGGCTCAGATTTTCATCTGTTGGACTCAAATGGGACTACATCTGGACTTGCAATTGTTCCATTTGTCAGTTCAGACTCGTCAGTCTCTACATTGGTGATTTTACAGCCACAATCTGACCAAGGCAGTGCCATTCACGATTTGGTCTGGGATGACGGTCACCACAGATGCCAGCCTCACGGGTTGGGGGGCGGTGTTTCAATTTCAGCGCTTCCAGGGCCTCTGGCACAGCCAGGTATTGACGGGGCCAATCAACATTTTGGAATTGAGAACACTCCGGTATGGACTGCTTCAGTTACGAATCAGCGTTTGGGGTCATCCAGTACGATTTCAATCAGACAACTCCAAGGCGATAGCTTACATAAACAGACAAGGCTGAAGTCGAAGCTGAAAAGCCGTGACGGAAGTCTCCCATATTCTCCAGTGGGCGGAACATTGGGTAACGAACATCTCCGCAGTTCGCATCCCGGGAGTGAAAAACTGGGAAGCAGATTTCTTACGCCGTCAGGTGGTCCATATGGCGGAAGAGGAGCCTCCTCAAGAGGCCTTTCTTACCCTGATGTCCCTGTGGGGTACTTCCGAAATTGACCTGCAGACGTCTCATCTCAATAGAAAACTACCCCTATACGGCTCACAAGATCAGGATCCTAAGTCAGCACTGATCGATACTTTGACATCTCCACAGTGTTTTCAACTGGGATGTGTTCCCGCCAATTCCTCTACTCCCACGCCTACTTCAGCGCATCTGGAGAGAAGGTCTACCGGTCATTCTCGTGACTCCGGCCTGGACTCGTCGCCAGTGGTACACTCTTCTGCACAGCAGGGTGACCAAGAAACCGGTCCGTCTACATCTACGACCAGATTTTATTCTACAAGCACCTTGTCGCCACCACAATTTAAATCGTCTGACTTTGACGGTATGGTTCTTGAATCCAGCATTCTAAGAAATAAAGGCTCATCTCTACTGGTGGTGAGCACTATGCTCCAAGCTAGGAAACCAGTCACCTCTCGAAATTCTCACGGGGTGTGGCATATTTATATTGCTTGGGGTGAAGAACGTGGGTTGTCGCCGAACTTCTTTCGCTTACCTCGCCTGTTGTCTTTCCTTCAGGATGGTCTGACTAAGGTTCTTCATCTTTCTTCCCTTTAAAGGGCAACATCTTTGGCTCTCTCATCTAGACGTTCCTTCACGAGGTGCTTAGGTTTCAACCTCCGTTTGTTCTTCCGGTTCCTCCCTGGATTTAAAATTAGTTCTTAAGGCTTTTCAGAAGTTTCCGTTTGAACCACTGGAATCTGTAGAATTGCGGTTCCTTACTGTTAAGGTGGTTTTCTTTTAGCCATTAATTTGGACAGAAATGTTTCAGAGTTAGCGGCGCTTTCTTATAGGCTACCTTTGTTTTTGTTTTTTCATGATGAGCGAGTGGTCTTGCGTACGAAACCTTCCTTTTTGCCAAAGATTGTGTCGGTTTTCCACCTGAATCGGGACATTGTACTTCCGGCGTTTGTTCCAAATTCTTCCGGAGAGGATAGTCATTTGGCATTATTGGAGGTTAAGACCTTACACATTTATTGTCTCGTATGGAGTCTATTCGCCGTACAGATATTTTGTTTTTGATTGATGCACCCAGACGTGACTGACCGGCCTCTAAGAACACAGTGGCTTGTTCGATGACCTCTGCTATTCGGCAGGCCTATGTACCTTATACTGTTCCTGAACCTCTGAGAGCTCATTGAACTAGGGCTGTTGGAGCCTCCTGGACTGTTCGCAGAGGTGTATCTGTTGAGCAGTTGTGCAGAGTGACGACCTGGTCGTCCGTGCATACTTTCACAAAGTTTTACCATTTTCATACTTTTGGTTTGGAGACTGCCTCTATGGGCGTAAAATTTTACAGACAGCTATGCCGTCTGGTTCTCCCTCCTCTAATTAACTTGCTTTGGGAAATCCCATTAGTAAGTGCGCAGCGTCCCCCAGATGGATGAAAGAGAAATAGGCATTTTTGTTTACTTACCGTAAAATCTCTTTCTCTGATTCCATCTGGGGGACGCTGCGATCCCTCCCGTCTTTTTATCTAGTTTATTGGTTATGGTCTGTTCTGCCTCTTTCGGCTTTGCTAAACGTTAACTGAGGTAATTCCTGAACAGGATGTAGATGGGAGGGGTTAGAGGGGGAAGGAGTTGATTTCTATAGGTTCTGTGCCAAACTCCCTTCCCACACACTCTAACCCCATTAGTAAGTGCGCAGCGTCCCCCAGATGGAATCAGAGAAAGAGATTTTACGGTAAGTAAACAAAAATCCCTATTTCTGACATTAACCCTGGTACCACAAAAAAGGGTATTATGTTTGGGGAGAAAAAGCAACCTGTGGTTTTTCCCCCTTCTGAAGAGTTAAATGAAGTGTGTGATGAAGCGTGGGTTTCCCCCGATAAGAAACTGGTAATTTCCAAAAAGTTACTAAGGGCGTACCCTTTCCCGCCAGAGGATAGGATACGTTGGGAGACATCCCCTAGGGTGGATAAAGCGCTCACACGCTTGTCAAAAAAGGTGGCACTACCGTCTCCGGATACGGCCGCCCTAAAGGAGCCTGCGGATAGAAAGCAGGAGGCTATCCTGAAGTCTGTATATACACACTCAGGTATTATACTGAGACCGGCTATTGCTTCAGCATGGATGTGCAGTGCTGCAGCTGCGTGGTCAGATTCCCTGTCTGATAACATTGATACTCTTGACAGGGACACTATATTGCTAACAGTAGAGCATATTAAAGACGTAGTCTTATACATGAGAGATGCACAGAGGGATATTTGCCAACTGGCATCTAGAATAAATGCAATGTCCATTTCTGCCAGGAGAGTATTATGGACTCGGCAGTGGACAGGTGATGCGGATTCTAAAAGGCACATGGAGGTTTTGCCTTACAAGGGTGAGGAATTGTTGGGGATGGTTTCTCGGACCTCGTTTCCACAGCGACGGCTGGGAAGTCGACATTTTTACCCCATGTTCCCTCACAGCCAAAGAAAGCACCGTATTATCAGGTACAGTCCTTTCGGCCCCAGAAAGGCAAGCGGGTTAGAGGCACGTCCTTTCTGCCCAGAGGCAGAGGTAGGGGGAAAAAGCTGCACCAAACAGCAAGTTCCCAGGAACAAAAGTCCTCTCCCGCTTCCTCTAAGTCCACCGCATGACGCTGGGGCTCCACAGGTGAAGCCAGGTGCAGTGGGGGCCCGTCTCCGGAACTTCAGCGACCAGTGGGTTCGCTCACGGGTGGATCCCTGGATTCTACAAGTGGTATCTCAGGGGTACAAGCTGCAATTCGAGACGTCTCCCCCTCGCCGTTTCCTCAAATCAGCCTTGCCAACTACTCCCCCAGACAGGGAGGCGGTGCTGGAGGCGATTCACAAGCTGTACTCCCAGCAGGTGATAACCAAAGTACCCCTCCTTCAACAGGGACGGGGTTACTATTCCACAATGTTTGTGGTACCGGACGGTTCGGTGAGACCCATTTTAAATTTGAAATCCTTGAACACTTATATAAGAAGGTTCAAGTTTAAAATGGAATCGCTCAGGGCGGTTATTGCAAGCCTGGACGAAGGGGATTACATGGTATCACTGGACATCAAGGATGCTTACCTGCATGTCCCCATTTACCCTCCGCACCAGGAGTACCTCAGATTTGTGGTATAGGACTGTCATAACAATTCCAGACGTTGCCGTTTGGTCTGTCCACGGCACCGAGGGTATTTACCAAGGTAATGGCCGAAATGATGATACTCCTTCGAAAAAAGGGAGTTATAATTATCCCGTACTTGGACGATCTCCTTATAAAGGCGAGGTCCAGGGAACAGTTGTTGATCAGAGTAGCACTAGCTCGGGAAGTGCTACAACAGCACGGCTGGATCCTGAATATTCCAAAGTCGCAGCTGGTTCCTACAACGCGTCTACTGTTCCTGGGTATGGTTCTGGACACAGATCAGAAAAAGGTGTTTCTCCCGGAGGAGAAGGCCAAGGAGTTGTCCTCTCTAGTCAGAGACCTCCTAAAACCAAAACAGGTGTCGGTGCACCACTGCACGCGAGTCCTGGGAAAGATGGTAGCTTCTTACGAAGCAATTCCATTCGGAAGGTTCCATGCAAGGATCTTTCAGTGGGATCTGTTGGACAAGTGGTCCGGATCGCATCTTCAGATGCATCGGCTGATAACCCTGTCTCCAAGGACCAGGGTGTCGCTGTTGTGGTGGCTGCAGAGTGCTCATCTTCTAGAGGGCCGCAGATTCGGCATACAGGACTGGGTCCTGGTGACCACTGATGCCAGCCTTCGAGGTTGGGGGGCAGTCACACAGGGAAGAAACTTCCAAGGACTATGGACGAGTCAGGAGACTTCCCTACACATAAATATTCTGGAACTAAGGGCCATTTACAATGCCCTAAGTCAGGCAAGACCCCTGCTTCAACACCAGCCGGTGCTGATCCAGTCGGACAACATCACGGCGGTCGCCCATGTAAACCGTCAGGGCGGCACAAGAAGCAGGATGGCGATGGCAGAAGCCACAAGGATTCTCCGATGGGCGGAAAATCATGTGTTAGCACTGTCAGCAGTGTTCATTCCGGGAGTGGACAACTGGGAAGCAGACTTCCTCAGCAGGCACGACCTCCACCCGGGAGAGTGGGGACTTCATCCAGAAGTCTTCCAAATGATTGTACACCGTTGGGAAAGGCCACAGGTGGACATGATGGCGTCCCGCCTCAACAAAAAGCTAAAAAGATATTGCGCCAGGTCAAGGGACCCTCAGGCGGTAGCTGTGGACGCTCTGGTGACACCGTGGGTGTACCAGTCGGTTTATGTGTTCCCTCCTCTGCCTCTCGTACCCAAGGTACTGAGAATAATAAGAAGGAGAGGAGTAAGAACTATACTTGTGGTTCCGGATTGGTACCCAGAACTTCAAGAAATGATCTCAGAGGACCCATGGCCTCTGCCGCTCAGACAGGACCTGCTGCAGCAGGGGCCCTGTCTGTTCCAAGACTTACCGCGGCTGCGTTTGACGGCATGGCGGTTGAACACCGGATCCTAAAAGAAAAGGGCATTCCGGAGGAAGTCATTCCTACGCTGATTAAAGCTAGGAAAGATGTGACCGTAAGACATTATCACCGCATATGGCGAAAATATGTTGCTTGGTGTGAGGCCAGAAAGGCCCCAACAGAGGAATTTCAGCTCGGTCGATTTCTGCACTTCCTACAGTCAGGAGTGACTATGGGCCTAAAATTGGGTTCCATTAAGGTCCAGATCTCGGCTCTGTCGATTTTCTTCCAAAAAGAACTGGCTTCACTGCCTGAAGTTCAGACTTTTGTTAAAGGAGTGCTGCATATTCAGCCCCCTTTTGTGCCTCCAATGGCACCGTGGGATCTCAACGTGGTGTTGAATTTCCTAAAGTCACATTGGTTTGAGCCACTTAAAACCGTGGAGCTAAAATACCTCACGTGGAAAGTGGTCATGCTGTTGGCTTTGGCGTTGGCCAGACGTGTATCAGAATTGGCGGCTTTGTCTTGTAAAAGCCCTTATCTGATTTTTCATATGGATAGGGCGGAATTGAGGACTCGTTCCCAATTCCTTCCTAAGGTGGTTTCAGCTTTTCATGTGAACCAACCTATTGTGGTGCCTGCGGCTACTCGGGACTTGGAGGATTCCAAGTTACTGGACGTAGTCAGGGCCCTGAAAATATGTTTCCAGGACGGCTGGAGTCAGGAAAACTGACTCGCTATTTATCCTGTATGCACCCAACAAGCTGGGTGCTCCTGCTTCTAAGCAGACTATTGCTCGCTGGATCTGTAGCACCATTCAACTTGCACATTCTGCGGCTGGACTGACGCATCCTAAATCTATAAAAGCCCATTCCACAAGGGAAGTGGGCTCTTCTTGGGCGGCTGCCCGAGGGGTCTCGGCTTTACAACTTTGCCGAGCTGCTACTTGGTCGGGTTCAAACACATTTTCAAAATTCTACAAGTTTGATACCCTGGCTGAGGAGGACCTTGAGTTTGCTCATTCGGTGCTGCAGAGTCATCCGCACTCTCCCGCCCTTTTGGGAGCTTTGGTATAATCCCCATGGTCCTTACGGAGTTCCCAGCATCCACTAGGACGTCAGAGAAAATAAGAATTTACTCACCGGTAATTCTATTTCTCGTAGTCCGTAGTGGATGCTGGGCGCCCATCCCAAGTGCGGATTGTCTGCAATACTTGTATATAGTTATTGCCTAACTAAAGGGTTATTGTTATGAGCCATCTGTTCGTGAGGCTCAGTTGTTGTTCATACTGTTAACTGGATATAGTATCACGAGTTGTACGGTGTGATTGGTGTGGCTGGTGTACCCGGGATTCCAAATCCCTTCCTTATTGTGTCAGCTCTTCCGGGCACAGTTTCCCTAACTGAGGTCTGGAGGAGGGGCATAGAGGGAGGAGCCAGTGCACACCAGGTAGTCCTAATTCTTTCTTAGAGTGCCCAGTCTCCTTCGGAGCCCGCTATTCCCCATGGTCCTTACGGAGTTCCCAGCATCCACTACGGACTACGAGAAATAGAATTACCGGTGAGTAAATTCTTATTTTTTCATCCGCAGGCGACCCCTCTGGGTTACATAAAAGACCATTTGCACAAATAGTACAAACTGATACCGACACGGACTCTGATTCCTGTGTCGATATTAGTGATTCCAGGGGAATAGATCCTAAATTGGCAAAAAGCATTCAGTACATTATTGTTGCTATAAGGGAGGTTTTGGAAGTTACGGAAGCCCCTCCTGTACCTCAGGAGAAGGCTTATTTTTATAAAGAAATGAAACTTAGGGTAACTTTCCCTCCTTCTCACGAGCTAAATACTCTTTTTGAGAGAATTTGGGCAAACCCTGAAAAGAAATGTCAGATTCCCAAAAGGATTCAGGTTGCTTATCCTTTCCCGGCAGAGGACAGGAAAAGGTGGGAGTCACCTCCAGTTTTAGAGAGTGCCTGTCACGGTTAACAAAAAGGTGAGTCTCCCTGGACCTGGGGCGGCTTCACTAAAGGAGCCGGCAGACCGCAAGTTGGAGACTACGTTAAAATCTATTTATGTGGCCAATGGTACGCTACTCAGACCCACCATTGCTTGTGCGTGGGTGAGTAGGGCTATTGAGAAATGGTCAGATAAGTTGTCATCTGAAATTGACATGATGGATAGAGACAAGATACTCCTAACGTTAGGTCATATCAAAGACGCTGCTGCATACATGCTAGAAGCCATGAAAGATATTGGGCTTTTAGGTTCAAAAGCCGTTACCATTGCAGTCTCGGCTCGGAGGGCGTTGTGGATTCGCCAGTGAAATGCTGACGCAGATTCCAAAAGAAATATGGAGGCTCTCCCGTATAAAGGTGAGGCCTTGTTTGGAGATGGGCTCGATGCGTTGGTCTCTGCGGCTTCCGCAGGTAAGTCGACATTCTTGCCTTATGCTCCTGCGCCGGCAATATTAGAATGCACAGTTCTTTCCTGTGCTTTTGCCAGCTTAACTTTTATCATATTTCTAGCGGGAGGATGGGGACTTCCATCGTCATGTGAAGCTGAAGCACTAGTCATGAACATAGGCCAGGGCCTTAGCCGTTCAAAGACACATCACTCTCAGATGCAGTCCTTTCGGCCCAACAAATACAAAAAGGCTAAAGGTTCCCCCTTCTGTGCAGGTAGAGGGAGAGGGAGAGGTAAAAAGTCTGCAGCGTTTCCAGGATCGCAGGAGCAGAAGTCCACCCCTCCTTCTGCCAAATCTGCAGCATGACGCTAAGGGTCCCTTGCGGGAGTCCGCTCAGGTGGGAGCACGTCTGAAACTTTTCAGTCAGATCTGGGTTCAATCGGGCCTGGACCCATGGGTTTTGCAAATAGTGTCCCATGGATACAAGCTGCAGTTTCAAGATCCCCCCCCCCCCTTCCATGCCGATTTTTCAAATCGACCTTACCAGCTTCTCTTCCAGACAAGAGAAGTAGTAAGGGCTGCAATTCAGAAATTATGTCAGGATCAACACTGTCCCACATCGCAGACTGCTAAATAAACTTGAAAGCCTGGGGGTGGATTATAAATCAGTTAAATGGATAAGAACCTGGTTGCAGGATAGGAAACAGACAGTCGTAGTTAATGGAGTGCAATCTATGGAGGGAAATGTTACCAGTGGAGTACCCCAGGGATCTGTACTTGGTCCAGTTCTCTTTAATATCTTTGTTGGTGACATTGCAGATGGTATTGAAGGGAAGATATGCCTTTTTGCAGATGATACAAAGATATGCAACAGGGTAGACACACCGGGAGGGGTCAAACAAATGATTAATGACCTAGGTAGGCTTGAGAAATGGTCAAGAACGTGGCAACTACAGTTTAATGCTAAAAAATGCAAAATCATGCACTTGGGTCTCAAAAACCCAAAGGCTAAGTATAGTATCAAGGGTACTATAATGGAAACGACTGAGGAGGAAAGAGATTTAGGAGTCACTATTTCAAGTGACTTGAAGGCAGGAAAGCAATGCAACAAAGCAATGAGAAAGGCAAGTCAGATGCTTGGTTGCATAGGGAGAGGAATCAGTAGCAGGAAAAAAGAAGCGATAATGCCACTGTATAGGTCATTGGTACGGCCCCATCTGGAATACTGTGTCCAGTTCTGGAGACCCTATCTCCAGAAGGATATAAATACATTAGAGAGTGTACAAAGAAGGGCAACTAAAATGGTGCATGGCCTACATCACAAAACTTACCCGGAAAGGCTAAAAGATCTTAACATGTATAGTTTGGAGGAGAGAAGGGAAAGGGGAGACATGATAGAAACTTTCAAATATATAAAGGGTCTTAACAAAGTTCAGGAGGGAAACATTCTTCAAAGGAAAAGAAGTATTAGAACTCGAGGGCATACATTGAGACTGGAGGGGGGGAGGTTCAGGGGAAATTTAAGGAAAAATTACTTCACAGAAAGGGTAGTGGATAAGTGGAATATCCACCCATCAGAGGTGGTAGAGGCTAAGACTGTAGGGCAATTTAAACATGCTTGGGACAGGCATATGAATATCCTTACAAAGAATCAAGGTTAAAAAAGGGTTGAGATTGCCTAAAGGATAAAATTAAAAAGGGGCAGACTAGATGGGCCAAGTGGTTCTTATCTGCCGTCAAATTCTATGTTTCTATGTTTCTATCAAGTAATTGTCCTGGTGCCCTTGTCACAGCAGGGAGGAGGTTTTTATTCAAGCCTCTTCGTAGTTCCGAAGCCGGACGGCTCGGTCAGACCAATTCTAAACCTGAAATCTCTGAATCTCTACCTGAAAAGGTTCAAGTTCAAGATGGAATCTGAGGGCAGTAGTTGCCAGTCTGGAGGAAGGAGATGTTATGGTGTCTGTAGACATAAAAGATGCCTACTTACATGTCCCCATTTATCCTCCACATCAGGCTTATCTGAGGTTCGCAATACAGGATTGCCATTACCAGTTCCAGTCGTTGATGGCAGAGATGATGGTCCTCCTTCGACAACAAGGAGTCAATGTAATTCCTTACCTGGACGATCTCCTGATAAAAACGAGATCCAAGGAACGGTGGGTGCAGAACATTGCACTCTCCCTGTCAGTGCTCCAACAACACGGTTGGATTTTGAATTTTCCAAAGTCGCAGTTGGAACCGACGACAAGATTGTCTTTTCTGTGAATGATACTGGACACCCAAGTTCAGAGGGTATTTCTTCCAGTGGAAAAAGCTCTGGAGATCCAGAAAATGGTCAAACAAGTTTTGAAACCGACGAGAGTGTCGGTACATCAATGCATTTGGTTGTTGGGAAAGATGGTAGCGGCCTACGAGGCCATACAATATGGCAGATTCCATGCCAGAGTATTCCAGTGGGATCTGTTGGACAAGTGGTCCGGATCCCACCTACACATGCACCAGAGGATAATCCTGTCCTCCAAAGCCAAGATTTCGGTCCTGTGGTGGCTGCACAGTTCTCACCTGTTAGAGGGACGCAGGTTTGGGATTCAGGACTGGGTCCTAGTAACCACGGATGCAAGTCTCCGAGGCTGGAAAGCAGTCACACAGGGAAAAAGTTTCCAAGGAAAATGGTCAAGTCAAGAATCCTGTCTTCACATAAACGTACTGGAATTGAGAGCCATTTACAACGGCCTTCTACAAGCGGTGCATCTTCTACAAGATCAGCCAGTGCAGATCCAGTCGGACAATGTAACAGCAGTCGCGTACATAAACCGTCAGGGCGGAATGAAAAGCAGAGCGGCAATGGCAGAGGTGACAAAAATCCTCCGCTGGGCAGAAAGACATGCAAGAGCTCTGTCGGCAATTTTCATTCCAGGAGTGGACAACTGGGAAGCAGACTTCCTCAGCAGACACGATCTCCATCCAGGAGAGAGGGACCTCAACCAAGAAGTCTTCGCAGAGGTGACAAGTCTTTGGGGAGTTCCTCAAGTAGACATGATGGCATCTCATCTCAACAAGAAGCTTCAGAGATATATTGTTCCAGGTCGAGAGACCCTCAAGCAGTAGCTGTGGATGCACTGGTGACCCAGTGGGTGTTTCGGTCGGTATATGTCTTCCCTTCTCTTCCACTAATACCAAAAGTTCTAAAAATAAGAAGAACAACAAGGGTTCGAGCAATCCTCATTGCCCCAGACTG
Organism: Pseudophryne corroboree; assembly: GCF_028390025.1. NCBI lineage: Eukaryota > Metazoa > Chordata > Amphibia > Anura > Myobatrachidae > Pseudophryne > Pseudophryne corroboree. The sequence continues at coordinate 186,579,854 of NC_086446.1, read as the reverse complement.
GCTAAGGAGGTCTTGGTATCCAGATCTTCAGGAGTTACTCTTAGAAGATCCTCGGCCTCTTCCTCCTCGCGAGGACCTGCTGCAGCAGGGGCCATGCGTGTATCAAGACTTACCGCGGCTACGTTTGATGGCATGGCTGTTGAGCGTCGGATCCTAGCCCGAAAGGGTATTCCCAAGGAAGTCATTCCCACTCTTATTCAGGCCAGGAAAGGAGTAACGTCTAAACATTACCACCGTATTTGGAGAAAATATGTGTCTTGGTGTAAATCCAAGAAGGCTCCTACGGAAGAGTTTCATTTAGGACGTTGTCTCCATTTTCTGCAGGCAGGTGTGGATGCGGGCCTAAGATTGGGTTCAATCATGGTCCAGATTTGGCCTTGTCAGTTTTCTTTCAAAAACAATTGGCCTCCCTTTCAGAAGTTCAGACATTCGTGAAAGGGGTGCTGCACATCCAACCTCCATTTGTGCCTCCAGTGGCACCTTGGGACCTTAATGTGGTGTTGCAGTTCCTTCAATCAGATTGGTTTGAACCTCTGCAGGAGACAGAATTGAAGTTTCTCACTTGGAAAGTGGTGATGCTCTTGGCCTTGGCATCCGCAAGGCGGGTGTCTGAATTGGGTGCCTTGTCTCACAAGAGCCCTTTTCTGATCTTCCATGAGGATGGGGCAGAGTTGAGAACTCGCCAACAATTTCTTCCAAAGGTGGTTTCGTCTTTCCATATAAACCAACCTATTGTGGTGCCAGTGGCTACTGACACTTTCCCTGCGTCAAAGTTTCTTGATGTGGTTAGAGCGTTGAAAATTTATGTTGCAAGAACAGCTCGGATACGGAAAACAGAGGCTCTGTTTGTCCTGTATGCTCCCAACAAGATTGGGTGTCCTGTGTAAGTGTTTAGACAATAGATGTACAGGCGCTAACTCTATGTCCTAAGTGTATACTATGGACTTCCCTTAATCGTTGTATTTCAAAACGGTATATGGTTCCTCCAGGGATTTTTCTCAAAGAAGTCTTCAACCGGGATCAGCTACGATGTTCCTCGAGTTCTGGAATGCCACTGTGGAGACATCGTCACCGTAACTCATCCATTCGTGATTGCTGGGACCTGGAAGAAGATGCTCCAGCTGCGATGTCTGCGCCGTAGGTCCGAGGGTCTCACAGCACTCTCCTGTCCTCCAATGGTTTGATGTCTCTTAATCGTCTCCTCCAACGCGTTTCAACCGGATCGGTCTTCCTCTGGGAAGCAGACTATTGCGCGCTGGATCAGAGGGACGATTCAGCACGCTCATTCCACGGCAGGTTTGCCGATACCGAAGTCGGAAAATGCCCATTCTACTAGGAAGGTGGGCTCATCTTGGGCGGCTGCCTGGGAAGTCTCGGCATTACAACTTTGCCAACCAACTACTTGGTCAGGGGCAAACACGTTTGCAAAGTTTTACAAGTTTGACACCTTGGCCGATGAGGACCTCAAGTTTGGTCAATCGGTGCTGCAGGATCATCCGCACTCTCCCGCCCGTACTGGAGCTTTGGTATAACCCCATGGTACTGAAGTGGACCCCAGCATCCTCTAGGACGTATGAGAAAACAGGATTTTAATACCTACCGGTAAATCCTTTTCTCCTAGTCCGTAGAGGATGCTGGGCACCCGACCCAGTGCATACTTTACCTGCAGTTATTAGTTTGTAGTTACACAAGTGTTGTTACGGTTATTTTCAGCATGTTGCTGCAAAGATTGTTCATGCCTGTTGGCATGTGTTGTGCTGATTGCCATGTTGTGCGGCATGGTTGAGGTGTGACCTGGTATGAATCTCACCATTAATTTAAAAAAGTAAATCCTTTCCTCGAAATGTCCGTCTCCCTGGGCACAGTTCCTATACTGAGGTCTGGAGGAGGGGCATAGGGGGAGGAGCCAGTTCACACCCTTGAAAAGTCTTAAAGTGCCCATGGCTCCTGTGGAACCATCTATACCCCATGGTACTGAAGTTGTCCCCAGCATCCTCTACGGACTAGGAGAAAAGGATTTACCGGTATGTATTAAAATCCTGTTTTTGTTTATAGTTTCCTTAAGTGCTTAATATAAGCACTTTTTTATATTCTAAGTTTTAAATATGGTTAATGTGGTAAGCTGCTGGAACCTTTTTAAACCTAATAGCTTTCATATAAAGATATACAGGGTTTGCTTAATGGTTCTATGAATTGTTGAAACCGATGATGGAATTAAAGCGCAGGCCATAGTTAAAGATATCTGAAAGGGTGTTGACCTCAAGCTTAAGTATTTGAGAATACAAGACCTGGAGAGACTGAATCTTATATGACTGAGTAGTGTACAATAAATAGTGTCTGGCTCAATTATTGCTGCCTCTGCCTGGCCCTCGTCACTCATCTCCATATTTCTCCCTACAGATATCTGAATACATAGAAGAGGTGTTCCTTCCTGATGATTGTTTCCTTCTGGTGAAGCTATCACTCGAGCGCATACGGTTGTTAAGGCTTGAGGTAAGGAAAGTTGGACGTTTGTGATTGACCTTCCGTTCCCCTTCTCTACATGGATATATTGTAAGTGCTGCTGTTTTTCAGGTGAATGCAGAGACTGTGAGATACTCTATCTGCATGTCTAAGCTGCGGGTGAAGCCAGGAGACATCGCAGTTCACGGTGAGGCAGTTGTTTGCGTAACACCAAGAGAGAACAACAAGAGCTCAATGTACTATGTCTTGCAGTCACTTAAAGAAGAGCTCCCAAAGGTGAGTGTATAGGGAAAGCTTGTAAAACCTTTTGAAAATGGCCGAGTTTTAGGGGTATATGCAATTCACGGCGAATCGCGGCAATTTTTCGCCGTTTTTTAATTCGACTTAATTCGACAGGTGAATTCCGGAAGGTGGCTTCCGGAATTCACCATATTCAATGAAAAACGGATTCGCCAGAATCGCGGGCGAAAATCGGCCGATTTGGCGGATTTTGCCGCGATTTTAAAAAACGGGAAAAAACCGTAAAAAAAAATGGCGTGGGGTCCCCCCTCCAAAGCATAACCAGCCTCGGGCTCTTCGAGCTGGTCCTGGTTCTAAAAATGCAGGGGAAAAATTGGGCAGGGATCCCCCGTATTTTTAAAACCAGCACCGGGCTCTGCGCCTGGTGCTGGTGCCAAAATTACGGGGGACAAAAAGAGTAGGGGTCCCCCGTATTTTTAACACCAGCATCGGGCTCCACTAGCTGGACAGATAATGCCACAGCCGGGGGTCACTTTTATGCCGTGCCCTGCGGCCGTGGCATTAAATATCCAACTAGTCACCCCTGGCCGGGGTACCCTGGGGGAGTGGGGACCCCTACAATCAAGGGGTCCCCCCCCCCCAGCCACCCAAGGGCCATCGGTGAAGCCCGAGGCTGTCCCCCCCCATCCAATGGGCTGCGGATGGGGGGGCTGATAGCCTTTTGGTATAATAATAAAAAGATATTGTTTTTTCCAGTAGTACTACAAGTCCCAGCAAGCCTCCCCCGCAAGCTGGTACTTGGAGAACCACAAGTACCAGCATGCGGGAGAAAAACGGGCCCGCTGGTACCTGTAGTACTACTGGAAAAAAAATACCCAAATAAAAACAGTACACACACACCTTGATAGTAAAACTTTATTACACACTACCGACACACACATACTTACCTATGTTGACACGCCGACTGCCACGGTCTCCGACGATCCGAGGTACCTGTGAAAAAATTATACTCACCTTCCAGCGTCCAGAGGTACATCCAGGTCCAGAGATAATCCACGTACTTGGCAAAACAAAAAAACGAACACCGATCCATACCGGACTAAGAAAGGGGTCCCATGCTTTTACATCAGACCCCTTTCTCCCGAATCCCGGGACATCACGTGACTCCTGTCACTGAAGTCCCTTCAGCCAATCAGGAAGCGCTACTTCCATGGCGCTCATCTGATTGGCTGTGCGCTGTCTGTGCTGTGACAGCGCATCGCAAAGCCGCTCCATTACTTTCAATGGTGGGAACTTTGCGGGTAGCGGTGGGGTTAACCCGCGGTCAGCCGCTGACCGGCGGGTGACCTCACCGCTAGCCGCTAAGTTCCCACCATTGAATATAATGGACTGGGCTGTGCGATGCGCTGTCTGCTCAGACGCGCAGAGCCAATCAGATGAGCGCAACGAAGTTGCGCTTCCTGATTGGCTTTAGAGACCTTTCTGTGACAGCTGTCACTGACAGGTCTCTCTGCATTCGGGGATAGGGGTCTCGTGTCAGCATGGGACCCCTTTCAGTCCGTTTGGTCGGGTATTTGCGTTTTGTTTTTTTCTACAAGTACGTGGATTTATCTCTGGACCATGGCTGAGGTGAGTATATTGAACTTTTATTTTCAGGTACCCCTGGATTCTACATGGAGAAGAGGACCGATGTCGGCGTGTGAACATAGGTAAGTATGTGTGTGTCGACGTATGAAATAAAGTTTTACTTTCACGGTGTGTGTGTCCTGTTTTTATTTGGGTATTTTTTTTCCAGTAGTACTACAGGTACCAGCGGGCCCGTTTTTCTCCCGCATGCTGGTACTTGTGGTTCTCCAAGTACCAGCTTGCGGGGGAGGCTTGCTGGGACTTGTAGTACTGCTGGAAAAAACAATATTCTTTTCATGATCACAAAAGGCTATCAGCCCCCCCATCCGCAGCCCATTGGATGGGGGGGGGACAGCCTCGGGCTTCACCCCTGGCCCTTGGGTGGCTGGGGGGGGGGGACCCCTTGATTGAAGGGGTCCCCACTCCCCCAGGGTACCCCGGCCAGGGGTGACTAGTTGGATATTTAATGCCACGGCCGCAGGGCACGGCATAAAAGTGACCCCCGGCTGTGGCATTATCTGTCCAGCTAGTGGAGCCCGATGCTGGTGTTAAAAATACGGGGGACCCCTACGCTTTTTGTCCCCCGTATTTTAGGCACCAGCACCAGGCGCAGAGCCCGGTGCTGGTTTTAAAAATACGGGGGATCCCCTGTCAATTTTTCCCCCGCATTTTTAGAACCAGGACCAGCTCGAAGAGCCCGAGGCTGGTTATGCTTTGGAGGGGGGACCCCACGCCATTTTTTTTTAGGATTTTACCGTTCCAGCAATAAAAAATAAAATTAAAAAAAAAAATATTTTAAAAAATATATAAATAATATTTGTGCCTCCAAAAAAAAAAAAAAAAAGTACCTAATCCCTTCTAATATAAATAGATCTGCTATTCCCAAAAAAAAAAACACAAAAAAAAAACATGTTTAAAATTTTTTTATTTGTTTTCACCCTCCAAAGTGTGGCAGATTGAAAATGACGAATTTGCTGTCTAAAAGCCCTGCTGTCGAATTTCCAAACTTGAATTGAATATGCTTTGGTTGAATTGCAGCACTTGTATCATTGCAGAAAAGTCGAATTTGCAAAAATTCGAATTTCAAAAAGTCGAATTTTGAAAGTCCGTTTTTTGGTCGGAAAGCACTGAATTGCATAGGCGAATTTTTTTTTTGGTCGAAAATGACCCGAAATTCGACAATTTCGGGAATTCGACCGCAATTGCATATACCCCTTAGGTTCATATCGAACCTTTATACTAAATAATAATGTACTTATTTTACCATATGTAAATGCCAAACTGACAATTTTTGGCCTTTTGTATCACTACATATTCCAAATAATCAGAAATTGCCCATGCTTAAAGAATGAGAACTCCATAAGGAAGGGGTCACAATGTGTGGTCCGAATGCTAGTAAATATGAGTAAATGTATTAATTTGCCGCTGTATATGGAGTGCAAAAAGAAAATTGGCAACACAGTCACAAGTCTTTGCCTGTCTTGTGCATACCTGAAATACATTGGTTATCCCAAGCAAAGAAGTTACTGTGTGCTGATGGTCTACTACAGTATATATAGAGCACCATGTGTACTTCGTGCAAGGCTATGACTTTATATTGTGACTATTCCGTGGCTAGGCCTGCTACTTTTATTTTACTCCCCATCAATTGTTTTGTTTTTCTCATTTGAGCTTTCATAGCCTTACACTACTAGGAAAAAGTCAGCATAACAGATAAACTAAAAAAAAACATCATGTACATAACTTAGGCATACTTCCCAACATCAGTAGATGGCAACGAGAGACTCCCTGGTGCAACCAAAAAGAAATGGGCGGAGTCTATAGAAATGGGTAGCGTGGCTTCACGGGAGTACCGCAAGCCACGCCACAGTTTTCCGTCACCTTGGGGGCATGCCTCCCTGTGAACTGGTGGCATGCCCCTAGTCCCTCTGTCTCCTGTGAATAGATGCTGTGCACAAGCACTGCTCTGCTAGACAGAGAAGCGAGTGACAGGAGCCTCCCAACTGCCCCAACCCGGGACACTGCGGTCCGCAGATGGGACAGTCTCAAAAAAAGGGGACTGTACCATGAAAATCGGGACAGTTGGGAGGTATGTTTAGGGGTTCTATACTGACATTATTTTTATTTATTTTTTCTAAACATAGTTACTGTATTGGTCCATCGGAACCTTTACAGGTTATATTGCATTAAATAAATCCCAGAAAAATATGAAGAACATGCAGCTGCATATCTTAATCTTATCATTTTTTTAAAATCAGAACCAGTTATTACATGATTATCCATGCATTGTTATTTTCTCTTACGTCCTAGAGGATGCTGGGGACTCCGTAAGGACCATGGGGATAGATGGGCTCCGCAGGAGACATGGGCACTTTAAGAAAGACTTTAGGTATGGGTGTGCACTGGCTCCTCCCTCTATGCCCCTCCTCCAGACCTCAGTTTACTACTGTGCCCAGAGGAGATGGGTGCATTACAGGGAGCTCTCCTGAGTTTCCTGAAAAAGTATTTTGTTAGGTTTTTTATTTTCAGGGAGCACTTCTGGCAACAGACTCCCTGCATCGTGGGACTGAGGAGAGAGAAGCAGACCTACTTCTGTGAGTTTCAAGGCTCTGCTTCTTAGGCTACTGGACACCATTAGCTCCAGAGGGAGTCGGAACACAGGTCTCACCCTGGAGTTCGTCCCGGAGCCGCTCCGTCGTCCTCCTCACAGAGCCGGAAGATAGAAGCCGGGTGAGTATGAGAAGAAAGAAGACTTCAGAGGCGGCAGAAGACTTCAGATCTTCACTGAGGTAACGCACAGCAGTTAAGCTGTGCTCCATTGCTCCCACACAGCACACACAAACGGCAGTCACTGTAAGGGTGCAGGTGGGCCGCCCTGGGCAGCAATATAACCTCGATTTCTGGCAAAAGAAGATATATACAGCTAAGCACTGTATATATAAAGAGCCCCCGACAGTTTTTTATATATTTTAGCGGGACAGAAGCCCGCCGCTGAGGGGGCGGGGCTTCTTCCTCAGTACTCACCAGCGCCATTTTCTCCACAGCACAGCGCTGAGAGGTAGCTCCCCGGACTCTCCCTGCTTATCCACAGTGAAAGAGGGTTTTAAAGAAGGGGGGGGGGGAGCACATAATTTTGCGCAAAAATAAAGATTACAGCGCTATCTGGGTACACATATTGTGTTTTTTTTTCCTGGGTCATATAGCGCTGGGTGTGTGCTGGCATACTCTCTCTCTGTCTCTCCAAAGGGCCTTGTGGGGGAACTGTCTTCAGATAAGAGGATTCCCTGAATGTGTGGTGTGTCGGTACGCGTGTGTCGGCATGTCTGAGGTAAAAGGCTCTCGTAGGGAGGAGGTGGAGTTAATGACTGTGGTGTCTCCGTCGGCAACACCGACACCTGACTGGTTGGATATGTGGAATGTTTTAGTGCTTATGTGAATTTATTGCATCTAGGAGTCTAGGGTATGTACAGGCGTCAAACCCTGCCTTTCCCCTATGTCACAGGGACCTCCGGGGTCTCAAAAGCGGCCACTATCCAGAATAGTAGACACTGACGCCGACACGGTTTCTGACTCCAGTATCGACTACGATGATGCAAAGTTACAGCCAGAATTGGCAAATAGTATTCAATATATGATTATTGTAATAAAAGATGTTTTGCATATCACAGAGAAACCCCCTGTCCCTGACACGAGGGTACACATGTATAGGGTAAAGAAACCTGAGGTAACCTTTCCCCCATCTCATGAATGAGTTATTGAAAAGGCTTGGGAATCTCCAGACAAGAGACTGCAGATTCCCAAAAGGATTCTTAGGGTGTATCCTTTCCCGCTAAGGACAGGATACGGTGAGAATCTTCCCCAAGGGGGGGAAAAAACGTGGACACGCTTATCCAAAAGAGTAAAGCTGCCATCCCAAGATATGGCTACCCTCAGGGATCCTACTGATCGCAAACAGCGGGCTACCTTAAAGTCCATTTACACACATTCTAGTACCTTACTCAGACCGGCAATAGTGTCGGCTGGAGTTTGTAGCGCGGTAGCAGCGTGGATAGGTACCTTATCGACGGAAATGGATACCCTGGATAAGGGTACCATTTTATTGACCCGTGATCATATTAACGATGCTGTCTTATATATGAGAGATGCTCAAAGAGACATTGGCCTACTGGTTTATAGAATCAACGCTATGTCGATTTCTGCTAGACGAGTCCTATGGACCCGGCAATGGACAGGTGATGCCGACTCAAAGAGGCATATGGAGGTTTTACCTGACAAGGGTGAGGAATTGTTTGGGGAAGGTCTCTCGGACCTGGTCTCCACAGCTACAGCTGGTAAATCAAAATTTTTGCCTTTTATTCCCTCACAACCTAAGAAAGCACCACATTATCAGATGCAGTCCTTTCGGTCACAGAGAAACAAGAAAGTACGAGGTGCGTCCTTTCTTGCCAGAGGTAAGGGCAGAGGAGAGAAGCTGCACAACACAGCTAGTTCCCAGGAACAGAAGTCCTCCCAGGCCTCTACGAAATCCACCGCATGACGCTGGGGCTCCGCTAAGGGCGTCCGCCCCAGTGGGGGCACGTCTTCGAATTTTCAGCCACATCTGGGTTCACTCACAGGTGGATTTCTGGTCAATAGAAATTGTTTCTCAGGGTTACAAGCTGGAATTCGAAGAGGTGCCTCCTCGCCGGTTTTTCAAATCGGCCCTGCTGACTTCTTCCCCAGAAAGGGAGATAATGGTAAATGCAATTCACAAATTGTATCTTCAACAGGTGGTGGTCAAGGTTCCCCTACTTCAACAAGGGAGGGGATATTACTCAACCCTGTTTGTAGTCCCGAAACCGGACGGTTAGGTGAGACCCATTTTAAAATTAAGATCCCTGAACCTATACTTGAAAAGGTTCAAGTTCAAGATGGAATCGCTCAGGGCGGTCATCGCCAGCCTGGAAGGGGGGCATTTTATGGTATCTCTGGACATAAAGGATGCGTACCTTCATGTTCCCATGTATCCACCTCATCAGGCGTACCTGAGATTTGCGGTACAGGATTGTCATTACCAATTTCAGACGTTGCCGTTTGGTCTCTAAACAGCTCCGAGAATTTTCACCAAGGTAATGGCTTAAATGATGGTGCTCCTGCGCAAGCAGGGTGTCACAATTATCCCGTACTTGGACGATCTCCTCATAAAAGCGAGATCAAGAGAGCAGTTGCTGAACAGCGTCTCACTTTCACTGAAGGTGTTACAGCAACATGGCTGGATTCTCAATATCCCGAAGTCGCAGTTGGTTCCTACGACTCGTCTGACCTTCTTGGGCATGATTCTGGATACAGACCAGAAAAGGGTTTATCTTCCGATAGAAAAAGCTCAGGAACTCATGACTCTGGTCAGGAACCTATTGAAGCCAAAACAGGTGTCAGTGCATCACTGCACTCGAGTCCTGGGAAAGATGGTGGCATCATACGAAGCCATTCCCTTCGGCAGGTTCCATGCGAGGACTTTCCAACGGGACCTACTGGACAAGTGGTCCGGGTCACATCTACAAATTCATCAGTTGATCACCCTGTCCCCCAGAACCAGGGTATCTCTCCTGTGGTGGCTGCAGAGTGCTCACCTTCTAGAAGGCCGCAGGTTCGGCTTTCAGGACTGGATCCTGGTGACCACGGACGCGAGCCTCCGAGGTTGGGGAGCAGTCACACAGGGAAGAAACTTCCAAGGTCTTTGGTCAAATCAAGAGACTTGTCTTCACATCAACATCCTGGAACTGAGGGCCATATACAACGCCCTACGTCAAGCGGAGACCTTACTTCGCGACCAACCAGTTCTGATCCAGTCAGACAACATCACCACAGTGGCTCATGTAAGCCGCCAAGGCGGCACAAGGAGCAGAGTGGCAATGGCAGAAGCCGCCAGGATTATTCGCTGGGCGGAAAATCATGTAAGCGCACTGACAGCAGTGTTCATTCCGGGAGTGGACAACTGGGAAGCAGACTTCCTCAGCAGACACGACCTGCATCCAGGAGAGTGGAGACTTCATCAGGAAGTCTTCGTACAGATTGCAAGTCAGTGGGGACTGCCCCAGATAGACATGATGGCGTCCCGCCTCAACAAAAAGCTACAGAGGTATTACGCCAGATCAAAAGACCCTCAGGCGGTAGCTGTAGACGCCCTAGTGACACCGTGGGTGTTCCAGTCGGTCTATGTGTTTCCTCCTCTTCCTCTCATACCCAAGGTGTTGAGAATAATAAGAAAAAGAGGAGTGAGAACAATTCTCATTGTCCAGATTGGCCACGAAGGAACTGGTATCCGGATCTGCTGGAAATGCTCACAGAAGATCCGTGGCCTCTTCCTCTACGACAGGACCTGTTGCAACAGGGGTCCTGTCTGTTCCAAGACTTACCGCAGCTGCGTTTGACGGCATGGCGGTTGAACGCAGGATCCTAGCGGAAAAAGGCATTCCGGATGAGGTCATTCCTACGCTGATAAAGGCTAGGAAGGACGTGACAGCTAAACATTATCGCTGTATATGGCGAAAATATGTTTCTTGGTGTGAGGCCAGGAATGCTCCTACGGAAGAATTCCATCTGGGCCGTTTCCTTCACTTCCTACAGACTGGAGTGAAAATTGGGCCTAAAATTAGGCTCCATTAGGGTTCAGATTTCGGCCTTATCCATTTTCTTTCAAAAAGAATTGACTTCTTTCCCAGAAGTACAGAATTTTGTGAAGGGAGTGCTGCATATTCAGCCTCCTTTTATACCTCCGGTGGTGCCTTGGGACCTTAACGTGGTGTTGAGTTTCTTTAAGTCGCACTGGTTTGAACCACTTCAAACGGTGGAGTTAAAATATCTCACTTGGAAGGTGGTCATGTTATTAGCCTTGGCTTCGGCTAGGCGAGTGTCTGAATTGGCGGCTTTGTCTCATAAAAGCCCCTATCTGGTTTTCCATATGGATAGAGCGGAATTGCGGACCCGTACTCAATTCTTGCCTACGGTGGTGTCATCTTTTCATATGAACCAACCTATTGTGGTGCCTGTGGCTACGCGAGACTTGGAGGATTTCGAGTCCCTTGATGTAGTCAGGGCTTTGAAAATTTACGTGGCCAGAACGGCTAGTGTCAGAAAAACAGAAGCACTGTTTGTCCTATATACAGCCAACAAGGTTGACGCCCCTGCTTCAAAGCAGACTATTGCTTACTGGATCTGTAACACGATTCAGCAGGCGCATTCTACAGCTGGATTGCCATTACCAAAATCGGTTAAGGCCCATTCTACTAGGAAGGTGGGCTCGTCTTGGGCGGCTGCCCGAGGGGTCTCGGCACTACAACTATGCCGAGCTGCTACTTGGTCGGGTTCAAACACCTTTGCAAAGTTCTATAAGTTTGATACCCTGGCTGAGGAGGACCTTGTGTTTGCTCAATCGGTGCTGCAGATTCATCCGCACTCTCCTGCCCGTTTTGGGAGCTTTGGTATAATCCCCATGGTCCTTACGGAGTCCCCAGCATCCTCTAGGACGTAAGAGAAATTAAGATTTTAAACCTACCGGTAAATCTTTTTCTCGTAGTCCGTAGAGGATGCTGGGCGCCCGTCCCAAGTACGGACTACTTCTGCAAGACTTGTATATAGTTTCGCTTACATAAGGGTTATGTTATAGTTTCATCGGTCTTGGACTGATGCTATGTTGGTTTCATACTGTTAACTGGTTAGTATATCACAAGTTATACGGTGTGATTGGTGTGGCTGGTATGAACCTTGCCCTTGGATTAACAAAAATCCTTTCCTCGTACTGTCCGTCTCCTCTGGGCACAGTTTCTCTAACTGAGGTCTGGAGGAGGGGCATAGAGGGAGGAGCCAGTGCACACCCATACCTAAAGTCATTCTTAAAGTGCCCATGTCTCCTGCGGAGCCCGTCTATCCCCATGGTCCTTACGGAGTCCCCAGCATCCTCTACGGACTACGAGAAAAAGATTTACCGGTAGGTTTAAAATCTTATTATCTCACACCATATTGGCAGAGTACATCTTGTACATTAGAACATACAACATGTTTCTTGACAAAGAACTTAGCACACAAGTGAAAAACATGAAATGGGTTAAACCTGCTGTTACACCCTTTCACCTATGCACTGGCACTTCGATGGAGACCTGTTAAATATACAATGAGGCAGAACAGCTTTAAAATCAATTCAGTATTATTGCAATTTTGCAGCCTTGTTCTTAATGAATACTTGGCTGTCAAATGCAAATCCTAGTGGAAGATGGCTCTAAACCTGACCATCAAAGCTGCATGTAACTTGCTCAGTGGGCGTTGATCGATCGGACTTGACAAGGGGATGAGTCTTGTTACCCACATTAGTGGTTATACGTTTTGACATGTGATGGGTGACTCCTTGCTCTACAAGTGCCTGAAGTCCAAAGATCTTACATTGTGCTATGTTGAAATGTTTGAAATCCTATTCAACGTTACTCGTCCTTTTCTTAGACACTACAGTTTGATCTTAGTTACTGATAGATAAGCAGGTATAATTGCACCACATGCCTGCATACATTTATTAAATAGCAATTACTATACTTCACTACCAATCCTCTAATTTAATAAAAAAATATTTTTTTCATATATATATTATAATTTGATCATTTTGTAATTAGAGTAAATAGTTTTGTTTTAGGCTGAAGAATCAGCTTATTCAGTCAGGTCCATAAATATTCGACACAACGACACAATTCTCATATTTTGGGCTCTATACACTACCACAACGGATTTGAAATAAAACAAACAAGATGTGCTTTAATGTTCCACTTTAATTTGAGGGTATTTACATCCAAATCAGGTGAACGGTGTAGGAATTACAACTGTTTCTATATGTGTCTCCCACTTTTTAGGGGACCAAAAGTAATGGGACAAACTAAACAATCCTAAATCAAACTTTCATTTTTTAATACTTTGTTGCAAATCCTTTGCAGTCAATTACAGCCTGAAGTCTGGAACGCATAGACATCACCAGACGCTGGGTTTCATCCCTGGTGATGCTCTGCCAGGCCTCTACTGCAAATGTCTTCAGTTCCTGCTTGTTCTTGTGGCATTTCCCCTTCAGTTTTGTCTTCATCAAGTGAAATGCATCCTCAATCGGGTCAGGTCAGGTGATTGACTTGGCCATTGCATAACCTTCCACTTATTTGCCTTAAACTCTTTGGTTGCTTTCGCAGTGTGCTTCAGGTCATTGTCCATCTGCACTGTGAAGTTCTGTCCAATGAGTTCTGAAGCATTTGACTGAATATGAGTAGATAATATTGCCCGAAACAGTCACATTATCAATAAATACAAGGGAACCAGTTCCATTGGCAGCCATACATGCCCACGCCATGACACTACCATCACCATGCTTCACTGATGAGGTGGTATGTTTTGGATCATGAGCAGTTCCTTTCCTTCTCCATACTCTTCTCTTCCCAAGTTGATCTTTGTCTCATCTGTCCATAGGATGTTGTTCCAGAACTGTAAAGGCTTTTTTAGATGTTTGCAAACTCTAATCTGGACTTCCTGTTTTTGTGGCTCACCAATGGTTTACATCTTGCGGTGAACCCTCTATATTCACTCTTGTGAAGTCTTCTCTTGATTGTTGACTTTGACACATATACACCTACCTCCTGGACAGTGTTCTTGATCTGGGCAACTGTTGTGAAGGGGTTTTTCTTCACCAGGGAAATAATTATTCTGTCATCCACCACAGTTGTTTTCCATGGTCTTCCGGGTCTTTTGGTGTTGCTGAGCTCTCCGGTGCGTTCTTTATTTTTTTTAAGAATGTTCCAAACAGTTGATTTGGCCACACCTAATGTTTTTGCTATCTCTCTGATGGGTTTGTTTTGATTTTTCAGCCTGATGGCTTGCTTCACTGATAGTGGCGGCTCTTTGGATCTCATATTGAGAGTCGACAGCAACAGATTCCAAATGCAAATGTCACACCTGGAATCTACTCCAGACCTTTTACCTGCTTAATTAATGATGAAATAATGAGGGAATAGCCCACTCCTGTCCATGAAATAGCTTTTGAGTCGATTGTCCCATTACTTTTGGTCCCTTAAAAAGTGGAAGGCACACATAGAAACCGTTGTAATCTCTACACCGTTCACTTGATTTGGATGTAAATACCCTCAAATTAAAGCAGAAAGTCTGCAGTTAAAGAACATCTTGTTTGTTTCATTTCATATCCATTGTGGTGGTGTATAGAGCCCCAAATATGAAAATTGTGTCGATGTCCCAATATTTATGGACCTGACTGTATGTCTGCGTGTTTTGTGTTCACCATCTTTTTCCTCCGCAGGTGGTAGTACAGGGCATCCCAGAGGTAACACGTGCCGTGATACACATTGATGAACAGAGTGGTAAGGAGAAGTACAAACTGTTGGTGGAAGGGGACAACCTGCGTGCTGTCATGGCCACCCATGGCGTTAAAGGCTCTCATACCACTTCCAATAACACCTACGAGGTAAGGGTCCTGTTCAATGGTCAGAATAGAACATACTTATATATGACTGCACACATTTATTACTCAATACATTTGTGAAAGCTGTACTTAATTAGATTTAGCATTTATTACTAAATTCAGTACTGCTGTGGTCAAGTAGATGTTGTCAACAGCTCCTGATTCAGCTTGTTCATGTTGAAATATGCTGCAGTGTGTGAGATCAATCATTTGGATAGCCATAGATAGCCGGTTAAACTATATATACATCTATTTTATCAGGTTGAAAAGACTCTTGGTATTGAAGCAGCACGCTCCACCATTATAAATGAGATCCAGTACACAATGGTGAATCACGGCATGAGTATCGATCGGCGCCATGTAATGCTACTGGGGGATCTCATGTCTTATAAGGTGAGGTCTAATCCAGCAGTCTCCTACCTTGTATAATCATGCTTTATTGTTCATTTGTAGGTATATAGTGAATGATTCTGTTAAAACCTTGGCTTTCATCACAGGGAGAGGTGCTTGGCATCACACGCTTCGGCCTGGCAAAAATGAAGGAAAGTGTCCTGATGTTGGCTTCCTTTGAGAAGACTGCGGACCACCTCTTTGATGCAGCTTATTTTGGCCAAAAAGATTCAGTCTGTGGTTAGTAGAGTAATGCTATAAAAGGACTAATTATAATATAAATGTGAGCACTGTTTATTGCCCATACACAAAACATGTTTGTTTAGTAGCTTGCCATATTTGATCTAAGACTGCTTGAAAAACGTGGCCTTTAAACTGTGCAAATAAGAGTTTATAGCTCTGCGCTCCTTGTTTGTGTTTTACCACATTGTAAAAATGTGTGTGACTGCATATTAAAGCAGGAGCACTGATGGGTATTTTATTAATCACGTTGATCGGACATGGGCAGTTAAATCTGTCAGTCTTTTTTTTTTTTCTTTTTTTTTTTCTTTTCTTTCTTTCCGTTTCTTTCATGGCCATGATAAATTTCTTCTAAAGAAAAACTTTACATCTCAAGGTTATTTGCTTAGTGACATACCTATTCTCATACAGGATCTTGACAAATATGGATGGCAATGGGTACCATTGGGATATAGAGAAAGCATTTTGTTCACTTTGTTACTGTCCACAGACCTATGTTGTGTTCCTGTTATCCCTATGAAAAAAAAAAAAGAGTAAGGCCTTGGATCAGTTATCTTTGCCCTTGCAGGGCTGCACAGGGGTGTGTAAGGTTTGGATAGCTAAGGGTCCAGTTTCCATGCAAGGCCATAAAACTTGTGAGGAAAAAAATGTCTTACAGTAGCTCAGCACAGGATCACAATGGCCTATGTGATCAATGCTTAGCGGGGGCAAAGCATTGGCATCCACCTTCACTGGCTATGTTAGAATTAGCTAATCAGTTGACAGCCTCACTGCCTCCCTCCTCCTGCTCAAACCACTCCGGTGAAATCACAGCCAGCTCCTGTGGAACCTGCTTGAGTTCAGGGTTTGTCTCAGTCTGTTCAAGGCCTTGTACATATTTCTAGCTCTCTTCAACAGATCCCGCGACTAAACGAAGACCAGCAGGTGGTATAGGGCCACACCGCTTCACTCTGGTTATGACTCTGAGTTGGACATCTTTTAGTGTCCAGAGGACTCGTTGTCCCAAACTCTGTCATCTTCTCTGCAGGACAAACGCTGGTCCAGGTGGACATCGATGCATTGATCAAGGCAGTGCAGACAGCATTGCTGATTAAGGATTCAGACATTACTCCAACTCCGGAATTTCCTCTCTTGAAAAGAAAAAGGAAGGATGCTGCTGTCTTTCCATCCTTTGCTCATTTAGAGGATCTCCTGGCTGAGGTTTGGTCACATCCCTACAGCCTTTTTCTAATTTCCTAATGCATCTTGATATTTTATACTCTTCCTTAGCAGAATGGACAAAGTGAGAGTCCCCTAAATCTGTGGATGTGCACATTGCATGGCTGGTTAAATCTACCACCCAACCTATTCTGAATGTGGCCTCTTAAAGTCCCTACAAATAGAAAGGTGAAGTTTTGCAAACACAGGTGCAGCCTGTGTCCGGCCCTCCTCTCTGTCTGGGTGGCTAAAGCCATGGGTCACTGGGCGGATTCCCTGGAAGATAACCTCCGCTCTGGTGCGCATAGGCCTGAGATGCTATCCTTGGTGGATAATATTTGTGAGGCTGGTGTTTATCTGGGGGAAGCTGCTATAGACACTAGCTTTCTTTCTTCCTTGGCCATAACTTTCAAGAGAGCTCTCTGGCTGTGCACCTGGCACTGGGGTGGTCCTATTCATGCCTGAACTTGATCAAATCTTGCTATGGTAGCAGCCACTTAAACTGCTTTACTTCGTGCTGCAGCTTCTAAGACAAAGGTTTTCTTTTTTTGTTCCTTTCACCCACAAGGCAAGACTCTAGGTCACCCGTCCTCTAGATCCCTCCTCTAAGGGTTCAAAGTCCAAAGGTAGACAGGCCTGCTCCGGCCACTGTCAGACCCACAAGCCTGTGGCATGATGGGGCGGGCCCCAACCTGATACTCCCAAGCTTGAGAGGCCACCTTTTGCTTTCCGCCTACTGTAGGCCTGAACGACAACCAGGTAAGAGCCATTGTATCCACTTCAAGTTTCGACCATTGCTGTTTGGTATTTGTACAGCTCCTCGTGTGCTCACAAAATTCATTGCCGTGATGGTGGCCAATGCAAAAGGATCCACATTATGCCATATCTGGATGACCTTCTCCTTATAGCTCAGTTTCCGGACACCCTTCAAGAACATCTACTGTTCACCATGGAGTTGCTACAGACGCATGGCTGGCTGATCAACTGGCACAAATCCATCTGGAGCCTTGCTGGTTTCCAATGCCCAACCTTTTACCCCGAGACTTGTTCATGTCTTCGACGGTGATGTGTGTCGATCTGCTTATGTATGTAGGTTATGGACTAGCTAGTGTCCACCTTTTGACATGGTGAAATCTGCCCACTTTCATTACAGGGCCCAGCAGTTGGAGCACCTGTCAAGATGAAACCACTCCCACCAAGTCAGGTCTCAGACAATCATTCTATCCCAGAGGGTACGTAACTCCTTGCTGTGGTGGCTCCAGTCCTCTCACTTGGACAAGGGTCATCCCTCCTTGATCCTTGAGTGGGTTCTGCTCACCATGGCCGTGAGCCTCTGGGTGGTGGGGTGCAGTTACTTGTCCACAACCCTTTTAGGGGCGTTGGTCAGCTCAGGAACTTTGTGCGGTCTACAGAGCACTCTGCCTCGAGAAACGCTTACTTCTGTAGAGACCAGTAAAGGTTCACTCAGACAACGCAACCATGGTTGTCTACATTAATAATCAAGAGGGCACCCGCAGTTGAGGTGCCATGAAAGAGATAACGCTGCATTCTTTGGTGTGCGGAACGTTTTCTTCCAGCCCTCTCAGCTGTTTAGATTCCAGCAGTCCAGAATTGGGAGACCGACTTTTTCAGCTGTCAGGATGTTTATTCAGGCGAATTGTCGCTTCACCCCAAAGTTTTTCATATTCTAGTCCTCTGCTTTTGGTGTCCAGACATAAGCATGATGGCATCCCATTAGCCTGTTCTTCATACACATCTGGGATACTTTCCAAAGGTAGGTTCCAGATTTCATATCAATAGGGAAATCCTTGTTCCTTCTATTCTGGTACTGGAGGCTTCTGCGGAATAGACCTCCCTGGATGCTCAGGTACTCAGGGGCAGATTTATTAAGCTCGGTGAAGTGATAAATTGGAAGGTGATGAAGAACCAGCCAGTCAGCTCCTAACTGTCATTTTTCAAACCCAGCCTGTGCCATAATACACTGGTGGACGATCTCCAAGCGCTGCTAAGTAAATCTGGAATCCTTGTGTTTTAAGAACCCTCAAAAAAAGCAGAGTACAACAGTATTTGTAAGGGGGTCTCTGTATTTGGCCGTTCACTTGTAGTTTCACCAACGACTGACCTTTGTTAAGTACCCTATGTTCCCATAAAGGTTTCTTTCACCCTCTCTTCAATTCAAGGCACTGTGACATCATCATCTATAGCATACAGGTCATTAGAACCAAGCTTACCTGAATGATAAGCCCTATGTGCATCCAAAGGTATCTTTAATGGATCCCCCTTCTCTAGAATCCTCTATCAATCTTGTGTGCGTGTATACAGCTTCGCAACAACTCCTTTTTTTAAAAAAACTCCATCAGTCCATTTATATAAAAAAACAATGGTTTCTCTTTAATCACCATAATCCACATAAAAGAGATTAAAATTCCATACAAAAATAGAAGCACCCAATTTATGGACAGGCAGGACCGCTTCCACTTACACCCCTAAGATGGAATGGGGGGTAGGGTACAACCCACTACTGGTAAAGATGTTAAAGCCAATCGAGTAGGTGTCCAAATAAGTGGTTGGCTCAAGCCTGGGGTCTTCTCATCTAATCCCTGAGGAAGGATTGATATCCGAAACGCGTTGGTGATTAGATGTACTGTTGTACTCTGCTTTTTTTGAGGGTTCTTAAAACACAAGGATTCCAGATTTACTTAGCAGCGCTTGGAGATCGTCCACCAGTGTATTGTTGTATGTAGAAAGAAGTGGTGTTCTTTTGGACGTATATCAAGTTGCAGCTAGGGCGCAAGTCATTGTTTCATTTTTTGTATTCCAGCCTGTGCCATGGCAGTTAGGATCTGATTTGCTGGTCCTTTATCACCTTCTACTTTATCACTTCACCGAGCTTAATAAATCTGCCCCTCAGTACCTAAGTTGGTAGGACACAGGATATTTGCAAAGCAGATTCGTTATTTCCTTTTATGACTTTGATAAGCATGGTTGGCTAGTATTCAAACTGACCTTGGCCCACTGGCCTCAACTGACCATTCACCAGGCCTACACTTTAGCTGATCAACCGGCATCAGTATGATATACAGACAGTCGGGATGCCAGCTGTCAGTGTACCGGCAGTACGGATGGTGTAATGGTTAGCATTTCTGCCTCACAGCACTGAGGTCATGGGTTCAATTCCCACTATGGCTCTACCTGTGCGGAGTTTGTATATTTTCTCCGTACTTGCGCGGGTTTCCTTCGGGTACTCCGGTTTCCTCCCACACTCCAAAAATATACTGGTAGGTTAATTGGATTCCAACAAAAATGAACCCTAGTATGAATCTGTGCGTGTGTACATGTGGTAGGGAATATAGATTGTAAGCTCCACTAGGGCAGGGACCGATGTGAATGGGCAAATATTCTGTGTAAATCGCTGCGGAATATGTGTGCGCTATGTAAATAACTGGTAATAAATAAATAATAAAATACCAACAACGTTATCCCGCCCGTCGCAAAGAGTCCCCTTGCAGACTCGGTGGCTCGCTGCGCTCGCTGTAGGTTCTATTCTATTTAGGGCAACTAAAATGGTGCATGGCCTATATCACTATACTTTCTCAATATGTATAGTTTGGCGCAGAGAAGGGAAATGGGGGACATGATAGAAACTTTCAAATATACTGTATCAAGGGTTTTAACAAAGTCCAGGAGGGAAACATTCTTCAAATTAAGAGAAGCAATAGGGTACGAGGAAATGCACTGAGACTGGAGGGAGGTAAGTTCCTGGGAAATTTGAGGAAAAATTACTTCACTGAAAGCAAGGGTAGTGGACAAGTGGAATAGCCTCCTATAATAGAGCAATTTAAACATGCACGGGATAGAGTCTGATAGCCATAAGGATATCCTTACAAAGAAATAAGGATCAAATAAGGTTTAAGATAAAAATATGGTAAAAAAAAAAAAAAGCAGACTAGGGGGTATATTCAATTGAAGTCGAAAACTGCCGTCTGTCAAAAAGATGGCAGTTTTCTACTTTTTTGGTCGAATCCTGATTCGCCATATTCAATATATTGCAAAAATTTTCGACAAATCGATAAATTCGACTTGTCGAAAAGCACGTGGCTCGGCGGAATAACTGCAGATCCACGTGTTAATGTCGAAAACGGGGCCAAATCCGACAGGTTTTGGCCCCGTTTTCGATCATCTCAGTCCGACATCAAAATGATGTCGGAATGAAATGGACCCAGAGGAGGCGAGGGGGAGGGGAGCCGCAGGGAGACGGGGGGACAGCCGGCGGGCATACAGGGAGATCAGCGCTACAGTAGCGCTGCAGCTGGATGTCACTCACCCGCCCAACCTCACAGCAGCTTCCACCCGGGTGGAAGTTACTGTGAGGTCGGGCGGGTGAGTGACATCCTGCTGCAGCGCTACTCCATAGCGCTGATCTCCTCTGGCTGCCGCCGGCTGTCCCCCCGCGGCTCCCCCCCCCCCCCCCCCCTCTCCTCTGAGTCCCATCTAAATTCGACTTGAAAAAGTAGAATTTCTCTTACGTCCTAGAGGATGCTGGGGACTCCGTAAGGACTGTGGGGTATAGACGGGCTCCGCAGGAGACATGGGCACTATAAAGAACTTTTAGTATGGGTGTGCACTGGCTCCTCCCTCTATGCCCCTCCTCCAGACCTCGGTTAGATTTTGTGCCCAGAGGAGAGGGGGTGCATTACAGAGGAGCTCTCCAGAGTTTCTCTAAATAAAGAATTTTGTTAGGTTTTTTATTTTCAGGGAGCACTGCTGGCAACAGGCTCCCTGCATCGTGGGACTGAGGAGAGAGAAGCAGACCTACTTAGATGATAAACAATGGTAAGGTCAGCGCACTCTTAGGAGGGAGGGGGATGTATGAGAAAGGGTAAGGATGGGAAAAGGTGGAAGAGAAGAATGAAATGGAATTGGAAAGAAAGTGGAATAGCAATCTAAATGTCTAACTGTGATCAAAAAAGACCATGTGTGGCAATGTTAACTAGTCTTTATTCTGGTGGTATGTTAACACTGTCAGGTCTATCATGCAGACCACCCTTTTCAGTGTAGCCTCCTGAATGGTACACTTCTGCTCAAAAGATTCTAAAATTAATAAAGGTGAGAGTATGTGCGTTCTCTGTAAAGTCTGGCACAATGTCCTTGTGTCAGTATTAGGTCCCCAAAGAGTCCTAATGTCCAGAGGTCCCTTGCGGGGTGAATGTCAGGTGTGCCCAAGGGTGCACCTTTACCATAGGTGTAGTGAAACCTATGTGACTCTGAGACTAAGTATGCGTCAGTTGTTATGAGGTGTGTGACAGTTTGCGGCGTCCCGCCTGTCAAACCTCCATGTGTGCACCAATTGAGGAACCGGGGGTACGGGCTTAGTTCATGCACTTACCGCCGGGGGTGCGTTCCGCGCGCCTGTGCCGGCTCAGCTTCCGTTCCCGAGTCCTCCGGTGTCCTTTGATGTCCAGGCCGTCTCGTCTCGGTCCCTGTGGTCGGACAGCGGCCGCCGCTTTCTTCCTCCTGCGGGTCCCGTCTGTGACTTCCTGCTTTGCCGCTCACTTTGCCGCTCATTGTTTAACACTAATACAGAGGTAGGACACCTCTAGGCCTAGCAGCACTAACCCTCTATCCCAGTGAGCGCAGTCTCTCTTCACTTTATCTACTTAGATTATAGGCTCTGCTTCTTAGGCTACTGGACACCATTAGCTCCAGAGGGAGTCGGAACGCTGGTCTCACCCCGCAGTTCGTCCCAGAGCCGCGCCGCCGTCCTCCTCGCAGAGCCAGAAGATAGAAGCCGGGTGAGTATAACAAGAAAAGAAGACTTCAAGGCGGCAGAAGAATTCAGATCTTCACTGAGGTAAGCGCGCAGCGGTAACGCTGCGCGCCATTGCTCCCACACAAGACACACACGGAACAGGCACTGATGGGTGCAGGGCGCAAGGGGGGCACCCTGGGCAGCAATAAACCTCGGGTATGGCTTTTCTGGGTACATTAGGCTGTGGAGTCAGTAAATGTAAAGATCCCCCGCCATTTTTTACATATTGAAGCGGGACCGAAGCCCGCCGCTGGAGGGGGCGGAGCTTGACCCCCCAGCACTAACAGCGCCATTTTCTCCACAGAACGCTGCAGAGAAGCTGGCTCCCCGGACTCTCCCCTGCTGAACTCGGTGACAGAGGGCTGAAAAAGAGGGGGGGGGGGGCATTTTCTAGGTGCAGTGAGTGTTTTACACATTGTTTGTGAATAAACAGCGCTATCTGGGTGATTTTCCTGTATTTACTAGGCGCTGGGTGTGTGCTGGCATACTCTCTCTCTGTCTCTCCAAAGGGCCTTGTTGGGGAATTGTCCCCTTATAGATATATCCCTGTGTGTGTGGGGGTGTCGGTACGTGTGTGTCGGCATGTCTGAGGCGGAAGGCTCGTCCAAGAAGGAGGTGGAGCGAATGAGTGGTGTGTGTCCGTCCGGCAACGCCGACTCATGAATGGATGGACATGTGGCATATGTTAAATGCAAGTGTGACCTCATTACATAAGAGACTGGACCTGGCAGAGTCCAGGGAAAAAGCTGGGAGTCAATCCACGGATTTGTCTAGGTCACGGGGCCCGTCTGGGTCTCAAAAACGTCCCCTATCCCAAATAGCTGACACTGATACCGACACGGATTCTGATTCCAGTGTCGACTACGATGATGCAAGATTGCACCCAAGGGTGGCTAAAGGTATTCAGTGTATGATTATTGCAATGAAAGAGGTTTTGCATATCACAGATGACCCCTCTGTCCCGGACACGAGGGTGCGCATGTATAAGGAAAAGAAACCTGAGGTAACCTTTCCCCCTTCTCATGAGCTTAACGAGTTGTTTGAAAAAGCTTGGGAATCTCCAGATAAAAAACTGCAGATTCCCAAAAGGGTTCTTATGGCGTATCCTTTCCCTGCTCAGGACAGGGTGCGTTGGGAATCCTCTCCCAGGGTGGACAAGGCTTTGACGCGCATGTCCAAGAAGGTGGCGCTACCCGTCTCCGGACACGGCAGCCCTCAAGGATCCTGCTGATCGCAGACAGGAGACTACTTTAAAGTCTATTTATGCGCATACAGGTGTTTTGCTCAGACCGGCAATAGCATCGGCATGGGTATGTAGCGCAGTTGCAGCATGGACAGATACCTTGTCAGGTGGCTTTGATACCCTAGACAGGGATACCATTTCTTTTTCATCCACTAGGGGTCACTGGAGTACTCTTGGGATATGGACGGCTTCCGCAGGAAACAGGGCACTGACTATTTAAATTTAGAACTCTCCACCCCTCCATATCCCAGAGTACCTCAGTGTTTTTTCTGTGCTCACTGCACTAACCAGGCTTGTGTGGGGACCCACACTTTTCTTTGAATATTTTTTTATTTTTATTTTAATTTTTCATTTTTACTGTTTTATTACAACTTAAACACATCCCTTCCCAGTTTCTACTAAAAACATGGGTCCGGGATAGTGCCGCTGCACAGAGGCAGCGCATGGCGTGTCGGTCCTCACAAAGAGCACCCTCACAGCCACACGCAGCTCACTGCCTGCTGCAAGAGCTGGACGGAGCTTACAGAAAGAAGCCCCGTCGCAGCCCTCCCTACAAGGAGACAAGGTATGCTCGGGGGGGGGGGGTCCGTGTCACCGCCGCCCGCACCCGCCGCTAATACAGCCCGCCCGCCCCAGCCGCTCCGTCCGACGTACATCAAAGTACCAGCGCTAAGAGGGGGAGAACCATCGCAGCTCAGCGCTCACACTAGCGCCGCCGGAAGCCGCTACGCGCCGCTCCAGCTAGCCGAACTCCGTTCACACGGCCGCTCTCTTCATAAGCGTCCCCCGCCTCCCTGCAATGACACCAAGGTCAGCTTCCCGGCAATCACTCCCCGCTGAGACACAGCGCTACACGGAGCACAGGGGGAGGGGGGGGGCGGACAAGTCTGCTCACAGGCAGCGCTGCTGCAAGGGAGAAAAAAACTTATATGGGAAGAATAGGCTGCATGACAGGCTGCCAGATTTCATATGCATAGATATTATATTAATAGACTATTAAGCCTATATTACACTGCAGTCAGGTACAGGTTATAAAGGCATGTATTGTAACCTGACCTGTGATTATAACTGTAAGCATGGCATGGAGGCCATTTTAACCATGCTTCTTGTTTCTTCCAGTTTGTGATTCCAGAACGTTCCTGTCCTACATCTCTACTCCACCGGAGGCGCAGGGGTGTTAGTGGGAATTTTGGTTCAGGTTTCATATAGGCTGGCCATGTGAACTGCACTTCGGCCGTGCAAGTGTCTGTCTTTGTCTATTGTGTTGTCTGTCTGCATAATGAGTAAAGCACCAGCAAAGACTAAAAAGCAGTTTTACTGCAATGTCTGTACATGAATCTACACATGTACAGTATGTTTTGTAGGTTTCCACTCCGGAAGCCGGTTTCTTCCCGGATCCTATGTTAAGCATATGTAATGGCTGGGTTGAAATCAGAATTGGCCGCCGCTCGACACGAGCGGCAAGATCGGAGTCTCGGGTGAGACCGCCAGAACTAACGGAGGAGTCTCAGCCTTTGCAAAGGTCCAAGTTCACTTTGGGTACAAGGGATACATTTAATTTGTCTTATAATTTACCCGTTTCTGCTATGTTGCAGTCTGACAATTCTATGCCAGACCTCGCGGCGCTAAATAAGGGTGAGGAGGGCAAATTAGACCAGCAGTCAGTGCAGCTTTTGACAGCCCAGACATTGCTAATCTCATCAGGCCAGTGCGTCAGTCTCTGAAGTTTACAGAGACTAAGGAGCCTCTGACATATAATAAAGTCGTATTTACTAAACGACAGATATCTCCAATGGGGTTCTTATTTAGGAATATCTTACTAAGATGTTAGTAGAAACACGAAACAATCAAATAACCGGTTCTATACCTCACAGATTTAAGTCTAGTTACCCGTTTCCACAGTCAGTGACATCTACATTGGAGAATCCGCCATTAGGACTGTGTCAAACCTTATAAAGACCCTTCAGCCGTAAGATAGAAGGGCATTTGGGTTACTAAGGCGCTAATTGTATGGATAACAGAACACGTTATACTTATCGCTAATCAAATCTGAGAAGCTGCTGAGTATCTGTACAGCTTCTGCTGCCGGCTGTCAGCTCACTTCTCGCTTTTCATCGTCGCTAGTTACAGCACGACAAGCACTCTGGCTGCGTTCTTGCCAAGCGGAGTCCGAGGTCCAAAGAATATGGTGGCCAGAAGTTGTTTGGTCCTAAATTGGACAAATGAATTTCTCAGGCCACGGGGGGGGGGGGGTTTTGGAGGGGAGAGAGTCTAGTTTCCTGCCATTGCCTCCTCCGGTACCGAGACGGAAATACTCTGGCCCGGCGTTCAAATCCAATTGTGGGAGCACGCCTTCAGACGTTACATTTGCAGGGGTTCCAGACATCCACTGATGGATGGATCCGCAATTTAGTGTTAAAAGAAAGCTGTCTCCCGCCACTGCGCTTTTTCAAGACAGGACTGCCTCTGTCGGACGACAAGAAGGCGGTTCGGCAAATTGCCATTCAGTCTCTGCTGGATTCAGCAGTTTTAATTCCAGGCCTTGCACAACAACAAGGCCAGGGTTATTATTCCAGTCTGTTTGTGGTACCGAAGCCGGATGGCTCCGTCAGGCCAATATTGAACTTAAAGGGTCTCAATCAGTAAGTCACTTACTACAGATTAAAGATGGAATCTCTGCGGTCAGTAATTGCAGATTTAGAGCCACAAGAATACATGATTGCGCTAGATCTGAAGGATGCGTACTTACACATTCCGATTTGGTCACCTCATCAGAGGTTCTTGCGTTTAGCAATACGCCACAACCATTACCAGTTTCAGGCTCTACCGTTTGGCCTCTCGTCAGCGCCTCGGGTATTCACCAAAGTGATGTCTGTGATGATAGCTCATCTCAGATCCCTGGGAGTGACAATTGTTCCGTACTTAGACGATCTGCTCATAAAAGCTCCGTCTCAACAGATGCTCCTCCAACATGCGCTGCTGACGTACAATGTACTGGTTCACCACGGTTGGATTGTCTACTTCAAGAAATCACATCTAATTCCGTCTCAACGACTTAAATTCCTAGGTATGATTCTCGATACGGTAAATCAAAGAATTTACCTACCACAACAGAAAGTACAGATTATTCGCCATCTGGTACAATTAGTGCTCAAGCCACGCACAGTCTCGGTACATTTTGTGTATTCGCCTCTTAGGAACAATGGTGGCGGCTTTCGAAGCGCTTCAGTTCGGAAGATTTCACTCACGTCCATTTCAACTGGATGTGCTCGCACAGTGGTCGGCCTCGCATCTGCAGATTCACCACAGGGTGAGGTTGTCGCCAAGGGCAAGGGTGTCTCTACTCTGGTGGCTCAAGGTACACAATTTAACCGCAGGCGGCGGCTGGAATTGGATAATTCTAACGACAGACTCGAGTCTCAGAGATTGGGGAGCTGTAGTTCAAAATTGTCAGCTCCAGGGTCTCTGGGCGGATCACAAACGATTGCTGTCTATAAATGTCCTGGAACTCCGCGTAATTTACAATGCGCTACGACAAGCAGTACAATTGCTTCGGTCTCAGACTGTCCAGGTGCAGTCAGACAACGCGACGGCAGTCGCATACATCAACAAGCAATGAGAAATGAGAAGCCGCATGGCAATGCGGGAAGTAGCTCGAATCCTCAATTGGGCAGAATACCACCAGGTGATATTGTCGGCAGTGTTCATTCCGGGAGTGGACAACTGGGAGGCAAATTATCTCAGCCGTCGGGATTTTCATCCAGGAGAATGGGCATTAAATCCAGAAGTGTTTCACATGTTGGTTCAGCGGTGGGGTTGCCCTCAAGTGGACCTGATGGCGTCTCGCCACAATCACCAAACGCTCCAGTATGTGTCCAGAACGACAGATCAAAAGGCAGTGTCGGTGGATGCTCTCACAATCGCTTGGCCGTACAGCCTAGTGTATCTGTTTCCACCATTTCCGCTGCTCCCTCTGGTGCTAAAACGGATCAAAAGAGTCTGTCACAGTCATACTAGTGGCACCTCATTGGCCTCGGAGAGCTTGGTTCTCGGATCTCCACGGACTACTCGCAGACGATCCTTGGCCGCTCCCACTACGTCCGGACTTGTTACAACAGGGTCCGTTCCTTTACCCTGATTTAGCGCGGCTGCGTTTGACGGGGTGGCTGTTGAGACCACCCTCTTAAGAAGAGAGGGCATTCCAGAATCGGTTATACCAACCATGTTACGAGCTAGGAAGCCAGTTACGGGAGCTCATTATTACAGAATTTGGCGTGCCTATATAGGTTGGTGTGAAACTCGGAAGTTTCCGACATCTTTCAAGTTATCCCGTCTTTTGTTATTTCTACAAACGGGGTTAGATGGAGGACTGCGTTTATCTACACTAAAGGTGCAGGTATCTGCTTTGTCAATTTATTTTCCAAGAAGATTGGCTCTATTGCAGTCTATACACACCTTTCTGCAAGGTGTCCTCAGAGTACAGCCTCCATTCATTCCACCTACAGCGCCATGGGACTTGAATCTGGTTTTAGATTTCTTACAGTCTTACAGAAAGTGGATATAAAGTTTCTCACTTGGAAAACAATTTTTCTTCTAGCCTTAGCTTCGGCAAGGCGTGTTTCAAATTTGGGTGCCTTGTTATGCAAGCCACCGTATTTGGTGTTCCATGATGACAGAGCGGAACTTCGGACGAATCCCGCTTTCTTACCAAAGGTAGTGTCATCTTTTCACATCAATCAACCAATAGTAGTTCCTGTGTTAACAGAACATTCTGGAACTCTGGATGTGGTACGCGCTTTACGCGTTTGTGTCCCGAACGTCTACAGTTCGTAAGACGGATACGTTGTTTGTTCTCTATGATGCTGCCAAGATAGGTTGGCCATCTTCTAAGCAGACCTTATCCAGATGGATAAAACTGACTATACATCAGGCTTACCTTCATGCTAGGTTACAGCCGCCTACATCAGTAACAGCTCATTCCACATGTTCTGTGGGAGCTTCATGGGCATCTGGTCGTGGAGCTTCTACGACGCAGCTTTGCCGTGCGGCTACATGGTCATCAGTGCACATGTTTGTGCGCTTTTATAAGTTTGATATGTTTCGGCATCACCATCTAGCTTTAGCCGCATAGTGTTACAGGTGCCAAACAGCTCTCCCGCCCACAAGGGAAACTTTGGTACGTCCCTAGAGTACTCCAGTGACCCCTAGTGGATGAAAAAGAAAATAGGATTTTGGTACTTACCAGGTAAATCCTTTTCTTTGAATCCATAGGGGGCACTGGACGCCCACCCAGAGCAGTTTCACCTGGTTTGTGGTAAGCTCAGGGGATCTTATGGTAACACACTTTCACCGACTGGTTCAAATTATAAAGTTCTATCGGTTATGGTGTCAACTGTTTAGTTGTCAGTAACGTTATGTGTCAACTTTATTGTTGTCCGTTATGTTATATGTGATTCTCCATTGTCAACCTCTCTATAGCTCCTGTTCGGCTCAGTAAAAAACACTGAGGTACTCTGGGATATGGAGGGGTGGAGAGTTGTAAATTTAAATATTCAGTGCCCTGTTTCCTGCGGAAGCCGTCCATATCCCAAGAGTACTCCAGTGTCCCCTATGGATTCAAAGAAAAGGATTTACCTGGTAAGTACCAAAATCCTATTTTTATTAACATTAGCTCACATTAAAGACGCAGTCTTATTTATGAGGGACGCTCAAAGAGACGTTGGGCTGCTGGGTTCCAGAACCAATGCCATGGCTATTTCTGCGAGACGAACTCTATGGACCCGCCAATGGACAGGTGACGCAGACTCCAAGAGACATATGGAGGTTTTACCTTACAAGGGTGAAGTGTTGTTTGGGGAGGGGCTCGCGGACCTGGTTGCCACAGCTACCGCGGGTAAATCTACCTTTTTACCTTTTGTTCCCCAACAGCAAAAGAAAACTCCACAGTATCAGATGCATTCCTTTCAGTCGCATAAGGCCAGAAGAGGTCGGGGCTCCTCTTTCCTTGCCAGAGGTAAGGGTAAAGGAAAAAGAACACCTGCGTTGGCTAGCTCCCAGGAGCAAAAGTCCTCCCCGGCTTCTACAAAATCCACCGCATGACGCTGGGGCTCTCCTAAGGGAGTCCGCACCGGTGGGGGCACGTCTTCAACTTTTCAGCCGAATCTGGGTCCTTTCAGAAGTGGATCCTTGGGCAATCGAAATTGTTTCCCAGGGCTACAAGCTGGAATTCGAAGAGGTGCCCCCCCCCCGCCGATTTTTCAAGTCAGCCTTGCCAGCTTCGCCACCGGAAAGGGAGGTAGTGTTAGCTGCAATTCAAAAGCTGTGTCAACAGCAAGTGGTGGTCAAGGTTCCCCTGGTTCAACAGGGAAAAGGGTATTATTCAACCCTGTTTGTGGTCCCGAAGCCGGATGGTTCGGTCAGACCCATTTTAAATCTAAAATCCCTAAACCTGTACTTAAATAAGTTCAAATTCAAGATGGAATCGCTCCGAGCGGTCATATCAAGTTTGGAAGGGGGGGATTTTATGGTGTCACTAGACATAAAGGATGCATACTTTCATGTCCCCATATACCCTCCTCATCAGGAGTACCTGAGATTCGCTGTACAGGACTGTCATTACCGGTTTCAGACGTTGCCGTTTGGGCTTTCCACGGCCCCGAGAATTTTCACCAAGGTAATGGCAGAGATGCGCAGGCAGGGAGTCACAATTATCCCATACTTGGACGATCTCCTGATAAAGGCGAGATCGAGAGACAAACTGCTGGAGAGCGTGTCGCTCTCCTTGAAAGTGCTCCAACAGCACGGTTGGATTCTCAATCTGCCAAAGTCACAATTGGTTCCAACGACTCGGCTATCGTTCCTAGGCATGATTCTGGACACTGAACAAAAGAGGGTTTTTCTCCCGATGGAAAAAGCCCAGGAACTCCAGAACATGGTCAGAGACCTGTTAAAACCGAAAAGAGTGTCAGTCCATCAATGCACTCGAGTACTGGGAAAAATGGTGGCAACCTACGAAGCCATCCCCTTCGGCAGGTTTCATGCGAGGACATTTCAGTGGGACCTTCTGGACAAGTGGTCCGGGTCCCATCTTCAAATTCATCAGAAAATAAGCCTGTCCCCCAGGGCCTTGGTGTCTCTTTTGTGGTGGCTGCAGAGTGCTCACCTTCTAGAGGGTCGCAGGTTCGGCATTCAAGACTGGGTTCTGGTTACCACGGACGCGAGCCTCCGAGGATGGGGAGCAGTCACACAAGGAAGAGATTTTCAGGGACTATGGTCATGCCAGGAGGCTTGTCTACACATCAACATACTGGAGTTG
The DNA here is from genome assembly GCF_028390025.1 of Pseudophryne corroboree. NCBI lineage: Eukaryota > Metazoa > Chordata > Amphibia > Anura > Myobatrachidae > Pseudophryne > Pseudophryne corroboree. Next base: position 186,548,857 of record NC_086446.1, on the reverse strand, counting down.
AGGGCCATATACAACGGCCTACGACAAGCGGAGAATCTTCTTCGGGGCCTCCCGGTTCTGATTCAATCAGACAACGTCACAGCCGTGGCTCATGTAAACCGCCAAGGCGGGACAAGGAGCAGAGTGGCGATGGTGGAAGCCACCAGGATTCTTCGCTGGGCGGAAAATCACGTAGCGCTCTGTCAGCTGTCTTCATTCCGGGAGTGGACAACTGGGAAGCAAATTTCCTCAGCAGACACGATCTCCATCCAGGAGAGTGGGGGACTTCATCAAGAAGTTTTTGCAGAGATAACAAGTCTTTGGGGAATTCCTCAAATAGACATGATGGCGTCACGCCTCAACACGAAGCTTCGACGGTATTGCGCCAGGTCACGGGACCCTCAGGCAGTAGCAGTAGACGCACTAGTGACACCATGGGTGTTGGTCTATGTGTTTCCTCCTCTTCCTCTCATCTCAAAAATTGTGAGACTCAGAAGGCAAAGGAGAGTGCAGGCAATACTCATTGTTCCAGATTGGCCTCGAAGGGCCTGGTACTCAGATCTTCAGGAAATGCTCACAGAAGATCTGTGGCCTCTTCCTCTCAGAGAGGACTTGTTACAGCAGGGGCCATGTGTGTTCCAAGACTTACCGCGGTTACGTTTGACGGCATGGCGGTAGAGCACCGAATCCTAGCTGAAAAAGGTATTCCGGAGGAGGTCATCCCTACTCTACTAAAGGCTAGAAAAGAGGTGACGGCAAAGCATTATCACCGTATTTGGAGGAAATATGTTTCTTGGTGTGAAGCCAAGAATGCTCCTACGGAAGATTTCGATCTGGGCCAATTTCTCCACTTTTTACAGACAGGAGTGGATATGGGCCTGAAGTTAGGCTCCATTAAGGTACAGATTTCGGCCTTATCTATCTTCTTTCAGAGGGAATTAGCTTCTCTCCCAGAAGTCCAAACGTTTGTAAAGGGAGTGCTGCACATCCAGCCCCCCTTTGTGACCCCAGTGGCACCGTGGGACCTTAACGTGGTCTTAAACTTTCTGAAGTCTCACTGGTTTGAACCTCTTCAAACAGTTGAATTAAAATTTCTCACGTGGAAGGTGGTCATGTTATTGGCCTTGGCATCTGCAAGGTGGGTGTCCGAATTGGCGGCCTTGTCCCACAAGAGCCCCTATTTGATTTTCCATGTGGATAGAGCTGAGTTGAGGACACGTCCTCAATTTTTGCCCAAAGTGGATTCTTCTTTTCACATGAACCAACCTATTGTGGTGCCTGTGGCTACGGGGGACTGGGAGTACTCCAAGTCCCTTGATGTGGTCAGAGCCTTAAAGATTTATTTAGCCAGGACGGCTAGGATTAGGAAAACAGAGGCTCTGTTTGTCCTGTATGCAGCCAACAAGGTTGGCGCTCCTGCTTCTAAGCAGACTATTGCTCGCTGGATCTGTAACACGATTCAGCAGGCTCATTCTACGGCTGGAATGCTGTTACCTAATTCTGTAAAGGCCCATTCCACTAGGAAGGTGGGCTCTTCTTGGGCGGCCACCCGAGGCATCTCAGCATTACAGCTTTGCCGAGCAGAAACTTGGTCGGGTTCAAACACTTTTGCTAAATTCTACAAGTTTGATACCCTGGCTGAGGAGGACCTTGCGTTTGCTCAGTCGGTGCTGCAGAGTCATCCGCACTCTCCAGCCTGGTTTGGAGCTTTGGTATAAACCCCATGGTCCTTACGGAGTCCCCAGCATCCTCTAGGACGTAAGAGAAAATAAGATTTTAAACCTACCGGTAAATCTTTTTCTCCTAGTCCGTAGAGGATGCTGGGCGCCCGTCCCAGTGCGGACTAAATCTGCAAGAGTTGTATATAGTTGTTGCTTTCATAAGGGTTATGTTTCAGTTGGAATCGGTCTTTGACTGATGCTGTTTTTTGTTCATACTGTTGACTGGTGGTGTATATTCCAGGTTATATGGTATGGTTGGTGTGGGCTGGTATGAATCTTGCCCTTAGATTAACAAAATCCTTTCCTCATATTGTCCATCTCCTCTGGGCACAGTTCTTTAACTGAGGTCTGGAGGAGGGGCATAGAGGGAGGAGCCAGTGCACACCAATACTAAAAGTTCTTTATAGTGCCCTGTCTCCTGCGGAGCCGCTGATCCCCATGGTCCTTACGGAGTCCCCAGCATCCTCTGCGGACTAGGAGAAAAAGATTTACCGGTAGGTTTAAAATCTTATTTTTAGATGGGATTGAATAGGGTTTGTCGGATCCATTCCAACAAATACATGTCGGAATGGATCTGACTTTAATTGAATATACCCCCAGATGGGCTAAGTGGTTCTTATCTGTCATTAAAGTCTGTGTTTCTATTCCCACTCTATGGGTGTTGTGGGAATAGCCCGTTAGGCAGGATTCCAGCTGTCGGCGTTGCCAGTGGTCGGGATTCTAGTGTCTGTATCCTGACCGCCAGGCCCTGCCTCTGTGCATGCCTATCCCACCAAGTCTGTGGGGACTTACTGGGTGGCTCTGCCTTGTTCCTCTGCGTACCAACTCTGTAAGGCGACAACATGGTCCCCTGCCCACGCTTTCATCAAATTCTACAGCTTTGTCATCTTTGGCTGTGCTAACGCTTGTTTTGGGCATATGGTCTTACATACAAAACACGAGCGTCCCATCCCTTAGGGGGGCAGCTTTGGAATGTCCCATGGTCTCCAGTTTCCTCCTTGGATGAATGAGAAAATGGGATTTTGGTTCTCACCTGTAGAATCCTTTTCTCTTGAGTCCATGGGGTGCACTGGATGGCCACCCTTACGCACCTGGTTGGCTGATTGATTTATTTGAATTTTGTTTGTCTTATGCAGCCATTCACTCAGCAGCAGATTGCGTACCTGGATCTGTATATGTGCCAGTTTTTCTTCTCTCCTCTTTTTCCCTGTCCTTGGGCTTGTTAAGGTTGTAACTGGCTTCTGCATACTAGGGGACTCCTCCTGCTTCAGTATACCCATGGTTTCTAGTGTTCCCCGTAAATGTAGAGAAAAGGTGCTTGCTTTAGATTTTCTTCTCTGTCTTTTGGGGGGAGACTGGGCTCCCTGTCATTTACTTGCAGTTTTTGTTTATATTGTTTATTCTGTTATTGTTCATAGTTTCTTCAATGTCAGTATTGCTCTCTTTTTTCTCCTGTCCCCTCATTATGTACTCCTAGTACTGTCCTTTGGGGCTTTCTTTAGACACATACTGAAGGAGCTTAGGCTTGTTGACAATAAATCATTTTAAGATGCCCAAGCTACTGTGACTGCATTTTTACTCCATAGTTTCCAGTGTCCCCGGATTGAATGAGACAAAGATTTAACTCCGTAACAAAAAAAACCTAGTTTTCCACATATTGTCACCATTTACATGCATATCATCATTTCATTACATTATCCTTGTAAATATACCTAATGGCTTGTTCAGTTTCGTAAATATACCTAATGGCTTGTTCAGTTTCTTCCTAAATCAATAGTTGTGAAGTCTGTTGGCTTTATTTAGATGTAGCATGCTTAAACTGAAAGTGTTCAACCTTCAAAAATAAACAGTGTGACATTGTGACGTGTATAGACACAGTCATCTTGAGTGTGAAGCTTTAATGAACTTGTCACCTCAGCATGGAAAAAAAAATGTGCTTATGCCTTTTGTTTCTCACTCTAGGTGTCTCCGAATGCATTATAATGGGCATCCCTATGAACATTGGAACTGGGCTCTTTAAACTCCTACACAAAGCAGATAAGGACCCTAATCCACCCAAGAGACCCCTGATCTTTGACAACAAAGAATTTCACCTTCCTATTGCTAGCACGTAGCACTAAGCCACTCTCAAATTAAACACCAATCCACTTTGCACTTCCTTCTTCTAAGTTATTATTTTTCACGAGTGGACACTGTTACACGGTGAGAGATTTAACTTTAAGCACTGTGCTTACTGGAGAAACTGGTTCTGGCAGTAAAAAGAGGTGGTTGGTAATATATAAAATGTAAATAAGTTGTGTATTGAAAAATTTAGATCTACCTTTTGTCTGGGTAAGAGATCCGACAGATTATGCTGCTCTGTTAACATGTAAAAGCTACACGCCTCCAACCAGGTGTTTGACTAGAGATACAATGGAATCAAAGAAACGAAATAGCCAACTGTGCAAAACTGTATATATCACTTGGCATCCAAAACACATGGACTGTGTTGCAATTTGTCTAAGAACCACATTACTGTGTTAATAAAACACAATATATGAATTTGTATAATGAATTATGCAACATTGCTTCTCTATGTTGTTATTAAATGCTGGTATACTTTATTAGATTATTTATTGTTTTCAGGACGGCAGTGCTTTAGAGGCTTGCTGTTGTTGAGTAGCAGAAAGCCTAGGCAATTCTGGTTTTCTCCCATGCAGGAAACTAATGGTTTTGAGGACAAGTCTTCCTATGCCTCTTGTATTTGGCAGTACTTGTTGCATGGTATCTTTTTTTTCTTGTGCATCTATCCTGAACCATTTATGAAGATGCACTGGTGGAATGCTTTTGCTAGACTTACATATTCTATTGACACTCAATACAAACTAAGTATTTCTTTATTCTCAATTTGGTCTCTGCACTGAATGTAAAATTAGGACTGCTGAGGTAAGACATTATAAAATGTTTCAGAAAACGCACTTGATGATGTCATTATTTTGGATCTGTTTGTAAATTAGTTTTGTGTACAATAAAGAATTACACTTCATTGTTTTTGCTTTTTATTTGACTGTACATGTTGAGTCTACTGATGGAGTCACAAGCTGTGAGGGACTGGGTGGGCAGGGGACCATCTGCATGAAAGCTACAATGGTTCAAAAAGTATCTTGATAACATCAATTAGTCACAAGTCTACAAAGCATTATCTCCCACTAACCGTAAAAAGGAGGTTAAGGAATTATCTCTTATATAATAGCCCAGATCTGTGACTTTGTGCTTCATTTGCTAACGCTGGGCGGAGTCACAACACTGGGCGGAGTTAGTCAAATGAGTCACAGATTTGGGCAAATCTATAGGAGACTAGGAGCAGAAGCAGATGGTATGGGAATGGCACAGGCAGGGGTGCATACCTCCCAGCTTTCCTCAGGCAGACAGGGGTGCATACCTCCCAGCTTTCCTCAGGCAGAAGGAAGGCACACACACACACTCGGCAAAAAAGGGGGCGTGGTCAATGAAAAGGGGGCGTGGCTTCACGGGAGGGCCCCCGTTTTCGTCAGTGAGGGGTCATGCCCAGCGCTCTGTGAGCTGCTGGCATGCCCCCAGGGGCTGATTATGAGTCCGGGGGGCCCAGGCCACTTGAGACAGGGGAGCCATATCTCATGGCTGTGTCTGCTGTGGGACTGGGGGCGTGCCCTAATCGCGGGACGCGTGGCCACGCCCCCTTATTCAAATTCCGGGATATTTTTTTTTGTATGGAATTTTGGCCCCTCAGCTAAGGCTAAATCCAGAGGGGGTGGTTGCTCCCCCCTACACACCCGCACAGGCAGAAGAAAGCAGGGAGACTGCTGCCTCCCTGCACCACCACAGACCTGCCAACACGCAGCAGCGTGTGCTGACTGTAGCACAATGCTGCCGCTGTTACTGGCAGGACGGGGGAGCTTCTGAGCTGGGACAGAGCTACTCCAGCCTGGGGTTCCCCTAAAACTGTGGGGCCCATGGTACGTACCCCCTGCCCCCCCCCCCCCCCCATATCCGTCTCTGCTGCCGGAACCCCGGGACAGTTGGGAGGTATGGGGGTGTGTGATGGGGTATGCCGGACAGACAGACGGGCACCGGCTCACTGTGTGCTTGACCCCCCACATCAGCATACTCAGCAGGGTCTCTCTGGCGCGGAGGAGCGTCACTTTCTAGCACACTCCACGCTTCTTAGCTGCAGTTTTGTGGGGCACCTGCTGCTGTGCAGGTTCCGTACTTTAGCCAGTGGGTAGCGCTGCAGAAGTCCGAGCTGCTTGCAGGCTCCGACCCCCTCCTCCCTCCAACCACAGCGTCTCCTGGCAGCTAACCAGTCACTCCCAGTCTCCCCTTACCACAGTGCCCAGCAGCCGCGAGGTCCGCGCCACGTGCATGCTATGACATCCTCCTCCCTCCAGCCGCAGCGTCTCCTGGGAGCTAACCAGTCACTCCCAGTCTCCCTTTACCACAGTGCCCAACAGCCGCGAGGTCCGCGCCACGTGCATGCTATGACCCCCTCCTCCCTCCAGTCGCAGTGTCTCCTGGGGGCTAACCAGTCACTCCCAGTCTCCCCTTACCACAGTGCCCGGCAGCTGCGCGAGGTCTGCAGTGTGACTGAGGAGGGGGGGAGGGATGCTGACGGGCAGAGGAAGCAGGACTCCAGCCTGAGAGAGTCAGCCATGCCAAGTCTCCACCAGCAGCAGATCCCAACAGGTTGGAGTGGAACAGCAGCAGCCAGCAGCAGTGACTCCGGTAAGACACATCTGTCTGTCACCACTGTTTTGTCCCTAATACCAATCTCTCCCATGCCCTGTGTTCTGTCATGTCCCTGTCACCCCTGGCCTTGCCCTGTCACCCTTATCATGGCCCTTTCACCCCTATGCTGGCCCTGTTACCCCTATCCTGGCTCTGTCACCCCTGTTCTGACCCTGTCACTCCTGTCCTGGCCCTGTTACTGCATGCCCTCCAACTACCTTTTTGGCAGGTACAGTACCCGCAGCGCCTCCAGACCCCTCCTCAATGCACCATACCTCCGCACCTTCCCCTCCACCACATGCGGCACTCCACCCCTCCCCCACACGCTGTGCCTCCAGAACCCCTACATCACCCGTGGCTCCCACTCCCCCACCACCCACAGCACCTCCAGACCCCCTCCACCATCCACCCCCCATATATGTCTTCCCCCACACCTGCCCCCTCCACCCTCAGCATCTGCAGACACCCTCCTCCATCTGCAGTCCCCCCACTCACCCACCCCTCCCCCACCCATGGCACTCCCGCACCTACCCCTCCACCACCTGCAGCGCCTCCAGACCCCCTTCCCCATCCGCTGCACTACCCGTACCTGCCCCTCCCCTACCCACGGCGCCTCCAGACCCCCTACTGTTCACGCCGTCGCAAGGGGCTGTGCCTCCTTCACCATCGCACGCCCTTTCATTGTGCAATATTTAACCACTAACAAAGGAATGCAGGTAATACTCCATATAATACAAATATTGAACCCCAGAAAGGCATGCAAGGGTTAAGGGGGCGTAGCCCCTTGCGACGGTGTGAAGAGCGCCCGTAGGGCGCGATGAAGCACCTAGTGTAAAATATAAGGCCATACCACAAAAAAAAGAAAACAGGAGAGCCAGCAAAGAACCTTAAAAGAAACCATCAAAATAATTCCAGAAGAACACAAGTCTAATATAATCTGCGGGTCATCAGACAATACACGAAGAGTATACCATTCAGTATTCTTAAGAGATTTGAAATTCAACGCTGAAACTTAGGACATCGTTGCGCTATGTCTCCCATGTCACAAAAAAACGTAGAGACACAAGTTTTTCTCCAGTGTCTTCAATCTAATCCATGTTGAAAACATGAAAGAGCTCATCCTGAAATATTGTTAAGGTAGGTGGTTTTACATAAATCCACCTTTGTTGTTATAAGTGCTATAGCCCTTAAAGCAGTATTTCAATGTTTTTACAACCCTTTGTCACTCTCTGGCTGTCCGGCAAAATGCCAAATAACGCCCATTGGTATGAGACATAATGGGACATAATTCATCAAATACTCTAGTGCGTGTTTTCTAACCTATAGACATTGCAAATATTATTCAGGTCCGCAACTGGAGATTAACAGTGAGGACAAGAGGGTGAAGTAGACGTTCCAGCTACAAACTGTCGAAGGGGGGAAAATACACTTAAACAGATTTCTTGATATTGAAAAGCAGGTAGCAATTTCTTAGAACTATTAAGCATCTTTAGCAAGGTGTCACATGATAAAGACTCTGTACACCGACCATAGTGCACTTGTTCATGATCCTCAGAAAGGAATAATGTATAGAGATCGCACATCTAGGAGCAAGCGGAGATGGAAGCATCCCATCTAATGTGTTCTCCCAATCATTTTATTATCATACTAATACGGTGTTTAGCCTACATGTTTGTAAAGGGATGATATGAAAGGTGGGGAGTTTCTCTCATGCTTCGGCATACAAGAAAGATAGTTTAGATGATCTGTCCATCAATGCCCCACTAACAACATTTTTATAGTTCTCCCATATGATTATATTGAGTTATAAAGCAATTGATCCATTTATAAAAAAACTTAATTTATACAGAAATGTTTTTCTAATGTTCAGCATCCATGCAATCCAAAGACTGCAATACACAGCCAATATCTATGTGTTTCCTTTTTCAAAAAAGTATATGAAACCGTTCTTTATAGACTCTAGTGAGTAGGCATTGAATTTAACATTCTAATGGTTACCATAACATCCACACTCCACCACAGTGGGTCACATGGTGAACACTAGGTAGTGTGCCTCACACATCATTATGCCAAAAAGATTTTACTTGGTATAAACAAAGGCACAAAATATATACTGACACGTCTGATTGTAGTCTAGTAACGGACGACTTAAGTAACCTACTGTACCATAAAATGCTTTGCATATAAAATATGTAGGCAAATGGTGGAGGGATATTACTTCCAATTACATACATAGAAATTATGGACCTGAGTTGTAAGCTAATGTATTTACAGCTGCGATCTTGTACATATGCAAATGTCTCACACACGAGGATTTGTATTGAGATGCCCTCGGGTGGCTTCGTCGATCCAAGCAACTGTTTACTATACAACAACGCAGCCTCGGTCACAGATCCTTCGAATGTTGCAGAAGCTGTAAAAATGGTTGTGACACACTCCCTTTTTCTCCCCCTACCTGGCAATCACTTTGCGAATAAGTCCTCTCTGCCTTATAAATGGAGCATTGAAATGGCCTCTACATACCTACTTATAATATTCTCTAATATTTATGGAAAACTCAAGAATCATAATATAGGTATTTCGTCATTCCAGTTGTCTAAAGTGAAGTTTCATGTAATCTTTTGAACATATTTGCATTTGTACAATCAACATTTTAACAAAAAATATTCATAGACCGCTTTGCAGTCAGCAAAGCATATGTAGACAAAAGATCACAAAATATATTTTAACTTTATAAGAGTCCACAAAATTTTACAAGGGTTAGTTGTACACACAGTAGATAGCCTTTCCGCTTTGAGTGTTCGATACAAAATCTATAGTCTAAATGTCTTCCACATTTTACTAAAACATGGAACCTGTAGTTGGGTGAAGAGGTGGGGGAGACCAATTGGGTTGAAATATTTTGTTTGGCACATGCTTGATCTCCTAGTGTTGGTACTATACAGATTTTGTTGAAAAAGTCCCAAATTGGCACAATATATAAGCAAAGCTGTCTCTTGTCACAAGAAAAAGGCACCCACTTTTCACAATATAGTACAAGTAAAAATATGACAATGACTGCGCTAAGCCAATGTCCCACATATACTTAACACACATACTTAACACAGAATCTCCAGTCTTTTCTCTAACGTCCTAAGTGGATGCTGGGGACTCCGTAAGGACCATGGGGAATAGCGGCTCCGCAGGAGACTGGGCACAAAAGTAAAGCTTTAGAACTACCTGGTGTGCACTGGCTCCTCCCCCTATGACCCTCCTCCAAGCCTGAGTTAGATTTTTGTGCCCGAACGAGAAGGGTGCACACTAGGTGGCTCTCCTGAGCTGCTTAGTGAAAAGTTTAGTTTTAGGTTTTTTTATTTTCAGTGAGACCTGCTGGCAACAGGCTCACTGCATCGAGGGACTAAGGGGAGAAGAAGCGAACTCACCTGCGTGCAGAGTGGATTGGGCTTCTTAGGCTACTGGACATTAGCTCCAGAGGGACGATCACAGGCCCAGCCATGGATGGGTCCCAGAGCCGCGCCGCCGGCCCCCTTACAGAGCCAGAAGACAGAAGAGGTCTGAGAAATCGGCGGCAGAAGACGTCCTGTCTTCAATAAGGTAGCGCACAGCACCGCAGCTGTGCGCCATTGCTCTCAGCACACTTCACACTCCGGTCACTGAGGGTGCAGGGCGCTGGGGGGGGGCGCCCTGAGACGCAATAAAAACACCTTAGATGGCGAAAAATACATCACATATAGCTCCTGGGCTATATGGATGAATTTAACCCCTGCCAAAATACACAAAAAAACGGGAGATAAGGCCGCCGAGAAGGGGGCGGAGCCTATTTCCTCAGCACACTGGCGCCATTTTCCCTCACAGCTCCGTTGGAGGGAAGCTCCCTGGCTCTCCCCTGCAGTCACTACACTACAGAAAGGGTTAAAAAAGAGAGGGGGGCACTAATTACGCGCAGTATTAAAAAAATACAGCAGCTATAAGGGGAAAAACACTTATATAAGGTTATCCCTGTATATATATATATATATATATAGCGCTCTGGTGTGTGCTGGCAAACTCTCCCTCTGTCTCCCCAAAGGGCTAGTGGGGTCCTGTCCTCTATCAGAGCATTCCCTGTGTGTGTGCTGTGTGTCGGTACGTTTGTGTCGACATGTATGAGGAGAAAAATGATGTGGAGACGGAGCAGATTGCCTGTAATAGTGATGTCACCCCCTAGGGGGTCGACACCTGAGTGGATGAACTGTTGGAAGGAATTACGTGACAGTGTCAGCTCTGTATAAAAGACAGTGGTTGACATGAGACAGCCGGCTACTCAGCTTGTGCCTGTCCAGACGTCTCATAGGCCGTCAGGGGCTCTAAAGCGTCCGTTACCTCAGATGGCAGATATAGACGCCGACACGGATACTGACTCCAGTGTCGACGGTGAAGAGACAAATGTGACTTCCAGTAGGGCCACACGTTACATGATTGAGGCAATGAAAAATACCACCAAAAAGGGGTATTATGTTCGGTGAGGAAAAACTACCTGTAGTTTTCCTGAATCTGAGAAATTAAATGAGGTGTGTGATAATGCGGGGGTTTCCCCCGATAACAACTGATAATTTCTAAAATGTTATTGGCATTATATCCTTTCCCGCCAGAGGTTAGGGTGCGTTGGGAAACACCCCCTAGGGTGGATAAAGCGCTCACACGCTTGTAAGAAAAGGGCTCTACCCTCTCCTGAGATGGCCGCCCTTAAGGATCCTGCTGATAGAAAGCAGGAGGGTATCCTAAAATGTATTTACACACATACTGGTGTTATACTGCGACCAGCAATCGCCTCAGCCTGGATGTGCAGTGCTGGGTTGGCGTGGTCGGATTCCCTGACTGAAAATATTGATACCCTAGATAGGGACAGTATATTATTGCCTATAGAGCATTTAAAAGATGCATTTCTATATATGCGTGATGCACAGCGGAATATTTGCCGACTGGCATCAAGTCTAAGTGCGTTGTCCATTTCTGCCAGTAGAGGGTTATGGACACGACAGTGGTCAGGTGATGCGGATTCCAAACGGCATTTGGAAGTATTGCCTTATTAAGGGGAGGAGTTATTTGGGGTCGATCTTTCAGACCTGGTGGCCACGGCAACAGCTGGGAAATCCACGTTTGTACCCCAGGTCGCCTCTCAACTTAAGAAGACGCCGTATTATCAGGCGCAGTCTTTTCGTGGGCAAGCGGGCAAAAGGTTCCTCATTTCTGCCCCGTGACAGAGGGAGAGGAAAAAGGCTGCAGAAATCAGCCAGTTCCCAGGAACAGAAGCCCTCTCCCGCCTCTGCCAAGCCCTCAGTATGACGCTGGGGCTTTACAAGCAGAATCAGGCACGGTGGGGGCCCGTCTCAATGAATTTCAGCGCGCAGTGGGCTCACTCGCAAGTAGACCCCTGGATCCTTCAGGTGATATCTCAGGGGTACAAATTGGAATTCGAGACGTCTCCCCCTCGCCGTTTCCTAAAGTCGGCTTTACCGATGTCTCCTTCTGACAGGGAGGCAGTTTTGGAAGCCATTCACAAGCTGTATTCCCAGCAGGTGATAATCAAGGTACCCCTCCTGCAACAGGGAACGGGGTATTATTCCACACTGTTGTGGTACCGAAGCCGGACGGCTCGGTGAGACCGATTCTAAATCTAAAATCTTGAACACTTACATACGGAGGTTCAAATTCAAGATTGAGTCACTCAGAGCAGTGATTGCGAACCTGGAAGAAGGGGACTACATGATGTCTCGGGACATCAAGGATGCTTACCTTCATGTCCCAATTTACCCTTCTCACCAAGGGTACCTCAGGTTTATGGTACAGAACTGTCACTATCAGTTTCAGACGCTGCCGTATGGATGGTCCACGGCACCCCGGGTCTTTACCAAGGTAATGGCCGAAATGATGATACGCCTTCGAAGGAAGGGAATTTTAGTTATCCCTTACTTGGACGATTCCCTGATAAGGGTAAGATCTAGGGAACAGTTGGAGGTCGGTGTAGCACTATCTCAGGTAGTGTTGCGGCAGCACGATTGGATTCTCAATATTCCAAAATCGCAGCTGATTCCGACGACTCGTCGTCTGTTCCTAGGGATGATCCTGGACACAGTCCAGAAAAAGGTGTTTCTCCCGGAGGAGAAAGTCAGGGAGTTATCCGAGCTAGTCGGGAACCTCCTATAACCGAGCCAAGTCTCAGTACATCAATGAAAGGGTTCTGGGAAAAATGGTGGCTTCCTACGAAGCAATCCCATTCGGCAGATTCCACGCAAGAACTTTCCAGTGGGACCTGCTGGACAAATGGTCCGGGTCGCATCTTCAGATGCATCAGCGGATAACCCTGTCACCAAGCACAAGGGTGTCTCTCCTGTGGTGGTTGCAGAGTGCTCATCTTCTAGAGGGCCACACATTCAGGACTGGGTCCTGGTGACCACGGATGCCAGCCTGCGAGGCTGGGGAGCAGTCACACAGGGAAGGAATTTCCAGAGCTTATGGTCAAGCCTGGAGACATCACTTCACATAAATATCCTGAAGCTAAGGGCCATTTACAATGCTCTAAGCTCAGCAAGACCTCTGCTTCAAGGTCACCCGGAGTTGATCCATTCGGACAACATCACGGCAGTCACCCACGTAAACAGACAGGGTGACACAAGAAGCAGGGGGGACAATGGCAGAAGCTGCAAGGATTCTTCGCTGGGCGGAAAATCATGTCAGCAGTATTCATTCCGGGAGTGGACAACTGGGAAGCAGACTTCCTCAGCAGACACGACCTCTACCCGGGAGAGTGGGGACTTCACCCAGAAGTCTTCCACATGTTTATAAAACTCGACAAGTATTGCGCCAGGTCAAGGGACCCTCAGGCAATAGCTGTGGACGCTCTGGTAACACAGTGGGTGTACCAGTCAGTGTATGTGTTCCCTCCTCTGCTTCTCATACCCAAGGTACTGAGAATTATAAGATGGAGAGGAGTAAGCACTATATTCGTGGCTCCGGATTGGCCAAGAAGGACTTGGTAACCGGAACTTCAAGAGATGCTCACGGAGGATCCGTGGCCTCTACCTCTAAGAAGGGACCTGCTCCAGCAAGGACCCTGTCTGTTCCAAGACTTACCGCGGCTGCGTTTGACGGCATGGCGGTTGAACGCCGGATCCTGAAGGAGAAAGGCATTCCGGATGAAGTCATTCCTATCCTGATCAAAGCCAGGAAAGATATAACCGCAAAACATTATCACCGCATTTGGCGAAAATATGTTGCGTGGTGCGAGGCCTGTAAGGCCCCGACGGAGGAATTTTTCAACTAGGTCGATTCCTGCATTTCCTGAAAACAGGAGTGTCTATGGGCCTGAAATGGGAGTCCATTAAGGTTAAAATTTCGGCCCTGTCAATTTTCTTCCAAAAAGAACTAGCTTCAGTCCCTGAAGTTCAGACGTTTGTGAAAGGGGTACTGTATATACAGCCTCCTTTTGTGCCTCCAGTGGCACCTTGGGATCTAAATGTAGTTTTTGGGTTCCAAAAGTCACATTGGTTTGAACCACTTAAATATGTGGACTTAAAATATCTCACATGGAAAGTGGTCATGCTGTTGGCCCTGGCCTGGGCCAGGTGCGTGTCAGAATTGGCGGCTTTATCCTGTAAAAGCCCTCATCTGATTTTCCATTCGGACAGGGCGGAATTGAGAACTTGTCCTCAGTTTCTCCCTAAGGTGGTTTCAGCGTTTCACCTGAATAAACCTATTGTGGTGCCTGCGGCTACTAGGGACTTGGAGGACTCCAAGTTGCTAGACGTTGTCAGAGCCCTGGAAATATAGGTTTCCAGGACGGCTGGAGTCAGAAAATCTGACTCGTTGTTTATTCTGTATGCACCCAACAAGCTGGGTGCTCCTGCTTCTAAGCAGACTATTGCTCGTTGGATTTGTAGTATAATTCAGCTTGCACATTCTGTGGCAGGCCTGCCACAGCCAAAATCTGTAAAAGCCCATTCCACAAGGAAGGTGGGCTCATCTTGGGCGGCTGCCCGAGGGGTCTCGGCTTTACAACTTTGCCGAGCAGCTACTTGGTCAGGGGCAAATACGTTTGCAAAATTCTAAAAATTTGATACCCTGGCTGAGGAGGACCTGGAGTTCTCTCATTCGGTGCTGCAGAGTCATCCGCACTCTCCCGCCCGTTTGGGAGCTTTGGTATAATCCCCATGGTCCTTACGGAGTCCCCAGCATCCACTTAGGACGTTAGAGAAAATAAGAATTTACTTACCGATAATTCTATTTCTCGTAGTCCGTAGTGGATGCTGGGCGCCCATCCCAAGTGCGGATTGTCTGCAATACTGGTACATAGTTATTGTTACCAAAAAATCGGGTTATTGCTGTAGTGAGCCATCTTTTCTAGAGGCTCCTCTGTTATCATGCTGTTAACTGGGTTTAGATCACAAGTTGTACGGTGTGATTGGTGTGGCTGGTATGAGCCTTACCCAGGATTCAAAATCCTTCCTTATTGTGTACGCTCGTCCGGGCACAGTATCCTAACTGAGGCTTGGAGGAGGGTCATAGGGGGAGGAGCCAGTGCACACCGGGTAGTTCTAAAGCTTTACTTTTGTGCCCAGTCTCCTGCGGAGCCGCTATTCCCCATGGTCCTTACGGAGTCCCCAGCATCCACTACGGACTACGAGAAATAGAATTATCGGTAAGTAAATTCTTATTTTTAGTCCATGTTCACAACTGGACTCCAACGTGTATATGTGAATAAAACAGAAATAGAAAAACACACGTGTAGAAATGTCTGTTTCTTTTTCTTAATCAAGATAGGTTTCCTCCGTGATATATATGAGGTGGAATATGGTGATTTCTCCTGATAGTAGTGTGTCCCTAATAGTAGGAGCAATAGATGCTTACTTTTGCTTGCATGTAAACGTGTTATGCAGGCACATAAGGGTTTCTTTTCCCCTCTAGCTTTGCTCTCCAGATCTCCACGGCCGCGTATGAACGGTAAGCAAATGTGGGATAATTAAAAGCAAAAATGTAATGATTAAAAACAAGGGGTTGTACAGCCACAGGGACAGAAAAATTCATATGGGCAATAAGTATATATATTACATATACAGCATAACAGGAGATGATCGTGAACAAGGACTAAAAAGACTGGAGATTCTGTGTTAAGTATATGTGGGACATTGGCTTAGCACCGCCATTGTCATATTTTTACTTGTACTCCTAGTGTTGGTGTTCGGGAGACCCAGTACAAGTTAATATCTCGTTGGTATAGGTGGCATGCCCAATATATGCTGGTGGTACTCAAACGCCCCTGGCAACCAGTTTCACATATGATGGCAATGCTCCCACCTCCATTCATTTTGGTCAGAAGTTCTTTCTGCTGTCATTGGAGAACTGGTTCCTTGTGATTTGTTGCTCTGGTTGTTTCACCTCTCCCCCCGCCCCCCATCTGGAGATATAAAAAATCTTTGTTGTTATGCCAGTTGGATAAGTTATCCCAGTAAGGTAGCTCTCCTCTCCTCCAAAGGATAGAGACTGGTTCAGATTTCTATAAAAAAAAAAATGGACAAACTTTTTTCTCTTTTGCGGAATGTAACTACGCAGTCTTTAGAGGTACTTGGTTCCGCTGGATGGACTTCAAGGACTCGAAAACCATTAAGGATATTATTACATCTCATCCCTGCTAAAACTCTTTATAGTCTGCAGGACCTTCATGGTCCTTGGCCCCCTGGTTACAACACTGATTTTTATTTATTTTATTTTATTTTTTGGGGGGGGGAGCTGGCCTTAAGAATTGTGTGAGTGGAGCTTGCTTCTCTTTTGTTTGTTTTTTGCAGGACCTGGGAAAACCCCCCTTCCTTTTTTTTTTTTTTCTTTCTGCTCTTCCTTCTCTCTTTCCTTACCTTAATTCACTGGATTTGTTGACTTCTTTTTTTATTTATTTGGATATCCTGTTGTCTTCTCATTCCTTATTTGTATGTAGACTGTGATTACTATATATAGAAAAAAGTCTGTGTTTACCCATTTAATGTAGAAAAAAAGTAAATTTGTACTAAGGTAAAATCTACTAGGTGTATTAAACTATTTTATAACACTGCAACTTAAACACCACCAGCATCAGTACCGGGATTTATTTCGTTAAGCCTCTAATAGAAAAAGTTCTGGCAAGATATCAAATACTTAAAATATATACAACTGCTAACAGCATTTTTTTCTGATGAACTTGGCAGCCCAATTTTTTTACTTGTTTTGTGCATTTACTAAAAAACAATATTTTGAAATATAATCCTGTGGTACTGTTTTATTACACAAGGTTTCCCTCTCCCCTTATAAACATTTTAGAGAGCAGAGCGCTTTAAACTGGAGTATGGAGATGTGACCTAAAGATTGCTGTGAAAGGAAAGTCAGATATTTAGTTGTGCATGTTGCTCATGTAGTTTGAAGGCAAACTCTAGCAGTGAAATGGTCATTGGAGAGAGTGACTAGATTGAAAGATTGAGTTTTTAGGCTGTAGGTGTTAGAGATTTCGGTGGTTAGAAGACGGGGTAGATTAGTGAAGTATGCATGCTTGGGGAGTGAAAGAACAATGTTAGGTGGAATAATAATTTATGTGGAGAAGCTCTTCATTGGAATAAGGTTTCCTTTAGTGGCATTCAGCATATGATAGCAGGTGCCATGGTGGTTTAGTATTCCATGGTTGAGGTTTGGCTCACTATTTGAAGGAAATTCCTGATCCAGAATGCACCAAACAAGGGTACGTAGTCATTATGTTGCCATTTAGAATGCTGACCCCCATAATGTCAACATGGTCTGATTGTTGACATTGTGGATGTCTGTACATGATGTGACGGTTAGGTGTAGCTTAAAATACCATTCTTGACATTCTGACTGTTGACATTCACAGTTTCTTTTTCTTTTTCATCCACTAGGGGTCACTGGAGTACTCTTGGGATATGGACGGTTTCCGTAGGAACAGGGCACTGAATATTTAAATTTAGAACACTCCACCCCTCCATATCCCCGAGTACCTCAGTGTTTTTTCTGTGCTCGAAGTAGCAACAGGTCGTTTGTGGCTGGGTCCACAATTCTTTTGACTAAATTTTGTTTTCATTTTTTTCTTTTTTCACATCCCTTTCCCCCTTCCAAAAGGCAGGGTCAGGGATAGTGCAAGCTGCTGATAGCAGCAGTGGCGTGTCAGTCCTCACTGAATGAGCTCCCTCACAGCCACACACAGATCCTCCTGCACAGGCAGGCCGGCGCTTATACAGAAGCCCCGTCGGAGCCTCATCACAAGCTGCAGGAGTGAAGGTATGTGAACGGGGCGGTCAGCTCCCGCTGCCGCCCCGAGGTGTGGGGACATTGTTACTGGGATCCCTCTGCAGACGCCCGCGGCCGCTGCTCCGGCCGCTCACGCTGCTCCGGCCCCCAACGCTGTACTCCCGCTGCTCACAGCGCTCGATACCCGGCTCCCGCTGCTCACAGCGCTTCACGATCCCCGCTCTCTGTCTCTCGGTCACTGGGGAGAGGAGGCGGCCCCACACGCTGCGCTGCCCGCCGCTCTGCATCTGAAAGATGCAGGGGGGAGAGGGGGCATTACCTCACGGAGTTAGATAACAGAGGGGGCAATACAGCACAGAGATAGATAACAGAGGGGGCAATAGTAACAGAGGGGGCAATACAGCGGCATAAGATGAACCTGCAGCAACAGCAGATGCTAGGCTGCAGGGGTATTTACATAACTGCACTGTGATTATATGTGAGAGCATGGGCAGCCATTTTAACCATGCTTCCTGTGTCTTACTCTGTGATTCCAGAACGTTCCAGTACTACATCTCTACTCCACCGGAGGCGCAGGGGTGTTAGTGGGAATTTGGGATCACATTTCATAGTACTGGCCACGTGTACTGCACTGGGCCAGATATATATATAGAAACACCTTAGTACTATTTAACTGAGTCGTGCAAGTGTCTGTTTTTTGTGTAATGTATTGTCTGTCGCCATAATGAGTAAGGCACCAGCAAAAACTAAAAAGCATCATTGCAAAGTCTGTAGCAGTGTGTTACCGGATGGATCTACCACATGTACAGTATGTTTTGTAGATTCGGTTCAGAATACAATTTCTGCTCCGGTTTTAAAGCCAATTTCTTCCCCGAACCCTCCTTGGGAAATGCTAGCCAATGTACTGGCTGGGTTGCAATCAGAATTGACCGCCGCTCGACAGGAGCGGGAAACGGCAAGATCTGAGTCTAGGGTGAGACCGCCAGAACTACCGGAGGCCTCTCAGCCTTGCGAAAGCTCCAAATCCATTTTGGGTAGACGGGATAAATTTCATATGTCTTATGATTTACCAGTTTCTGCTATGTTGCATTCTGACGATTCCATGCCAGACCTCACGGCACAAGATGAGGGTGAGGAGGGTGAAGTGGAGTCAGATTGTGAGGATTTTAACAGCTCAGGTATTGATAATCTCATCAGAGCAGTGCGTCAGTCTCTCAAGTTTACAGAAACTGAGGAGCCTCTCACAAATGATCAGGTCGTCTTTACTAAACGACAAAGAACTCCAATAAGTTTTCCTGTTTCGGAGTCTCTTAATAAGATGTTAGTAGAAACACGACAGGCTCCAGATAAACGGTTTTCTATACCTCGCAGATTTAAGTCTAGTTACCCGTTTCCAGACTCTGTGACATGTACATGGGAGAATCCAACAATAGTTGATTCGTCACTGTCGAAGCTTACAAAGAAATTAACCATACCAGTGCCAGCGGCTACTACGCTTAAAGACCCTTCAGATCGCAAGATAGAAACTATGCTAAAGTCCATGTATGTAGCAGCAGGAGTGCTGCTGAGACCTGGCTTGGTTGGTATCTGGGTCACTAAGGCGCTCATAGTATGGATAACAGAACTTAAGTCTGCCTTACATGACGAACACCTTATACTTCTTGCTGATCAAATGTGTGAGGCTGCAGAGTATCTCTGTACAGCTTCTACTGACGTCTGTCAGCTCACTTCTCGTATTTCATCGTCGCTAGTTACGGCACGACGAGCACTCTGGCTGCGTGCTTGGCATCAAACGAGGTAGACGTGGTCGTGGACGTGGTTTCCAACAAACCAACACAAGTCGTCAGGACGCTAAGGTTACCGACAAGCCAGTGGCATGACGGGCTACCAGCCCATCTCTGTTCTCCGATTGTGGGAGCACGCCTTCAGACGTTCCAGTTGGCGTGGTTCCAGACATCCGCGGATGGGTGGATCCGCAATTTAGTGTTAAAAGGTTACAAAATAGAGTTCGACTGTCTTCCACCACTGCGGTTTTTCAAGACAGGATTGCCTCTGTCGGACGACAAGAGGGCGGTTCTGCAAATTGCCATTCAGTCCCTACTGGATTCAGCAGTTTTGATTCCGGTCCCTGTACATCAACAGGGTCAGGGTTATTATTCCAGTCTGTTTGTGGTACCGAAGCCGGATGGCTCAGTCAGACCAATATTGAACTTAAAGGGTCTCAATCGGTACGTAACTTACTACAGATTCAAGATGGAATCTCTGCGTTCCGTGATTGCGGGTTTAGAGCCAAAGGAATTCATGATTGCGCTAGATCTCAAGGATGCGTACTTACACATTCCGATTTGGCAGCTTCATCAGAGATTCTTGCGGTTTGCAATACGCCAGAACCATTACCAGTTTCAGGCTCTACCGTCAGCGCCTTGGGTGTTCACCAAAGTGATGTCTGTGATGATAGCTCATCTCAGATCCCTGGGAGTAACAATAGTTCCGTATTTAGACGATCTGCTCATCAAAGCCCCGTCTCAACAAATGCTTCTCCAACATGCGCTGCTAACGTACAATGTACTGGTTCACCACGGTTGGATTGTCAACTTCAAGAAATCACATCTAATTCCGTCTCAACGCCTTCAATTCCTAGGTATGATTTTCGATACGGTCAATCAAAGAATTTACCTACCACAACAGAAAGTACAGATTCTACGCCATCTGGTACAATTAGTGCTCAAGCCACGCACAGTGTCGGTACATTTGTGCATTCGCCTCTTAGGCACAATGGTGGCAGCTTTCGAAGCGCTTCAGTTCGGAAGATTTCACTCGCGTCCATTTCAACTGGATGTGCTCGCACAGTGGTCGGGCTCGCATCTGCAGATTCACCACAGGGTGAGGTTGTCGCCAAGGGCAAGGGTGTCTCTGCTCTGGTGGCTCAAGGAACACAATTTAACCGCAGGGAGACTGTTCGGCGGCTGGAATTGGATAATTCTAACGACGGACGCCAGTCTCAGAGGTTGGGGAGCTGTAGTTCAAAATTGTCAGCTCCAGGGTCTCTGGGCGGATCACGAAAGATTGCTGTCTATAAATGTCCTGGAACTCCGCGCAATTTACAATGCGCTACGACAAGCAGTGCACATGCTTCGGTCTCACACTGTCCAGGTGCAGTCAGACAATGCGATGGCGGTCGCATACATCAACAAACAAGGAGGAACGAGAAGCCGCATGGCAATGCGGGAAGTAGCTCGAATCCTTAATTGGGCGGAATACCACCAGGTGATATTGTCGGCAGTGTTCAATCCGGGAGTGGACAACTGGGAAGCGGATTATCTCAGTCGTCGGGATTTTCACCCAGGAGAAATGGGCATTAAATCCAGAAGTGTTTCACATGTTGGTTCAGCGGTGGGGTTATCCTCAGGTGGACCTGATGGCGTCTCGACACAATCACCAAACGCTCCAGTATGTGTCCAGAACGAGGGATCCAAAGGCAGTGGCGGTGGATGCTCTCACCGTCTCGTGGCCGTACAGCCCTGTGTATTTGTTTCCACCGTTTCCGTTGCTCCCTCTGGTGCTAAAACGGATCAAAAGAGAGTCTGTCACAGTCATACTAGTGGCGCCTCATTGGCCTCAGAGAGCTTGGTTCTCGGATCTCCGCGGACTACTCGCAGACGATCCTTGGCCGCTCCCTCTACGTCCGGACTTGTTACAACAGGGTCCGTTCCTTTACCCCGATTTAGCGCGGCTGCGTTTGACGGGGTGGCTGTTGAGACCGCCCTCTTAAGAAGAGAGGGCATTCCAGAATCGGTTATACCAACCATGTTACGAGCTAGGAAGCCAGTTACGGCAGCTCATTATTACAGAATTTGGCGTGCCTATATAGGTTGGTGTGAAACTCGGAAGTTTCCGACATCATCTTTCAAGTTATCCCGTCTTTTGTTATTTCTACAGACGGGGTTAGAAGGAGGACTGCGTTTATCTACACTAAAGGTGCAGGTATCTGCGTTGTCAATTTACTTTCAAAGACGATTGGCTCTATTGCCGTCGGTACACACTTTACTGCAGGGTGTCCTCAGAGTACAGCCTCCATTCATTCCACCTACAGCGCCATGGGACTTGAATCTGGTTTTAGATTTCTTAGTCTTCATATTTTGAACCCTTACAGCAAGTGGATATAAAGTTTCTCACTTGGAAAACAATTTTTCTGCTAGCCTTAGCTTCGGCAAGGCGTGTTTCAGATTTGGGTGCCTTGTCATGCAAGCCACCGTATTTGGTGTTTCATGATGACAGAGCAGAACTTCGGACGAATCCCGCTTTCTTACCAAAAGTAGTGTCATCTTTTCACATCAATCAACCAATAGTAGTTCCTGTGTTAACAGCACATTCTGGAACTCTGGATGTAGTACGCGCATTACGCGTTTATGTATCCCGAACATCTTCAGTTCGTAAGACGGATACGTTGTTTGTTCTCTATGATGCTGCCAAGATGGGTTGGCCAGCGTCTAAACAAACCTTATCCAGATGGATAAAGCTGACCATACGTCAGGCTTATCTTCATGCTAGGTTACAGCCGCCTACATCAGTAACAGCTCATTCCACACGTTCTGTGGGAACTTAATGGGCAGCTGGTCGGGGAGCTTCTACGACGCAGCTTTGCCGTGCGGCTACATGGTCTTCAGTGCACACGTTTGTGCACTTTTACAAGTTTGATACGTTTGCGGCATCAGCATCTAGCTTTGGCCGCCTAGTGTTACAGGTGCCAAACAGCTCTCCCGCCCACGGGGGAAGCTTTGATACTTCCCAAGAGTACTCCAGTGACCCCTAGTGGATGAAAAAGAAATAGGATTTTGGTACTTACCAGGTAAATCCTTTTCTTTGAATCCATAGGGGGCACTGGACGCCCACCCAGAGCAGTTTTACATGGTTTGTGGTAAGTTCAGAGGATCTTATGGTAACACACTCTCACCGACTGGTTCAAATTTATCAAGTGATGGTTATGGTGTCAACTGTTTAGTTGTCTGTACCGTTATGGGTCAACTTCGTTGTTGTCCGTTATGTTATATATAATACTCCATTGTCAACCTCTCTATAGTTCCTGTTCGGCTCAGTAAAAAACACTGAGGTACTCGGGGATATGGAGGGGTGGAGTGATCTAAATTTAAATATTCAGTGCCCTGTTCCTACGGAAACCGTCCATATCCCAAGAGTACTCCAGTGCCCCCTATGAATTCAAAGAAAAGGATTTACCTGGTAAGTACCAAAATCCTATTTTTTTTTTACATGTCAGGTGCTGAAATTGTGAATGCCATCTTGTTACATTTTAATTGACAATGTCAAGATTATACTGTCAGTATTCTGATGGTCGACGTACTATACCACCCCCCCAAAAGGATACCATGTTTAAATGGTGTTTCTGAAGTCCATCCCTTAAACACTGAACCCTTGCTATGTAAATAAGTCATCCGTGAAACCACAGTGGCGCTCAGTAGCCTTTGGTGCTTACAGAAGGCATACACCGCCTCTACAACACTGTAGTCTGAAATTACATCTTCCAGGATGAGCTTGCAAGACCATTTTTCTTGGCATGTGAATAGATCCTAAAATGTCACCATAAAAAAAAAAAGTCTTCTTTAGCTAACTAATGAAACGCAAATGGATCTAGCCAAAGTTAGCACATGAAAACTTAAGCAACATTGTCAAATGCCAGCATAAAAGGTATAGTATACAAGGCCACTTTACTGCTACAATCGCACTAGCCAGAGTGGCAACTGGGTTCTACTTTCAACTTAAGGCAGGCATGACCAAACTGCGGCTTTCCAGCTGTTGTGGAACTACATATCCCAGCATGCACTGACACCGTTTTGTTGTCCGAGAATGCTGAAGCTGTGTCAGGGCATGCTGGGATGTGTAGTTTCTCAACAGCTGGAGGGCCGCAGTTTGGACATGCCTGCCTTAAGGTGTCCACACGTGGTAAGTTGTTTTTTTGTTTTTTTAACAATGTGTTTGTATCCGGCCGAACGGAACAACACATCTCTTAAAAAAAATAAAAATAAAAAGATCCGCGTGAGGGCATGTCAATGATGCAATGTGAGCATCCGCGCATCGCCTCCTCAGATCTTTTCAAAATGCAGCCTGGCCCTGCTCCCCCTCCCCCGCAATTGCTCATCTTTACCGGCATCTGCAAGTGTGTGGGCACAACTGGATTGGCACATGGACTATTTAATAGCAACCTGACTAAAGCTGGGCATACACTATACAATTGTCTGGCATATCTGGCTGGTTAGAATAAAAATAAGGTAATGGATGACAAATGACCATTTGCTCCCAAACACTGGAAAACAAAGACAAATTGGTTAAATTGCGTATTTGTCTAATTTTTTTTAGTGTTTGAGAGCAAATGGTTGATTTTCATTTGCTCTCATCCATTACCAAATTTTCATTCCAACCAGCCAGATCTATCGATCTGACAGATAATTGTATAGTGTGTGCCATAAACTGGCAACAAATGCTTAGGAGTTGTGCTCTAGAGTAATTCTCAGCTATCCTCCAATAGTTTCACATGGAACCACAGAGCTATTGATAGTTGGAGGAGTAGTTGGGAAACACCCCCGCCGCAGCTTCAATCTCCTCAATGAGTTACCTCCCTTCTACTGTATGTTGGTGTGTCACTGGAAGCTCATTCTGCGACTTGGCCAGGCTGTCAACTCTTTTTGTCGCAACTGCAGAAATATAACTGGGTTTAACAAGCTGATAATTTATATGCTACATAGCAGAACTACTGTCCATCTTCAAGTGCATTAAGGTCTGTAAAGAAAAAGAAACAGACTGAAAAATCTACCACCTAAGGACATTAAAGTTTAACTAAATAGCTGTGTTACATAAGAATATGAAAATATGTCTTTAGATTTTTTTTTTTTTTTTGTTTTACATGTTTATATAGGAAAAAAAATAATACCGTATTGCAAAGTTAGAAAACTTGTCCTACTCGGCTTACAAGTAACACCCTGTCATGTGAAACCAAAAGAGCCGGATATGTTTACAGGCCTGTATAACCTTTTATGAGACCAATTGAGATTTATTTTTTATTTTTTATTTCCGTGTACTACAGTATAATTGTATGATCGTTCAGTTGATTTCTTATTCACCAAATCTATTAAGAGGAAATGAACCCAGAGTTTCCCAAACTCTGTTTTCTCTTACGTCCTAGAGGATGCTGGGGACTCCGTAGGGACCATGGGGTATAGATGGGCTCCGCAGGAGACATGGGCACTTTAAGACCTTTAATGGGCGTGAACTGGCTCCTCCCTCTATGCCCCTCCTCCAGACTCCAGTTAGATCCTGTGCCCAGAGGAGACTGGTCACACACTAGGGGAGCTCTACCGATTTTCTCTAGAAAATAGACTTTGTTAGGTTTTTTATGTTCAGGGAGCACTGCTGGCAACAGACTCCCTGCTTCGTGGGACTGAGGGGAGAGAAGCAGACCCACTTTCCTGGACTGATGGGCTCTGCTTCTTAGGCTACTGGACACCATTAGCTCCAGAGGGTCTGAACACTGGTGTCGTCTAGCTGTTCGTTCCCGGAGCCGCGCCGCCGTCCTCCTCACAGAGCCGGAAGATAGAAGCCGGGTGAGTATAGGAAGAAAGAAGACTTCACAGGCGGCAGAAGACATCAGAGCTTTGGAAAGTACCGTGCAGCGCGCCTTTGCTCCCGCGCACACACACAAGGCACTGCAAGGGTGCAGGGCGCAGGGGGGGCGCCCTGGGCAGCAAAGATTACCTCATAAAAACGACTGGCAAGCTATATACACTGCATTGCAGGGTATTTAAAACCCCCCGCCAGTATAAATATTAGCGGGACCGAAGCCTGCCGTTGAGGGGGCGGGGCTTCGTCCCTCAGCTCTAACCAGCGCCATTTTCTCCACAGCTTGGCTGCAGAGACGCTGCTCCCAGACCCTGCCCTGATATCTACAAGTAACAGGGTGCAAAACGAGAGGGGGGCACAATATTTGGTGCTGATTTGATATATATATTATATATAAAACGCGCTATACAGGTCTGGGGTATTGTTATATTTCAGACTCTGGCGGCGTTGGGTGTGAGCTGGCTAACTTCCTCTCTGTCTCTCCAAAGGACCTCCTTGTGGGTCTATCCCCTATAATTCAGTGTGTGTGGGGGTGTCAGTACGTGTGTGTCGACATGTCTGAGGCGGAAGGCTATTCGAGGGAGGAAGAGGAGCAAAATGTGATAGTGACTGCGTCGGCACTGCTGATTGGGTAGACATGTGGAATGTTTTGAATGCAAGTGTGGCTTTATTGCATAAAAGATTGGACAAAGCTGAGTCTCAGAACCAAGCATAGAGTCAATCCATGGATATTGCTGTGTCTCAGAACCCATCAGGGTCACAGAAATGTCCCTTTACCCAGATAGCAGACACTGATACCGACACGGATTCCGACTCCAGTGTCGACTATGATGAGGCGAGATTACACCCACGGGTGGCCAAGAGTATTCAGTACATGATTGTAGCAATAATGGATGTATTACATATCACAGAGGACCCTTCTGTCCCTGACACAAGGGTCTGTATGTTTAAAGAGAAGAAACGTGAGGTAACGTTTCCCCCATCTCATGAACTGAACGCTCTATTTGAAAAGGCTTGGGAAACTCCAGACAAGAGGCTGCATGTTCCCAAGAGAATTATTATGGGGTATCCTTTCCCCTCACAGGACAGGTTACGGTGGGAATCCTCTCTCTCGGTGGATAAAGCCTTGACACGGTTATCCAAAAAAGTGGCCCTACCGTCCCCGGACACGGAGACACTAAAGGATCCTGCGGACCGAAGCAGGAAACCACTTTAAAATCAATTTATGCGACTACGGGAGCCCTCCTCAGACCGGCAGTTGCGTTGGCATGGGTGAGTAGCGATATTGCAGTTTGGGCGGATAACTTGTCATCTGACATGGACACCCTCGACAGGGATACTGTTCTGTTAACTTTGGGTCACATCAAAGACGCAGCGTTATACCTAAGGGAGGCTGCGAGGGATATTGGCATCTTGGGATCAAGGGCCAATGCCATGGCAATTTCAGCTAGGAGGTCGCTGTGGACCCGTCAATGGACTGGTGATGCTGACTCCAAGAGACTTATGGAGGCTCTGCCTTACAAAGGTGAAGTATTGTTTGGGGATGGCCTCGCGGACCTGGTTTCCAAGTCTTCTTTTTTGCCTTTTGTTCCCCCACAGCAAAAGAAAACGCCTCAGTACCAGATGCAGTCCTTTCGGTCTCATAAATTCAGAAAGGGGCGTGGATTGTCTTTCCTCGCCAGAGGTAGAGGAAGAGGGAAAAGAACACCAGGTACGGCTAGTTCCCAGGAGCAAAAGTCCTCTCCGGCTTCTGCCAAATCCACCGCATGACGCTGGGGCTCCCCTGCGGGAGTCCGCACCGGTGGGGGCACGTCTTCGGCTCTTCAGCCAGGTCTGGGTTCAGTCGGACCTGGATCCTTGGGTGCTAGGGATTCTGACCCAAAGGTACAAACTGGAGTTCGAAGACGTGCCTCCACACCGATTTTTCAAATCGGCCTTACCAGCTTCTCTACCAGAGAGAACAATAGTTGCAGCGGCAATACAAAAGCTGTGTCAACAGCAAGTGATTATCATGGTTCCCCGGTTACATCAGGGGAAGGGGTTTTACTCAACTTTATTTGTGGTCCCGAAGCCAGACGGCTCGGTCAGACCGATTCTAAACCTAAAATCCCTAAACCTGTATTTGAGGAGATTCAAATTCAAGATGGAATCTCTCCGAGTGGTGATCTCCAGTCTGGACGGGGGGGGGGGAGTTTATGGTCTCACTGGACATAAAGGATGCATACCTTCATGTCCCCATATACCCTCCTCATCAGGCGTTCCTGAGATTCGCTGTGCAGGATTGTCATTACCAATTTCAGACGTTGCCGTTTGGGCTTTCCACGGTAATGGCAGAAATTATGGTGCTCCTGCGCAAGCAGGGGGTCACAATTATCCCGTACTTGGACGATCTCCTGATAAAAGCGAGATCAAGAGAACAATTGCTGAAAAATGTGGAGCTCTCTCTGAGGGTGCTACAACAACACGGCTGGCTTCTAAATTTGCAAAAGTCGCAGTTGGTTCCGACAACTCGGCTGTCGTTCTTGGGCATGATTCTGGATACAGAAAGACAGAGGGTTTTTCTTCCAGTGGAAAAAGCTCAGGAAATCCAGAACATGGTCAAGGCTCTGCTAAAACCAAAAAGACTATCGATTCATCAATGCACTCGAGTGTTGGGAAAGATGGTGACGGCCTACGAGGCCATTCCGTTTGGCAGGTTTCATGCAAGAGCTTTTCAGTGGGACCTACTGAACAAGTGGTCAGGGTCCCATCTCCAAATGCATCGGTTGATATGCCTGTCCCCCAGGGCCAGGATCTCTCTCCTGTGGTGGCTCCAGGGGGCTCACCTTCTAGAGGGTCGCAGGTTCGGAATTCAGGATTGGGTTCTCGTGACCACGGACGCGAGCCTCTGAGGATGGGGAGCGGTCACACAGGGAATAAACTTTCAGGGAATATGGTCAAGCCAGGAGGCTTGTCTGCACATAAATGTGCTGGAATTAAGGGCCATATACAATGGCCTGAGGCAGGCGGAGCACCTTCTTCGCAACCTACCGGTTCTGATCCAGTCAGACAACTTCACAGCCGTGGCGCATGTAAACCGACAAGGCGGAACAAAGAGCAGAGCAGCAATGGCAGAGGCCACCAGGATTCTTCGCTGGGCGGAAAATCACGTGAGCGCCCTGTCAACAGTATTCATTCCGGGAGTGGACAACTGGGAAGCAGACTTCCTCAGCGGACACGATCTCCATCCAGGAGAGTGGGGACTTCATCAAGAGGTCTTTGCAGAAGTGACAAGTTGCTGGGGACTCCCTCAAATAGACATGATGGCATCACGCCTCAACAAGAAGCTTCGGACGTATTGTTCGTGGTCAAGGGACCCTCAGGCGATAGCGGTGGACGCGCTGGTAACACCATGGGTGTATCAGGCGGTGTATGTGTTCCCTCCACTTCCACTCATCTCAAAAATATTGAGAATCATAAGACGAACAAAGGTTCAGACGATACTCATTGTTCCAGATTGCCCTCGAAGGGCCTGGTATCCAGATCTTCAGGAAATGCTCACGGAAGATCCTTGGCCTCTTCCTCTCAGAGATGACCTATTACAAAAGGGGCCATGTGTGTTCCAGGACTTACCGCGATTACGTTTGACGGCATGGCGGTTGAAAACCAGATCCTAGCTAGGAAAGGTATTCCAGGGGAAGTCATCCCTACTCTACTTAAAGCTAGGAAGGAGGTAACGGCGAAGCACTATCACCGTATCTGGAGGAAGTATGTGTCTTGGTGTGAATCCAAGAATGCTCCTACAGAGGATTTCCAGCTGGGTCGTTTTCTCCATTTTCTACAGACAGGAGTAGATATGGGCCTGAAGTTAGGCTCCATTAAGGTGCAGATTTCGGCCTTATCAATATTCTTTCAGAAGGAATTGGCTTCTCTTCCAGAAGTGCAGACTTTTGTGAAGGGAGTACTACACATCCAACCTCCTTTTGTGCCCCCAGTGGCACCGTGGGACCTTAACGTGGTGTTACAGTTCCTTAAATCACATTGGTATGAACCTCTTCAAACTGTTGACATGAAATTTCTCACTTGGAAAGTGGTCATGTTATTGGCCTTGGCTTCAGCAAGGCGGGTGTCAGAATTGGCGGTTTTGTCTCACAAGAGCCCCTATCTGATTTTCCATGTAGATAGAGCGGAATTGAGAACTCGTCCTCAATTTCTACCCAAGGTGGTTTCGTCGTTTCACATGAACAAACCTATTGTGGTGCCGGTGGCTACGGATGTCTTGGAGGATTCCAAGTCCCTTGATGTGGTCAGGGCTTTAAAAATCTATGTAGCCAGAACGGCTCGTATTAGGAAAACAGAGGCACTGTTTGTCCTGTATTCGGCCAACAAGATTGGCGCACCTGCTTCCAAGCAGACTATTGCACGCTGGATCTGTAACATGATTCAGCAGGCTCATTCTACGTCTGGATTGCCGTTACCAAAATCAGTAAAGGCCCATTCTACTAGGAAGGTGGGTTCTTCTTGGGCAGCTGCCCGTGGTGTCTTGGCGTTACAGCTTTGCCGAGCTGCTACTTGGTCGGGTTCAAACACTTTTGCAAAATTCTATAAGTTTGATACCCTGGCTGATGAGGACCTCATGTTTGCTCAATCGGTGCTGCAGAGTCATCCGCACTCTCCCACCCGGTCTGGAGCTTTGGTATAAACCCCATGGTCCTTACGGAGTCCCCAGCATCCTCTAGGACATAAGAGAAAATAAGATTTTAAACCTACCGGTAAATCTTTTTCTTCTAGTCCGTAGAGGATGCTGGGCGCCCATCCCAGTGCAGACTGAAATCTGCAATAATTGTACATAGTTATTGATAAGGTTACACACAGGTTGTGTTACTGTTGAAATCAGGCTGTTGTTGTTTTCTGCTGTTCTTCATACTGTTAACTGGTTTACTTATATACCATGTTGTACGGTGTGTATGTGGTGTGAGCTGGTATGTGTCTCACCCTTGATTAACAAAATCCTTTTCCTCGAAATGTCCGTCTCCTCTGGGCACAGTTCCTATAACTGGAGTCTGGAGGAGGGGCATAGAGGGAAGAGCCAGTTCACGCCCATTAAAGCTCTAAAAGTGCCCATGTCTCCTGCGGAGCCCGTCTATACCCCATTGTCCTTACGGAGTCCCCAGCATCCTCTACGGACTAGGAGAAAAAGATTTACCGGTAGGTTTAAAATCTTATTATTTCAGTGCAGATTTAAAGGTTGTCCATGCTTGAGCAGAGGTGACTAAAATTTGGACTTCAGTCAATTCCATATACTTTAACTATCTGAACTCAAGCATAGATACCATTAGCGCTGTGTAACGCCTGAGGTCAGGGCTGACCTGGGGAAGCCTCAGGCATAGGGGCAGACATGTAGTTGACCCTGGATGGTTGGATAGGGTTCCTAGACAAGTAAGATACCCTTGGAGCATGCACCCGAAGGCGTGACCAGAATAACAGAGTTTTGTGTGAAAGGTAAGTCTTTCATTAAGCATGCAGGTAAAGCAATCACAGCGGCAGATGGTAGTAGACTCATATATCAGCAATCAGTTAACCCCAATGGAAACACGCAGATGGGTATCTCAAAATCAGTAATAGTCCTCAATGCACAGAAGTCAGATAAATGCTGTTGGTAATATTAGGCATCAATATGGCGGCAATCATTGAAGATGCATTGCTGGTAATGGGAGTCTGTAGATGCAGATGGCTAATAACTGATGCGAAGGTAATGAGCCAATACTGACCGAGAGAGATGATACTGGTGGTGCAGGGTTGATGGTGAATTATCGACGATGGTGAGACACAGATGATGAGGAATTGATGATGGAACACTGATGGTGATAGGAATCGATGATGGAACACCGAAAGTAACCAGAATCGATGATGGGTCACCGATGGTATCGGTAACGATGCTGGAACATCAATGGAGTCAGGTGGCACCGCTGGATGGAAACTGGTGCAGGTTTCTTTAAGTGGACGGAATCACAGGAGCTGGTAACCTGGAACTGCAGAGCAGAGAGAACAACCACAGACAGCAGAGACATCCAACACTGGGTTAGACAACCGTAGCACTGACAACCAGGAAGTGCTTTCACAGGAAACCTATAACCACTGGGAAGTGGTGATTGGCTGAGTAATCAGCTAGGAAGCAGACTGCAGAGGATTGGCTGTAGAGACTCATGTGATCTGACCAAACATGGCTGCACTCAAGTTTGGATATTGGACAGAAAGTGTGTTTGGAAACAGCAAGCTTTTGGCCTACAGTAATGGTGGCGGCCGCGGGGAGCTGAGAGCAGCATTCGCCTGGACAGGCGGGACATTCTGCACGGCCGCAGAATCAGCAGTACCGGGTAACCTCAGGAGCGACTGTGGGGATGCTGTGCTGCGCATCGCACGCAAACAGCGCAGACGGTAGCCGTACCTGGAACGTAGAGACAGTCTGCAGAGACACCTGAGAGGCAAGTACGTGTGTCCTGTCACCTGGATCGTGACAGGCTGGACTGATTTAAACTATAAACCATTTTTCCAAACTAATACTAATAATAATAATAATAATAATAATAATAAAAAATATCTGCAGGAATTTCAAAATCAAGCAATCATTAGTCTCTAAGTCGGTTGGTTGTCTGTTTTTTTACTGTCTATTAGATAGGAAAAAACAGACACCCAACTGACTTTTCAAACAATTGAATCTCCCCCTAAGTGTTCCACTCTAACCCCAGTTACACATCAGAACAATGGCCATCATTCCGAGTTGACTGCACCAAGCAACTTTTTGCTGCTGGTGCGATCAACTAATCTCCGCCTATGGGGGAGTGTATTTTAGCATAGCAGGGCTGCGAATGCTTGTGCAGCCCTGCTATGCTAAAAAAGTTTCCTGCAAAACAAGACCAGCCCTGGACATACTTACCCTATGCGATGGATCCAGCAATGATGGGCACGGCTTTGACGTCAGACACCCGCCCTCTGTTCGCCTGGACACGCCTGCGTTTTCCTTACCACTCCCCGAAAATGGCTCCAAACGGTGAGTTGCTGCCCCGGAACGCCTTCCTGCAGTTAATCTTCTTGCGGTCGCAGTTGCGACTGCTTTCTTCGTAGTCAGAGTTGTTGCCCAGCATCGCACGTGCGCAGTAGTGACCGGGTCGCAGCTGTGCGAACGAAAGCACGCTGCGATTGGGTCGGAATGACCCCCCAATGTGGTGTTCATGCTACGGGACAGCCAATGTACCGGTATATACCATGGCCGTACATCCTGCACGATCCGGTGGCTAGCTGTGCGATATAGCAGAACATCCCTAATTGAGCTGAATGGCGTCGGTGTGGTCAGCCCATCTGACATGCAGCACATCAGATGGGATGACCTCACTGGCTACAGATGTGAACGCGCAGTCATGGGTACACGCTGTGCTATATGGCTGATATAGCGCTCTGATACACATCTGGTCAATATATTGGCCAATATATCATCATATGTGTGTACATGTCCTAAGGCAGTTGCTCTGATCCCTTCTCTCTGACCCCTTCTCTCTGACCTCCCCAGGGTCACAGTGTTACGGTTGTTTAACATTCTCATTTTATTTTATAATTGTTTCACTGGTTTATTGTTGGCCTTGTACGATCTGTTCCCTTGTATACTGTATTGTTTGCTTACCCTGTTGTAAATCTCTATGCATTGTGTTATACAATATATAGCACCATATACATCAAAGCTAATAATGACTGTTTTTAATGGTGTTTGGTGTATGGAAATTCCATAGAAGATAAACAGCCAAATGGAATAATGGGAAAAGTTTAAATACTGTACTAAATAAAATGGTGTAGTTACTTTGTTGGGGCCCACACAATGCATCATGACCTTGCATCCTGTGCATGCACTAGACCCTGGCATTCTCAGAATTGCTCTCTAGTGCTGCAAATGCTACAAAATTAAAGCAGAGAGTCCCCAGGACACTCTTTCGCAGGACGTCCAGCATACAGGGTTTTTTGAACCGGCTACCTGAAGCCTACACTGCTTGTTGAGGCCTACACTGCCAGCGAATCACAGGATGCCAGTGTCAGATACCACTTGTGATTGGTTGTGTCAGTTATCAGTGGGCAATGAGCTAGTGAACAGATGCATAATATTGCATGGGGCTTTTTCTTATATAAACTATGAGGAATCAAGAATGAAGATTTTATTTGATACTTAAATAGTGAATTAAAGTTAATTTAAAAATAATTTAGATTTTTTTCCTTGTTTTCACTATTTAGGAATAGAGGACAGTGGACTTAGGGGCTTTTGTGCATTATATTGAGAACACTGGGGTGGTTCCATCCAGGGATCTAAATTTTATTTCCTAACCCAGCCCACCACAGCCCAGAGGTGTCGGGAAGATCACCAATGCTTTTTAGTGGATGCTCCATTTTGCGTCTGCACTGACATGCCTGGAGTATGGGTTGTTTTAACTATGGATGATGGACTCCATGTTGGTGTTTTCACTATTTTAGTGTGAATTGGCTTGTTGAGAATTTGGGACTGGGGGTCGCACGATAATCATAGTTTCATTAGTATATTAGAAGAGCTGTAGATAACTATTTGAGAACTGGAACTATGGATAACTGTTCGAGAATTGGAACTGTGGATAACTGTTTGATTACCGGACCGGAACCTGAATGCTGGACGGAATAGTACCAGAATAAAAGTTCTGAATGAACCTGAAGTGTTGACCGGGCTGGATCTGGAATTAAGACACTAAAGTCCCCTGGGGAAATAACTAGAGATGTGCACTTGAAATTTTTCGGGTTTTGGGTTCGGTTCCACGGCCGTGTTTTGGGTTCGACCGCGTTTTGGCAAAACCTCACCGAATTTTTTTTGTCGGATTCGGGTGTGTTTTGGATTCGGGTGTTTTTTTCAAAAAACCCTAAAAAACAGCTTAAATCATAGAATTTGGGGGTCATTTTGATCCCAAAGTATTATTAACCTCAATAACCATTATTTCCACTCATTTTCAGTCTATTCTGAATACCTCACACCTCACAATATTATTTTTAGTCCTAAAATTTGCACCGAGGTCGCTGGATGACTAAGCTAAGCGACCCTAGTGGCCGACACAAACACCGGGCCCATCTAGGAGTGGCACTGCAGTGTCACGCAGGATGGCCCTTCCAAAAACCACTCCCCAAACAGCACATGACGCAAAGAAAAAAAGAGGCGCAATGAGGTAGCTGTGTGAGTAAGATAAGCGACCCTAGTGACCGACACAAACACCGGGCCCATCTAGGAGTGGCACTGCAGTGTCACGCAGGATGGCCCTTCCAAAAAACACTCCCCAAACAGCACATGACGCAAAGAAAAAAAGAGGCGCAATGAGGTAGCTGTGTGAGTAAGATAAGCGACCCTAGTGGCCGACACAAACACCGGGCCCATCTAGGAGTGGCACTGCAGTGTCACGCAGGATGGCCCTTCCAAAAAACACTCCCCAAACAGCACATGACGCAAAGAAAAAAAGAGGCGCAATGAGGTAGCTGTGTGAGTAAGATAAGCGACCCTAGTGGCTGACACAAACACCGGGCCCATCTAGGAGTGGCACTGCAGTGTCACGCAGGATGGCCCTTCCAAAAAACACTCCCCAAACAGCACATGACGCAAAGAAAAAAAGAGGCGCAATGAGGTAGCTGTGTGAGTAAGATAAGCGACCCTAGTGGCCGACACAAACACCGGGCCCATCTAGGAGTGGCACTGCAGTGTCACGCAGGATGGCCCTTCCAAAAAACACTCCCCAAACAGCACATGACGCAAAGAAAAAAAGAGGCGCAATGAGGTAGCTGTGTGAGTAAGATAAGCGACCCTAGTGGCCGACACAAACACCGGGCCCATCTAGGAGTGGCACTGCAGTGTCACGCAGGATGGCCCTTCCAAAAAACACTCCCCAAACAGCACATGACGCAAAGAAAAAAAGAGGCGCAATGAGGTAGCTGTGTGAGTAAGATAAGCGACCCTAGTGGCCGACACAAACACCGGGCCCATCTAGGAGTGGCACTGCAGTGTCACGCAGGATGGCCCTTCCAAAAAACACTCCCCAAACAGCACATGACGCAAAGAAAAAAAGAGGCGCAATGAGGTAGCTGTGTGAGTAAGATAAGCGACCCTAGTGGCCGACACAAACACCGGGCCCATCTAGGAGTGGCACTGCAGTGTCACGCAGGATGGCCCTTCCAAAAAACACTCCCCAAACAGCACATGACGCAAAGAAAAATTAAAGAAAAAAGAGGTGCAAGATGGAATTGTCCTTGGGCCCTCCCACCCACCCTTATGTTGTATAAACAAAACAGGACATGCACACTTTAACCAACCCATCATTTCAGTGACAGGGTCTGCCACACGACTGTGACTGAAATGACGGGTTGGTTTGGACCCCCACCAAAAAAGAAGCAATTAATCTCTCCTTGCACAAACTGGCTCTACAGAGGCAAGATGTCCACCTCATCATCATCCTCCGATATATCACCGTGTACATCCCCCTCCTCACAGATTATCAATTCGTCCCCACTGGAATCCACCATCTCAGCTCCCTGTGTACTTTGTGGAGGCAATTGCTGCTGGTCAATGTCTCCACGGAGGAATTGATTATAATTCATTTTAATGAACATCATCTTCTCCACATTTTCTGGAAGTAACCTCGTACGCCGATTGCTGACAAGGTGAGCGGCGGCACTAAACACTCTTTCGGAGTACACACTTGTGGGAGGGCAACTTAGGTAGAATAAAGCCAGTTTGTGCAAGGGCTTCCAAATTGCCTCTTTTTCCTGCCAGTATAAGTACGGACTGTGTGACGTGCCTACTTGGATGCAGTCACTCATATAATCCTCCACCATTCTTTCAATGGGGAGAGAATCATATGCAGTGACAGTAGACGACATGTCCGTAATCGTTGACAGGTCCTTCAGTCCGGACCAGATGTCAGCATCAGCAGTCGCTCCAGACTGCCCTGCATCACCGCCAGCGGGTGGGCTCGGAATTCTGAGCCTTTTCCTCTCACCCCCAGTTGCGGGAGAATGTGAAGGAGGAGATGTTGACAGGTCGCGTTCCGCTTGACTTGACAATTTTCTCACCAGCAGGTCTTTGAACCCCAGCAGACTTGTGTCTGCCGGAAAGAGAGATCCAAGGTAGGTTTTAAATCTAGGATCGAGCACGGTGGCCAAAATGTAGTGCTCTGATTTCAACAGATTGACCACCCGTGAATCCTTGTTAAGCGAATTAAGGGCTCCATCCACAAGTCCCACATGCCTAGCGGAATCGCTCCGTGTTAGCTCCTCCTTCAATGTCTCCAGCTTCTTCTGCAAAAGCCTGATGAGGGGAATAACCTGACTCAGGCTGGCAGTGTCTGAACTGACTTCACGTGTGGCAAGTTCAAAGGGCAGCAGAACCTTGCACAACGTTGAAATCATTCTCCACTGCGCTTGAGACAGGTGCATTCCACCTCCTATATCGTGCTGAATTGTATAGGCTTGAATGGCCTTTTGCTGCTCCTCCAACCTCTGAAGCATATATAGGGTTGAATTCCACCTCGTTACCACTTCTTGCTTCAGATGATGGCAGGGCAGGTTCAGGCGTTTTTGGTGTTGCTCCAGTCTTCTGTACGTGGTGCCTGTACGCCGAAAGTGTCCCGCAATTCTTCTGGCCACCGACAGCATCTCTTGCACGCCCCTGTCGTTTTTTTAAAAATTCTGCACCACCAAATTCAAGGTATGTGCAAAACATGGGACGTGCTGGAATTTGCCCAGATTTAATGCGCACACAATATTGCTGGCGTTGTCCGATGCCACAAATACACAGGAGAGTCCAATTGGGGTAAGCCATTCCGCGATGATCTTCCTCAGTTGCCGTAAGAGGTTTTCAGCTGTGTGCGTATTCTGGAAACCGGTGATACAAAGCGTAGCCTGCCTAGGAAAGAGTTGGCATTTGCGAGATGCTGCTACTGGTGCCGCCGCTGCTGTTCTTGCGGCGGGAGTCCATACATCTACCCAGTGGGCTGTCACAGTCATATAGTCCTGACCCTGCCCTGCTCCACTTGTCCACATGTCCGTGGTTAAGTGGACATTGGGTACAGCTGCAGTTTTTAGGACACTGGTGACTCTTTTTCTGAGGTCTGTGTACATTTTCGGTATCGCCTGCCTAGAGAAATGGAACCTAGATGGTATTTGGTACCGGGGACACAGTACCTCCAACAAGTCTCTAGTTGGCTCTGCAGTAATGATGGATACCGGAACCACGTTTCTCACCACCCAGGATGCCAAGGCCTCAGTTATCCGCTTTGCAGCAGGATGACTGCTGTGATATTTCATCTTCCTCGCAAAGGACTGTTGGACAGTCAATTGCTTGGTGGAAGTAGTAAAAGTGGGCTTACGAGTACGACTTCCCCTCTGGGATGACCATCGACTCCCAGCAGCAACAACAGCAGCGCCAGCAGCAGTAGGCGTTACACGCAAGGATGCATCGGAGGAATCCCAGGCAGGAGAGGACTCGTCAGAATTGCCAGTGACATGGCCTGCAGGACTATTGGCATTCCTGGGGAAGGAGGAAATTGACACTGAGGGAGTTGGTGGGGTGGTTTGCGTGAGCTTGGTTACAAGAGGAAGGGATTTACTGGTCAGTGGACTGCTTCCGCTGTCGCCCAAAGTTTTTGAACTTATCACTGACTTATTATGAATGCGCTGCAGGTGACGTATTAGGGAGGATGTTCCGAGGTGGTTAACGTCCTTACCCCTACTTATTACAGCTTGACAAAGGCCACACACGGCTTGACAAATGTTGTCCGCATTTCTGTTGAAATACTTCCACACCGAAGAGCTGATTTTTTTGGTATTTTCACCAGGCATGTCAACGGCCCTATTCCTCCCACGGACAACAAGTGTCTCCCCGGGTGCCTGACTTAAACAAACCACCTCACCATCAGAATCCTCCTTGTCAATTTCCTCCCCAGCGCCAGCAACACCCATATCCTCCTCATCCTGGTGTACTTCAACACTGACATCTTCAATCTGACTATCAGGAACTGGACTGCGGGTGCTCCTTCCAGCACTTGCAGGGGGCGTGCAAATGGTGGAAGGCGCATGCTCTTCACGTCCAGTGTTGGGAAGGTCAGGCATCGCAACCGACACAATTGGACTCTCCTTGTGGATTTGGGATTTCGAAGAACGCACAGTTCTTTGCGGTGCTTTTGCCAGCTTGAGTCTTTTCATTTTTCTAGCAAGAGGCTGAGTGCTTCCATCCTCATGTGAAGCTGAACCACTAGCCATGAACATAGGCCAGGGCCTCAGCCGTTCCTTGCCACTCCGTGTGGTAAATGGCATATTGGCAAGTTTACGCTTCTCCTCCGACAATTTTATTTTAGATTTTGGAGTCCTTTTTTTTACTGATATTTGGTGTTTTGGATTTTACATGCTCTGTACTATGACATTGGGCATCGGCCTTGGCAGACGACGTTGCTGGCATTTCATCGTCTCGGCCATGACTAGTGGCAGCAGCTTCAGCACGAGGTGGAAGTGGATCTTGATCTTTCCCTAATTTTGGAACCTCAACATTTTTGTTCTCCATATTTTAATAGGCACAACTAAAAGGCACCTCAGGTAAACAATGGAGATGGATGGATACTAGTATACTTATGGATGGACGAGCGACTGCCGACACAGAGGTAGCTACAGCCGTGGACTACCGTACTGTGTCTGCTGCTAATATAGACTGGATGATAATGAGATGAAATCAATATATATATAATATCACTAGTACTGCAGCCGGACAGGTATATAATATATATTTATTATGTAATGACTGATGACGGACCTGCTGGACACTGTCAGCTCAGCAGCACCGCAGACTGCTACAGTAAGCTACTATAGTAGTATGTATAAAG